>NC_140544.1:28593377-29793377 GCF_057382185.1 Mchenga conophoros | reverse complement strand
CACTTTATGAGTGCAATAACTTTTACATCTGAGACAACTGTAATTACCTGGATTGCTCAGCAGTCGTGCAAGTTAGACCGAAAGCTGCTATTTATGTTATTCTGCGGGTTTAAAGTTGTTTAAATGGGCACATTTATCATAACTCAGCTGTAATCACTTCTCAGGGATTGACTCATGCTGACATTTTCATCCATGTGCTGTTTTAGGAGTCCTCGCCTGGGTCACAGTGAACTTCCTTACAGGTAAGACATTGCTTGTGTTTTGCTATGGTGGTGTTAGTGGTCAGCAGGCTCATATCTGAGGCTCCAGTGTACACAGAAGCCCTTCAGTGAAAGACTCTTGTCTCCTCTCTGAGGTTATGAGCTTGAATCATTGGTCCAAAACAGACTGCAAAAACAAGCAATATTTCCTCACGTTTTTCACACCGCTGTGATACCATCAAATGTATTTCACACGACACAGGAAATTCTAACTACAGCTTAGGAAATTAGTAGATTTATAACAATATGTACTTTTTATTACACCGACGATGGACTTAATCGTTCTTATCCCGTGTCCTGTGTTCAACTTGCTGCTTATTTGCCATTAGGTCACCTTTACTCCAACACAAGGAGGACGGTCGGGATTCTGGATTTGGGCGGAGGATCTACACAGATCACGTTCCTCCCGAAGTCAAAGGTGAATAAACATTTTTACATGTTAAATATACATTTTTTTTTTCACCAAAAGTCCACGACAAAACTAAACGTGCTGTTGATCCAACAGAAAACTGTTCAGTCTGCTCCAACTAATTACATCGCCAACTTTGACCTCTTCAATCAAACATATCAGCTCTACACACACAGGTAAATCCAGGAGTGAGATATTTTTAGTATAATGCAAAGCAGGACATGCATATATGTCTTTAAATTGATCCTAACTGTATGTCATCATTATACAGCTACCTTGGAAATGGACTATTTGCAGCTCGCTTTGCAACTCTTGGAGCACTGGGAGCTGATGGTAGGGTGTCTTATAACTTTAATCATCTTTCTTGTTATTCTTTCATAAATGTATTGATTTCAAGACAAAAAAGCCTTTTTTTAATGTTTGTTTTCCCAGGTCTGGATTGGAAAGTCTTCTCTAGCTCATGCCTCCCGAAAAAGTTCAGGGAAAATGTGACTTTTTCAGGAACCACCTATAAAGTTAGCGGGATTCCAGACGGTAAGATAAAAGCAGTCTGAGGTTTCGATTGTATTCCCACTGCCTTGGATCCAACAATCCAAGCATTCCATTCCAAACTCTGGAACACAATAGCGTACAGTATAATACAGTCTCACATGAGAACATTTTAAAGTTTAACCTTATTGGCGCCGAACGCATGTTTTGTCATCCTCTCTCCCTCTCCGTCTTCCCTCTTGAACAATTATATTGCAGTCAACCTTGTATTTAAACGAAAAGAAAACTGTCAGTTAAGTTCACAAATAAGGCAGTCACTCCCATACCACAGTCGAGTAGCCAAAAGATGCTGGGCTTGTCCCTGAATTGTTATTTTTTTGTGTAACGAGCAGCTTGATCTGGCTTGCTCACAATTATGTGGTAAAAATAGACAGCACAACAGGGCTGTGCAAGCTGCCGCTCTTGTCAGCACATGGTTTTGCCGGCACAAGTGAGCCAACCATACCTATGGGGCTGTGTGAAACTTGCCCTTCTGGGGCTTCCCTGGTATATTATCTGGTAAGCCCCTAGCTTCAACCGCTGACTGACCTCAGAGTGAGGCTCCCAGTGTTCTGAACTGCATTCCTTCCATTGCTTCCTCTATGCAACATTAAGTCACAAATCTTCTTCCTCCTCCTGCTCTTTTCTTTCCTCAGGATACGCCGGCTATAAGTTGTGCTACTACGAGGTCATGAAGGTGATCAAAGGAATAATTCACCAGCCATATGAAGTGAGAGGCAGCAGCATCTTCTATGCTTTCTCCTACTACTTCGACAGAGCTGTGGAGTCTGGTCTCATCGGTGCGTAGGCACAGGCCAGCAACTCTTTCCATTATCTTTCATGTCAATTACCATGTTTTGCACAAAGTAGGTATTCAGGTTGCACATTTGTTTTTGTATTTGTTCCACAGATGGCAGTCGAGGTGGTACGGTTGAAGTCAGGGATTTCAAGAAGAGAGCCAAAGAAGGTATGAGTTACACACGCTATCTTCTCTGGGGTTGGATAAAGTGAGTGAAACCGACAATCTTACAAGTTATATATATATTCTAACCGCTGAAACTTCATGCTGTAGAGTCAAGCAAAGGCTTGTTCGTGCCCAGAAGCTTGGCACACCAAACTGGCACAACTTATCCTGTCAAAAAAAAAAGTGTTACAACAGTAAAATGTAACAGATTATTTTCCTAAGCGCATTATGGAGACAAATTACAGGTCAAATGTAGTTTATTATAGAGTAAATATATGTTAACATTCCATTAAAATGCACAAGTATATTCAATTGACACATGCCATTCCTATCATTTTCAGTAAGTGACAGCTGTAATGTCCATGCTGAACCACATTTATAGCGAGCGGGAATGAGCTGGTGTGTTATGTAAGGCTGTTTGTATTGTGAGAACGCTGTCACGTGGTCTGGAGGAACAAGTCTAGCTCAAGCTGGGCTGGCAGCTGAGCTGAGGATGTCTGTCTGGCCCTGGCAGGAGGGCACCTGACAGCCACACACCACCTGGGGGCTGACACATACTGAAACACACACACACACACACACACACTGTGCTCGGCTGTTTAACACCACCACCCACCCACAGCCTTGTGCTGACCTTGAGCCGTATTAATCGCACCTCCGTGATTATTCAGCCAACCAAAACAGAAAGGCTATCTTTTAATCATGCTGCACACAAGTTAGAAATGGTGGTATTTTTATGCTGTTGCGTAACATGTGAATCTTCTGTTCATGCCACATATAAAAACTGTGTTTCGATGTTTTTTTTCATGTGTGTGTGTTTGCAGTGTGCAACAAGATGACCAAATACCGGGCAATTAATCCCTTCCTGTGCATGGATATGACATACATCACCTGCCTGTTAAAAGAGGGCTTTGGCTTTAAAGACAGCACGGTGCTTCATGTGAGTGAAATTAATTACAGACAGGTTTTTTACTGTAGCTATTTATAAAAACGGATTACAAAAACCTTCACATCCTGTCACTCTGTATTTTTAAAATCATTGTAAAACTAAATGGTTTTGATGGAGATCCCTCCTCTCTTTTGCTTCGACAGCTTGCCAAAAAGGTGAACAATGTGGAGACAAGCTGGGCCCTGGGGGCGACCTTTGACTACTTCAGAAACTTTAACATCCACTAAGGCGGGTCGCTGTTGCTGCAGCTGGCACTGAGAGGGACCGTCACTGTGGGGCTTCCCTTCCTCCATCAGCCCATCACCAACACACACCCACTCACACCATGCTTCCTCGCTCACCATGCCCCTCATCTCCTCAACCTCAGCACACTTCAAGAACTGTTGAAAAAGAAATCACTATTTTTTTACAAGGCCAGCTATTTCTACTGTATGTTGAGCTCATAACTGGCGGGCTGACTTTTATTTTTGTAAAACGTTTACCTTTTCTAATTCCCTCCGAGTGTCTAATCTGAAACAGCTTCTCCACCTACCTATAAAGTGCCTGACAGGTCATTTAGAAGCAATACAACAGGTCGTGGTACTTTGGTGCTCACTGTGGTCCCAGCGTACACTGTATAGTACAGTGGAACATTTAGAGACTAGTTGCTGGAGCAGCAACCATTGTTGTCTTTGTAGATGCTTGGAAATCCATTTCCTTTTCATGCTAGATGCAAATCATCTTCTAGGACCCCAGTTAATTTTCTCTAGTCTTAGACAAACTCAAAACAGAGCAGCTGACCATCATATAGCTTCCATTTACTTTGCAAGTAACACTTTAACTGCAGATAATGTAGCCAAGGTCACTCACCTTGATGTATTCTACAGCTGTACATATTCATCATTAGTGGTGGATTCACCATGACCCTGGAGCAAAGAGAGATGTGGAGAGATGCCTCTGACAGAGTGGGTTATAGATGCTGCTACTTAAATGAGGTTAAATTCCATATTCTTTTAGCGTGCAGTCATTACTGTGACATTAAAATATCTTATGAAGCAGGGCTCAATTACCTGGGGCCTTTGTGATGAACTGTACTACCAAAGGAAAAGAAAGCCTCATCCAGGGTAGACCATGCATGCAGATTCCTAATCCACAGCCAAACAAATACAGCAAAATGTTTTTGTAATAACATCTTTGAGAACTCCTTGTTGGTTGCTCAGAGTCATTTGTATTTCTTGTGAACTGTACAAATATTTAAATAACTGAAAGTTTATGTAAGAGTATTTTAATTATCCTCATCCGATATTAATGTTTAAACTCTTTGTGTAACCGTTTCGTAAGCCATGCCTCTACTGTCCTTTTAATATTCAACATACTCCAATAACTACTGCTGTATATACATAATGTAAACTTAGTGAAACTTATTTGGTAAGAAGTGCTTTTACATTGCAAAAACTTTATGCCGCACAACTGCTGCCAAATGCCTCTGTACTCATACTCATCAGTATCAGAGTACACTCATGCGTGACAATATGTACATTTGAAGTAAATCCAGTGAGATCATGTATGTGTCAATAAAACATGAAAAAACAAGCTTTGTGTATGTTTCAATATATTAAAAGAAAAAAGATTTAAATAATTTAATGTTAGACAGGCAAAGAGAAAAATAAAATTTTTATTATTTTATTGTATTTTTACATTACAACATTTAGAGCTGAAAGTCGCTGGAGATCCACAAACGGCCGCTGCATGAGAGACGCATCATTTGCTCGCAAATGCCACGATTTGCTCCTGTGAAGTGAAAACAGACATGAACTTAAAAACTCTCCAACCCTCTGTTTCATGCTCAGAAAAAGCCTGTTATAAGCGAGCGGCACTGCAAACTCTCTACACAAGAACTGTAAAGCAGTGAACTCACAGCATTTAATGTGGAAAAAAAGAAAGTGACTTTAACTTTGTGCCTCCGCAGCGAGATGCCTTTACAACCCGTTACAGTTGTGTTGGTTTGAATCGCTTAGTATGGAATAAAGCCATTTCACATGAGTGGTCGGTAATAAAAGGGGTGTGAAAACACAAGCCACTGTCCGCTGCCTCAGGACCAGCCGTGCACCCCACCCACACACTTTTGGTAACACTAAATTTGAGGCTAAACTTAGATGCCATAGTAGTAGGTTGAGAACCAGTAAAATTATAGATGCTGCTAAAGTAAAGCTCCGTGTAATCAGAAAAGTGGGCGGAAGGTGGGGTCAAGGTGGAGGCGGGGTTTGTGCTTGACAGGTGGTTGATGTTATCTGAGCGATTTCCAGGTTCGCTAACATCTAAAACTAGAACAGACGGAGAGGCTTACTTTCAGCGTTGGGAGCATGTTGGTGGCCTGCAGACCGAAGGTGCGTAGGAGAACCACAGGCGCGGCGTTGGTGGAGTACAGCCGCTTCATGAGGTCGATGGCAGCCATCATAGGCAGATTATGCCGCTGACGTTCGGTTTCATATTCTAGCAGGTGCTGAATTGCTCCTGCACAAACACACGTGAACCGGGAGGTTAAAAAACTGAGAATAAATTCTAAGCCGAATAAGTCCGTCATGTGTTTTCTACATTAGCTCAAAGCACTGGCGCTACGTTAACTTTAGAACATCACATACCAGCATTTTTGTGTTTTTTCTATGAAAAGCGACTACATAGAGCTCCAGGAAAGAATGGGAAAAAAATAAAACATCAAATGAATGTTGCCGGAAAAGCTGATGCTTTTTATAGTTCACATCGACGGCGTGCGTTTGAGCTGGGGCAATGGAAAAGAGCTTAGTGAAAACCGCCGTGCTATGTCTGTTTAGAGTTCTCACTGACCCAGGTCTTTCCCGTTAAAGGCCGCCTGACTTAGGATCTGCGTGAGGCAGGCCACATCACCAAATCCCAGGTTAACTCCCTGACCAGCCAGAGGATGGACACGATGGGCCGCATCCCTGAAATAGAAACAAAAGACGAGTTGAGTAGTTCTAGACAGTACAAGTTCAAATCACCATCCCTTTATTAGCTGACTAAGCAAACAGTTAAAAGCTTTAAAGAGCAATTTTTTTCCAGGACCTTGTAATACACATTCTCCTTTATAAAAGGCATTAACATGCTTGAGCTGTTACTTTTAGTTTTTATTATCTTACCCAATGAGTGCAACTCTGTGTCTGATGTACTCAGATGCATGGCCCATTCCGAGCGGGAACATGACCCGTGACTTTGGGCCGATCCCCGCCACACTCGGGGGAAGCTGTCGAGGTGAACCTGCGGACGGCATGATGGCTGACAGAGCGCCTCGAAACAGCGAGCCAGCCGTCTCAATTAGGTCCGACTGGTTCTCATTACTCCACTGCCAGCGAGCAGACAGACAGGAAAGAAGACAAGAGAATGAAAAGCAGCCAGAAAAGAGAGAAAACAGACACCGTCCCCTTAGTGGACAAAGAAATTAGCTGACACAGGAGCAAAGCTGAACTCCAGGCCAGCGAAAGGGCTTTCTTTTCCCCCCCCCCTCCCTAACTAACTGGTTTGGCAAGGCTTCGGGAGCTGGGCTAATTAAAAGAAGATGACGGTCAGGCTATGGAGTTGAATTAGCTCTGTTTGAAAAACATTCCATGCAGTAATGGTCGACACTGGGAGACCACAGGTTTAATTAGCAAACCAGGCCTAAAACCAAACGTGACTCAACCGTGGTGACCCCGTCCATAAGCAGGCCCAGTAAAAATAGCCAGCTTGGGAAAAAGGAGTTTCTCCAAACAGAAAAAATAGAAAGGTGCATCATTCCTGCAATGAAATATTAGCATTGTGTATACTTTGGGCTAAACAATGACCGTATTGTTTGCGTGAGCCACTTAAAACTGCTCATCGTGGAAGTGTATGGAGAACCTCGTGCCACATATGGCACACTGCATACAAATACAGACACTTTGCAAAATCTTACTGACAGACAGGCAACCTGAGTGTAAATACGACATTGGCAGTTTATGTATGAACCGAGACTTACAAAGGCAGAGTTGATGGCGTCAACAAAGCGCTCCTCATCCAGCTCGAGGAGCTCCTCTGCGAGTGAATGGCTGGTTGACCACACGAGAGAGCTGTGTGTGTCGGACAGCTGCATAGGAACAAAACGCAACAGCTGAAGTTTCATTAAATGCTCCTGTGACAGAATGAAAATACTGCAGCAGCAAAAAAAAATCCAGATATTACCGGTAACATTGCAATGGGTCCTGTTGGGAGGAACCTCTGCCATGCGACATTGTTCTCCGTGGGCTGTCCGACACATAAATTAAAACGTATTAAACAGCTGCATTGTTTTGTACAGCTATATTTGAATATCATAAACTGTGCATAAAAACAATATCATAAAGGTCGGGTGTATTGTTCTCCGACTGCTGACAGATGTGACATTAAAATTACTATTATAACAAAATCATTGAGCAAATCTACCAAGGAATTTACAATAAGGTTTGCTTAAATATTTAGGAGACTTATGCTCATTTCCAGCTCAATATTTTTTATTTTTGGACTATAGTAGAGTAGCTTTGCATGATTCACACTTCAGAGTACTTGGCCTTCACACAACCCCTCAGTTCACTCTCTGCCTGAGTGTTTAGAGCAGCTGCAAGGTTTAATATGAGCATCTGTTACTCTAACAGTATATATGTACATATACACCCACCAGCCACATTGTTAGGTACACCTGTTAGACTACTCATTAGCACAAATATCTAATCAGCCAATCACAGGGCAGCAGCTCAGTGTCTTTAGGCACGTGGACATGATTGAGACGACCTGGTGAAGTTCAAAGCGAGCATCAGAATAGGATAAAAGGTGTTTTAAGTGACTTTGCTCTGAATGTGGTATGTTTGTTGGTGCCAGACTGGCTGGTCTGAGTATTTCAGAAACTGCTGATCTGCTGGGAATTTCCAACACAAGCATCTTTACAGAGATCAGGCTGAAAAAGAGAAAATATCCACTGAGTGCCAGTTCTCTGTGTCAAAATGCCTGGTTGAGGAGAATGGTCAGACAGCTTTAAACTAATAGGAATGCAACTGTGCCTCAAATTTTTATTATTTAATTATCCTTTATTTATCCGGGTAAAAGTCTCGTTGAGATTACAAACTCTTTTTCAAGAGAGACGTGGCTAAGAGAGCAGAAGAAGAAAAAAACGTTCATTTCAACCAAATTATGCAGAAGACCATCTCTGAAAAGGTAACACATCGAATATTGAAGCTATTGAGGACCTAATAAAACGTCCCTTGAATGTACATATGAGACATAAAATAAGAACAAAACAAAAGAGCCTTCAAATTACGAGGATTTACATTGTGTAAATAGTAACGCTCACCTCTGATAGGTGCAGTGCAGCAACCACAGCAGACTGGTCATAATTCCACTTGACTGTGGGTATTCCTAATTCCCGCCTCACCATTGAGTTCGGTCCATCTGCACCAATCTGCAAAACAGATGAGTGGGAGGAAATTAATGGATTAAAAATGACACAACAACAACCACAGATTGCGTGATAAAATTAAACTGACCAGCAGCTTAGTCTGAAGAGTCTCTCCGTTAGCCAGCGTGACGCACACCCATGGGATGTAGTCTGTTTCCTGGGAAGGCATGGGCCATGTGTATTTCACCACCTTGGACCTGTACTTCACTTGTACATTTTCTAATAAAGCACCAGATAAACACACACAAAAATGGTGACTACTGTTCAAAGAAAAGAAAAACTGTGTTTCTCAAAAGAAATGAGCAGCTGGTGTGACTTTCTCACAAGAAAGAGATCAATCTTGGTCCTGTGAATATATCATCATCAGACACTTTTTCCTTTAAGGAAAGAAAGGATGGTTTTTGCCTGCAGCAAAAGCAGTGGAAGATCTATAAACCACCTCATAAAACACCACTGGTTTTCCTCGGTGGCATATAGAAGCTGCCAAAGTTCACATTTGACAGTCCTCTTAATGGTCTTGGCACGCCGCATTGCACTGACTAATAGTGTTTCTCTACAAGCACACCAATCCACACTTCAGACACGCTGCCAGCTTGTTAGATTTTGCACTAAAACTGCTCCTCATCCTAAAATATCCACAGCTGGACATCGCAAAACATGTAAGGATCCAGATCGTATTCTGGCTCACGCTGACTTGGAGTGGTACCCATCCACAGACCAGTTTCTGCAACACTAAAGTCAAAAATTGGGTTTTTTTTCAGTGACTGGTGAGCAGGGCTTACATTGAAAACAGCTGGTGAGGAGTACATGTGCATCTTGAGCATAACAATCCCAAATGCTAAAAATGAGACAGCTGGTGGCACATGAGGCACAAACGTGATGTAACCGCACGCCCCTTTTGTTTGGCGCACAACGCCGAAAAGTGTTTATAAATATGCCACTTTAACTGTGGAGCACATAGCAGAGCTCAGTTTTATTTGTGAACCTCACAAAAGTTGGGACGCTGTCAAAGGCAATGCGGCGCTATACCCCGTCAGCGATTTAGCGTCTTGAGAGGTGGCACAGCCCGGGAGCACATGGCGGCTTTAAATAGGTCACTGGACCATTTCACGTGTCCTTGCAGGGTGCTGGAGCACTGGCAGTGAGGTTTAGATTGAAATTGCATGAAAAACAAGGATGGCTCCAAGAGCTTGTCTTTAAAAACAGTCACAGGGACAGAGAGAGAGAGTACAAATAAACAAAACCTGGGGACGGGATGGAATAAAAGTGGTGGCTTTAGCTGCCCGAGTCTGGCAGCAGGGAGATGGAATAGAAATCAAACTACTGTGTGTTTGTGTGTGTTCTGGGTGGGGGATGCTTCATGTTTTAATCATAATCTTACCAGACAGACTGTCCAGCTGTCTAGTGAGCGCGGCCACGACCAGGTCGTTCTCCACGATGTACGCCATCTCGTCCTCCACGTTCTCCTTATCGAATGTGATCAGGGCATCTGAGCAGGCATCCCAAACCTAAATGAGAGACTCATTACGCCTGCGGTCTACAAGTCTATCCTTAAACGCATCTCCGTTTCCTATATATAGTAAGCAGAGAAATGGCGCTTCGCTTAGGCTGAACACATCAAAGTTGTTAACTGCCGCCGAAGGACGGCACAGCCTACATGCATCAAATGCAGAGCGGCAAGTGTCACGGGCAGCGCTCTGTGGGGACAGCTGACTTCAGCTTTAATGGAGCTCTGTGAGGCGCAGGACCAAATAATATTTTTGTGATGTGGATTTTTTTCTCTCTCTCTCAAACACTTTCTGGGAAACACAAATAACAAATGTCATGTTTGAGAACATTACAGAGTGAGAGTCAATATTTATCTGCGACCAAAAGTGGCAGAGTGAGATATAGTTTTAGGCTACTGTAATTCTAACCCTGAAAGCACCGCTTTAGCTAAACGGGATTTTTGGGGGGGGGGGGGTTGAAAAGTGTTTGTACAAGGTTGATCCTTTCCTGGATGACAGAACCCGTCATTCTGCAGTAATATGCTGCTGCGCTACTTTTTTCCAACTTGCCATAAAGTAGGAAGATATACCCATGAGAAAACCACTAATGGCAGTGAGTTTGCAGCTTGTGATAAGTGGTTGGGAAGAAAGATTTACTGAGACCAGCCCAAAAATTGTTTTGGTTTTGTTTAATGCAGGGTGAAATGATGCAGCTCCGGGGCAGAGTGAGTTCCTACTTCTTTTGCAAGACTTAAACAAGATGCGTGAATAAAAATTTAAAGGGAAAATGCACGCCGGGGGGGGGGGGGTAACGCCTCGTTAGCAAAAAGAGACAGAAAGGAAGAAAAAGAAACAAACGGTTTGCTTGTGTTTCAAATCTAAACCCTCGTCGCCTACTTTAATGCAGGGAAAGCCTGCTTTCTACAGTTGACCTGCAGAACATACTTTCCAGTGCTATGACTGGGATGTATATGACTGAAATTCAGTGGGCAAACAAGCCAAAACAGTGGTAGCAGAGTGAAGGTATAATGGGTGAGGTACACTACCATAATCACTGTGAGGCACTGCATGATGACATCTTAGGCCCAGAGAGAAACCCTGCGGTCGAGTGTTTGGTACACACCGACCACATCTTACAAGAGGGACCGAGGCTGCACCCACAGCTGTAAAGCGGGCTCGACTTTGCAGCAAACAACCACTCTCCTAATCTTTCATCTTCTTCCCGTTGTTCACATGAATCTTCATAATTAGAGGATTTTTTTTGGGGGGTATACCAATTTGAAAATGTCAAAATAATGTATTCCTCATAGGAAACATAGTTTTAATAAATAGAACTAGCATGGTCAGAGAGCCATCCTGTACTTTTAAATATGCCTTGTGTTCTTTGATGTTTTGGGGTGCTATAGATTGCACGGTGATACCGAAGGGGCATAAACTGCACAAAGGAATGAAGGAAATGCATGTCACGCGAAACCACCGCTTGGCATTTTAATGGGAACAATTACATTGAGTATTGTGTTGCTTGGTTATTAAGAATGACTGAGCGGAGGCTGAGCGTCACAGATTTTTCTCTCCACAAATTGCACAGTGTCGAGATTGATGGATGACAGAAATACATCCAGTATGCCAGTAAATTACAAAGTCTGGAGGACGTGAGAAGGAAAAGCCGAACGGTGCAACAGGACGACTCGGGGAGATGCGCCGTGTTAAAGAAGGCTCAAGGTATACTCACAGTTAACAATGTTAACTTTAAGATTGACCTACCTGCATCTTTTTATAGGGCTTGAACCTCATCTTTGTGATGTGCTCCCATGCTCCGATACCTGACAAAAGAAAGAGGTCAGATTGGACAAATGTGGTTTGTGAAGTCATTCAGAGATCCACAGATGACTCACACAGACTGATTCAGGGAAGTTTGGATTTTTCTGCGCCTCAGTGTTTTTCTCTGCACGTTTCAGAGCAATTAACAGTAATGGGGAAAAAAAGTATGTGTGTGGATAAATAATCATAATCATACTTTGGAAGTAAATATAACAAAAATGAATGCACATGTTTGCATAATGTGCAGAATGTTGTGACTAGGGTTAAGGACTGACACTTTTGGCAGCTCCAGGATCAACAATCAGGTGCAGATGTTGGATTGCGGGTGCATTTTTCCTTTGTTCAGGAGTATTAATTAAAGTAGAGGCATCAAACATAACATTATAAAGTGCTTAAAGGATGGAACAGATCATTCATTGAGCTCTCATCAGTCACTGTTTGTTTTTAGTAACCTTTTAATTTTTTGTGCAGGTGTCAGTTGCGGCCAATGATGTCAAAGCCAAACTTGACGTCTCACATTTACCCTTTCAAATCGCACCGCCGCATTCAACATTTTTATTGACACTACAGTCAAAATAAAAGTCTGTGATTGGAGAGGAAAAGTTTATTAATGGATCACTGTGACTGAAAACACAAATAAGATATGTGAAGGGCTTAATTTGAGATGCTAAGACAAACTTTTAGGGTTTGTCTCTGGCACCTGCAAAAATAATGTTTATCACACATGCTCATACACTGGACTGCATAGTCTACCAGGCAGACAGGTAGGAGGTTGGCATGTGTAGGCCTCAACCTGGATAAATACGGTTTAACTTACAGACATGTCACATATTGAAAGAAAAACTAACAAACTACCTTAATAAGCTGTTGGACCACATTAAATCTAGAACATCTTAAATGCAGCTTTTGACTGATTCTAAAAAAGAAAGTCACTGGAAATTTACTGCAGGGGTGAAACACCATACTTTCAAAACATATACCCTCATTCAGTGTTTTGATGACAGTGGCTGAGCATGCTGCCTAACACGCTAGTCTAAAATCTTCCATAGGTGTGTAATTAAGCTGAGATCTTGTGGCCGCAAAGCCCACATTATATTATTTATGTCAATGCCATCTTCACTAAGCAATTCAGTGACCCTTCCTGCCCTATGGGTGGCGGCATTGTCATTCTGGAAGAAACAACTCCACTGGGACTAAAAACGCTTAGTTATAATAAAAAGGTGATCACTCAGAACAACTTTGCATTGATTTGCAGGGCCTCTTCCCTGGATGTGTGATTTGTGACATCCTAACACATATTATCCCCCAACCACCAGTCGATCGCAGCAGATGGCTGTCCCACCTCGAGCCTGGTTCTGCCAGAGGTTTCTTCCTGTTAAAAGGGTGTTTATTGTTCCCGCCATTGCCAAGTTCTTGCTCATAGTGGGTCGCTTGATTGTTGGGGGATTGTTTCTCCAGAAGGTTTACAAGGTGGTAGTGAAACCTGCTATGATGTATGATTTGGAAATGGTGGCGAAAAAATAGGTAGCTGAACTAGAGGTGATAGCGCTGAAGATGTTAAGATTTCTATTGGTAGTGATCTGGATGGACAGGATCAGAATTGATTATATCAGAGAGACAGCTAAGGTTGAGCGGTCTGGAGACAAAGTTAGACAGGCAAGGATGTTTTGGATAGGTGAAAACCATTAATAGAGGAACTCCCAGGCAGAAGAAAAAAAAGAAAGATCACAAAAATGATTCATGGATGTAGTGTAGTAGGACATGCAGAGGGTTGCTGTGACAAAAACGGATGTTAGGAATAGGGTGGGATGCTGCCACGACCCCTAAAGGGACCAGTCGAAAGAAGAAGAAAAAGTTCTGATGACCACCTTCAGCTATTTTTAATGGATTCAAGACCTGAAGTGGTAATTTAGGACAAAGACTATGTTTAAAAAACAAGCCCATCAAGCCCAACTGCAATTACAGTGTCAAATCCCTGACTCTCCTTTTCCTTGGCTTTTGACTTCTTTAAGCTCAGGAGACATATTTAAACTGCAGTTTGGGCTGGACCAAACCTCACATTCTTAGCTGTACTACAGGGAAAAAAACACTGCTAGGAAAAACCTCAGGTGATCCATTACAAAAGGAACAACTGTGGTTAAATACGATCCCTGCTAAAAATGGGTGACCAGCCAGTGTCTGATCCCTGGCTTACCTTGTGGGAGCCATTTAGTAGTCAAGGACAACAAACTTGTCACAGAAAGGAAATTACTCAGGATTATATTTTGCTGCATTTTTCAAGCAGATTCTGTTCAGATTTGGTTGTATACTGTACCACTGAGAAGTGTGGCGGAGCCTGGACTGATGGAGCTAACTCTGGTGCTATAGGTGTCCGGGACTTTGTCCATTAGTTTCTTGTTGCCGGCTTCAAGCAGCAGAATCTTCTTACCCTCCAAGTTTGGATCCAAACCTGTGGATGGAAAGTAAATGCATACAATATATAATATAGTTTAAATATGAGAGCACATGTGTAAGATTAAACATGTGTAATGAACCTGCAATTGGATTCGTTGTCCTGTGAAACGGATGCAATCATTTGATTTAGAGCTCTGACTGCATGTTTTAATACTCCAGCACATTTTAGAGATATCTTTTCCAGTATAGTAGAAAGTGACATTCCCTCTCTGTGAGAGAAAGAGTGCACTGCTACTTTGCACACCAACTTTAATCTGGATTTGGACAAGTTAACAGCAAAGTCTTGCAACACTAGTCGAGCACTCACCCAAGGAACATGCCATTGCAGATCCAACCATCCCTCCCCCGGATATAATTATATCATAAACATCATTCCCGTGATCTGCACATACTAATCCTCGCCTGGTGATTTTTATAGCAGATAAATGCTTTTCTGTTACAAAACACCGGCTGAGTCCGTTTAAGGCCAGCGACGCCCTCGTGAGCTTCTGCATGTTTCAGTCTGTCTTCGCATGAGAGAGAAGCCTCTGGATAAACAAAGGAAACAGTCCTGGGTCGGGCTTTGAAGAGTGTCATACAACAATTAAAGAGACAGACGTTTCCCCTTGAATGTGTCCTTCTAAGACCAACTGCGACTCTTCTGTGACACAACAACCATGTTGTGCTGACAAACGCTGCAAGAGGAAGTACTTCCGGTTTTACGACCAATCACAGAAGGCAATTTCCGCGGGTGGCGTTTCTGCCTCTGACCACAAACAGCGCTAAAGCTACCAGCACTGACAACTGGCTAAAAACTCTAAAACCTCTCTTCTGGTGGGATACAAAGAACTGTACCAACTTCGGGAGTCATTAGCTAAACAAACAAACTGTACTGCAACTACTGAGCGCTTGGAGGAATCTTCGACGCCGTGAAATACTTGTTAAAACTCGTCTGCTCCCAGGTTGGCAGCTCATTAGTACTCTCAGGTTGATTTTTCTGTGATTATATTGGTATTTAACGGGAACTTAAGTAGCAGAAGATGAAAAGGAAGTTTGTTTGTATAGAAAAAAAGTATAAATCTTATTTAAACAAGCGCTATTAATCCTAAACACATACAACCATGTCGATGTTCCGCTGAGAGCGTGGTTGCCATAGTGACCAATTTACACAGCTCATACGCTGAGAGCAGAGCGCATGTGCAATGTAGTCCGTGGATGCAGGAATTTTTATTTGCGTTGATTAGAGTTATTTGATTGTATTTTCCCCTTCTCAGTTTATAGTACGAACAAATCCTAATTCCCTTATTGTTTATTTCATGAATTTTGTGGGATTACTAAAAAGAAAGACCTTAGAGAAACGTGTTCAGCAGAGTTTTTTAGCAGCAAGAGAAATAGTTTTTAATTGCAATGAAGAAATACACATTGCTCTCATACACATTATTCACATACATATTGTTTACTATTTATGTAGTAATTTGTCTATGTGTAATGTGTAGCTGTCTCAGTACTTTTGTCCTTATAGTGTATCACATTATTTCAGTAAAGTATTTCACTTTTTTCCAACTAACCATCTTCCAGTTTGGGTTCAGGAGACAGACACACTAGGTACTAAGTCCTGTAGTGTTTTTTTGGTCTTGTTTGTGGTCTCTCTAGGTTCTATTCCCTTCTCTTCCCCCTCATCCATTAACCAGTCTTTGCAAATGTTGGCCCTTTCCTGTGTTTGGTTCTGCTGGATATCTTTCCCTGTTAAAAGAGAGTTTCTCCTCCCACCAGTGACCAAGTGCTTGCTCACAGGGGCTGATCTTATTGTTGGGGTTTTCTCTCTAATATTGAAAGGTCTTCACCTTACAGTATAAAACACCTTGAAACAAATATTGTTTTAAAGCGTGGCTATACAAATAAAGTTGAATTGAATTTCCTGACAGTTGACATCTACTATGAGTCAATTATCAAAATGATTGTCATAGTTTTTATCAATAGACAAATAAAATATTAAATTAAGCATATCAGCTCCTAGTCAACATAGATATTCACAAGATTTAAAAAAATCTCTTTTTTCTCTTTTTTTTCTTTTCAATATCACAGGTATGAATGATAAGTTAAAGCTGGATACTTTGCTGGAGGATGGACTGCAATCAGAGTTAATGCTCCAGCTGCATCTTAAGGCTCTTAGAGAAGCCCTGAAACAGCAGCTGCAGGAGACAGAAAGGATACAGACGGAGGAGCTGGAAAAGAGGATTCAGCAGAACGCTCACCTGTCAGCTGATTCAAGTGAAAACCCAACAGAGTATGTTACCTCATATTATTATTTTATTTTTTTGCTTTCGTCCACTTAAAATTGACCTATTTCAAAGAGCTGTACTGTTTTACAGGATGACAAGATCTTCTTCAGAAATCCTAAACACTTCCCACAAACCCCTACAATCAGAGAGGCCCGACACCTCATCCTCTCCAGCCTGGTTATCTTTAACAGATGGGAAGCTTTGTTCTGTCAGGACTGAGCGGTTTCCTTTAGCTAAAACTTCACAGCTGATCAAAGAGGAGGAAGCCGAGGCTGAGTGTCAGAAGAAGTTCTCTGCTCTTCCTGTCCCCAGCCACATCATTCAGCCCATCTACCAGGACATGATGGAGCACAGAGAAAAGGAGAGGAAGGAGGCCCATGAACAGAGGAAGCAGTTCTTGCTTTCCATTCAAAAGCCTTTCAGCTTCCTGCAGAGAGAAAAGGAGAAAAGGGAGAAACTGCTTGCGAGGTTAAACCAAGTCGAGCAAGATATGAAAAACGGTGTTCGAGTTAGAAAACCATCTCCCAAAGAAATAAAAGACTCCCCAGACCCTGAGACAAAAGGTTGGTTTTCCTTTTCTGACTTGGTTTGGTTTTATGAACAGATGAATTAGAAAGGGTACTTAGTATTCATGTAACTGGGCTGTGGTCTTTGGAACCAGGTAAAGCATTCCTGTGACTTCTTGTCTTAGGCTGCATATAAGTAAGTTTTAAACAGCCAGAGTAATTACTATAAAAGCTTGAACTGGCAAAATTCTGAGATCAAATAATGAATTAAGACCAAAATCATGAAGAAATAGTAATGAAGCCCACAAATCTGAAAGAAGCCATGCTACACTTTAATAAACATTAGACATTGTGAATTTTTTAAGGAATCAAATTGAATTAAAATCCCCAAATTTAGTGTAAAAACCCTTTAACACAGTGGTGTCTAATGTTTTCTTTTTCTTTTGACATTCATGTAAAACCTTAAACAAAAAACCTAGTTGATTCAGATAAGTTTTGAGTAGTTTGTTAGCAGCATTTGATAGAACACCACAAAAGTAGCAGTGCTTATGTGCGAAGCTGTTCGAAAGTGAAGATTTTCTTTGTCCTCACTGGAAGCAAACTGGGTGATTGGCTGATTTTGATCTGTGTTTCTTCAAACTTTCATTAAGAGTTTTTAAATGGAAGATTTCAACTGTTATTGTATCATATTTGTGCATGCATACAGTACACTCCAGGCAGTGAATTGGCTACAGTGTATACCCTGTCTAACTTTATTTAGACCAGGAGGAAGTCTGCAGGAAAGTCCACTCTCAGGCGACTGCGAGGGAGGAGAATCCTACTCGGAATGGCCCGAAACTTCGCACAGCAGAGCGCACCAGGAAAGAAAAGCTGAGATTTTTGGATGAGAAGCCTAGTTTCCATCCAAAAATCATTCACAAGATCCCTGATTTCAGCATGTTGCACAAGGCCTTGCAGACAGAGACGCTGAAGAAAATGCAGAGTAAAGATGTGACAAAGTGTCAGCCATTTGTCCTGAGAACTTCATCTCGCCCACCAAGGCAAAGCAGGACGAGTCCGGTACACTTGCAGGTAAAACATGTTCATTGCTTCTTATTGGTATTTATTTCTTTAGCTGCTTTTGGACTTCAGTTGTGATATTACGTGCTCGTTTTAGTTTATGTTCTCTGAACATTTATGTAGTAGAGTTCATGTTTTAACTCAGATTTTTAGAAATATTTTTATTAGCCAGGAAAGAAATCATATTAAACTCAGTTTTAATGGACAATCTCTGTATTGAACCAGATGCACATTTCAGAAGTTTTTTTGAAGTGTCTCACCCCTGCTCTGCTTCATGGATAGTTTGAGACTTATCCACCCACTTTTTTTTTTTCTATCAAATCAGTACCCTTCTCTTTTTCTTAAGGAGATTTGCTCTGAGCCACTTACCTTCTTTAAAGCCTCTACTGTTCAGGATGTTATTCTGTTTCATTTTAATCTGTTCTTCTTTGACTCTGCAGTTTTTGGCAGCTCTGCAATCCAACATATTCCCGTGGTCCCACAGCACAGTGTTTATTTCACAAAATGTAACAAGGGAATCTGACCAGGTCACATTTTTGTTTCTGTGACTTTGAAAACAGCTTGTTTCATGAAATGAGATTTATTGTATGGTTTGAGGCCTTGTGTGTTATTTTTTTCGTGGCTTTGCAAACAAGTCTCCTCAGTTGTGGAATCGTATTGCTATTTTAAAATACCTTCAGCAATCCATCTTCAAAGAGGAATTATTCTTCTCGTGTTTCAAAGTTTTTCCGACTCATGATTTGTAACCTTTAATTCAAGTCGTGCTTCTACAGAGCCGGATCTTTTTTTAATGAGACATACTTCACGAGAAGATGTATATATACACTACCAGTCAAAAGTTTGGACACACCTTCTCATTTAATGGTTTTCTTTATTTTAATGGCTGTTTACATCGTAGATTCTCACTGAAGGCATCAAAACTATGAATGAAAACATATGCAATTATGTAATAAACAAAAAGTGTGAAGTAACTCAGCTGTTTTATATTTTAGATTCTTCAAAGTAATTGATTTGATTACTGCTTTGCACACTCTTGAAATTCTCTTGATGAGCATCATGAGGTCGTCACCTGAAATGGTTTTCCAACAGGCTTAAAGGACTTCCCAGAGATGCTGAGCACTTGTTGGCCCTTTTGCCTTCACTTTGCCATCCCTCTCATTCGAAACCATCTCTATTGGGTTTAGGTCAGGTGACTAATCTATCAATCTATCCTTCTTGGTCAAATAGCCCTTACACAGCCTGGAGGTGTATTCGGGGTCATTGTCCTGTTGAAAAATAAATGATGGTCCAACTAAACTGGATGGCATGTCACTGCAGGATGCTGTGGTAGCCGTGTTAGTTCACTGCCTTCAATTTTGAATAAATCCCCAACTCTGTCACCAGCAAACCACCCTCACATCAACACACCTCCTCCTCCATGCTTCATGGTGGGAACCATGCATGCACCAAAGATCTCAAATTTGGACTCATCAGACCAAAACACAGATTTCCACTGCTCTAATGTCCATTCCTTTTGTTTCTTCCCCCAACCAAATATCTCCCGCTTCTGTTGCTTTTCCTTAGTAGTGGTTTCTTAGCTGCTATTTGACCATAAAGACCTGATTTGTGCAGTCTACTCTTAACAGTTGATGTAGAGATGAGTCTGCTACTGGAACTCTGTGTGGCATTTATCTGGGCTCTAATCTGAGGCGATGTTAACCTGCGATTCCTGAGGGTGGCGACTCGGATGAATTTATCCTCAGCAGCAGCGGTGACTCCTGGTCTTCCTTTCCTGAGGCCGTCCTCATGTGAGCCAGTTTGATGGTGCTTGATGGTTTTTACGACTGCGTTTGGGGACACATTCAGAATCTTTTGCAATTTTCTGGACTGACTGACCTTTAGTTCTTAAAGTAATGATGGACTGTCGTTTCTTTTTACTTAGCTGATTGGTTCTTGCCATAATATGAAGTCTAACAGTTGTCAAATAGGGCTGTCAGCTGTGTACCAACCTGACTTCTGCACAACACAACTGATGGTCCCAACCTCATTAGAAGGCAAGAAAGTCCACAAATGAACCCTGAGAAGGCACATCTGTGAAGTGAAAACCATTTCAGGTGACTCCATCATGATGCTCATTGGGAGAAGGCAGCACTGTCAACAAAGCAAAGGGTGGCATGCAAAGACATGTTTAGAGTTATTTATCAGTTTTTCATTTGCTACATAGTTCCATATATCTTGCTTCACATATTTGATGTCTTCAGTGAGACTCTGCAATGTAGAGAGTAGTAAAAATGAAGAAAAACATTGCATGAGAAGTTGTGTCCAAACTTTTGACTGGTAGTGTATGTTCACTGAAATTTGTCTGGGCGGATGATTCACATGAGAGCATTAAAGGCTAAAAATAATTATACCAGTAATTAGGTAAGAATAACAGTAATTTTCTCTAATCCAAACTTTGTGATCAGTGAAAGTTTCGTCACGTCTTCCTTTCATGTGTCTTGTGGCTTTTGTAATTATCCAATTACCACAGTTCTGTTTTATGACGCTTGTCAGAAAGGTTAAGGCAGATTTTTAAATATTTTACTGACGTTGCAAATATCTACTGTACATTTAGCTTAACTGTTACCATATGTCTAGAATAATCACATGTAATTGTACTAAATTACCTTTTACTGTGTGATATTTCCGGAAGATCCTTTAGGATTTTTGTAAGTGATATGAAATTATTCCTGAAGCTGTTATTGCCATTAATCTTTTTATTTTTATTTTTCTGTAACTGTTTAGTAAGAGGTTCTGGAAGCGGTTGTTCTCACAGTAATTGTAGTTACACATAAAAACTAAACTACCAGTTTACACTTGTTGATGGCAAATGATGGTCTTCCTTAGTTCATTTAATCTTGCATTAAAATGTCAGTCATTGTTTTAGTTAGGCTTGGACTCTAATATATGGAAATATACACTCATTGCCCACTTTGTTAGGCACACATATTAGACTGCTTGTCAGTATAAATATTAAAGCCACATTTGCCATCACATGGCAGTAATTCAGTGCATTTAAACATATATAGACATGGGCAAGATAGCCTGAAGTTCAAATCAAGCATCTGAATAGAGAAGAAAGGTGATTTAAGTGACTTTGAACGTGGCATGGTTGTTTTTGCCACACAGGCTGGTTTGAATATTTCAGAAACTGCTGATCTACTAGGATATTCCTACACAACTATCTAGAGGTTTTACAGAGAGTGGCCTGAACAAAAGAAGATATCCAGTGAGCCACAATTCTCTGTGTGAAAATGACTTGTTGATGCCAGAGGTCAGAGGAGGATGGCCAGACTACTTTGAGCTGATAGGAAGGGTTGAAGAGCATCTCTGAATGCACAACACATTAAACCTTGAAGGCGATGATACTGAGGCCAAGAATATAGCCTAGAGAACATGAAAGCATGAATCCATCTTGCCTTGTGTCAACAGTTTAGCCTGCTGGTGGTGTAACAGTGTGGGGAATATTTTCTGGTCAAACTCTGGGCAACCTTAGTAACAAATGAGCATCATCGTTTAAACTTCACAGCCTGCCTGAGTATTGTTGCTGACCCTGTCCATCCTGTTATGACCAGAGTGGTTTCTTTACATGACAATGAGTTCACCTCCAATCACCAGAGCTCAGTCCAATAGAACACCTTTGTTTTGCAGTGCAACGGGAGGTTTGCATCATAGATGTGCAGCGGATAAATCTGAAGCAGCTGTGTGATGCTATCATGTCTCGTGTCAATATGGATCAACATTTTTTAGAAATGTTTCCAGCACCTTGTTGAATCTCTGCCATGATTAATTGAGTCCGTTCTGAGGATGAAAAACGAGTTCCAACCCAGTGCTGATAAAGTGTCCATTGTGTCAACAGTGATACATTTTCAAAAAACATTTGAACTAATGAAGCTAGTCATGCTATGTTTGATGGAGAAAAGCTATTACATTTGCTCTCACACACATCTTTATGCTACTATTTTCTTCATGTTATTCAAATTCTTGAAAAAATGCCACATGATGGCCAACAGTTTGGTTTTGATTTCAGTTTTTTTTGTCTCTTCATCCACAGGCACCAAAAATGAGTAATCTCAGTAGAAGCAAGTCACTCGGGGCTTTAACGTTAATATCCACTGACACACTGCCCACATACATCACAGACGCTGTGAGGAAGCGCTCATTGGCCATCAGGTGAGTTGGAATATTTATGGATGACAGCAGATCTTGTCTCAGTGTATCCTAAAAGGAAAAAAAAGACTTCATTATTGACGTATTCATGTGCAATAAATTTGTTTTTTCAGTAAGGATAAATGAGATTAATGAGGCTAATCTGTCCTTCAGTTAGTAATGCTGGTGTTCACTCCGGTGCTATTAAGCTTTTAACAATATAATGTCAGACACTTTGAAATAACCAAATAGAAAGTGGTTTGAGTTACATAATAACCGTGTAATCAGTATACACCACATTAATATACGAAGCTGATAGAAACACTATTTAAGTCTCAGGCCGTGTGTATGAAAAAATAGCCTATTTTGATATAATCTGTTGTCTACCAGATTAATGGAGGATTTTTGGAGCTGTTCAGTGAAAAGCCCTTTACTTACTTTCGCTAATGTCATGGTAAGCTGTGTGGCAGGCTAGGTTAGGACCCAAACGCAGGACTCAGAAACCAAAAGCTTAACTTCATAAATCTTTATTGCTGGAAAATACAAATGAAAACTAAGCACATGAACGCTGAAAGAAAGAAACAAAAGATGAACTAAACATGACAACAAACAACTAGAACCTGGAGCTTATGCAAGAACACACAGCAAGTGTGGAGAACGCGACAGCTAACAGAAGGTGACTGAGGACTTAAAAACACAGGCAGGATAACGGGAGGATTTGCAACAAGCGGGAGACACAGCTGGACCTAATCTGACATGACGAGACAAAGAAAAGGAAAACTCAATACACTGAACACGGAACAAAGATTATCAAAATAAAAGAGGAAGCGTGACAAATGTGTAGACGAAGATACGCGAGCGTCACAGTGTGACTGGGGGGAATGAAAACAGAGACAAGACTAAGAAAACACAGGATGAGACTAGACACTGAGGGAGACAGAATATAATCCCAAAGAACTGAAGGAAAACAGAAACACACCCCAAACATGTTGAAAGAATAACTAAGAACCTAAGAGCTACAACCTAACAGAAACAAAATGATCAAAAGAGAGCACTAAAGTACAAGAAAACCAAACATAGATCACTCAAAGAGAATAACTCAACTATTACAACCAAAACAGAACGCTCCAAAGCATAAACCCTGGATCACTGACAGCTAAGACCTGATTTAGACATCTCTATGTAAGTGCCCGACATCGTTGCTGGCACTTATGCTGGGACCTTTATGGGTCTCCACTCTTAGCTGTGGTCAGTTTGTTTGGGGAGGACAAACGTATATGTCCCTCTAGTTTTTCCACTTCTTTGTGCATTCCCTCACATCCATTCCGATTTCTGCAGTCTTCCTCCAGGAGTTTGTGACATTTGTGAGTCCTTGTGTTGATGCTTCAATTATTGTTCCTCATAGTGGGACAGTGATCGTTATTCTCTCAGGGATGAATTGAAAAACTTTGGCGGAAAAGTAGCTGGAAGTGCACCAGAGGACCCGAGGGTGCTGAACAGGACAGTCACAGTTGACCTGATGTGTACTGATGTTCACCTTCTGGGGAGGTGAACACCGGGTTGCTCTTAGAGTTTCAGAGTGGTTTATGATTACCACGTAGCTACGGTGACTCAGTAAGTCAGCATGGACCACTGGGGAAAAAATTAACTTGGCTCTATATAGTTTCAACACCTAAACCATGAAATGATCTGAAATGCAGACAATTTTTGCCTGAACAGAACATCAATGGAGATGAGGGATAGTCAGAATCAAGAGAGTTTGAACTGGTTGAGGAA
Organism: Mchenga conophoros; assembly: GCF_057382185.1. NCBI lineage: Eukaryota > Metazoa > Chordata > Actinopteri > Cichliformes > Cichlidae > Mchenga > Mchenga conophoros. The sequence goes on along the minus strand of NC_140544.1, from coordinate 29,769,299 downwards.
CTACCAAATGAGATCCCAAGCAATGAAGGAGAAAGTAACCCTCCATGCAAAGTTACTGGACCCACGCAGCAGCTTGAAAGAAGTGCATGACGAGAAACTACAGAACTATCGGTGAGTTCTGTATAAGTACGGCTATTTATTCTGCAGTTTTACATTTCATGTCACAAGAACCACACATGCCTGCTACAATAGTTAAAACTATCATCTCCTCTTACGTGAAGGGAGGCTGATCAACAAAGAATGAGGGATTACATGAGAGAATTACGGGAAATGAAGGCCCGAGTTAGTGAACGCCCTTATCTGTTTGAACAGGTGAAACAGGTAAGGAATGCCTGAACATTACTACATGCGTTAGGCGACATACGTTCAGGAATCTAAGTCTGAGTTTTCACTGGCAGAGAAATGCGAAAGCTCACGCAGAGCAGACATACAGAAGCAAACTGAAGAAAGCCGGGCTGAAGGAGCAGTTCATTGAAGAAAATGGAGACGGGCTCATATCCGAGGATGACCGCAGCACTGAAGACGACATTCGAAGCAGGTATGCAGCGTGAGAAATTGTAGCAAGTTTTGTTCATCCTGTGAGTAATACCACTGTGTCCGGTAAAAATATGAATAGCACTGCTGCTGGGAGAGCCAAGGACTTCATGTGGTTTGGTCATGTTGCATTACATAATTTTCTGAGCTTGCTCTACAGTCTTTAGAGAAAAAAAAAGACCATTTCCGTAGCCAAGTAAAAGTTCGATGTAATTACAATATAGTCATTTTCTAACCCAACATGTCTGATTTAGGGAAGAAAATGGAGGAGACGGGGAGAAAATTAAAGATGTGGGAGAGAAGAGCGTGAAGTCCAAAGGGGAAGAAATGCCATGATCAAAAAGGTTCAGGCGGCACAGAGTTTTGTGGCCTCGCCACTAGAAAACAACACCGTCCTCAAAAATGATTCATGTCGCTGCTGACTGTCCGCACCAAATGTTTGATAGTTTAAGATGAGCGGCTATAAATCACGAAATCGCAAAACAGCTGGAATTTGCAATCACAAATGGAAAAACTTTATAAAAATGTACATAAGTGATTGCTGTTGGTTTTACAACACTTTCCCCAAGGAATATGTAAGCTGTAGTTTTGAAGATGATGAGCATGTTGTTGCCAGAATAAATGGTTCAAAAATAAACTGAGAAAACCAGTTGAGCCCAGTTTGTCTGTAGCATTAATCAGTCTCCGTGTTAAAGAGACAATACTTAAATTTGCTTTAATGTAAATGCTTATATTCTAATGCTTACAGTTGCATTTTACTTTATTATTATTATTTTTTAATTCATGTTTTTACATGTTTCTAATGGCCCGTAAGAACACAGGGCATCTGACATTGGCTTTTCTTAGATTGTCGAGTTAAAGTTCCCAGTTATTTCTACAGCCACAGTGCCACCTAAATAAACAGTCCTTACCATGCATCTGCATTCACACAAACCATCTCAGTGGTCTGCCTGCACATCCACATCAAATACTCTTACACACTGGCCTCGCTGTATCTTGTGCTTTGACAGCTGACTGCCAGGAATTCGAGACATCGAGACATTTTTACTTACCAACCACATGGGAGCGTTTGAATATTTTTACAAGCATAATCAATGGAGATCAGTGCACGCCCTTATGGTTTTGTTGGCTGTTGTGCCGTGCTTTGGAGTCAGTGTAGTAAATTCACATTAGAAAATATTAAAATTCATTAAGTGGTATCACTAAGCATGGTTTAAAACATAACACTTAGATAGGAGTTAACATAGTCTATGCATCTAGCGTGCATATTTATGCTGCACGAACTGCATGCAGCCAGCTGAATATTACTACAGTGAGCTGTAGTAATATTCAGCTGGCTGTCTTCAGATTTAAATATATTTGCATAATTGCAGTAAAGATATACCATGGCGACGAGGCTCGTGACCTCTAAAATACTACATGGTGCTTTTTTCTTAGCAGCGTTGCCTCCACATTAGCCATGGAATCTTGATAAGTTTTCAAGATTTCCGTCTGATTAATTTGCTTTCTAACCTCTATCTAACTCAGACCCACGAACTGCCAAACAAGTCCAGGCCCTTTTGGACTCCTTATATGGTCAAGTTCCTGGGCCAGTGTGAAAGAAGGGGAGTCTTGTGTGATGTTTGATGGATGCATTGATTTAACGCAATTAATGAACAGGTACATTTTCTAAATACATCTTTATTTATTTTCCCACTACTAACTTATTAACATTTCTTTAAATGCTAGATTGAGCACTTGTATAAATTAATGTAACAGTTAATTAGTGTTTAATTGTTATTTCCTTAAGTGGGAGGAGCGACTACCTATATAGGCGCAAGAGCCCAGCGCAAAATTGTTTCTCAGCGGTTTGATTTAGTTTTGGATCATCATCTTTAAGGTGGGGCTATTTTTCATTTTGTTTTCTATTAAATGTTTTTATCTTCAGTTTGACTGATCAGTCTGCACTATAAATATGGCGCAAAAATCCACTGCTGTGAAGAAAAAATGGGGAATAATAAGAGACCAGCCTGTGGAGCTGTCGGCAAGCCTGTTGTTTGTGCCTCTGCCGCTCAGCCATCCCTCACAAATACAGAGAAGGAGAAAAATCCAAAATGTTGTCACATAATATGTAATAAATAATAATCAGACAGTCGCTTCTTTGAAAGCTCAAATATCACAGGATCAAGCTTCAAGGGCTACATCCTGTCAGGTTGTCATGGGAACCATGTATCCCTCCTCACTCTGCCACTGTAGTCCATTTAGGAGAAAGCTGCGCACCTCTGATTCCCCGATGCAAAGCTCAAAGCAAAACAAATTGCTTTCAACCTGTTAGATAATGTCTGAGCGGGAACCTGCATCGGTGAAACGCGATGGAGCAGGCGGCTGTGACATCTATTTAAACAAACTGCAGCCTCAGATATGTGTGGAGGCTGAGAAAGAAAGAAACACATCCCATTTAAATTAATGAGAGGCTGCACGCTTGGCCGCTGAATGTTATGATCGCGCTGTTTAAGGAGTGGCTCTGCTCAGCAGATGAACAATATAATTTCACCGAAGTGGTGTGTGCAGGTCTCTTATTACTCTAGCCGCTGTGCAGTATTAAAATTCCCACACATTTCATTTTTCAAATGCATGTGCTGCAAAATGTAGGCAGTTGGGGACACATCCGAAAATAGATAATGTGGGCCTTAAATGGATTTTACCTGCTTTACCCAGCAATTGCACTGCACAGCATTTTTGCTGTTGCTGTTTTCTTGCTTATTTTCACTTGATTACAACTTAAAAATCCAGTGGCTAATTTTTTTTGGGTTAAATGCAGTGCATGTTATGCGTGCAAGCAGCATCTCTGCATGTCTCAGTCCTCGGTTCACCTGCAGGAGGAGCTGTGTCTCGCTGCAGCTTATCTGGAGCAGCAGAGAGATATCCCTCTTTTTCTCCTTCAGCGGCATGAATAATATCCCCTGAGCTGGAGAGAGAGCATATCAAGAGGCAAACAGGAAGGGGAGAGAGAGAGATAGAAGCCTGTGTGACAGATAAGATTGTGGCACAACTTGTCTTCCTGACTGCACCGTGAGCTGGGGAAAGAGAGGAACAAGTGCACCAGAGTGTCAGGCAAGGCTTCTGCCTGCACACATAAACACTCACAGACACACACACACACAGAAAAAGACAGACCCCACAGCACAGAAGCACCAGAAGGAGTTCAGAGAGAAGACTGACCTCAAAAAGGTACAGTATGACTGTGTGTCTCGAGCTGTGCTGAGCTGAGCGTCTCTCCTGCACCAGTGTCCCCACCCTTACACTATGTTAGCAAATTGCTCACCTGATGCTCAACTTTGTTTTGCAGGTGGATTGGCAGAAGTTTTGTCTGTGCGTTCCCTCGGATGCTATGGCCGTCCTCCAACTGATCGTTTAGAGGAGTTGAAGAACTTGTCTTGTTATTGCAGCCTGAGGTAGCATGGAGGAGCTGTCGACGAAAGACAAGGAGCTGATACGAGACAGCTGGGAGAGCCTGGGCAAGAACAAAGTTCCTCATGGTGTCGTCATGTTCTCCAGGTAATTTTCTATCATGATCAGCACGACATAAAAGGAGGCTGTTGTTTAATTCTTTGCGCTGGAAGAAAAGATCAAATATAAAAGCACTCAAAGCATAAGTGATAGGATTGTGTATTGTTGTTACCTAATAGCAGCAGTGTAAATAAATGTAGCACAGGTGTATATCCTTTCCTGCACACTTTCCACATGAACCACGGACCGGAGGCTTGACTTGTTGCTTGGCGACAGACTGCAATAATCCTGCAATTTACTCTGAGACAGCTGCTGCTAAATCAGACAGGGGATATGTGTAGATGTTTGCTTTGTAGACTGATTTTTATCCCTCTGTGAATATTTGAGGCTACACCATGTGTGCACACCTATAGAACAGCGTTGTATTTGTCTGTGTTAGACTGTTTGAGCTGGACCCTGCGCTCCTCAATCTTTTCCACTACGGTACAAACTGCGATTCCACACAGGACCGCCTCGCCAGCCCCGAGTTTCTGGAACATGTCACCAAGGTGAGCTCTGTTCACCGCATTAACCACCACAAGTACACAGACACGTTAAAGTTTCGTTTGTGGACAGTTGCGATGGCTCTCTGTTTCTCTTGTGGCCGTGGCCTCAGGTGATGCTTGTGATCGACGCGGCCGTCAGCCACCTGGATGACCTTCACTCCTTGGAGGACTTTCTGCTCAACCTCGGGAAGAAGCATCAGGCAGTGGGAGTCAGAACGCAGTCATTTGCCGTAGGACCAACATCTTATCGCACAACTCTGCCAAAGCAATTTCACGAGCGAATGAGCCGTGAACACTTTCTTCTTCTCTTTTTTTTTTCCTGTGTGTTTTGCAGGCGGTGGGTGAGTCCCTTCTCTACATGCTGCAGTGCAGTCTGGGCCCGGCCTACACGGCACCGCTGCGTCAAGCCTGGCTCAACATGTACAGCATTGTGGTAGCAATGATGAGCCGAGGGTATGCCGAAAATGGCGAAGACAAGGCCGACTGAGGCGCCAGTAGTTGTCAAATCATCAAGTTGGTTGCCATGGAATAAGGTTGTGTAACTTGCAGCATTGTGGCTTCAGCTGCTGTACATTTGCTCTGTGAGTGGGGTCGCATAGCGTAGCGAACGTGTGATATAGTTACACATTTTTCAGTCGGACCAGCGAGTCACAGAGCGTGTTTTCTTTGCTGTGGATGTTTAGCTACCAGGCAGTGCTGTTTGTACAGTTTCAGAGTGTAAGCGGACTGTAATCTGAATGCCTCACACTGAGAAGAAACACTCGGGAAACTGTGGAAGGGTTTTATTTTGTATATAATGGCTTTGATATATTTACTCAAATGATAACAGTGACTGTAGTGGTGTTTGTGGTGTATCTTAAAAGAGTTGCACACTTGTGAAACACTAGCTGTTATTATGATTAGACATCACACACTGCTCAAACTGTGATGGTTACTGTGGCCAGCAAGGGCAGCTCTTTATCTAACTGGAACACAGTGATACTTAACAGAACGTGTGGGACAATGCAATGTGATTTTTCAGAAGAATATCAAAACTGTGTGTTTTTTTTAAAATCGATATTACATTTCATGTCTTTTGAGTGACTTTGTCGTTTAACTTTTAAGCTGCTAGGATGAAGAAAAAACAGTTTTTTAACATTTTATTCAATAGATTCTTGACAAGAACTGTTTTACTCTCTCTGATAGCTTTCTTTAGTTATCCACGACTGTTAAGGCGTCCAAGTGCACCTTCCCCGACGTGGCGTGCGATGCGCTCCTCAGTCGAGGGTGTGAGTATTTCAGTAAGCTTCTGATGACTGTTAAACTAAACTTTAACTAAAAGACTGTTATATGACTTTAAGAGACTGAAAGTAAAATGGCATCTTGGAGGACTTGTAACATCTTTGTTCCTTGGCTATCAGTTTCCAGTTAATCTTAGTGTAAAGTAGTAATGGTGTATCGTAGTTGCTTAACTTATCAATGCTTATTAACTGCGATGATGTGGGTACTATTACCTCAGCTTTACAGGTGACAGGGATCAGTGGCCTGTTTTTCTCCAACTTAAGAGGTTCTGTGAGGAAGTGAAGCTGGAAATAAATATTTGTTTTGACTTCAGAAACCAAACCAACTTAAGTGATGACAATTTTACATTTAAATTATTGACACAAAACAGATGATACAGAGAAACTGTGCTTGACTGTATGTATGTGTGTAGTATTTATGCTGCCATAACGCTGTATGTATCATCAGTTATTTACATCTATAGCCAAGTAACTTAGCAACAGTGTGCCAAGTATAAGATAATAACACCACACAACTGTAAATCCAAGCTGCTGATATGTGTTTTTCCTCGCTTCAGTTTATATTTACAAAGTTTATTTTTATATTCTGAATTGTATGTGCAGTGAAAGAGCATTGATTTTTTTCTTGTCATCTACAATATGACCTTCAGATACATTGTACTGTGTAGATTTCGGATAATGAACCCAATACAAGAAAACAATGTGGCAAATCTGTTACTTTTAATCAGGTTTCAGTTCAAAGAATAGCAGATATATAACCGCTATATTAAAAAAGATGTGTAGTTATTATAGAAGAGTATAAGAACAGGGCTTTTTTATTAATATTATGTGTTTAGTCTGTACTTTCCAGGCTGCAGGTATAATGTTTGTACCCTGGTTGTGTAGGTGCTGTGTCTATTGTCTTTCTTTTCTTAGTCTCAGTACGCAGCCCTATGCAGGTTGTTGTTCTCCGTGTTTTTAATTACCCGACAGTAAGTATTTTCAGCTGGCACAGCTGGCGTCTTTTTAACATCCAGATGTGTATATATTGGCTGTCTCGCTGTCTACCTCATCATTATCAGCTGCTACGCAACAGCGATGACTTCACCTAGTTATCCTTCAACCAAAAATTATTATTACAGTTAATACAAGCGCACACTCTTTGTAAACTGGATTCCATCTTAAACTTTAAATATGTCATGTGCTTACTTGAGGCTAAATAAAGTGATCTGTGGGTATTTTACTGCTTATTGAAGTCAGTGTGTTTTCCTCCTTGTCTTAAATGTGTTGTCACGGACTGATTACGATCGCAACACAGCGGTCAGGTTTTGAAATCAGTCACACAATGCCTGATTTGCTTCCCACTGACAGCCCATCTCTCAGTGTTACATAAGATCCAAGCGTCGAATGGCTCATCGCCCCCCTGGCTTCCGAGACGAGGGCGACTTCAGCCCACTTACTCATGCAACTGCACAATGTCACCTCAAGTATGTTTTCAGAAATTCACAGTACCCATTGTGTTCTTCACAATTTGGATCACTTTATCTTTATTTTCCTTTATGCTTTCCTTCAAAAACGAGCAGAACTGTGCAGATTTTGGATGCGTTTCTACTTGAATATCATCTAAAGCCAGAGTGATCAGATGAGTGGGGGCAGGCAGGAAGGTTATGATGAGTTACACACATATCAGCTCATTTCTCTTTTTTCTGTTGTGTCACTGTGAAAGTCGCTGTCTGCTCGGCTGATGGTGGAGCATCTGACTTGGAACTTACCCGTCTGTCTGCACTGCCAACAATATCCTTACCCTCTCTGCAAGAGTCTGCTGGATTTGTGTTGGCCTCTTGCTCTTGCAATATAAAAACCAAAACTGAACTTCATGCTCTCTCTCATCCCCTGGTAATGGATTGCAACAAATTTCAATAAACTCACATTGACTATATGTTTATTTCCTTCATGTTTTTTTTTGTTCCTCTACTGCTACAGACTGACCTTGTAGCTTTTTGCTCTGAAGGCTGTCATCTGGGGAAAAAAAAGTCTGCGAGAAAAGACAACATACATATTTTTAGAAAGTCTGCAATGTGTTTTGGAACAAAAAAAGAGGGGGGGGGGTATTCATTGTTGTCATGGCAACTGTAAGGTGATGGTTGTATATATGTGCGTTTTTGATGAAGGAGAAAAACGTTGCATTGCTCAATCACTCACTCATCGTAAATCCTACAGTGGAGAGGTGTTGACAGTGACTGTGCATGTGAGCTCGGGCTAATAAGATTTGCTCCGATGGCTCTCTGGGAGACTGCAGCACAAGTCTGCCAAGCAGCCATCACAAGCATGAGAATGAGCTATCTGTCAGCAGCTGCTGAACAGCTACTCCTACTAAGAAGTAGTCTTTGAATTCCCTTTTCTGCCTGTCTATGGATCAGGCTCATTCCTGTGAAAGATGTAGCGAGAGATAATCTAAACAGTCAAACCTATAGTGTGACTAGAAAACAGATGGGTACTGTAGTTTCTCAAACAGGATAGTGGATTTATTTGGGATCGTGTGTAGCTGGTGAACAGTACAACTTGGGTGTACTACATCCTATTTACACACGATTGATCAACATCAGCAATTGAATTTCTGATGTCTTCTACAATTGGTAGTCCAGAAATATGACAAAGGGTATATTCTGAAATGGCAACCTCCATGGGTGATCAAACCAACTGTCACTAATGGTCTTTTGAGTTGCCTCCAAATTCAGTCCCCGCAGACCCATATATTTAATGTTATAGACTGTATATAAAAGATGGACTTGGCCATCAACCATTTAGCACTTTGGCTGGTGCCATGTTGGCTCTTTCTATCCAGAAATGGCCACATTGGGAAAAAGGGTGGAGTGCTGAGTCAGCAACTGTTGCTGGGAAGTTTGGTTAGCACAATCATCTCTACGGTTTACAGAAAATGGTCTGACAAAGGAAAAAATATCCAGTGAGCGGCCATTCCCTGAGCCTTGTTGATGTCAGAGGTCAGAGGAGAATGGTCTTACTACTTTTAGATGATAAGAACCGCTGAACCACTTGTCACAACCAAGATGAATGCACATTTGCAAACCTTGAAGCAGATGGGAAACAGCAGCAGAAGATCACAGTGGGTGCTACTCCTGTTAGCTAGGAACAGCGAACTAAGGCTACAATTCACACCAGCTCACCAAAATTGGATAACCAAAGACTGGAAAAGCATTTTCTGGTCTGATGAGTCTTTCTGCTGTAACACTTGGTTGCTTGCCTTGTATCTTCTATATATATCTGTATGTTTTCTTGGCATATTTTGGGCCATGTATGTCAACTGAGCATGATTTCCCTGTTAACGCCTAGTGTATCATATTTAAGACAGACTGTTTTTTGTGAGTTTTTGAGACTTCTGCATTATCAGTGTGATTCCCCCCTTGAAAAAGATAAATAAAGAAATAGACAGGCATAGTAAATATGGCACAAATTAAAAGTCATATGGAAATTCAAATTGAATTAACCATCTGACGAATTTGTCAGATGGTTCAATAAACTCTTCATTTTCAAAACAATTGAATTTTCAGGCCATCATTTAATATTTTGGGCTTTAAAGAGTTAAACCTATCTTTTTCTGACCATGTCCATCTCTTTGTGACCACAGTGTGCCCATCTTCTAATCGCTGCTTTCATGAAGATGAGAACAAGTTCACTGTATTCTGAAGGCCTTGGTAAATACCTGGATCTCAATCCACCTTTGGGGTGTAGTGGAACGGGAGCTTCACATCATCGCTGTGCAGATTTTGTGTGATGTTATTATGTGAAAGGTATATTACCCATTTAGACTATATGAAAGTGTAACCCCATTAGTTTACAAGTGTTTTTGTGAGTTTCTTCTTCTTCTACATCATTAATGTAGAACACACCTTAAGTCCTAAAAATAAATTGATCAATACATTTTTAAATGGAGCAAATAGGATACAAATTTAAACGTATATATGCAAATGAATATTTAATTATTTCTTTAATTTGTCACAAAATCTTTTGAAAATTTGAATTCTCTGGCAAAGAATTTATTATATAGGGCGTGACCTCTTTTTGTGACATCAAGTCACTTGACATTACTGCTGCAAGATACTTCAAATTTGATACCAAGTAAATACAGGGCCAGTATTGCAGATACCAATATTGATATTGTTAACCAAAAGAGGCAGGGGAGGGCAGTGTGTCATGATTTATGAAATAAATCATCATCAATTTGCAAATTCTGAACACATTCTGAACAAATCACTGTGATTTTTACCATACTTAATTTACCATACTTTCAGCTATTCATGTTTTTTAGAAACTGTTTTTTCTTTTGGAGATCTGGAATTTAAATGCACCTGTTTCCAAAGCACTTTGGTTCAGTTTCTGTTGTTTAAATGGGCTATAAATAAAACACAGTTTGCTGTCAACACAAAAACATTTAGACATTTTTCTTAGTGCGTATTTAACACAGTTCAGTGGGATGCATACTGAACTTAAAGGATAGAAAAATGTAATGTAATTATTACATATTATATCAATATTTGGATCGATCCGCCCACCTCTGCTTCACATTTGTTTGGCTTCCTCAGCTTAGATGTCTCGATCTGTGAACTGGGCTCCCTTACTGTGTTGGTGTTGTTGCATTATAATGCCAAATTCAAAATGCGTGCTCCAGTTGTGGTAAAGATTGAATTAAAAAAAATGCTAATTAGCAGTCTTTGAGCACATCTATAAAACCAGGTTTGGCAGCAGCTATTCCCAGGCTCCGACACAATCTGTGTATGCCCTGAAACCCTGAGTGATTAGCATCTTTGATGCCAACAAATGTTATGTAAAAGAAATGTATTGTAGACCTCTTCAGCCATATAAGGCTTTCCCTGTTTCCCTGAAACATTGCCTCAGATAGAAAAACAGTCAGCAGAGGGTTTAATCTGAAAGTCAAGAAAGACGCTGTGATGTAACTGAATATTGAGCTGCTGCTAACAGGTCCTTGGTGGTGGTGGTGGGGGGGGGGGGGGGGGGGGGGATTGTTCTCTGAAAAAGGTTCACCCTTAAACCAACATGGGAAAACAAAAGGTCTCTACGGTGCTATTAAATTTGAAACTTAATACTGGACAAAAACCATGTTTAGAAGAAGATTGTGAGAAGAGCTGGAAAGTACAGCCACTAAATCGACATTGTGGTAATTGTGTTTTGCCAAGGGGAACAATGAACGTTCTTATATAAGTCAGTTGGATACTATAATATACTCTAGGGGACTTAAAATACTAACTTTTTGAGCTGCGTTTGTATGTTGACTCAAAGCCATATGGGAGTGACAATATGGTTGCAGCAGGAGGCAGAGACATTTTCTATTCTAAGCATCTGGACAGGGGAAAGCAGATGGCAGACCACAGACCCAGAGGAATTCACCTTTCTCTGAGAATCATGCCATCAGCAGTTGCCACAGGTGACGACGGAAATGTCATCCGTGGCATTTCCTCTCTCTGTCTTCTTTTGTGACTGTGCAATGAAGGAGTATCGTGCACGGTGGAAGTCTGGTATTTTTCCACTCTGCAAACTGTTTCATACAGAGAAATTCAACCAATCCAGTCAGTGCAAGATGGTTCATACATTTTCATTATTTTGATAGAAAAACATCTTTAAACAGCACAAGAATTTCCACTGTGGTTCGATTATGAAATTTACTCCTATATCCACACTCTGATGTGGTTTCAGGGCAAGTGAGCTCTCTAGTATGTACAGGTAACTGTCCAAAAAGTCATTTGTGTGAAGACCTTCAGTATGGGTAATAAGCCTGGAAATGAGAAGAAACACTGTTATCAGCTGGTAGATTTTAAATGAGTAGCTTAACTTTTTACACAGTTTCCTCCCAAGAATTAGATGGGATACTGGATGTGTCCATTAAAGCTGCCCTTACCTTAGCTTAAGAGAATAAGAGCAGATGATATCCACATTATTTTCTAACATAAATAAAAATATTTCCTAAATATCAAATGAACATTTGAAAGTACTGTGCAAAACATGTTTTTGCACATTTCCTAAAGGAATCGTATTCTTATACCAGCGCACTCACAGCGGCTCTTCTATTTTCCACATGAAGTCTGACTCACTGTGTCTGAAAAAGCTTCCATCACAGACCACAGCAGAGAGTAACAAGAAGTTCATGGCACAAGATGAGTGGATTGAGCTGAATTCATTTTAATCTCAGATCACAGCACTTCACTTATAACAGATGAAAACTCATTAGCCTGACAGAGATCAATCTTGAACACAGCCTGTCCCTAAACCTCAGACTTCTTGGAGATAATAACAGCCCACTTTTACAGCAGAATAAAATCTGAAATAATGTACTTATGATACACATATTTTATAAACGAAGAGCAAAAAGCATCGGGCACGTCTGGAAACCCAATAGACCTCGGTTGGCCAAGCTGACTGCACATGAACAGACATGTCCGGATGCAATAAAACTAGTAAAGCATGGGAACGGACAATCCCTCTTCGCATGGCCATTAGAGCTAAGAATACCCTATTAGCTTTTATTTTGTATTTTTCAAAGGAAAGCACATTTAATGATCTGTGAAACGGGCTTCTGGAAGAGAAAGCCATGGGACATGTTTGCAGTTTGGAGACTGAAATTTTGAGATGCTCTTTGATCTTCTGTTTTTTTAAACTTCATGATCCTCTGCAGTGGCCACTTCATCTGCGCTCTGCTGCTAGCTTTCATCTACTTTATACAGCATAAGCTACTACAATTAGAGTCCCTGTAAAACGAGCAAAATACATGTCACTTTATAACAAAAGGTGCCATTAATGTTATATAAAGCATGACTATAAGTATATCATGATACACTCTCTCAGACAGAACAGAAAACCGATTATAACTTACTCTACTTAACAACAAGGAGCTACCTAACCCATAGCAGTCACTGTTAATCAAAGACAAACATTTAGAGAACCCCGTCATACATACGTATGATCCAAAAATAAGGTAACCGAGGAATAAAAAGGGCTTGATTGAAATCAGTGACAAGGCACAAACAAGTACACAATACAAAATATTGATACAACTACAAGCCACGCGCTCATTCTTAACCTCGCAATTAACCATTTTTATGACATTCACTTGCTTTCCTATTCTACAGCTTTTGATCCCATCACTTGGTCTTCAAGAACAGATGAGGTTTGCGCACTGGTCAGTGATCTGTTCGTCTTTAGGACTTCCTGTCCCACGAGTACGCAGGATGGTGTAAGCTTTGAATGAATGGATGACAGCTGAGCCAGTTAATATGCTGATGAAGATCGTGTGATATATTCAAAAGCTCTAGATAAAGATAAAGGTAGAGGACCTCGTGTGCAGATTGACTGTTAATATCTTAGTAGAATAAGCTCACATTGTATGTTTGTTTTATTCTGAATGAAGGACGCACTGGCTGTTAAAAAATTGAGTTTTGGGTTTGTTACAATTTTTATCTCTTGGTTGTTTCGTCCATGCAGCATATTTCAGGCCATGCTGGATTGTCACACAATAAGGGCGTTTTTTTTTCCCAAGGCACAGCAAAAGACATGAGTAAGAAATTAACATTCAGTCACATGAGAAAATCTTTGACCCGCTGTAAAGAGGATTTAAAAGAAAAACAAAAAGAACAAAAAAACCAACAGATTGACACAAAAAACATGAAGTTTAGCACATATGAAATGCATACCTCATTTAGACGATATATAATTAACATGCAGTGACGTGTTACATAGCATATGTCAACTGAAAACAGCATGATAGTGCTTTATTTTACTGTTTGTCTTTGCAACATAACAAAACCTAATTTCAGCAATGACCTATTTGACCAACATCAAAAAAACTGGAAAATTTTATAAAAGCTTTTGAGTTTAGCAAACTTAGCAAAACCGAAAAACTTCTTCTGGAGATTTCCATGTTGTTCTCCTGCAGTGGCACAAAACAGACTCCATGGCATATTTAGAAAATGATGTAATTTTAGGATGCGCTTCTATTATACTCCATTTCTTCACAACTTAAAGGAACAGCTTCACATTTTACAAAACACTTTCTTGCCTGCACTTTGATGTATATATTAGTACCATAGCAAGTTAGCTTAGCTTAGCAGCAACACACCATAAAGCAAAGTCTCTGCTACTTTTAAACCAGTCTCTGGTTTAAAACCAGAAACTAGCTGTTTCCCCTCCTTTCAGGTCTGTATGCTAAGCCAAAGATATTGTAATTTTGTTATGGGCTAAACGAACAGACTGCTAGCTATGCACAATGCTATACGGTCATGGTGAAAACCTTAAATGATCTACAACACATGGCATATTACACTCAGTCGTTACTGATTAACATAAGCAATGCCAAAATGCAGAAGCAGTGTAAGAAAGTACACCCTTACTGCTTCCTTAGGAATTAAAAGAGAAAGTAGCAGTCAGGTCTTGCTAATCAATGCACTTGATTAACTGATCGTCAGTAAGTCTGACCAACTCGGTAAAAGCAGAGATTTTGACAGTTTGCTGGTCTGGAGCATTCAGATGTGTGCTAATGCAATGCCAAGGAGGAAAGGCATCAGCAATGACTTTCGAGAAAGAACTATTGCTGCCCGTCAATCTGGGAAACGTTAGAAGTTTTTCCAAGCAATTTAAAGTCCATTATTCTACAGTGAGAAGTGAAAAACATTTAAGACAGTTGCCAATCTTCCCAGAAATGGACATCACAGCAAATTCAACCAAAGGTCAGACCATTCAATCAGAGAAACTGAAAAAAAAAAAACGCAAGAGCTACATCTCAGAGTGACCAAGTAGTGTTTGGGAAGTGTTGCCAGGGGAAAGTCTCTTGTTTCTAACAAGAACATGGCAGCACAGCTTAGATTTGCCACATTGCTTCTGAACAAACTGTGAGACCCCTGGATCGATGTCCTTTGAACAGATGAGACTAAAGTGGAGATGTCTGGCCTCAATCCACAGTGAAAACCAACCACCTCAACTAATTGTAATGGAGGGATGAGGATTTGGGTTTGCTTTGCAGCTAAAGGGATCTGGGTATGTTAGAGTCACATATGAGGCCATCTGGTCGACAGCTAAAGCTCGACCAAAAATGATTTGCATAATAGGCCAATGATCCAATACAAAGCAACAAATCTACAACAGAATGGCTGAAAACGAAAGCAATCAGTGTTGGCCCAGTCAAAGACCAGACCTCAACCTGAATGAAATGGTGTGCATAAATGAATACCTCAATAAACTGAAACAACTCTGTAAAGAAGAGTGAGCTATTATTTCTCCAGAATAATATGAGAGACTGATGCCATCGCACAGAAAAGAATGACTGGGCTCCTACAAGCTACTGAATCATGACATGGATTTAGTTTTCCAGAGGACTGCTTCTGCATTTTTGGCTTAGATTTTTTTTAAATAAATAATGACTTGTTGTAATATGTCATGTGTTGTTCATCCTCGGTTGTATTTATCCAATTTTGTTACCTTATAAAGACACAACTTTTTTATTATGTCCTGATAAATAAAACCTCAGAACTGAAAGACATTTAGTTTGTTTTTGCCATGACTCTGTACTTAACCAGTGTATACAAATGTCTCCCTGGGGCCAAGAGATCTAAATTTCAGAAGGTAAACTACAGGTTTTGTAAAGAAAACCAAGTGCCTGCCTATTTTCTGTGTAGACTAATCCAGACGCTACTCTACAGTGCAGCTACTGCACATGCATTCTTTAGGTGGACTTGAAAAAAAGTATTATAGAAATAACTACTTACCAGGGTGCCCGTGTGTCTACAAGTGAAGACAAGATTCTTGGCATCAACACCCCACAAAGTTACTGGTTCTGCCTGTAGGCTAGCCCTTTCTCCATGTTTCGAGTCCCCAAGTTTCAGTAACGTTACACAAAGACGTAACAATGCTAACAGTAAAGTGAGTTTGACGTTTAAAAGTACTTTCCAAACTATACCCTATATAATGCCCTCAGAGTATCTCGCTACGCCTACCAGAAAATTAGTGCACAATCAGTGGTCATTAGTTCCAACCTGTGCTAAGCTAAGCTAACAGGCTGCTTTATTTTCTTACCAAACTGTGAGCAAGAAAATAGATAGCAGATTTCCAAAAAGCTCAAGCTATTCCACTTTGACCATATGTACAGTCGAAACATAATTAGGTAAGGTTTTGATTAAGATGAGACATCTCTGCAAATCATTGTACATCCTCGATTCCTCCCGCCCCCAACCCAAAGCACAATATCAATGACACCAAAAATACTGTAGCAAAAATATCAACCTTATATTGATAATAGTTACAAGCTTCAGGTTGAGTCAAGCTGTTTGCGCCTCCGTTTAGAGCGTACATATATTACGGTACATCTCTGAGTTACATTTGGCCCTCCGTCCGTCTGTCTGCTGTCTCACTGCAGATGGCTTCACAACTAGCTGCCCTCACCCTCAGCCTTGCCGAGCTCTGCTACAGAGGAACCAGATATCACCTATGCCCAAACCCCTCTGTCAGTCTGTCAGGGCAAGCCTGTTCACACCACCCACTCTGATGGGAACTTTCGCCTCCACTCATTTCCAAGCGACACAGCATGGATAGAGTATCTCTGACTGAAACCATAATGCATTTCTATTACAGTCTGCATCACTTGTAACCTTTTTAATTTGCAAATTAAGCCATAGAAGAAGACAGAGTCCGTATCAGCATCTGATCATTTAGCTAAAAGAATCTGTACATTTAGCTTGGTGTTATGTTCTGTTGAGCTGTGTCTGATGGGTTCGGCAGATTGTTTAGGCAAATGGCTTTCTTCTGCAACTGTGATGTTTAAGAGCATTTAGCTCCTGTATTCTCAGGCTCCGTTACTCTTCAGGCTCTTCAGCCTTACTAGCAAGCACAGTCTAGTCTCAGAGTCCGAGGCAGCAGCGTAGTTGGAGTCTGAGGTCAGTGGTGAAAACGCAGCATTGCGGCATTTAGTAATCTGTGTTCTTCAGCTGAAGGACACGTAGAAGTCAGTTTTGGGTGGAGATTTGGTGTTACTGGTAGCCCATGGAGCTGTCCATGAGCGTGGTGGAGCAATAGAGGTCTGGTGGGTCTTGGAGCTCAGTCTCATGGGTCTGGGTGTGTTCCCCCTCTCCTTCTTCTTCCTCCGCTGGCCCACGGTTTGAACTCTGAGAGCTGGCCATGGCGCCATAGCTGTGGTGGGCTGGGGAGGGCATCGGAGTCAAAGCCAGCTCTGGCTCCAGCAACACAGATGCCACAAAAAGCTGAGGGAAGCAGATCAATGCACATTTTGGAATTGTGTCATCCAGTAAATCACTTTATTCACAGGCAGTGTGTGCCTGGTTTAAAATGGAGATAAACAAGAGACCTTTCACATGCTATAACTTGCTTTGACCACTTATCTATCCCACATGGAGATGGTTCATCAAAAAGCTCTTTCAACTTCTTTCTCCTGTGAATTAACAGTTCAAACATCCTGAGCTTGTTACTATTCCCATGTCATGGATATTATATTGGTTGAGTTTTTGTTATGTCCCAATTAAGAGAAAAAGAGAAAAACTATGTTGTTATAAAGTCAAGATGGAACTTTTTAGTGATATATTTGATTTTATATGGAATAACCCCAGTGCTTGTCTTCTGAGGTTGATTCTTTCACAACCTTAAGAGCATAAGAGCATATACTTCCTGCCATAAAAGACATCTACAGGAAGCGGTGTCTGAAAAGGGCTGGGAAATCATCAAAGACCCCAGTCACCCATCACATGGACTCTTCACCCTCCTGCCCTCTGGGAGGCGCCACAGGAGCCTCCGGACTAAGACCACCAGGTACCGGAACAGCTTCTTCCCCACAGCTGTCAGACTCCTGAACTCTGCCTCCTGACATCTGACCCACGTTAACTCATGGACTGAACATACACACACCCACAATGGACAACTGTACCCTCAAACACACAATAATAACATGGAGTGAACCACCACTCACAACCACTAGCACTTTATATAGCCTCTGTAGAAACTATCTACACCCTCACTTATCTTAACTGCACTACTGTATAGCTCTGTGTAAATAATCATTCTGTACATACGATAATTTTTAATCCTACAACTGTTTACAACTTGCATAGTTCCCATTTCTGTATAGCTGTATATCTCAGATTCTGTAAAGTTATTTATTTCATATTCTGTATAGTTTTTCATATTTATATCCTGTTCATAGCCTGTACATAGCTTGTACTCACTACAGCCTGTACATACTTATAGTTATAGAATATTCACAACATACTTCATACCGTGTACATTATAACATACCATAATAGACCCATTTCTGTAGTATACTTACATATCTATACTATTGCTAATATATATTGTAATATATCTATATCACTAAAGCACTTCTGGATGGATGCAAACTGCATTTCGTTGCCCTGTACCTGTGCATGTGCAATGAAAATAAAGTTGAATTCTATTCTATTCTATTCTATTCTATATGGCTCTCAGATCTCATGGAAAACTAAACAATTAAATCTCATTCAGTGGAAATCTCATCCAGCACACAATCCACTGATATATTAACTTAAATAACGTAAGCCTTCTCTGTCACATTTAGGTCTCTCTCCAATAATATGCTTTGGTTGTGTATTGGCCAACAGAGAAAGAAATGGTACTGTACACTGGAGGCGGTGGTGGATGTTACGGTACTCCTGTCTGCATCAGTGAGCGTCCCGTCTGGCTGATCAGACATCTGAAACAAAAGAGACAATGCATGGGAAAAATATTAGTTCAAATTCAGTATAAGTCATCTTCAGCTGATTTTGTCTCTGTGACACTTGGTGGCGCTGACCTGGTAGCTTGTTGACTTGTCTGGTTGCTTCCTAAGGCACAAGCGGAGGAGGTAACAGACAATGCAGAAGATGTGGGACACTAAAGTGAAGAGGGTGATCGGATGCATTGGACCTGTGACAGTGAAGGGGAAAAACATGAAAAATTACAATATTACAGCATCCTGACAATCCACCGATCTTTATGAATTTTTATGGCAGGGATATTTACCTAATCGGAGCACGGAGAAGAAGAGCAACCAGAACATGCAGAGAATGGGAGCTACAATGACCTGGCTAATGGCTGCTCTGTGGATTCGCTGGTTGAGTTTGGTGGGAACATAAGCATAGTAGATGTTGTATCGATCGACCATGTGCTTCAGGATCGCGTAGAGCAGACCTGGAAGAAAAAAGTTAAACAAAAATGCACTGATGATGATGTCTGCAACATGAAACACACACAGGGTTTGATCAATCTAATGAGGATTGTGATGTACAAAAAGCAGAGTGTTTGTTTCCTGAGTCCAAAATGGGACTTGATGGGATTAAATAGCTGAAGGCTCGGGCTCCCATTCTACTTTTGGAAACTCTAAGAAAAACAAATAAACCTGCAGTAAGTGATTTGTTGTATTTTATGATACTAAAAGGTCTGACAGATGTAATGGGATGTGAGCACTCAAGACTTTGTATGTCAGGACTAGGATTTTAAATTAAATTATGGATTTAAGAGAGGAAATTAAAAGATACTAATACGGGATAAATATGACCTCAAACTCATTTACATCATAAAACTTTGAACTCAGACCAGACCAGTGACAGATATTTAACTAAACATCTAATCCCTGGGATATCCTTTAATAGAAGAAAAGAAATGCAACTTCAACAGTGTGTCTTGTTTTTTTCTACGTGTTAAATGTACAAATTTACAGGAAAAGAAAATTTTTGTTAATTCACAGAAAATTATTCTTATTTATTTTATAGTTTTAAAGTTAGAAGATAGAAATTTATGCATTCATTCAAATTTTTCCAAAGCCTTTTGGTGAGTCAGATTTTTGTTTTTGCCAAACAGGTTCTTGCCCCTGGGCCTTATTTTTTACACCCTGTTCTAGTCCCTGTTTTTGATCAATTGGAAGCTAATTTTACATTTTTTGCCTTTAAATTAAAAAAAAAAAAAATCTGTTGTCTTGGTCTTCTTTATCAAATGAAAACTGAAATCTAGAAGAAAGAAAAAAAGCAGGTGAAATGCAAGCAGACACAGAGTTTGGTGCATTAAAGGCGGCCTGTTTTTGACTGACGATTAGATTGCAGAAGTAAATAGAAGCTCGGTGAGCGCCGGGCAGAGACAGGAGCAGAGTGGGCGTCTGGCTCACAGCTCGCTGTGTCTGAGTGTCTGGGACTACAGCAGCAAATTCACACAGTCTGCATCGGACTGGCAGGCAGCAGAGGAGAGTGAGGTTACAGTACGAGGAGACACAGCCTTACACAAACACGACTGAGACGGGACGTGTTGGGATGCAGATGGCTGAGCAGAGAGGGTGAGAAGAAGAGGTAGATGGCTTTACAAGAGTGTAGTTGTGTGCTGCTCACCAAAGGGTGTAATGATGGGACACGTGATGCTGTAGGTCATACTGACAGCAAAGATACACATGGTCCAGGCGTACTCAAGGCCAAACTGGAACTCATAAGCTTGACTCTGCAGAGACAAAATAAACACAGCTGGCTTCTTAAAGTTTAAACCAAACAGCGTGTTAAGATGCCAAGATAAGCACCAAGGCTCTGCTTACCCGTTTGACATGAATCCGCTCAGCTTGGGATTTTGCAAAGCAGAGGCGCAGTGCGTACACCGTCAGTGCAGGGATACGTAGCAATTCCATAGCCGTGCCAATCAAACTGGATGTAATTACGTAGTTTACAAAAAATGCACCGTTGTCAGGAAGAAACACACACCTGCATTAAGACACAGACAAGAAGTGGGCTGCTGAGACTCAGTTTTAACCAAATAATTTCCAAATAACAAATAAAATAATAATAAAAAAATATACATCAGATTTCACTTTGGCTCAAAGTCATCTTCTTGTGCATCTGTGCGGTGCTTTCCTGTTTTTAGCTCGCTCTCAAGTGAAGGGACTCTGATGAAGCTGAAAGCCCCATTATCAACACTAATGTCCTACAGTTGGACAAAGGACCGCAAACTATTACTGCAGCAAAAATCAACTTTTTTACCTGCAACCCCAGTAAAAACCAGAATGCAATGATTTAAAAATCTCCTAAAGCCATAATTTATTCACAATAGAAAAAAAACATATTGAAATGTTTAAACTGGGAAAACGTCCCAATTTGAAAAAAATATTAGCTCATTTTGAATTTGATGAAAGCAACACATCTCAAAACTACTAAAAAGAAACAGCTAGAAAAATGCTTTGCAACTAATTAAGTCAATGGCAACAAGTCAGTAAAAGAAGAAGGTGTAAGAAGATTTTTTGACATACGTTGCCGCCATCAAATTCAAATGAATTCATATTTTCTGAGGTTAAACATTTTTTTATGTTCTATTGTGAGTAAAATATGAGTTTGTGAAAATTGTAAATCATTTCATTCTGTTATTATTTATTTATTTACTTCCACAGAGTGATCTAAAAAATAGCACCTGAGCAGATAGCAGTGTGTAGCTGCACAAGAAGATAATCGTGGAGTGGAAATAATGTGTTTGATTGCACTTCTCATTACATTTTTTGATCTTACTGAAATTTTAAATCCTTCTCTTCCAGGAAGTTGACATCAAAGAGCCAGGTGAACAAGAGGTCAAGGCTAGAGCAGAAATAAAATAGAAAAAGTGCATAAACATTACAAAAAAGCCACAAAAACCCAGGAATAATTCAAAAGAAGTAGATCAAAAAGGGAAATCACTGTAGATGTACCTGGACAGACCAAGTGAAGGCAGGATGATGACCATGAAGACCAGCAAGAAAAAACACTTGTGCATCGTCACTTGATTCTCACCAGATCTGAGACATGAAATGATCCAATAAGATGAGAACATGCGATACATATTTTGCAACATATATCTAAAAAAACCACACACACACAAAAAAAAAAAAAAACCACAAAAAGAAAAAAACAACATAATAAATTCATGAATTAAAAGCCCAAAATGGAAAAAACAGTTGACTCTTTGTACCCATTAGCACAAACTACATTTTTCACTACAGTAAACAGTTGATTTGCATTCGGTCCTTCACACATCACGCCTGCACAACACGTTTGTGGGGGTGGTTATGTAAAGAAAGGGTGCTTATAGGTTGTTCTTATGCACACTTGTTCTTCCTCCTGCTAGTCACCGCACATAGAGGAAACGGTGCACGGTGACTACTGTTCATATCATTATCCTCGCACGGAGATCTCTATGACAACCTGCCCAGAATAACAGTGCAGGGAGAGTGGCAGAGAGAAGGAGGGAGAGAGAGGGGAGAGAGTAAAAAGAGCAAGAGGGTGAAAAAGAAATAAATTAGATGGAAAAAAAAGAGGAACGCTGATAGTTGAGAGGAAGAAAAACCGCTGCAAGTAAACAAAGCAAAATATCCACATTTCTATTTCAGATGGCTGAGGAGAGCAGTAGTTGATGACTACCCAGTACCTGGTCCAGTGGGACTCAAAGAAGGCGGAGTAGTAGACAACAAAGGGCAGGAGCACTGAAAACGCCCACAGCAGAAGGGTCGGGAAGAACTCTGTAACGACTGGGCTCTGCATTGGACAGCAAAATGGCGATTGATGAAAGTGAGGAGGTTCACAATGGAGCACAGACGTCAGTAAGTTTAAACTGCTCTGAAACTCTAACCCTCAGACTCTCCACGGGCCTTGTGACGTTGAACTTGTCCATGGTGTTGACGATGATGGCAGGAGTGGTGAAGAAGAAGAGCAGCAAGAAGAGGAGGATGTTGAGGAGGACGCAGCGGAGCCACCACCGAGATCCACACACTGACAGGTTTTCCCTATCGATGGGAAAAATGACGAGCCTCAGTTACCAATCATCCAGCAAGATGAACACAGTTAACATATTACCCTTCTCTGATGTACATGTACTTTATGTTTTGACATATGCCTGAAATAGCCGGATGAGTGGTCTCTTCTAAGAGCGGTCCAGCGTACTGGGTAGAAGAGCAAGTTTAAACCAGCTCACTTCAGCTCCCAGTCCCTGCTCGACCTCTCAGCCTGCGACTGCCACAGTTCATGCGTAGACACAAACACACTGCAGTCAGTCAGATGTGAAGCTCAAACTGTGAGCCTCCTTTGATTAATCCCCATACATATGCAGCACTCACTTGTTACATAATCTCTGCATTTGCTTTCTGAGATAAGAAACATGCACCGCAGCTAATCCAATCGTGGATGCTGATTATGCTTTAGACGGTGTTTGCGATCTGCTACTTACAGCAAACAACATACCGATAATCTTAAATGTCTTTGAAGTTGAAACTTATGAAAAAGAAGCAGGAATAGCAATGCTAATGCAGGCACCGATCGCTGAAACATCCACATTTTGTGTTATTTACATAGTGCCTTTCAAGAGATGGTGGATAACTAAAAAGCAAACACAACAGGAGAATTTAAACACTGACAGTCAGATAAAACCAGGAGGATTTAAAAATAGAAGAACTAAAACAAATGAACAAAAGCAAATTTAAACTAATGATTCTTTCAGAGTCCAGTTGATTCCAGTGGGGTCCACAGCCAAAGAAGCATCGAGTCCTTTTGCCTTGAGCCTTGTGTGGAAACAGCTATCAAGGCCTGATCCAAGGCCCTCACATTCCCACTGGTATTATGTGTCTGCAACAGGTCTTTAATATGAGTGAGTGCCTGTCCATGCAAGGCTCAAAACATCATCACAAGAACCAAATTTTGAGTCTGATCAGAAGCCAGTGTAAAGAAATCAGCATCAGCTGTCCAGTGGCCCACACACATAAGCTCAACATGTAACACACAATGAGAGAGCGAGCGAGAAACCTTATTTACTGGAAGAAAAAAAAGGTCTGGTGAGTCTGCTGGAGTACACGTTACGTTGCTGTCTGATTGCAGTTATAACACCAACAAGGAAAATGTTGTACAGACTTAATTTTAGCCATGTTTCATAGCTGGTAGTAAAGGGAGTGACTCAAAGCTTCACTAAGTACTACACAGGGTACAGATTCAGAACCAAAGTTTAACATAATACCATAAAGAGCCAAGCCTTTCATCACCTGTGGGATGGATATAACCTCTGTTTGTCACTATTCAGCTGTAGAAAAGTATTCAGCAGAACAGAAACTTTTGGAACATTCAGAAACTTAAACAAACACATCATACATATGACACTGACGGTAGACTTTAAAAGTGACTTTATATTTGGTTGATAGACACAAAGTACAATTAGCATGGGGCCCGCAACAGAAACTTGGGGAACACCACAAGACAGAAATACAGCTATACAGAGTTATTACAACCACTAAGCAACAAAGGTCTGCCTGAGAGTTATGAGAAGAACCACATCAAAGCTGTTCCACCAACTGCCCGAGCTTCTAAAACCAAAATTACGGTGATCAAAAGTATCAAAAGCAACACTGGGATCAAATAGTCTCAATAAGCAACATTTGCATGATGCATACCTCAGCTCTAAATTGGACCCTTTAGGTCCAACTTCACAAGCTAAAGCTGCACAAACAAGCATGACTAAAACCCACAGAATGTCGATCTGAAGTCTAGTCTTGATCCACAGGTTACCAGAGATACCAAATATGTCAGGCATAATTACAGGGAAATGTGTCTAAATGATGCACAAGTCATGTAAAATTGGACATTGTGCTCAAAATGTGTTTCTGTTTGATTTCCTTTGGCTGCTCCAGCTTCCTACCACAGTCAGTAGACAAGCAGGTTAGATTAATACATTTCTCGTGGTGTAGATGTGAATGGGTGTCTGCCCAGGGTGTACCCAGCGTGTGTGCTGGAATAGGTCACCATGGCGATATGAAGAGATCAGAATGACTCACACAGCTGTCAATTTGGAAAACTGAGACTTCAAAGACAATCAGGAGAAAATCCAAGAGTAGCTTGAGCTTTTAAAAGACATTAGGGCACAAACAAACGTGACAGTTCTCACCATATAATATCACTTGGAGCAGGTGCGTAGCTGACGTCCCATTTGTGCGACTGCACCACGGTGCTGATGCTGGACTGCTGGGGCCTGCGACGACAGTTCACGCGACCGTAGTCCTTCACAATGCTGGAAACCAAAACAAGATGTTCAAAAGGCATTGCATCACTACTCAGCAACGTTACCATGAATTATGTGGTCACTCTCTGCCGTGACTGCATCTGTATGATGAGAGAACCTATCAAACACAGACCTCAGTGTCACGCTCTTGTTTACTCACACAGCAGTCATCCGCTCATCGCGAAAGGTCACAAAGGCGATGCCCAACCTCTTCATGGTGATGCGGTTCTTCTCAGCATTAAACTCATCTGTCCGCTTCTCTTCTAATTCACTGTAGTATTGCTCTGCATCCACCTGCAGAAAAAAAAAAGAGTTAAAGGATATGTTGCTCACTTCATCTTTCACTCTCAGATTTACACTGGCAAAAATATCACATTGCTGCTTGTGTTTACCTATTTTTGCATCGCAGTGCCATCCAGTGGTGATTCTCTTCCCATGCAGTGCAATTAAGTTGCAACTGTACACAGAAGGATATGAACAAATCTTACCTTTTCAAAGCCGCAGACGTCACAGCAGAAGATCTGAGCACACGGATGAGTCTTGATCATGATTTTTCCCTCCTTCTGGGCCTTTGTGGCAAAATACAGCC
The DNA here is from genome assembly GCF_057382185.1 of Mchenga conophoros. NCBI lineage: Eukaryota > Metazoa > Chordata > Actinopteri > Cichliformes > Cichlidae > Mchenga > Mchenga conophoros. The sequence goes on along the minus strand of NC_140544.1, from coordinate 29,743,809 downwards.
TGCCTTTCATTGCCTTGCGCCTGAAAAACGACAGTGTCCTCAGACAAGAACCATATGATCAAAAACTGTGATGCTCCAGTCCGTAAAAGCCGCCGTACCTCTCCAAGTCCAGCCTCATTAGCTTGTGGACGTCAAAGCAGAACCGGATGTCGGTGACAGTGCAGCTTGGGTAGGCCTCACTGGTGAAAACAAGAAAAAATGTTCATTATAAGGAATTTTCTAAGTGTGGATGTGCATGAATAAAATGATAGACAGCTCTCCAATCAAACACAGGAAGATTATTTAATCTAATGAAGAAAACATGTGTACTGGAAATGTTTGGTGATGAGTCCTGGGTCAGAGATCTCCTTGGGTATGGAGGTAATCATCAGTGTCCGAGCCACCTGTAATAAATAACACAATATAAATAAATCCGTTATACTTTCTTTTAACGGCTCTAGGGAAGCCAATGCCAGGTTGTTGCCTATATAGTAGTAAACTTCTCTGATCCACAGAGATCAATCGCAGTTTCATTGTTAAGGTTTACATGTTAAGGAAGGAAAAGTTTCATTAACTTTCAGATGGACTGCCATAGGACTTTGACTTAAAACTTCTCAGGATGATCCATAAATCGATTTCTTTTAATACAAGAGTACTTATTCCTTTTTCCATTTCTTTAGTTTCTGATGAAATGTTAATAGTAATGACAAACCCATCAGTCCTAACTGCACTAATCAGAGAACGCAGGCATGCTAACATGCCAAACTAAGTGGGTGAATAGTTGGTGGTTTGCAGAATCCTTTTATAGATCTTTATAGTCTTATTCTCTGAAGACAAATGAATAATAAAAAACAATGATATCATTATTGATCACCAATGGAACGCCCTATTCTCTGCATTTAACAGAGGAATGCAGCACCTAGGGAGAAGCCAGAAATCCAGAGCACGTCGGTCTTTACATTTAATTTTGTTTTAAAATATTTTTGCTGTGTTATTTTTTCTTGTATTTGATTTTTGAAACAATAAAAAAGACCTTTTGGTTAGAATCTCAATAATTTGACTTTATCTTTTGCTGGATGGACCTTGATGGTATAAAGTGTGACTGGATGATGACAGACCTTCTCATCTTCTCTGTATTCCAGCTGCAGCGAATGGTGAGCCATACACAGCAACGTGATAATGAAGTAAACCAGAGCCAAGACGCTGTGCAGCCACAGAAAGCTGTCCCTTCAAGGAACATAAACAGAGCAATTACAGATTTGCCCAGGTTTGCTCGCGGCTCTGGGATGCTTCATGAGATCTGATGTCATGCCTGCATTGCTGGACTTACTTTGCACTAACATTCGCCAGGGTTGTTCTTCCAAAGTTTTCAGGACTGTCTCCTGTAGAGATAATAAAACGTGACACAAAGCGAGACGTTTTAATTTCTGTAATGACTTAAAAGGAAGCCCCTCCCCTCTTTTGTCTGGGAGAGGCCAAGAAATGAAGCAATACTAAAATGTTTTCCATCCAGTCAAATGAAATATCAGCCATCTCAATGAAGTTCAAGTTCAAACATGCCTAACTGCGCTGTTTTAACTTGGGAACCCTTTGTTTGCCGTCACCATGGCAGCCTGCCTATGGGTGTTGGCCATTTTATTTAATGATGGTGACAACCACCAGTAATAAAAACATTACTGTGGACAGCCCCACTCCTCATAGACTTCATCCTGTAGTGGAAAGGCTTCCTCAACACTTCCTACAAAATAAGCACACAACTGCCAAAAAGGCATTTCTGTTGCTATTTAGCAGCCTGTTTAGTGTGTCGCCCCACCCCTGGCACCTACATGTGTATGTTAAGAGGAAATTAAGCACTTTCTATTTCTATAATCAGACTTGGGCAAGTGCTTGATGACTTGCCACTGGTGTGCCAGTGACTCCCTTTAGATGAAGTGCAGCCTTTGTGCATGTAATCAGTGTTTATTTTGGTTTCACTGACCTTTTGACTTGTTCCAAGTTTTGAAAGAGATCGGGTTGTTTTAAACTCAGCTGTACCATGAATTGTTAAAAGATAAAGTTTATGTGCATTTAACCGAACTTCTCTTTTTATGAAGAGTCCGGTGTGTTGTTATCGGAGGTTAAGGATATCCCTTGACTTTTCAGTGAGCTAGCTAGACCATCACTTCAAGACCAAAATACCCAGGAGGTTCCCGGAAATGTTGACCGGCAGGATTACAGCCAAAGACAGCAGGGTAACCACTGTCATGAGCAGGATGATGTGGCGCTGGAAGGACAAATATGTCACGGCATCAATGCCACATTTACTTCGGATCTCCTCATCCCTGCAACAGAACAAAGAAGATGCATTCTCAGAATCTCAGAGGTTTTCCACGCAGCGTGATAAACATGCACATTTTTCTTCATGTGGCAGTGGCTCCATACAGGCCGAACCTGGATAAAAATGACCCTCACAGCTTCTACCTCATCCTGAGTAAAAAACTGTGGCACCACTACTTTGGTGTCAGAATCTGTGGTTACCAGATCAGGGAGGTTCAGGAAACCCAGTGTCATAAAATAGAAAAAAAGGCATGAAAGAAAAGAAATGCACGTTGGTCTCATGGTAGCCCACACATCGAGAACTCACAGGGTGGGTTTGCACTTCGCCTGGGATCCCAGGGTGAGCCACTGGCAAAGGAGAGCTAAAAACAGAAGCACCCAAACTCCACCATAATACTATGGAAACCATGGATACCACCGAAATTGCTTTTTTATAGCTCTAAATCTGTTGTGTGGAGTCGAGACCCGAGCAAGTGCAAATATTCAACAGGAAACCGTGGCACCAGCGGTCGCATGAGCCTAGACTCTTTTGTTTTTTTTAAACATTTTCTTTGCTAAGTGAGATATAAGACCAGACTTTCACGTTCAATGGTGACATCAGCTTTGAAGACAACAGGCTGGCGAAGGGTTGGAAGCCAAGATGAGAGGAGGATGAAACAATTATAGGAGCAGCTGCTTTAGGTTTACTTACTTCATATGGTAAAGCGATGACAGCCATGAGCAGAAGCCCTGAAAAAAAGAATCATAAAACAGCCAGTGAACTGGTTATTGAAGACATATTACACGTTTCGGCAGTTATATATCTGGTGACTTGTACTCAACCTCCATTTGAATAGTAACACGGTCTGCAAAGTGACACAGAGATGGAGATTTAATAGGTCTGGAGCTGTAATCAGTTTACTGCAGTCTCAGCTGTGTGCAGGCACAGCACGATGACTCCAGTCTGACTCTTTGACTTACACTGCTATAAACATGCAGGGAATGACCTCAGTCTATCACTCAGGTGCCATGGAGTCAGAGACAGACCCGCTGAGTAATGATCCAAACTTTCCTCTTACAACTGTTGACTTGGTGCCATCTTGGTGGTGACGACTTGAGGACTTATTATGGAAGCTCAGGATGGAGCTTTTTTAGACATCAGTATATCACTGGGAAATTAACTGTGACACCTTGGTATAATTAGTGTAAATACACAAGAACATAATCAGGAAGACTGGCAGACTGTCTAACATCAATGTTATTGGTAATGATAGTGTTTCTTTAAAATGAGGCCCTCTCCTTCATAATTTGCAGTGTAACGATGACTGGAATCTGCCCTTTTCCTCCTCAAACACGGTGCCTCTTTGCCCTAATTACACTATTATAGTGCATAAAAATATGCTGTGGTATTTTTAACCACTAGTGGCACTGTAGAGCCATTCGGTGAGCAGACTGATGTTTTTGTTTGGATGTGTTTTGCCGCCAAATGCATGAGAATACACATGCACGCCACAAACATAAAGCTGAACATGGGTCACTGATCAAGAGAGAGACACGTGCAAAGGGTCAGCTGCAGCTTTTCAGTGCAGTTGTGAACTGGAACTAAGTGCATTTAGTCAAGCAGCTTTCTGTGCTTAAGTACAAATTTTAGCTTCTTTTGATTCTTCTCTGCTATATGTCACTTCAATGACTTTTTTCCTGCTACAGTTATCTGTCTCTTTTAGTTACGAGATACTTTTTAAATCATGATTTTTGCACGCAAACACATAAAAAGCTTAAAATGTTAATGTTTTTTTATGAATTCAGCTGCTCAACAATTTATACAAGCACATATGAACTCATTCATCTGTTAGCCAGTAAGTCAAGTGAATCAATTACCAAAACATTTGCAATAATTGTTTAGCGTGCCTAATGAAATCTCGCAAAAATAAAATAATTGGCAGATTAATCCACAGTGAAAACATTCATTCGGTGCAGCTGGATACGAAACATTCGAAATGAGCACCAGTTGATTTGCTGCTAATAATAAACGCCTACTTATACATTAATGCATGAGTGACGATATTCAGATGATATAGTATCTAATTCTACGACAGTCACACAGCACATTCATTCATGTTAAGCATCCAGATCTTTGTTGATAATACTTAAATGCTTTTTGCATTAGTGGGGTTTCTGATGCAGAGTACTCCGATACTATTGTATTGATTGTATTGATTATCCCATTATGAGCCCCCTTCCTGGTTTCCAGTGCTTTGCAGAAAAAAAATTCACAGTGAAAAATTAAGTACACCATCTGATTTAGTAGCTTTAGTTCAACAACATGACTTCATCAGTATTTCACATCATCCTGTATGGACTTTTGCCCTCTTTTTTTCTTACAATGTTGCTTCAGTTGATTGACGTTTGTGGGCATTCTTTTATTTGCAGCTCTCTGAAGATCCCACCACAGGATTTCAGTCGGGTTGAGGTCTCGAGTTCGAGTGGACGACTTTCACTCTTTTCTTTTTCACTCATTCTTTTGCAGATTTGCTGCTGTGCTTGGGATCATTGTCTTGTCACGTGTTTTGTCACAATTTGGGCCAAGCTATAGCTGTCAAACAGACGTCCTGACATTTGACTCTAGTACTCTGGTATACAGAGAAGTTCATGGTTGAGTCAATAACAGCGAGGTGCCCAGGTCCTGAGGTTGCAAAACAAACCCAAATCATCACCCCTCCACCACCATGTTTGACAGCTGGTAAGAGGCATTTGTATTTTTCTCTAAATGTGGCACCGTGCATTATTTCCAAACATCTCCATTTTGGCCTCATTTGTTCAAAGGACATTGTTCCAAAAGTCTTGCGGTTTCATCGGATGCAATTTTGCAAACCTAACCCAGGCTGTTTACGTTCTTTTTACAGAAGAGGGGCTTTCTCCTGGCAAACCGTCTGAACGAGACAGACTTGCTCAGCTTTGTGTCTAATTGTACTGTCATGTACTCTGCTGTACTCTGACCTTGGGTTTAATTTGTTGGGATGTCCACTCCTGAGAAGTTAGCTCACATCTTCCTTTTTCCCCACCACATGACTGCATGTATTTTGACCTAGATTGTCCAGAGAAAAAATTCCATGGCAAAGCTTCTTCGTGGTCAGAACAGAAGATTAAGGGGAGCTTCTTTCAACAAAGATGAGGCACTGCTCTTTTCTGGGTCGGTAATCCAGTTTACTAGCTCAGAGTCAGCAAAAACTGCTTATTTAAAAGCATGAAATAACCAAAGAACTGACCAACGTTTGGCAAGTGTGTTTTACACATTCACCAGCTTTAATTTATCACATGTGACTGCTGACTGCTAACTCTCCAAACCCCTAATAAGCACATAAAATATTTTACTGCTAGTTTTTCCACTATGTTCAACAGCTCATCTCTTATTTGGTACATGAGTATGCGGTGTGTTCGTCATAACTTCTGCCAGAAACTGAAAACAACTGTCTGCTGTGGCTTTAAACTAGTCTGATGATGTGAAATAAAAACACACCTGAAATGCAGAAGCAGAAGAAGAAGAAGCAGGAGCAGAAGAACAACAAGAATGTTGCAACACGGGAAATAAATTATGAGGTATCCTTTGAAAAATGTAAGATAAGATTTGAGCATACCATGTCCTTGGTCTCAGAGTCAGAGGGACTGGATTCTGAAGGCGACTTCTCTTTCTCACTTGGTTCTCCATAAAACAGGGATGTGAGACTGCATAAGGAAGAATACACACAAAGAAACAGAATCCTGGTGATCATAGCCGGACATGGCTTTATTAATACACCAAGATGTACCGTAATTGCTGCAGTCCCTGTACCCATCTGGGATCAATCTGTGCATACACAGAAGACATTAAAATAATATAACATGTGGTCCAGTTCACATGGTGAAACAAGTGCAGCAGTTGAATTTGTGGATTGTCTCTGTGGGCTATAACACTGACAGTTCAACAGGATGTCAAATTAAGCAGGGTAATTGAATTACAATGAGAGACGACCGCTTGGCAAAGAGAACAGATGCTGCTTGCCCTCAAGTGCTACGAGGGCATCGTCGGTCAGGCAGGACTAATCGAGCCCACATTCCCCTGAAGAGGAGATTCGGAGCGAGCACAAAGAAAACTGCTGCAGAGTGTTGCATGAACCTGGATGGAAAACATTAACAGTGTTAAGTGAGCTGGTTATTCTAAATTGACCATAGGTGTGGATATAAGATAGATAACATGCTTAAATGTCCAATTCAGTGTTTACATTCAATAGAGAATTAAGCGAAGAATAAATTCTGACCATCCCATGAAATTTTACTTTCACTGTTAATATAAAACAAATACAGTAAAGTATTATCAGTGTTTCAAGTATAGCAAGGCAGTTTGCCACCACTTACATGCAGCAGAGGGAGCTAGAGCATCAATTCTCTCTCTCCACTGAGGCTTCTTACTACATGTTAAAAGTTGCCATAGCTGTCAGAGTTTAACTGATATTGTTGAGTGAGAGATTTACCTGTCATTCTCCATCAGCAGAGCCAGGCGGCCGTAGTCCCAAGCAGCTTTCCTCAGACATGAGAAGATCAGCAGTAAAAACTACAAACACAGAAAAACAATTTTACACAGTCTCTGTCCTCATTATACTCTAGATAAAATATCTCCTTGATTCTGTCTAAAATCACTCGAAAAAGCAGTCTACAACAACAGATTCAAAATGCCACAGCATTAATGAAGCATTTTTTGTCTGTATGCTATGTGGTCCAGAAATAGATCAGCGAGCACACGCGGACATATGCTGTTCAGTGAGAAAGAAAAAAATGAGCGCGGTCAAGCTGAATACCTCCCATTTTCCACAAATGGAGAGCAAACTGAGCACAACAATGAGGTCCAAAATAAAACCCTATTCAATCCTGTACAATAGTGGATTTGTGCTGAGCTTCCCTGATGAAATATCATTGAGCATAACTGGACCGTGATGGATGAAGGTTGACAAACGCAGTAAAAGTGGTGATGACTGTTTGATTTTAATTGCAGCAATTAAATTATTACCTCATTTGAACTGAAAAGACATTAGGTTTAGTGGATAAGGGGTGACAGCTGTGCTAATAGGAAGAAAGCGCCCATGAATGTCAAATGATTCACTCTAAAGCCATGCAATGACAATCAAGAGGACTTGACTGGGGCTTGTAGATGAATAAACAGCCTGTGTTTACATTAGCAGTCAGGGCACAATAAGAATCTCTCCATTATCGTTTTGGCCCAGCTCTTCCCAGTTGTTTCGGTTTATTCTGTCTTTATGCGTGGGCACGCTCTCCTCAAGTCCCACTGATGATTTATTCTGTATGATGATGGAATTGATGCAGAGGCGTGCTCCCGTCACCTGGGGGGAAGCACGCTTTGACTCATGCTCGTCATTAAGAGACAGCGCTCAACCTTCGCTGTTGGCTTGACAACCAGGCATTGATAAAAATGAGCCAATTAAAACATGGAGGTGGCAGATGGAGAAGTCCTATCAGCGCAGAGATCAAGCCTGACGAGGCCTGACAGTGGAACTGAGTTAGCTGACAGCTGAAAATGGAAGCCTATTATTATCTGGAACACGGGAGGAAAAGAAATGCATCTGTGTTTGTAAACAGTGCGCACGCTGTATTATTCTTTGCAAAAAAGGACGTTAAAATGTGCAGATTTAACTTGACGTCTATGACATGTACATAATGTGTTTGTATTTCTCTCTGTTCTTGTACATAATTATGCAAAACCCAGACAATGAGGAGACAAACAGAAAGCATTGAGCTTTTGTTTTGTTTTTTGCAAGGCGCTGGTTTAGTTTAAAGTTTGGGTTTATTTTTCCAGCCTTTTCCTGAAGAGAACTACAAATTAAAAATCCTTTAAGCCATTATCACTGACATTCACGCCTACACCACATTTTGACTGTCCTAATAAATAACTTGAATGGTGATTCTGCATGCATATGTGTGTGTATGTATATGTATATATATATATATATATATATATATATATATATATATATATATATATCACCCAGCACGCCCTGCGGGCGGTTTATCCTTCAAGCTCGGGTCCTCTACCAGAGGCCTGGGAGCTTGAGGGTCCTGCGCAGTATCTTAGCTGTTCCCAGGACTGCGCTCTTCTGGACAGAGATCTCCGATGTTATTCCCGGGATCTGCTGGAGCCACTCGCCTAGCTTGGGAGTCACCGCACCTAGTGCTCCGATTACCACGGGGACCACCGTTACCTTCACCCTCCACATCCTCTCGAGCTCTTCTCTGAGCCCTTGGTATTTCTCCAGCTTCTCGTGTTCCTTCTTCCTGATATTGCTGTCATTCGGAACCGCTACATCGATCACTACGGCCGTCTTCTTCTGTTTGTCTACCACCACTATGTCCGGTTGGTTAGCCACCACCATTTTGTCCGTCTGTATCTGGAAGTCCCACAGGATCTTAGCTCGGTCATTCTCCACCACCCTTGGGGGCATCTCCCATTTTGACCTCGGGACTTCCAGGTTATACTCGGCACAGATGTTCCTGTACACTATGCCGGCCACTTGGTTATGGCGTTCCATGTATGCCTTGCCTGCTAGCATCTTGCACCCTGCTGTTATGTGCTGGATTGTCTCTGGGGCATCTTTACACAGCCTGCACCTGGGGTCTTGCCTGGTGTGATAGACCCCAGCCTCTATGGATCTTGTGCTCAGAGCTTGTTCTTGTGCTGCCATGATTAGTGCCTCTGTGCACAGAGCACAGATATATATATATATATATATATATATATATATATAAATATATATATATATATATATATAAATAAATAAATAAGTGGTCCCCGTGGTAATCGGAGCACTAGGTGCGGTGACTCCCAAGCTAGGCCCCGGGAACAACATCGGAGATCTCTGTTCAAAAGTCTCTGTCCTTGGGCGTCAATTACTGCTGTTCTGTAAGATGCTGCTGGTGCCACAGATACGCGCACAGGATGACCTTTTGGTTCAGGCCCCTCACGCACGCACTGTAGCAATATTAGACACACAGAAAAGGTTTTCCTTTGTTTTTTTTTTTAAAGTTCTATTTTTGGCATTTAGCCTTTAGTTGATAGGACAGCGCAGTTTGCCCCAGCCTTTGGTTTATTTCAAACAAGTGGGCTGTAGTGCAAATTCAATTTTTAAAGAGTAACAAAGTCTACAGAAGGAGGTTGGAGTGGTGGTAACAAAACAAGTCACGACTCTTTGACGTTACATGCAATTGTAAGAGTTTTGGTTCGAAATTTGCATAATCAATGGGATGTCATGCAATTAGTAAAAAACATGAAGCTTTCTGTGTGTTTCTAGCTTTTCCAGGACACATGAATCAGTGTTTGATATCCTCCTGATGCTCCTTGTTTGTTGAATGATCATGCGGAACAAGTGGGAGTCAAGCTTTGGATCACAAGTTTGTCACCAGGGAGACTGGTTTATATCCTGTTTAAGAGCTTTTTAAAAAGAAAAAACAAAACTAATGGAGTTGGGTCCCTGATGTGTGACCCAGGATTTTGAGTTTTGGTAGTTTCCTTGTGATTTTTATTATTTGTATTCTGTTATTTTCTTATTGTTAATGGTTCCCTATTTGTGTCTCTAGGCTAGTTATAGATGACTTTTGGTTCACTGGTTCCCTGTCTGTTCCCTTTCTGTTCCCTTAGTTTCTTCTCTGGGTTTTGTCCTGTTGTGTCTCCTTTGTGAAGTCAGTCGTGTCTCTGTGTTTGTTTACCTTTTTGTCTGTGTCAATTTTGTGTTGAGAGACTGTCTCGGTGTTAGTTAGATTTCCTGTTTTATTGTGAAAGTTTCTCCTCTCATGCGTGTTATATGTTGAGTGTTACTTCCCTTGTTTTGTTATTACTTATTTGCTTTTGAAATTCCCACCTGTTTTTTCTGCCCTCATTAGTTATTGTCTCCCTTTGTCCTTTGTCAAGTTTTCCTTGTGGCCGTGTCTTTCCTAGTATCATGTTCTCCTTGAAGATTATCTGTTTTTGGATTTTTTACTCCTGTCCTGCATTTCTTTTGTATCTTTGTAGGAGTTCAACATTGAAGCTGCCTTTTGAGTTAACCTTTTATCTTTGGAGTCCTGTGTTTGGGTCAACCTCCGTACACGGTGGATAGGTTTGAAAAGCTATGGTAGGTTGAGTAAAGGTAGTGGTGTTATCCTGGTCCTGCAGCAATTGAAGGTTTTTATTTTTTCAGTGCTTTTACTTCCATTTGGATTATAGATTGTGCATGCACAGATCACAATAATTATGCAAAAGACTCCATATGCAAAGTGTTATACAGGATATAGTAATTCCCACAACTTGCTACTGACCTTGTCAGAGTTGTAAGATTAGGTAGTTTAGTGCAGATGTTATGGATTTTGGCTCTAAATATACAAAAGGGGAAGGTGACACAAATATTATAAACTGGAAGATGTTTATGTGCTTTTACCAAAGCTGAAGGATTTATAATTTGGGAAAGAATAACTTTCAAGAATCTCATTTTTATTTTCATACAAAACTCCACTGTTTCAGTTTCTGGAATATAAAGATATTCTGTTTTTTTCACGCTCAGAGAAAAAGTCTCTGAACAATATTAGCTGTGAGACAAATCACTGTTTACTTTCTGCTGGACAAAAAGGGAATAGTGAGTAGATTAATCAATATAGGAATAGATAATATCAACATAGGACTTGAAATAAGTTTATCTCTCAATTTGCCATGACGCTACAGAGTTACAGTATTGTGCAAAAACCTTGGGATTTCCTAATGTCTTTATACTTTGCATGAAAATTGGAAATAGGTGTATTTACAGAAACTTGCGCAAACATATGTGGAAATAAAGTATATTTTTGTTTCATTCTCTGTCAAAATGATCTCACACTGTTCAGTAATGTTGATGCCCAGGCTGTGGGGAGGCTAATCCATGACTGACAGTTTTCCATTGTGTGTTCTTGTATCCAAGTATGGCCCCTGGCAGTGTGTTTGGGATCAGTGTCATGCTGAAAAAAGAAGGTGTTGCCGTATTGTCTGACAATACTTTTCTATGTTCATAAATCCGTCCCTATCACCACCGGCTAAAATAGACCCTCAATCCATGACCGAGCCTCCTCTACATTTTATAGGTGGCTGTAGACATTAACTCTCTTCTGAACACCACCTTAACCTCCTAGGACCTGGTGTCCACATATGTGGACATCACATTTTGGGTTGTCTAGAAGAAAATACTACATTTTGCTCTACAAGGGCCTGATATCCACTTACGAGGACATATACTGCAACTGTTCTATCGAAATTTAAAGTGAATGTCCTCATGTGTGGATCTAACTTTAATCAGAAACAAAAATTAGGTAAAAGAAAATAGCAAAGACAAGTTTAAAATGCATGCCATGAAAGAGTTAGGAGGTCAACTATTCACAGTGATTTGAACTAAATTGGGATTCATCAATCCAGGCCTGTTATCACTGATTTTTTTAGTCTAGTTCTTGTATAATTTGGCATATTTCAGCCTTTTCTCCCTGATTCCCTTCCATAAGAATGGCTTCTTCACAGCCACCCTTTCACTGAGACCATTTAGCAAACAGTAGATGGATCAACTCAAGGGCCAGATGCATCTCAGTGAACGCTATTCATCTGCTACCTGTTCTTTTTTCCTCCACTTGCCCAGTTTTATCAGATTTTATAAGGACACACTGGACACCACGCTGATTCATGTCAGGTTTTCCAGCTAATAACTCTTTGGGAATAACCTTGTTGATGCAAAAATAAGATTTAATGCCTGTCAAACTGTATTATCTTTGGCATTTTTCATAAATTCAGATAAAGAAATGGGAACAAATTCTGTTGTTGCCTAAAGATACCATTTAAAATTGCTTCCTTGCTAAGCTATCTGTAATATCTAGACACAACACTGGCTCATCTATTGAGTTAGGTGCCTTTTCTATGCTTTGAATGACTCATAGGTTACTGTTAAGTGGTTTAGCAAACAAAAAAAAAACATGAGTTGGAAAATGATTGGGTACAAAATGGGACTAATAATGAGTGAAAAATCAGCCAAAAAAGCCCAGAGACCTTCACAAAGCTCAGGTAACTATTACTCAGGACCAACGTAATAAAAATGACGAAAAGTCTGGCTCCTTGGAAAGAAAATGCAATGACATGAAGGGTGGCTCAAGACTTTTGCATGCTACTGTGACTTTGTTGTATGATTGCAGCGGTTCCCAAACTTTTTTTGCTGGGCCCTCTTTGTTTTACAAGAAAAATGTTCGCGGCCCCCCGGGTGCGCGCGCACGCACAAACACATCCTCCAACCACACGCCCATATTTTGCTCCATTGCAGTTTATTTCACACCTCAAACATTTAGTAAACAATTAAGCAAATACAAGTAATCTGCAGCTAGTAATAAAATAAACTACTAACTCTTTTACGCTACGTCCGCACCTACACGGGTATTTTTGAAAACGCAGCTGTTTCGTCCACACGTAAACGGCGTTTTGAATCACCGATAACTGAGATTTTTTTAAATCCTTTTTTTGCGTTAACGTGTGGACGAGGAATACAGAGTTCGTCACGCAACGTCAAAGGTATGTGCCTTTTTTCACGTCAGCTGTGCGCCACGTTATTGTTTACATGAGAGGAATTGCAGAATGGCAGATAGAAACTAAATACTGTTAATCTGACTATCTTCAGGTTTTACAGGCTTACATACACACACGCAGTTACTGTCCCTCCATTTAGAAAGGCAGAGGCGTCACGGTGTCATTATTTTACATGTAGTTGTTTTTTTCCTGTGTAATAATATTCAACATATCAATACATTTTTCAAAAAATGCCTCTCTGTGCAAAATGGGTTCAAAAACATAAACAGCTGTGGGATACTGTTTGTCCGTGATTTGAACCGGGGGATTAAATCGTGGCAGGATGAGCCTGATATTATTTGTATCCCACTGTAACTTTACTGTATAAAGAGCTAACATCTCCAAAATGTAGGAGTAGTTAGTAGTAGTTTTGGAAACATATTCAGCATATTCGGGCGCCCTGTGCTAGCAGTGTCCAAGCATTTTTTTTTTTTCCCCTTTTCATACCGCGCCCCCGATGCAATGGCTCTGCGCCCCCCCTAGGGGGCGGGCCCCACACTTTGGGAAGCTCTGTATTATTGTGTAGTAATATTGAGTGTTAGTTAGTTTGGTTGAGTCTTTACCATCCAGATTACGACATTGATGACGAGGACCGTGGGAACCCCACCAAATGGCAGACCCTGGAGGACGCTGCTGTGGGAGTGCGAGCGGTAGCATCTCTCAGCTGTGCTGTTTTCATCCCCAAAACGTTGCAGGAACCCCAGAACATCTAGCTCCACGGGCCTCGCCTCCACAGGGGAAGCTCTCGTCACGAACAGCTCAGACTGAGCCATCAGCAATGGACCATATCTAATGGGAAATACAGATGAGCATCACTTACAATGTGTCAGCCATAGTATTTAAACTAATGCTAATTTAGCATTATCTTAACATGTTAATATTTAGCATTTAGCTAAAAACTCCATTGTAAAAGCACATTTTATTACATGTAAACTTCATCTGTTTAACAAATAAGTTTCCTCATTTTTGAAGATGAAAGGCTTTAAAAGAGTCACAGGTGGTATATAAACTACACTTACACAGCAGTGTTATATACCTAAAGTGTGCTAATATTAGCTAACAAGAACCACCTTCATACTTCAAGTTAGGCGGTAGCACCCAATCCAGCTAAATGAGGAGTTTTACTTCACGGGTTATGAGCCATCCTTTTCATTTTGTGTGATAAATAATGTGGCAATTCATCTCTCAAAGAATACACGGGTCACTCTAAACAGCTTTAGTCTTTGTTGTTATTGCACCCATCTTTTGAATACCCAGCCTCTGCCTGTAAAGAATCAGAATGACACTGTTAGTTAGCAATAATCTGTGAAACTGGAAGTTCATTCACTGCTGTGACTCACTTTCATCAGACAAGTGCCACACACACTCTAAGTGCAGTTATGATTGCATTTGCAAGGATCAGTTTAATGAGCATCACGGTCCATTAGCTACAATTGATCCGTTTGCTCCTTTTCTTTATCAGACAAATGGAAGTAGAGATGCTACATGAAAGTGACAAACTGGATAACAGATTTACCGGATGCTCTTTAGAAAAAATACAAACAAGCCCAACAAGAGTTAACAACAAACCCAACTGCAAGCTCGAACAGATTGTGAAGCGTGCACAGGATATGATCACTCACACTGCCATGACCACAGAATGAAGGCCTGAACCATCTGTCCTCCAGCACACACCATCCTCATTTTCAATCAATACAGTCCCCACTCCCAGCTGCTCGACTTGTGTACACTCCTTACTAAATAAACATTCGGAGGAAATGGAGCCGAAACGCAGTGCTGACAAAGTTCCGCGTCAGTGCTGCAGATTCACATAAACGACCAGATTTCATGGTGAAAATAATATTCCACGAGATGTTGTTGCTGTCACAGAACGGCATGCTCTGTAGTAAATACGCTGCGTGAGTCGCAGTTGGAAACGGCAGCCAAGAAATGAAAAGGTACCAGAGTGAGAAAAAAGGAAAGGAGACTAAAAGCCATCAAATTGGCAACGATTACTGAACCTAATCTAGGGATGATTTATCGCTGCACCAATGATGTCACTTCTTGAGAAGCTCCATCACAGCTTTCTGAAGCATTTACCAAACACCTCATGTTGTGCACAGCAAGATTTCTCGTGTAGGAGGCGAGCAGATCAATGGTAGTGCTGCCCGAGTGTTGTACGTCACACTCGGAAAAGGTCTGAGGAGCAGAAAGTTAAAAATATAACCCAGGAAGGGCTTGTGAAACTGTATAGCTTACAGTCAATATTCAGATGCTGTCAGATACAGCAGCATCCTCCCTGTGGAGATGACTTGGAAGGAGATTCCCTGAGGACTGGTCACAAATTGAATCCATAACATACACACTCTGTTTCATAGATCACCTTTTCTCCCTTTGCCAGTGATGAATTTGAGCCATTAGTATAAACAAAGGGATTGTTTTAGCGCTAAAAATGGACGAGTAAACAAATACATTTATGGCACAAAGAGCGAACGCTGTGCTCTGACTAAACAAACACAGAAACTCCTACTGCCATTAAGTAGTTTGTCACATAAATTATAAGAAATGAGTGTAGTTTATACCTGCAGCTACTGGATGATGAATTTTTGGAGATTATTTTTGTCCAAGTTGTCTGATTAACAGACTAAATCTAAGTGGTTTATTTCTACAACAGCTCTATCCCTTTTGCAATCTTCCTAACAGAAATGATGACCGCAAGGTAAGTATAAACTGAAAACATGCTACGTTTTACTTTGACTTGCAGAAGCTTATACACACCTCTACTGACCCACTGAGCTCTCCCCCCTTCCTTTACCAGACAAGTCACTTACTTCTGTTGCTGCCGGCTGCTGATGCAAACAGTGAAACTCTTCTTCTGCACCTCAAGGACCGGGCAGGATGCTGAAGGATACAGGCTGACTGTGGAGTGGTTTTGCACAACATTTGGACAAACGTCACAGCATGACTCAGCAGTTTAATGCTGCGACTCCATGGTTATTCTTTTCTGTCCTAACCCTCGTGCTTAAACGCTCAGACATGCTAATGCTGATCCCAAGGTATCCATTTCTCCTCCAGCTTATTTGACTCTGCAAATCCGGAGTCTTTTTAAGCCTCTCCCTCTGCTCCCACATCTCTCCTCCTCCGAATCAAGCTTCCAAGCCAACGCAGCAGATTACAAACTGATGTTTGGCTTGTGAAGCAGTGTTGTGCTTCCCGCTGGCAGAATGAGTGGTATCTTTCCTCTGTGCTCAGTGAGACTATTATCATCACAGATGCTGAAGTCAATACAGGAGCCGTGAGCTTCTGATGAGCTACACCTAAGTTTGAGTCGGGCAAGCAGAAAAAATGGCAAGCTGTAAAGAAGAAAAACCTAGCTCAAGTCATCTAATCTGCTCAGTGCACCAGAAAAACAGCTGATGGATGTTTGTGTTTGTCTGTGCCAACCCTAACCACACTTTGGGAGAGCAGCAATATCAAACTAAGGCAAACACCTGAACCCAAATATCTACTGAGATGATCTAAAACATAACACTAAATGTGATTCGGAACATTTTTGCTTTTGTAACGGTTATTTTTACATAGTTTAAGAGCAACACTGTCACATTATTAAATATCTGAAATGCTTCTGTAGTGTTGTTTACAGTAAGATGTGTCCACAACATGGGAAACATAGGCATGGTTATTTTGCTGGCTTCAGTCTGTTTTTGTGAGGTAGGACTGCATTAAACTGCCAATAAAATTCACATAACTGCACTGTTAAGATTAAAAAGTCTGCACTTTCCACACAAGTTGAGACAGAGACTCAGCGAGGCTGCGTCTTATTGCTACGCCATCTTAAACTGGTCATGTGATTTGGACACACCAGCGGGTTCGTTGACTCCAGAGGATTAGAGAGGAAAGAAAAAAAGACTGACCAGTTCAGCAACACCAAAAGGCCTGAAATTCACAGAAGACAACTAAAGTGGATGATGGTAGAATTGTTTCCATAGTTAAGAAAAACAACTTCTTAACATCAACCCAAGTCATTAACACTTGAGAGAAAGTGTGTCAGTCTACAATCAATTAATGCCTTCATAAATATAAATATAGAGGTGCAAACCACCGGTTACACTCAAGAACGCTGGATTAGACTTCGCCAAAAAAAACCTTCTAAAAAAGTCTGAAAATTCATATCAGAATTCAGAAGTATAGAGAAGGAGAGAAACAGCTAATGATCTGAAGATTATCACATCATCTGTCAAACATGGTAGAGATAATGTTATGGCATGAGCATGCATGGTGGAACTGTGTCACTGGTGTTTATTGTGGATGTGACTGCTGTTAGAAGCAGTCGGATGAATTGTAAAGTGTCCGTGGCTGTATTCTCTGATCAGATTGAGCCAAATACAAAACTGATCAAATAGGGCTTCACAGTACAAATGGACAATGGTAAATGGCCTGTATTTATATAGCGCTTTACTAGTCCCTAAGGACCCCAAAGCGCTTTACATATCCAGTCATCCACCCATTCACGCACACATTCACACACTGGTGATGGCAAGCAATGACCCAAAGCATAGTGCAAAAGCAACCCAAGACAAGGAAGCAAAGAAATTGGATATTCTTCTGATCTCAGCCCAACAGAGCATGCTGTTCAGTTTCTAAGTACAAAACTGAAGGCAGAAATATAAAAAAAAAAACAAGCACCAACTGAAGGTCTGGTAGAGCATCTCGAGGGCGAAAACACTGCAATTAGTTTTGTCTGTTGATTCTACACTTGATGTACTTGACTGCAAAGGATTTTAATCCAAGTATCTTTAAAAAAAAAATCCTTATATCTAAAATTATGCTAGTTTGTCCAATTGCTTTTGAACACTGAAAAATGAGGCACTGTCTGTAAAATGTGATTCATAAACAGTGCAATTTATTTTTTTAAATCTCCTTGAATTAAAGGTAAAAACTCTGCATTTCAAACACACGTTGGCTATCTGATTTAACATCTGCTGTGGTGACGTTCGTGATAAAAACTACATAATCTCAGTCCAACACATTATGGACCTAACAGTATTTTTCACTGTGATATTTTTTGTGTTTTAGAAGTAGTGAAGGTTAAAGGAGGCTCCTAAGAATGAATATAACTCAGTGTGATGTTTTCTCAAGTCATGAATGTACAAGTGTGTGTGTGTGTGTGTGTCAGACAAAACAATTTCACTGTTCATCAACAAATCAATCACATGCGGTAAACTGCGATTCAATCCAGACATATTTCATGCCCTTACTAATATTATTTTGATGAAACCAGCTTCTGGATTTTTTTCAAAAGACTATTTTTGTTGTGTCATTACCTACAAATTATTTGTTAAAACACAAAGAAAAAGAACCTCATATTGAAACACTGATGATAGTATTATAAGCAAAAAGCTAATATTTACATGTCAACAAGCTCAATGATGGTGACAATGCAAAAATGTGCTAATTAGCACTAACCCTTTCACTGGCACTTTATTAGGTACACCTGTTCGACTGCTTGCTAATGCAAATATCTAATCAGCCCAACAATACGACCTCTTGAAGTTCACACCGAGTATCAGAATATTGAAGAATAATGATTTGAATAACCTTGAATGCAACGTGTTTTGTGCACCAGACATGCACCAATAACAATGAGTATGTCAGACTGCTGATCTTCTCAGGATTTTCACACACAACCATTTCTAGGGTTTACAGATCACGGTCAGAAAAAGAAAAAGCCAGTGAGCTGCAGTTTTCTGGTTGAAAATACCTTGTTAAAGTGAGTGATCAGAGGATAATAGCCACTTTGAGCTACTAGGAAGCAGTGTTGGGCAAGTTACTTTGAAAAAGTAATTAATTATAGTTACGAGCGCGCGCAGCTGCTTAAAGCTGTAGCGTCCAGATTACTTACAGCTACTTCTGTGCAACTGATATAAGATGCGGTAAGCTGAAGACAGCTTCAACCGTCTGTTTGTTGAAAAATAGTAACGGACCGCATTTTCTTGTTAGTAACTGTAACGGCGTTGTAACGATAGGAATAGTAATTAGTTAGATTACTCGTTACTGAAAAAAGTAACGCCGTTATTCCCATCACTGCTAGGAAGGTAACAGTAACTCAAACATCCACAACAAATGTACGCAGAAGAGCATCTCTGAACGCACAACACAAACTTTAAAGGACTTGGGCTACAGGAACAGAAGAGCACACTGTAGTCCACTCCTGTCAGATAATAACAGGAAACTGAGGCTACAATTCGCACAACATCAGAAAAATAGGCCAATGGAAGACTTAGCCTACCTGAGTATTGCTGCTGACCCTGTCCATCCCTTATGACCACAGTGTACCATCTTCTGATGACTGTTTCCTGCACTATAACACACTATGTTGCAAAACTCAAATCATCCCAAGCTGGTTTCCTGAAGATATGTCAACGAGTTCACTGTACTCAAAAGGCCTCCCCAGTCACCAGATCTCAATTCAGTTTGGCACCTTTCTGATGTGGTGCAACGGCAGATCTGCATCTGACAAATCTGCAGCAATTGTGTGATTCTATCAAATCAATATGGACCAAAATCCAGCACCTTGTTGAATCTTTGCTATTAAGAATTAGTCCTGAAGGCAAAACCTGTCCAACCAATTGAGGGTTGATGGGAATCCCACTAGCTCGAAGACACTTGATTATACTCTTGTTGATCTCTCGATGGCACTAGAGGAGAAGTCAGTGGGTTCACCTAAGTGAGTGGAATCCATGTTGACAGGGACATGAATGTGTGAAGCAAATTTGGCATCAATAACTATTAAACAATCACACCAAAAACAAAAATAACAGGTGGTGCTAAGAAAAACAACAGGGAGGCTTCCAAAGTCATTAGGATCCATTTTCTGTGCCATGAATCTGGGCCAAACAAACTTGCATTGTCTTCCACCATATAGCGCCATATCAAAGACACTGGATATGCTGGGCTGTGAAAGCAAGATAAAGAAATAAATATTCAAACCAAGTGTTGGCATCCACTATTAGCTTTTACTATCCTTTAAATAACTGTGCCATATCTCTTCACAGATGATTTGTCATGCTGAAATAAGAAGCTGCTATGATATA
Organism: Mchenga conophoros; assembly: GCF_057382185.1. Taxonomy (NCBI): domain Eukaryota; kingdom Metazoa; phylum Chordata; class Actinopteri; order Cichliformes; family Cichlidae; genus Mchenga; species Mchenga conophoros. The sequence goes on along the minus strand of NC_140544.1, from coordinate 29,723,820 downwards.
AAATCCATGTCAGGGAAAACCGTAATCTCTACATATAAATTTGCTTCAGAGAGGCTGGATTCTAATTCCCAGCTGCACCACAGGCTAATAAATACCATAAAGTATTTGGTGGACAGTCTCTGTATAACTTCCCATTCCTTCGTAAAACATTCAGCTGGATCAAGATATATCCCCTGCCTGAGAGAACGAGAGAGCGATGGGCCCGTTTTTCCTGAGAAATGAACTATATATAAAATGTAAACTTCTGGTGACTTCCAAACCTCTGCACCCAATCAACTTACTGTCACCATAACTATGATATAACCCCGAGTACAATTTGCAATCGCCATAAATAAAACATTCACGACTTCAGAGGCGCGCTTCTCCTCTTGACTGCACTGACTGCAGCCTTGTTAAACATTTTCCCCCTGTTCTGTTTGTGTTTGCAAAATATGCCCTCTCTGCGCGAGACGGCCGCACCTGCACAGACAGGAAAGATTTGACATTTCCCTTATCGTTTGCTTTTGTGACGGCTCGGAGCTGGTAGAATATGCATGAACTTTTCTTTTTGTCAGCCGTGCCCTGCAGGGTTTTCTGAAGGTGAGACCCTAATTAGCAAAATCCTAGTTTTTAAAAAGTGTTTTGCATAAAGAATCTCTCTTTATTTGACTTTTAAAAAGCCAATGAAACTGCATGAGAGAACACATAGTGGGAGATCTCCTCCGACCTTTCGTGCTGAGATGTATGGGATAAAGTGAGTGGAGGTAGACAAAAAAATTTAACAGATAACTGCCACTTGACTCTGATGAAAACCTTAAAGCTACAATGGAGAAAATTCGTAGCTTAATAATGGTATCACCTAAAAGACTGTAAAAAGAGAGGGTTATGTAGAGAGAGCTAGGTTACCATGATAACCAGACTCTTTCCTTTTGTAATGCTTTGTACTTCAAGATGAGATGGGGAGTCAGTGCAACCTCCAGTCTGGCCTCATCAAACTTCAAAGGAGGATCATATTTTTCTTTTATATAATCTATGCGTTTGCTCTCCTGTCAATCATGTTGAAGGGCAGACAGTGAAACAAACCTCAGTGGCTGAAGCACTTATCGAGAATCCATTCAAGCTGAGAAGCTTTGGCTTCTGTTTCTCTGTACACTGCTTACAGTGACCCTTGGCCACTGGCATCAGATACAGATGACTCGAAGCCTGCTTCCTGCAGCAGTCCAAGTCCATGCAGCTTCTCTAGTATCTTATTATTATTATTAGCAGCTTCTCTAGACGATTTATATGCTGTTGCGATATCCAGCAAGGCTAGAGCCAAACACTATTCTCTGATGTAAATAAGCCTTAAAAATTTAACAAATTAGGAAAGGCTGATGATAAAAAATTCAGCTTTAGAGCAATCTGCTCTGTAAGGAATACCAAAGTTTTATCGCAGGGTCTGTAGTGAGTAGAGATGGCACGATACCACTTTTTTATGTCCGATACCGATACTGATATCATAAATTTGGTTATCTGCCGATACCGATATGAATCCGATATAGTGTTTTTTAATCAACAAAACTGTTTTTTAAATATCTTGCCGCATTTTGTATAAGTTCATACTCAAGTTTAAAACAACAACTACACTAAAGCTATTCTGTTATACCTGTATGCAAAAAAAATTATTTCATAGTTCAGCAATACTGATCAATCTAATAAACTTAAACCTACACCATCCTCCCTATTCTGGTATTTGAAAGAGTACTTAGCATAAATATTAAGCAACCTAACTAATAGGGTTCCAACTCCTAGCAACAACAAAAATAAATAAATAAAAAATGGGGAACCACCCCTCACGCTCCACCTCATGATGCTTAATCGACGTAATCAACCTTAATTTGATGCAGTGTGAAAAAAATGCACAGAAATCAATTATTTTTCAAGAAATATTAAATAGATTCAACATCTTTCTTCAACAGAATTGCAGACTGCACAGATGGTACCTTCCCAAAGGAAAAAGTACTATAGCTTACTAGGGTATATATATTAGACTTAATAGTTACTATATACAGTAATGGACTTCTATTCATTTTGCATCAAATTAAAACTTTGGGTGTCAGATAATTATTTATTAAAAGCTCGACATTTTAAATGAGAATAAGAAAGAAAAGTATGTCTTTGTGCCCCCTTTTCCCTGTTAATGCCCTATCGGCCCCCCTGGCTAAACTTTGCTAGATCCGCCCCTGCACAGTTACCAGCGTCAGCTACGTAGAAAAAGATCCTCAAGTAGAAAGTAATATTAAATACATTCTAACAACAGCTTATCAAGCTTAAACGTGCTTCTGTTGTTCAGCCGCTGGTTTCCTCTTTCTGGTGCAAAGTGGGCCAAAAACAAACCAGAGAGATGGACTCGCGACAGAAAAGCCGATCAGCTGATCGTTAAGCAGTTTCATGATTGAAGTAGCAGCAGGAGAGGCAGTCGCTCCATATATCGCTTGTTAAGCTTAACGCAGGAATGCTTTACAAACATTCAGAGATGGACTTACACACTTGCTTTACTTCTCTCGGGATAACTTTGTCGGAGATGAAATGCCGGGTTGCTAGCAAAGCTCCAAATGCTATCCAGACCACCGACAGGTCCCGCATGCCACAGCCGCTCTATCACGTGATGCATACTGCTCCGACGTGCTAACGTTCTGAGGTGAGTTACGGCGTGTTGCAAGTTTTGTGAGGTGCTTTCGTGATATTTAATGGATCGGATTGCATTTTTTATTTTTCCGATCCAGTAATTTAGGTCAGTATCGGACCGATACCGATACGTAATATCGGATCGGTCCATCTCTAGTAGTGAGTGATGTAGTGAAGACTGCATTTTGCTAATTTTACTAATTAACATACAGTCAAAGACCAGAAGCTTTGGAATAATGTTCACTGGACAGATGCAGCATTCATATTTGGTGCCGAGCAAGGACAGCTGTTCAATAGAAGAACACGATGCCAAGTTTGAAGTGTGATGGTGGGAATCTTTTGGTTTAGGGTTAACCAGTAGCCTTGAAGACTGACCTTGCAGTCATTAACTGAACTACAATTTCTGCATCATGTCAATGCCTGCTTTAGCTGTTGGCTGAAAATGAACAAGAAATAAAAATTTCAACAGTGCAACAATTAACAAAAAGCAAAAACAAATGGAGCACGGCAATAATTATGTTCATAATTTCAGGTTTTAGCCTGTACAGTTATATTTTCGTCTATTACCTGCATAATTCCCAGTAACATACATGTATTTTTTCCACCTCACACTGGCATTTGACAATCATTGCAGCATTTGTAATTGTGTGACTTTACACCTTGAGTCAGTTTATATTATTCTGTCTAACCCCCTGTAGTAGACAGGGGTTAAAACTGAATGCCCCCTGTAGATTTCCCCCCCGGTAGTTTTCCACCAACACACTCAAAAGCAGCTGTGGTACTTTTCCTGCAGGACATGGTTAAGCCCTCAAATAATCCAACAGAAGATCAATAATAGCTTAATAATTTCTTATCAAAGCAAAGTCCAGGGATGAAAGTGCATTTACAAAATCAGGAGCATAATAATGTGAGCTCTTCGGCTTATCGGCTACATTTATAGATGGCAAGTTCTGCCTGAACTAGGGCTGCCACAAACGATTATTTTGATAGTCGACTAGTCACCGATTATTTTTGCGATTAGTCGACTAATCAGATCATCATCCATTGAACGTAAAAGTACAGCTTATTGCACCAGCAGCATCTGCTCTTATATAACTATCATTAGCTTACAGCTTTAAGTGTTTAAGGTCTGTGCTAACTAAAAATAAAGACAAGATGATAGTTAATTGAATTCTAATTAAATGTGCAGATTGTTTCGGTGGAGTTTAATAAACTCAGCCGATTTACTCAGGAACAAATAAAATACTGAAAAAAGCCAAACAATAACATTTTTAAGTTATCTAAGTGACTTGTATATGTTTAACCTGAGTAGGGCGGTGGGTTTGAAAACGATCTGCCGGGAGTCCGGTGCTCTCATGGCCCCCGGCTAGCTATTGAGCTAGTGGGTAACAGACGCCTCCGAAAACGTCGGAGCGCTTTTGAAAATATGCGGTGTCTTGATAAACTGAGCAGATATTTGAGGTTTACACAGCTACATTCTCGCCTGAAAATATGTTAAACGTTTATTTTGTGACCCAGAAAGAATAATAAGAGTAATATTAAAACTAACTAGCTGCCGCCATTGTTGACAACTGCGCTGGGCCGCGCTATGAATTCTGGGACACAGCTTCTTCTTCTTCGGGGTTTAACGGCAGCTGGCATCCTTGTACATGCAGTGCTGCCATCTTCTGTTTCAGTCCGTTATTACACTCTTAAATCCTGCTACTTATTCCTGCTTTTGGGATCTTACAAAGCTTCAAATGACGCGTCGACTATTAAATCAGTCGTCGACGATTTTGATAGTCGACGTAATCGTGACTAGTCGACTAATCGTGGCAGCCCTAGCCTGAACAATCGAAAATTAAACACATTCTGATTGTCCATCTCAGTGCAAGACATGCAAGACATTCTTCATTAACTTCACACTGAGCTAGTGAGTTGGGGACATTTCCATTATTATGTGGTGCATCTGATTGGTAGACTGTTGCTGTTGTGACAGGGATGTCATGTGTGAATGCATCTTATTCCTAACTCTGCAGGAGCTACATCCTCTGCTGTGAAGGGTTTTGGGCGGAGGATGTGTGGATGGGCAGCCCTTGTCAGACTCAGCCTGAGGCTGAGGAGGATTGGGGCGGAGGTTTTAATGCAATCTGCTCACCACCTGCTCAGTGGAGGGAAAGGGAGGGGGCTTTATTCTTTTCACAACTTGCTCGTTATCACATCAGACACACAAACACAGATCACTGAGGTGTGTCTGCTCAGAGTTCACAGTTAACGCACCGTCCCCTCCCCACCCAGCCTCCTTCCGAAGGCTGAATGAGCCTTTGCATGACTGGAGCGATGACTGCACACACAGGCTATCCTCAACAAACCTAACACCTGCTTCCTGTCTGGCTGCACATGCTCAGAAGGCCCCGAGAGATTGTGGTTGTGTGTCTGCCTTGCTGTTGCTGTGTGGACTGGGCCAGTCCTTATTAGGACCAATGTAGCATCTGTGATTCTTGGCTCTAAGATATGAATGCTTGATTACACTGTACCTGACCTATTCAGTAACCACAGAACCTCTCTGAGCTGCATTTTCTCTGCACACCACACAGGATGTGGACGATTCCACCCACAGCTTCTTACACTGCAAATTCTCCTGTAGATGATCCTAAAACTGGGCCTGTGAGAAAACCTGAGCCCCAATCAATATAAACCTCACCTCCACGTCAACCATAAAATCCTGTCTGTTGGAAAATATTATTCTGGACAAACGTCTCTGTCACTATCTAAACCATATTTACATAAAAAAGTAGCATTTAATTACTTGGCACACAAAAAATTGCCAGGCAAACAATCAGCAATGGTTTAATCAAAGAGAGACTTACGGAAACAGATATAATTATCAGCATTACACACTATATAACCTATACATGTACAGTCTATTTATTTTAAACACCACAGCTGCTTGAAAATAAAGCTGAGTGCAATATATGCACATATTACTGTGGAAAACATTAATAAAGAACTTTAATGGACTTTAATTTGTTGCAGATATCCAGATCATTTTAATAAACATACCTGCGGAGAATAACATATTGTACTGTGTGACCAGCAGTTCATAACAAAAAAGGAAAATATTCACATTTAAAAACACTGCAATGAATATATAGCATAGTTGCTTCGAAATATTTGATTAATACGTACAGATTCATCTGATAACTAGAAATTGAAAATTACAGCATCTGATGCTGTTTCTTGCTGCTGTGACCTCTCTGAATGTCTAAGGAGGTTTATCTGATATGAATGCTAGCCCACAAAAGGCACTGTCAGTATGAAGTATCAAAAGACAGTCTGACATTTATGTATGACTGTGAATATCTGATACTCCTCATTGTATGGTAAGTTTATGGCGGGGTGCTTCTTTGTGAAAGTCTGTGCACAATACATCAGTGACAGCGCTGCATGCATCAGCATCACTGTGATAGACCTCGGAGGAACAGCAGTAAAAATTCACAGCTTGAATCTCAAATAGCAGGGCGCCTACTTTCTACTAAAGACTTCAAAAGAACAAAGCCCGAGCCAACAAATGCTGTGGTTAGATGACAGATGGAATACAAATGGAGTTTTTGCAGCTAACTGTGGTATCATCAGCCTTTGCTTTGTTCTGATATTCTGTTTGTGTTCAACGGTCTGTTAAAAGGACAGCAAAGGTTTTCTGACATTCTTATTTCCATCTGGCAGTCTGGTATGTGGGGTGGTGGGGCTGAGGAGATGACCTGCAGAAAAACATCAAATATGTGGTGCAGTCATGAATGTCTGGTGCACACAAGCCATACCTGCACTGCATTTCTCACTGTGAGAAACTGCATGACTACCACCATCATCAGCATTACTACCGGAACAGAAAGAGGGATGGTTCACTGGATGACCCGTGTTTTGTGCTACACAGTAGCAATCTGTCTGCAACATGAGCTATTTCTCTCCGATCCCTGACTCAAATATGCATGTAACTCCCATTCATCACTGTATTAAAGGTGGCACGTCAGCACAGTCATCTCTTTTTATTATGGCCTGACATACATAAGGATCTACTTTGTTTTTGTTGTTTGTTTGTTTTTTAACCATGGCTTTATATTAACTGGTTAAATAATAGATATTCAATTCAATTCAACTTTATTTATAAAGCACCAAATCATAACATAACAACTGCCTCAAGGCACTTTATATTGTAAGGTAAAGACCCTACAATAACATCACAATAATGTGATAGGATACAGTTAATCCTGTAGGGGCCATGAGATGTGAAATACATTAGCCAGGTCTTTCAAAACACAGTGTTTGGTTTTGGTGTAGCACACCAAGAGGTATCACATAATTTGTCTTCTATTTACTCCACCTGATTTTGGTACATTTAACATTTGCAATATTTAAAACTTGTGCAAATTATTGCATGCATGGTATTAATCTTCACAGATTATGCTATGCTTTTCACTTCTGTCTAATCTCAAAACTGCAAAGAATCTCATCTCATCTACTTGCCCAGCTGGAGCTGTCCTCCTGCTCGTGGTGCTGAAACAAACACAAAGAAACAGCCAAACACAAAGTATGCGGAGAAAATGAACACGAGGCTTAACGTGGTTTAAGACTTGCTCTAACATACGTCTCAATATTGTCCATCCCTTTTGCACCTGCTCAGTGCTACACAAGTGCACCATATCCGTATCACTACTAAAAGCCCTTGTTCAATCTCAGCTTAGAGCCTTTTGAAATATTAATGCCTGTGAGACACTTACTGTGCACTCGTATGGATCAAATTTTAAAGGAACAGGATAAAAACCTGCAACTAATTTACAGCACTTTGGTAAGAAACTATGAAATATATACATATTTTATACTGAAGCAATTGATCAGCTGCAAATTTAGTCAATGTTCTTGTCATCTAGGTATGAATTCGATCACACAAATACCTACTATCTGTTTGTCTAAAACACTGAGGTAAAAACATATAGTTTCTCCCCTTCATTTAAAGCATCTGCAGTGATTCTGAAGTCCTTGATTTTCAAAAACGACCTTTTCACACCCGCAAGGCTTTGTTTAATCCAACCTGTGACACTAATTCTGACCCTTCTTGATATTTCTGAGATCTCTCTGAAAGCGCAATACCTCTATTTATAGAACACGCATAATTGGGAACCTGGAAACAGGATGGGCCTCCTCTCTAATTAAGGAATAAACAACACTAATTGCCATCATTACTATCATTCATCTGGTGTTATCAAACGTGATGAGATGTGCATATATTGAGTCCTGTAAGATTACGCTCTACATCTTGGCTAAAATCTGAATATCACCATTCTAAATGTATTTTCCTCCCAGGCTCTCATTAGGGTTTGACATATTGTATTCCACTAAAGTGTCAAAAGTCCATAGCAAATCTGGCATTTTCAAGGCCACCTGCTTTCAGCACAGTCGGGTGGAAATGTTACCAGATGTCAGTTTAGTACTCTGCCCAATTTCCGAAAACAGAAAAAACACAGTCAGAAAAGGCTAGCTTTACTTACTGTAAAAGCTCAATGTACCTCAAGAATCACATTTATTTTACAGGGTAACCCTTGTGTTAAAACCCACATCACATGTAGTAGGATAAGCATCGAATCAACAAGTCACAAGAAGTTGACCGGTATCATTTTTTTCTGTGCGAATCCAACAGAGTCCAGATTGAACAGCATCAGGCTACACAGACAGAGGGTGGCAGCATGAATGGAAGTCTGAGGGGCTCCTTATTTTATTAAAAACGGGCTCCCCAAGTTACACATAACGATGCTCACTCAAGGTTTGCCACGCAGCTAAGTCCACGAGGAACAATCGGGAACAATAGGTGTGACAGAGAGGAGAAATGATGCACCTGGTTTGGGTGTAGGAGTCTGACACGTTGCCAGAGACAGGCTCGTCCTCACCACCACCAACACCAACACCACCACCACCACCACACTGTACCGTGAACTTTAAGATATTTATAAATAAAGGAAAAGGTATTGCTCTCCGTAATCAGACATTTTTATCGACTCTCGGTTCCCCCGCTTACTGCAGCACTCACAGCAGCCTGCACACCCACCTTCCTTCAGCTCCGTAACTTGATGAAAACGATTGCGCCACTAATAGCGCAGTAAAGCCTTCCGGTTTGCATTTCTATCACTACAGGCACGCACGGCTTTAATATTTACCTCACTCACCTTATAAAACTCCCTTATCGCTGAGGTCCGGCGGTGATAGAGATGCTGCTGATCTTTCTTTAACGCCAAGAAACAAGAGGAACTCCCACCTTCGCAGGGGCCGTCTAACAATTAAACACCTGCTTTGGAGGCGTTAAGGGACCATCAAGCAATGGTGATGCCAACAAAATTTCATTCGTTTTATTCGAAGTTACATAAAAATATATTTGACCAGACATCCACCTTAAAGTTAGCTAGGTCGATTTAAGTGGTTAAATGAATTATATATATTTTTAATGTTAACTTTGAACACCAAATGCACAGTAATCTGAAACTGAATTTTACATACTCCAGTTTACATCCCACAAATACAAAGGCTTATTCCATTTAAGACAGAAAAATATGTATATTTTACTTAAAAAATACATGTTTTTAAATATATTAAGGAAAAATATTTGAAAACAATTAAGCACTATTAAATTAAAGCTACTTTGTTTTTTTAAAATATACATTTATCATTATTTCTATATTTTGCATTCTTTATAAAAAAAATCTACAAAAACTTTAGAATATATCACAAGTGTAGATACAAAACAACAACTTTTATATACAGCATTGTTTTGTGGGTACAACTACTCAGTCACTATTCATCTGTCAGTGGGTTGTTGCTCTTACCACACACCATTTAGTAAACCGTTTAAATAGTTTTATTGTTCTTGATGATGATGATATTTTTGAAGATATTTGACTTGTTTATGTTTTATATTATATTATATTATATTATATTATAATATAATGTTGCATGTTGCATGTTGCGTATTATGTTTAGTTTAATTTCTGATCACAGGATATTTCACTGTTGGCTTTGCCTCTTGTTCACAATGAAATTGGAAAAAAATATTTGTAAATACTTTGGTTCCTATGAAGGAATGAGGTACAAAAGATTTTAAAGCTACAATCTAATATTTCACAGGAAAATTTTAAAAAGGTTATATTTATTTACCTGTGCTCCCTATTGCACATGCTTTTATTACTTTATGAACACATATAATATCTCCTGTTTATAATGTTGTATGTGTTTTTACAGACAGGTGTCTTTTCAAAAAGAAATCTCAATATCAGCGAGACAGGATTTAATATTAACAATAATCTTATGTTACCTTAAAGGAGAGGTCTCTAGACTAAAGTAATGAAATGAAAGCTCTTTAGAGACATTACTCTAAGGATACTGAGGATCTATCTCAGACTTAACCTGGTAACAGATATGATGCAAAATGTATTAGTGCTCAAGTTAATTGTACTTTAAATAAAGACAAAATAATAAAAAGAATATTTGTTTGTAACAGGGAGAGGCCAATACCTGACTGATAGTGGTCCATTGGGTGATGGGTAAACATGTAGACTTGCCAATGGAGTTATAATTTCCTGTTATATTGTGAGATATTGAAAATTGATGCCTTTATGACTCCTGCACAACAAGATGTGTTTTAGTATGGAGTGTTTGTGAGAGTCAAGTCATGTTAACAAAAGAAATCAAATGCATTGAGCTGCCTTACATCCTGTGAGTAAAGCTTATTTTATTGAAATTGCTAAAATTAGCTTATGGACCTCTACGCTAACAGCATGGGACGTCAGATAACTGAGGATACATTGCCACCTACTGAATTCTTTCTTTCCTGCATTGACCCTAAACACTGCAGATTGTTCACATGCTGTAATAATAATAGTTGTTCACATGGAAAGAAAGTGAAGGATTAATCTTATAAAAATGTACTATTATATAAATATATACTTTTTGAATGGATGTATATGGAGTTAAATATGGGGAATTAACCATGTGAAAATAATAATACTTGTTTTGCTTTGTTGAAATTTCTTTTTTGTCTTGTTAACAGGGACACGTGAAGAAAAAGAGGAACACAGACGCATCCGGACCAGCAGGCGGCGGTAGACAAAGGAGTTAATGTGGTGATGTAAAAACGACGTCAGTGCCTCTCAAAGAAACCTTCTTGTGTGCGTTTGAAGAAGCTCCTGAGCTCCGAGGCTCCGTAGTGCTGAAAGGACAGCTCCTCCGCTCTCTGACATCTGCAGGTAGGCAGATGCGTCGCGCCATGGAGATGAAATTATGGGCAAATAACATTACTGGCGCAATCATTAACATACTGGAAACGATATAATGTAATTCTGAAAGAAAACAGAACACGAAGGAGATGGATAACTACAGTTATATTATAAATGCTTTCTGTTTTCTGTAGCATCCACAGTGTCGATGCCCTCTAATGAGGGACGTAAAGACCAACTTTTAAATTTGGTCTGCGAGACCGCCCTCTTTCCTTTTCGTCGTTTGCTATCTTGTGATTTGCAAATCCTTCAGTGCTGCAGGTTATGCGATGACAGAGGGAGGGATAAGACATTACTGCTATTCTCAGTGGCCCCTGGGAGTCCCCCACCCCCACTTTGCTCAGAAATTAGTTTTTAACTCTAAGCGGCAGGCTTACATTCTCTCTTCTATTCACATTTCTGCACTGTGCTCTTTGTAAATGGTTTGGATTCAGTGTGATTTATTTCAGGGTTTCAAATTGTCAGGTAAAGAGCATTCAGTAGTAGACATAGAACTAAACAGTTATCCCCTGTGAACAAGCACTTGGACACAATGGAAAGGAAGAACTACCTGATCTCTCCTCAGACCAAACTCTGTCCTTGGAAGGGTCATTCCCTCCAATTTGCTACTATTTAATTCAAGTATCTTAATGTAATAATCTCCCTACAAGTAAATGACTTTACTGCTGGATTAAGACTATTGATGCCCCTTAAATTGCAAACAGCACTGCCAATTCTTTAGGTACTTAGCAATCCTCATAAGCTGAGAATTTGTTTTGTCTATTTGCTAAAACTGTACTATAGTATCTTCTGTTTTGGCTGCACGTTTGTGTTTGCATCTAACATGAAATTGGTAAAAAGTGTTGAGAGTGATTCATCATGAATACCTGTGTTTGCATACAGAGACCTATTTTCAGCAAATGCGTGTTTGATGGCACCTCGTGTTTCCTAATGCAAGTTTGTTATATTAAAAGCCTGATTAGTCATTAGAAAAACCATTTTTCAATTATGTCAGCACAACTGAAAATAGTGTGCTGATTGGAGAAGCAATAAGTGCGGCTAAATAAGTGCCTGGATTGGCTGTCTCAGTCTGATTATAGTCTCTAAATTTAAAAAAAGGACTGGAAAATCATCACTTTGTCCTTGCTTTAAGGAATAAAAGTTAATCCATGCAGTAAATTAAAAAAACAAAAAAACAAAAGAGAGAGAGAGAGAGAGCAAGAACAGATTTTATAAAACAGGAAGTACTGCTCCCTCCACAAAACTGTGCAAGCATCAGGGCCTTTACCTAAAAAAGGATAAACACCCATACAAGCCAACGTGAGGTGGTTTGTAAAGGGAGTATGATGCCCATGATGAGTGAATCTAAACCTCTGACCACAACTGTGTTCAGCTCTCTACGCATGCTCAGACTTTTAGCACAATAAACTTGAACTAAGTAACATAATGTGCACAGAAAGAGCGGTGGTTGATGTAAACAGGCCATTTCATTCAATTTATTATCATGTTCCATTTAAAATGATAAATCATTTATGATTCCACAGACCATTAGTTGTGATTTAGACCATTTTGGGTCATTGTTCTTGTTATATTAGATACAAACAAACGTGCTTTGCTTTCAGAAGAAAGAACATTTCAAACTGACCAGAAACTTCTGCGCAGTTACGTTTACAGTTACTTGCACTTGCACTGCTAACTGTGTTCTTTGCTCCCACACAGATATGTTCACCCGGATGTTAAAACTGAGACTTCTCAACGCTGTAGCACCTGCGTACTTTTTTACGGCTACAGCAGTCACCTTCATTTTTCACTTTGGCTTCTTCATTCCAACAATTTTCCCAAGTCAGGGTACATCACTGGACGGGTCCAAAGTTTTACATACAGTTATTTTCCTTTTCTTGATGTTCAATGCGTTAGGGAACTACATAATGACTATTAAATACCCAGCTGAGAGTGCCAACGAGACTGTGATTCCAGTGTGTTCACCTCACTGCTCAGATAAAGTGGACGCGCACTACCTCCTAAACGGCCGTCACTTCTGCAAACTTTGCAAGAAGGTTATCCTTAAGAGGGACCACCACTGTTTCTTCACTGGAAACTGCATCGGCAACAAAAACATGCGCTACTTCATCATGTTCTGCATCTACACATCCTGCACATGTTTATACTCTTTGGTTCTTGGCGTGGCCTTTCTAACAGTGGAGTACTCTATCTCTTTTGAGAACCCCCTGACCTTTTTGACTCTTCTCCCGTTCTCCACTGGTTACTTCTTCATGGGTGAGTTTTCCATTAAAGCTGATATCGCAGAGGGGACACCAATTAACAACTCAATATTTTTATTGTTGGAGTCTGCTAGAGTTTGCATGATTCACAAACTGGATCTTGGCGCAGCCTCTCAGTTCATGCACGTTCAGCTAACTTTGTCCTGATTAGATGCCCTTTGCAAACAGAAGGTTAAAACAGCACGGCGGCAGGGCTTTTGCAAAGCTAGGCCACACTAATGATATTTGCTTTCACTGAGATCAAAATGGTCTTAAACTAAGCATTTAGGTCAGTCTGCCTGAGCTTCAGGCTAACAGGTATTACTTGTATATACACTGACCTCATTTAATACTCTTTTCTTTACTACAACCATCCACCATTCTAACAATAATATATGCGACAGTAATTTCTCCTCCTCAATATCTCCTCACAGGAACAATCTCAGGCCTGCAGTTGTTCCTGGTGCTGATGCTGTACGTGTGGCTGGGCATCGGTTTGGTGTGTGCAGGTTTCTGTTGTCAGCAGGTGCTGCTGGTGGCCCGGGGGCAGACATGGTGTCAGATGCAGAGAGGGCAACTTGCAGAGAATTGCAACCCCTGGAGAGCTAACCTCAAGGACGTCTTTGGCACCCGCTGGATGCTTGGTCTTATACTGCCTGTGCAGACAGTAGAGACGTGCTCTGAAGACGCAGATGCCCATAAAGAGGACTGAAGAAAAACCTCATATCGCAACAATAGCTCCTCACAGGTCAAAAAAGTGACACATGTTGTAGAAAATGCTGTCTAAAGACCCATGTGGGGAACGATTTTGAACACAGAGAGGATGCTTTTTGACGTTTCAAATAGTCTGTGAAATAGCTGTTAGCACACATTCCTTTAAGGACAGGAGCCATACAAGCAATGTGAAATAAGCGTGTAGTCTAAGTGTATCCTTTAGGTAGCTTTTTAAAAAGGCAATATTAAGACAAATAAGTTGGTCATTTTTGGGAATCCAGCAGTTTTACTTACGCTACTATAAACGCTTGCATCAAAATATAAAGATGGCTTTGCATGCCTTCACAGCTTTGCAATTTTGTATTATTTGACAGCCTGTGCCATGCGGTGCTCTGAGATTATCAAAGTGCAATATTCTTCCACACATCCTATTAAGATGCTACAAAGCGACGTTCAGGAAACTCCGGGTAGTTTTCGTGACAATGACTCTCGTTTGTCGTTAAGGGCTATCAGACAAAGAAGCCGTTTGTCTGCAGCATAAACTGCCGGGCTTGACAATACTGTTGTGACAATTACATGTTTAGCCTGATGTACTCTACTCAAAGTAATGTGACTCAGGCAGTGTGAAGAGGGAATGCTCCTTTGGAAAATGGGTGGGGAAGATGATTAATATTCGATTATCCAGGGTTATTATTCACAATGTGCCATAAAGTCATTTCTTATTTGCTTATAGCTGACCCCAAAGATGAGGTATTCACTACACTGCTAATAATAAGGCGCTCTGCATAATAATATTATTATTAAGGACTTTTCACTGTTATTCTGTGACTCCAGCTACAAATACACTGCTCATGTCGAACAGGTTTTGGGTTTCAATAAGTATACTTTCTAGAGATATTTTGTCTATTCCTGTTATACCAATAAAAGTATTCAAATCACAGCAAGTGATTAATTATTGTCTTTAATAATGACACACTGGTCTTCCAACAGTTTTACACAAAGCACACTTGACAATATCAGAAAAAAAAAAAAAGTATCCAAACTGTAATAATTTGCCACCCTCCTTTTGCCCTTTTAAAACCAAGACTGCTTTTGATTCATTTTTAATATTCAGGTTAATTACTAATGTTGGGGTATGCAAATCGTGGTCCTGAAAACAAATCAAAGTGAACCTAGACTTAATATTTAACTTGTGCTTATGATTTCTATACTGTAACTTTGAATGCATTATCTAACCACACTGTGGGTGGTTATACAACTTCAAAGAAGAATAAATCTTTGGAAACCCTTAAGTATATTAAACTTTCTCCCAAATTAAGCTCAAAAAGAAATAAAGAAATCTTAGCTGCTCAAGCATCGACATAACATACAACATTAACTTACCGGTAAAAAAAAAAGAAAGAGGTGCAGGGCTTCTGATAAACATTTATATTCACATTATCTTATGCTTATGTTTAGAGGCAACTCAGAAATCTGAGAAATGAAACAAAACAAGCCCACTTCATTGTTTTAAAGTTTAAATTAATACTAAATAATAAGCAAAAATTAAAGCAGGAATGAACATGAGAGCAACAAATCCAAAGGCAACACAGTTATATAGCTACAGCACATCACCTGCTACAAGCTGTAGGTATGAAGTTTCTATTTAATAATAATAAAAAAAAGAAGCTTACTTTACCAGAACTGGCCAAATCCGTGCAATAATCTCTGTTTACAGTATTCACACAACTTTAGTCTTGGTCAGAAACATCATTACAAATAAATAATACTGACACCAAATAAACTTCCATTAAACGAAAAACAAACTGTTACGATTTAGCAAGCCATCTGAACTCTCTGTGAATCAGACACCGTTTGAAAAGACACTTCCTACAAAAGATGCATCAGCTCTATCAGTTTGATTTACCAGTTTAGAAATAAAGGATAAAGAAAAACAAAGATCACAGGAACCTGCTGACTAAAGATGAAAGATGGATTTGATCTAAGAAGTAAATAACCCTCATACTTTCTCCACACTAGCAACATTCATGCCACGTATAAGGAGTAAACCCCATGTGTCTTTGTATGTGCTGTAAGGCATGCATTAATGCAATCAAGTAGGGATGCACCGATATATTGACCGAACATCATTACGAACTGAAATCAATCATGTGGATGACCACTGGCTTCTCAGCACGTAAGACAACACTTATCAAAGTGAGAGGCCAGTGTTTATCTACAGTGTGCCATCAATTTTGAGCTGGTTTTAATGAGAAAAGGTAGCGTGACAAAGTATGAAAGAATTTTAAACATTTGCAACTTTTCAACAAAACAAAGAGAAAAATAAAAACGTATCAGCCTGGGCTATCGGCTAAACACTGGTGTCAGTACTTCACAATCAGTGCATCCCTACACTTAGGAGTTTGACACAGAAGCCATAGCCCTATTGCAAGTGATACTTGCTATTTTGAAACAGAAGAGGCAAGAAAATTCATTATAGGCAAGGGTTCGAAATACAAGCATGCTT
This sequence comes from Mchenga conophoros, assembly GCF_057382185.1. NCBI lineage: Eukaryota > Metazoa > Chordata > Actinopteri > Cichliformes > Cichlidae > Mchenga > Mchenga conophoros. Next base: position 29,707,417 of record NC_140544.1, on the reverse strand, counting down.
CCTAACTCCCATCTCATAAGAACGGCTGCTTCGACCTCAGCACGATCTGATGTCAGCGTTTTAGTGTCTGTGGACCGATCACATTATTGCGTCACGACTGTGCAACTAAGAGAAAAAGAGCAAATGACTCTGCCCTTTTCTAACATGCAGTTAAAACTACAACTGCAACCCCCCTTTTCCCCATAAATGTAGTTATGTAGTTTCATTGCCTAAGCTTAAACCAGCAGTGCAAATTTTTGCCTTCCTCTTCTGGGACTGAGAGCAAAAACACAAACGCTTGTTAAGCATGCCAATGATATCTTCTGCTCTACTAGCCCAGTCACTGTTGACACTGCTAAGGGTAAGAAGTATAGGAAATGTCACCACAAGCAGCAAATATAATTACTGCTATCCTGTGAAGATGTTTGGCTGGGCAGATCAGCACTATATGACTGAATATAACCTATTCATCTACCCTGATATGTCATCTATACAGACTTTCTTGCTCTTTATGTCACATTTTCTGAATTCCCATTCTCCAACTCCGTAATGATATTTAGGTTGGAGACAGAAATCCCCTTTAGGGTTGCATCTGGAATAATAACTCTGCCAAATCAAACATGTGGAACTACCCACTGTGGGGACCCTTGTGACAATGGAGCGGCTGAAAATAGCTTTTGACTTCCCATATCACTTCTGCTGGTTTTTCACAATCCTTTATCACGAAGTTGCAGAGCTACTGCATCCCAACAATGTGACCGGTCGTTTGAAGTGACGGTCCTGGAGTAATATCAATTCTGATGTCGTCGGAACAACAACATGCAATATGAGACAGACCTTTAGTTTTATATCCAACCAGCTGCTCCAAAACTGTCTAATTTCTTAACTTTGCTGCAGAAAGTGATTAATACCTACAGCCTACTGATAAAGGTCTGAAAGCTTAAAGTTTAGTTCAAGAGTATATTTAACACAATTTATCCACATTTATTAAATCCCCCTGTGGCCTCCTGATTAATCCTCGTCTCCAGATTCAGGACTACTGATTATGTCCGTACATATTTTAAGCTAGGATGCTCTGCGGTTTCGCCCCCCACTGTTCCTTTTCTGTGTCCTGGAGAGAAAGCTGGAGTTTAGTCCAGAGTTGTGGGTTTCCACTGCTCAGAGCCTCCAGCAGCAGAGTCGTCTGCTCCTGAAGCTGCTGCAGCTGGTCTTGGGTGCGCTTATTCTCTTTGATCAGCTGCTTTGTGCGCATGGTGATCCCCAGCAAGCCGGACTTGTTGAGTATGTTGTAGGTATTGCTGAAGCGCTTCTCCTTATTAGTGCGCATCGAGTCCTCATCCTCGAATTCGTCATCAAGCATCCTGTTGTCTCCTGCTAGAGTCCTAAATTCATCTGTGTAGGAGGGCAGGGAGCTGGTTCCTACCTGTGAGGAAAAAGACTTGATAAGCTGCTCTTGACTCTGTGCTTGGTTTGTTGGTGCTTCAAAGTTGGATGTGGTTTGGGCTGTCATCTGCAGTGCTGACAGGGGGCTGGGGGTGCTGTACACCCTGTGGCCATGATGATGCCTCCTCTGTCGCTGGTTATATCCTGCTGCTGTACTCCCCCTCACCCTTGAGGATCCTACCCTCTTAGTGGGTGTGTCCATGGGATGCGGGGCAATTTTGGGATATGATTTGAGGATGGGCATGTAGCTTTTTGACTGACGTGTGTTTTCAGAGCCAGTCTTAGGAGAGCTGTTGTTGTCATTTGATAGCATGGGTTGAAGAAGAACCACTTGTGACTGAGGCATTATTTCCAATGGTGAAGGAAAGTTCCACTGTTTTTCTGCTGGAGCTGTGGATGATTGCTAGAAAATAAGAAAAAAAAACAAACAAACAGACCTTTAATGTTATAAAACATTTCTTATACTATCTATAATATGGTAGCTATTAAACATAAAGTGCATGACAGAGTTACAGGGTTATAGTCGATGATCTCAGGGATTGTCAAGCTTCCATTTATATTACATTTAATGTGTCTGGTTAGTTCTGCTGTTGGCATCTCTGCATTATAATAAGATACTTGAGAGGCCTCTCTTCCACTTTGAAATGGATGAATGACTTAAGTGTGTCTGTGTGTTAGGGGGAGGACCTGCTATACTGAACCATCATCATAATATCAAAGTGAGACAAAACAGAGGGTGTTTATATCTGTTGGTTTTATTTAAACGAGAGCTCCATGTGAGTGCTTGTCGGGTTCGCTGTTTATCTCACGCTTTCAACTTTTGTGGGTGTATGTGTGTGTTTGTCGGTGAAAGAGGCCACTGTGTGTGGTGAGAGCTTTGTGTAGAGTGGTGAGAGATTTTACACAAGTAAACACAGACTGAACAACTTAGGAGGATTGTAGCCCCCCCCCCCAAAAGTTTTTTTTTTTTTTTTTTTTTTTTTTTTAAAAGGAGAGGCAGCTATAGGTAATGATGTAATAATGTTTTCACTGTTCAGCTAATAACTGTTCTATTATAAACTCTAATTATGGAAGGCTGAATCATCATCAAACAGTAGCATTATTGCTTTTGGTGTGTTTGGGGTACAAAGTATGACTTACTGGGAGTGGATATTATTACCTCAGTGAGTGCACATTAACCCACCACCAATTCAGCAGCATTGATATCACTTTTGCTGATCTCAGAGGATAGCACAATTGAATTATAAAGAAAACTGCCCAGCCCCAGATCATACACAGTCTAAGGAAAGTGTTAAAACACAACATTACCCACAACATGCACAGACAGATCTGAATGCTCAATTTGAGTTAATTAACTCCATCCAAAATTAAGCTTTTAACTAATTTCTCTAAAAGTTCAGAGTACAAAACACTCTGAGCCAAACAATGCTCCATTGAGCACTAAAGCTCAAAGACAATATAGCAATAAAACACTCTAAGAGTAATGAAATACACAGTAGTCTGTTCAGACAAATATTGAAATATTTTACCTGCTTTAACACGAAGTTGTTCATGATGATCATTGGAGACAGTCCAGTGTATGAACCTCCCATCACAGCCACCTGTGGACCAGTTGGCTCCTGGCTGACTATTGACCCATTTCTTGCTGCATCTTCAGAGTCAGTCACTTCGACTGTGCTGAGGTACTCCGAGCTAGCATCTGAGAGGACAACACGACACATATATGAGGCTCATCATGTTTAAAAGAAAGGCTTCTGCTCTGTGTGGAAAAACATTAGCTGTATGAAAACAGTGGCAGATGTAGATAAATATCTGTAGCGTGTCTGAAAAAGGATACTATCATCTTAATGTGAAGGGCTAAATCAAATTCAGGTCAACCCCCATACTGTAAATAACCTACATAGAAAATGTGACCTAGATCTCCACATTTGATTAGGGTCGACCTTGTTCATGAACTGATAGACATTATTTGTAATTATATAAAGGCTAATTATATCCCAGGTCAAGACACGTGTTCTTTCAGACAAAATCAAGAATATTTTGCACAATCACAAGACTTAAAAGGCATGCTAGTTTTTTTTTTGAATGTAAGCAAATCAAACCTGAGAAGCCTGAATCTCTTTCCAGGTCTTGTTTGCATGTTCCAAGGTGCGATGTCCGGGTGAACGGCAGAGTCCTGTGACTGCCTGGTTGATTAAACCGGTTCATGATGGTCTATCCAGGAGAAAAACAAAAGAAAAAAACAAAAACACATGGACAGACGAAGTTAAATAACTGCAACTTAATTTCTCCAGGACAGTCTTATGCAAGTTTGTGATACAGTTTGATGACATTTTTTCTTTATTTTTAAATCCATTCTGTGACTTGGGAAGGAGAAAATATTAAATATCTATGAGTAGCATGTCCATTTTAAAACAGTAATATTCCATTTCTTTGGATTTTTTTCATGACAGGTGACACATTATCCTATTTGGCTATGGAAGACATTGAGACTTTTTAAAGATCTTTGGCTACAGACAGATGGGTCACAATGATTGTTTTTGCTAATAATTTACACATTTTAAAAACCTTTATAAACTACAATATTTAGGCCTTAGCAAACCTACCTGTTTCACATGTCATATCTTACGTGACAATCTAGTTATATAAAATATAAATTAGGAACAAATAAATAAACAGCAGCCAATTATAATTGTAAACAATCACAAGATAAAGGTGGCCACTCAGACACAGCAGGGCCAAGGCTTCAGGTTGTTCCCTTAATTTGTCCTTGCCTATAATTTTTTCATAGTAACTCATTACTATATACGATTTACAGTGTATAATGACTAAAAGCACAACAGTCACAGTATAAACACTCACCTCTAGTTAATACGTAATCTGTCTTTTTAGAGCTTCTACTTTGAATTGTTTACAAGACTGATCATCACTTCACGTTTAAGGCCTGTACTTTGCATTCATACTGTACATGACTGTATTTATTTTTCAACATACTGAAAAGAGCAGGCGCACACCCACAAACGGGATTACGTAATGTTTTAAGCTGCATAATAAACAGATTAAAACATCATAAAAGCGTATTATTATCTGCCTTACGTCTCCCATTTTACAAACTCGAGCTGAACGATTGGATGAAGGGCCTGTGACCCTCCCACAACCACTCACTGCGATGGCTAGTCATGGCAAGACACACTTTAAAAAAACAAAACAAAACAATGTCGTACTTACCCAGCAAAAACAACAAATAAAGAAGTCCGTGCAGACAATCATTGTTATAAAGCTGGGATGCTGACCAGTCCAGCGTTTATAACTTCTTAACTAGCTACAGCTAGCATTGTTTTGCTATACACGCAACTTTGTCAACATTGGCCGTTAACGTCAAACAACGTACGCGACACAAACACACACACACACACACAGCTTTAGGGTTACACAAATGTGCTTCTGCAATAACAAAATATGGAAAGCAACATTAGCTGCTGTCTGTATCATCGACAGTATGTTTTATCTGTTTACTATTCATTTAGCTGGGTAACGGTAGCTGCTAGCTACCTTAGCTTTAGATCAGAACTCTTGCTATCACGAGATCGATAAGCAATATGAGTACCAGCATAATTTCGACAAACCTTACCAAGACGTCGTTTGCTTCAAAGTGAAAATCCGACTTTAGTAGCTTGAAAATATGTGGCTAGTTAAAGCCACCCAACTCCCGTGTTGCTAACGCCAGCTCTACTTATGTGCTCTACAAAATAAACGCCCTCCACGCGGTCTTACAGGTAAACACAATTACGTGCGCGCATTCACGCAGATATGGTTTTAAACAAATCGGTGACAGAAAATCATTTGCATTTAAGTATTCATGCTGTGAATTAGTTTGTTATGGAATACATTTCTGAAAGTATTAAATAATAATCATATTTTTTTAAATCTTTTTTTAACAAAAAAGCACAAAACACATTTGCAACTTTATTGTCTGTTACGGCAACCTCCTGGATAAGTTTCTAAAAGTAAGTAAGGGTTTTCAGATGATGGGGTTATAAGTCCAGTTTTTAGTGGTTGTAATTTAGGTGGTTTTAAGAAGTGTACTTTTAAGAGCTGTGACGGGAACAACAACTCCCTGTGAGACACTATTAAGGGCTTTAATAACCTGATACATAAAGGTTGCTACGGAAACGGGTGAAGTACATGTTTTATTCTTGGGGTTGGCGAAAGAGGAGCTTGTTTTGAGACTTATGCTCTGATGGGGTTACGCTATGGTGTGCGTAACCCCATCAGACTAGTTGTTTAGGCTGAAAAACGTCTTTTTAAAAAAAATCTACCGTGTTTGATATTTTAGCCTACAAATGTAAACGGCCTATCATATAGTTTGCTATTATTTGTGATAATGTGAAACAGATTAAGACTGCCAGCAGTTGGTACATCTATTAGGATTGCCTACTGGTATATAATTATTGAATACAACTGGAATTACTAAACAATTACACAAGACAAGCCGACAATCATAACAGTTTTATTACAAAATAAATATTTAAATGAAATAAAACACTACGTCAGTCAAAATGCTATTTTTACATTTTCATAGATTTTCTTTATGTGATACATGAAACAAACAAACAAACAAACGCCATTTAATTTATCTACGAAACTTCATCCCTTCCATGTTGCAGTGTTTCTAGAAACAGAGGATGACACCTGTGGTGTGGGATTATGGGATTGTTGAGTCACCAGTTGGACACAAGGTTGTGCTGTTCAGCTGCACACAGCATATGGGATGAACATTTGAGACCGTAACTAATGCTTTTACATGTGGGAGCTCAAGCTTGGAATCTAATAAAAAAAGATTTTGAGGGCTTACATGATGTTTTAACGGCTATAAAAAGCAAAAATAATTTGTATTCAAGCTTTCCCCTGTTGCTGCAGCACTCCATACAGTGCAATTACTTTTAACCTGTCATAGCACTGTTTTTAAATTTCAACTTTAAGAATTTTTATTCCGTAGACACGCCGGTGAGCTGTCTGGAGTGTACCCTCTTTCCTGTCCAAGGTCAGGGACAGGCAGGCTCGAGCCTCCTCCACAACCATTACTTTGACAAGTAGATAAGACAATGTATACTGGATATATCCCACTGGAATACTTAAATCTGAATTCACATTTCACTTATTTGCTTACACGACAGTAAGAAACATGCCACACCAAATATTCCACGGCATTCAAAGGAAGCCTTGTGGGTATTAGTTGTATGGTCCTTGATATGTTTCAAGTACAGGCACAGGCAGAGTGAAGTAGTGTATCATTGAACGTGCACTGTATGTTATGTCCTTGTGACTGACACTCGAGAAAAAATGAGTGGTTTGCCAAAAACTGGGTCCAACCCTCTGATGTGCACTGCCCCTCTGTACAGTATTTAATTCAATCTGCATACCTCAAATACCCTCCTGAAGGCTCATGTATTGTTATAGAACTGCAACCTGTTTACTGTGAGCGACTAAACAAGCAACGCATGGGTATTTGGTCCTGAGTTGGAAATGCATGATGGGCGAGCTGAAATATCCGAGGATGTTTTGATCAAAATTATAAATGAAAAAATTGAAACGAGGAATTTCTACTCTTGCAAAAACATGTGTGCTACTCAAACACAAGTGTATTCATTATTTTAACACGAATGTGCCGGTTGCCGTTGATCTCGCCACACCCACTGTGCATCCATATGTTCATTTCAGATGAATGGGCCAGATAATCAAGATTAGCCTCTTGTTAGGAGAACATCTGTATGCTGGATTCCATAAATATGGAAAGTTTGAAGTTTTGGGAAAATCTTCGCTTTATGAACATTTCTGCTAAATGTTGTTTTCCCATTCAGGTCACATGATGCTGTTAAAGAGTTTGATTTATACACAACAAGCAATTATGCAACAATGGCTTTTGGAACAGATCTCAGATATGATGATGATCTGATTGCAAAATACTTTAATATAGAGGTTTAAAAACACTTTCCATAAACACTAGAGGGAGACATTTCCTTATCGCATGTACAAAGAAGTTGCGCATCAAGTCCACAAGGTGTTCTCTGGTCCAACTATATTAATAAATATAGACTTTTCTTCTTTTTTACCTGTGTAACCTTCTTTTAAATACCAAAGGATTTGACAAATAATAACCGATACAGTAATACCTAGCATAAAAAGAAGACATCAGTCTGTTTGGTTCTACATTGCACTGGCTCCCAGGGATGTCCATTGTTTCAGGCTTGTAACAGCAGTGTTTCCACCAGTCAAAACGCACTTCCTGTTAAACCTTGTCGTTACAAAAACACCCTGCCCATCAGCATAAGGGCATGTCAGCAAATCAACCCAGCTGTTTGAGTCTCTTGCTGCAGACACAGTATTGATAGATGAGTGAAGGAGACTTTTGATGCTCCCACTGGGCTGGAAACAAATAGTGAGCCACACTGCAACAGGGGGTTGGGTCGCCACTGCAGTTACCTGCGAGGAATCTGGCACCTGTAGAACACAAGTGATAACGTAGCCTCTGTTAAAAGCTGTAATAAGATAAAATGGTGGATATGTGAACGTTTTCTCCCCCCCGTGTGCCCCTCACCTGTCACATTCCTTCTTTTTTTGTCTCTCCTTCCTCTTCCTTCCTCTTCGCCTTTTCCTGAACCAAGAACCAAATTATAAAAAAAAGCTTGCGTTTTTTGACAAATAGCAAAATTGATATTGTAAGAATATTCCCTTACTTTGGAACCTTCACAACAGGTTTCCTGATTCTGAGGGCAAAGGTTTCGATAAATTAACATGAATGTCCAGGTACAACATTTAAAAGTCTGTGAGAGTCACCCAGTCTTCTAGAAGTTACGTTTATGCTGCCTGCTATTAATGACCAAACTCGATTAGCAGATAGTGTGTCGACAGTGCAGGAATCTTTAGGAAAACAACTTTATTTTCTGTTAGGTATTCAATTCAAGTTTTTGGAGATGAATCTATGAGAAACATAAACATGACTTCCAGGAGACGGGGTTTATATTTTTCATACTTATCAATAACTTATGTCACAACACCCTTCTTTTTTTCTTACCTACATTCACATGTTTGATGCTCCACAAACGTCATCTCAACATATTCTTGACCTTGTTCTGATGGCCTGATTTTCAAAAGCTGGGAATGGAGGAGGGGTGGAGGTGAAACGGAGATTTGTCAAAACGATCTCATGAAGCGCTCACAGCTACGAGTTATAACTCACACTTATGTTGCACAACACTTAGGTCTTACCTGCATGGTAACGTTTGTGGTTTGAGTGGGATGACACTCCAGGTTCTCATCTCCGCAACAGCCAGCGCACCTCACCAGGGGAACGCAGGAGGGGCTGTAGATGTGCTCCACCTCCGATGGGTATTCCTGCACCACCTCCACCAGCTTCTCAATGGTGCGGCAAAAGCTGCGACCCCAAACTTTTTCAAACACAAGCACTGTGAATAAGAGTAGGCAAAGTATAAAGCAGTGCCATCTTTTTTCTGGGACTTCTCTGCATTTTTATTTGGTTAGCGATCAGTTTTTCGTCTTACTGTGACAACATCGATCGTATTTGACAGCTAAAAAAGCTCAACTTAAAGATGATACAGTTCTACACAAACAGTACTGGTAATTAGCTCAGTAATCCAGCAATGATATGCTTTCATGCCCTGTACACAGAAACCTATACACCAGTATGTATCCTGTTTTCATTTTCAGGGGGAAAGAAACATTTGTTTAATGTACAGTGTGCTTTCCTGTGGGAGTACATGTGTGAAAGTGTCCTAGTTGCTTTGGGGAGACTGTGGAGGAAGAACAGGGACAACTATGGCCAAACAGAGAAGTAAGAGAAAACAAACACTGGGAACATGGCCATGAACAGAACCCTGCTGGATCTGGAACTGGAGTTGCCCCGCAGGCACCTCTGGGACTGTGGTGACCCTCAGAGGTCACCAACTGGAGCCTTACACTACAACAGCTGTTTATAAAAGCAGACAGGCTGGGAGGAGACGGCTGGGGAAGCATCCATGGTAAGGAGATGAGGCCACGAACTGTAATGTAGTACAGTGCAAAGGGACAGTTCAATGGCCAGTTAGTGCCTCTTGAGTGGACTGCATGCCTTCTGCTGATCTGGCTCTTAGACGTCCATGCAGTCATTTCTGCCTGCAAGTTCTACCAGTGCATTCCTCTTTAATTAGCATTAATGTATAGCAATGTAAGGGAGCAAAAGGATATGAAGAGAGAAGGTCAGCAGTTGAGTAATCGTTGCTAGCCTAGACATGCTCTGCTGCGCTCTATATTCAGATGAAATTCGATGACTAACCAGCATGCAAGAGTAAAGAACTAAGTCATTTGTATTTTTCAGCATTGTGTGACGAGCACAACGAGGGAATATATTTTTGTTAAACTCTAGTCTCCCCCTTTTGTTTTCTCTAAACCACAAACACTGTAGAAAATACAGCGTAACAAAAGAGTCAGAGCTACTCTCTCGAAGAAAGTTTTATTAACTCATTTTATCCAGGACATGCAGACTTAAAAGCTTAAAACTTGAAGAACTCCTTACCTTCCATTGTACTGTTTATACTTGCCAAGGGAAGACTCTGAAAAACACAAAACGTGGGGATCCAGAATTATCATTTGTGGTCTGACAGGATGTGACAGCGAGCCTCAAGACTGACAATGAAAGTGAAACAGGTACTGGCAATAAGCCAGAAACATTAAATACATACCTAAACATGAACAACATTATATAAAACTAATCCAAACTGTTAACCCACCCACTCAAATATAAACACTATTGCCTACAACCTTTATACACATAGAGAGGTCAGCCTGCCTTTACACTAACGTCTGACACCAGTGTTTTCATCCTCTGGTGGCGATAGCTGGAACAACAGTACACCAAAGTGGAAGGTCATTCCCACTCTGTTGGGGATGAGTCTTTTGGACAGGCAGCAGATAGAGGTCTTCATATATATCTACAGTGTGCCCAACTGTTTAGGTTCAAAACCTGTTTCCTGTGGTGTAACATTCAGCTCTCTATTTATTTTCCCATTGATTGTTTCCTCCTCCGTCTTGATTTTTTCCCATAATCCCATGATAAACAGAGTGAATTTTTCATTCGCCTGGGAAAACACAAAACCTCTGGTTGACTCCATCTCAGGAAGGGAAATCTATGTTTGATAAAATACCCTCCGGCAGAAGTGCAGGACAGGCGGCAGACAACCTGCTTCCGCAGATTCTCCTCGTCACTGGTGTTGGACTTGAGTTTCTCTATGACACATGCCGGATCACATTCATAGTGTAACAATGTTTTTGTAGACAATAGCAGTGGGACAAATGATACTGGAGCAAAAAGTCTTCATGCAACAGCAACCAGCCTGACAAGGACTTCCTCGAGTGATGGCAATAAAGACTGTTGCTTTATGCACCATCTGTGCTTTGTTGAAATCCATCCTTTTCCTGTTATGAACCAAAATTAGTTTCAGGATGAGGATAGTATCTGTCAGCATACTGCTGTATTCATCCTTCCCTCCCCCCTCCAAACAGTGTGATTTAAGAGGAATGTCCCGATTTAATGATGATGATGATGATGATGCATTTACACTTGCAAACATTTCAGCAGTTCCCGTAAAACTGTCACTGACATGAGTGTCAGAAACTGACCTGTCCTCTGAGCTGCACAGCGTTCTGTATTAAAGACTACAAATATCACTCAAGAGTCCTTTCTGGGCAAAGGGAGCTGTTGAGGCATCTTCCCTGTTTTTCAACACAGTTGTTCTTGTTCTTCTGGCTAAAATCTACAGCTGTTGCTATGATTGCCGAGTTGTTCTATAGTGTAGCATCCATTGGGCTGTGTCAGCCTCACTGAAACACAGCAGGATATAAGCTCTACTTGCAGAATATTCTTTAAGCACAGCATGGGAAAGTCACAGTTCAGTTCCAGTTATTGTCAAAAGTTGCTTTCATTTTCAGGCCCATTGAGTGTATTTTATATTCAATGGCAGGCTGATAAAATGAATCTCGTGTCCAACGTTAACTGGCATAAGATCAGCTTCCCCTTTTCCACCCTTTTGCGTGTCGTGGCTGCTCCACATCACAAGGGTTTTTTGGCTCTGGCCTCACTTGCCTCTCTGAACGTTTTGAGGTTTTGGAGGATTTTCTAACCTTGGTCATGGGTTAAGCCTCGACATGATGAGGAAACATCTTTGGTACCCTTTGCGGTGGAGAGCAGAGGAATGAGCTGCCCAAAAGAATCCACCAGATTCTTAAAAAGGCTTCATGAGGATCCTCACGTAGCAATTCCCTCCGTCTTATGCACTTAGAGTGTTAACTGTATGATTCATGGTGACAGGGGGTGATTAGGCTCTTGTGGAAAGGGGGACTGTTTCACATTAATAAATGTGTTCAATGTGTCATTAATCCTAAAAGCATGCTCGCTTTCTGTGCAGTCCTGAATGTTTCTTACATTTTGTTTCCTGGTGACCTTTTTCAGGGAGTTTACTTGTCCTCAATCAGAGTGTAACGTTACCATGTGTCATTATCATTTATTGGTTTCATAATGTGGGTGTTAGGACCTTTGAGACTAAGTGTGATTAAAGGCTATAGAAATAAACTAGACATGACTAGACTAAATTCATCTGTTCTTGGTTTATAACCCAATACTTCTCCTCTTTGTCAATTGTATTGGAATTTTCACTTGTATGTACAACATCTGGGTTTTTGCAATTGACAGAAAGTGCTGAAATATCAAGAAGGAATTAAGAGCAGAAAATCCCTCCTCTTTTTACCATTACACACAAGCAGAAACATCCATTCTGTCTTTCCAGTAAATGAGTTTTACAGACTGTTTCTGTCTAACACAAAAAAAGCTATGCTTCATAAAATGGATTAAATATTCTGGGCTGTAGTCTGACACAAAGATTAAAATTATAGTCTTATATTTTATAGACTCTATATACAAGACTTAAACGTTGGCAATACATAAAAACTAGCAACAGCTTTGGAGGGTCAATTCATATACAGGTACATATGTGAATGTATCAAACAGGTAAAGAAAAGTCCATGGATTACATTTGATTTGATTAATAACGGCCCATCGCGTCCTTACTTTTAATCCTAATCTTAATCCACCATATAAAGAATGAATGAATGCAAATGTGTACTGTATGTTAATAGAGGAATCAAAGATCAGGACCTAACAATTACCATCATTATCAACAAACGATTAGTTTATTTTGAAAATTTCAGAAAAAAGACCAATATAAAATTATATATGTTATAAAAAATTGTACTGATTGGATTGGAAACAACATGGCAGTGCAGTGGCTTGGACTCTACAGGTGTGGTGACTTTACATGGTCTACATATGCATGTGTTATTTTCCTCCATGTTCCAAAGATAATGCATGCGAAGATCATTTGTGATCCTACATTAGCTGTAGGTGAATAGTTGCTTCTCTCAGTGTTAGCTCTGTAAAGCTGGTGTACTCCATCTCTCAACTAATGTTTGATGGGACACGCGTAAGCAAATCTTTGATCCTAGCAAGATAAAAAAAAAATATTGGGATGCCACATCTCCTTTAAGCTTTATGTAACTGGTAATTGACATTTTATTTAAACATAACTTGGACCTTTCAGTGATTAAGTGCCTAAACTTTCCAGCTATTCCTGTGCCAGAGAAACCTTTCTTACTGCATCTACAAGGTTCCATAAGTAACACACCCTTGTTTGGCTACTGTAGTTGTACAAAATGCTTTCAGGTCTTGACATTTAGTACTTTACGGTGGCGCAGTGTGCTTCAGTATTTCAGTAATCAGCTGGAGAAAGCGAGTATGGATTGAGTTGTCTGTAGTAGTTGTAGCTGAAATAAAACATTGTTTATAAGGTTCTGTTCCTACTACTGCTGGTTAAGAGTTTGTGCTGTACTCTAGGTCAAATCAGAGGACCTGTTGCGTCCCTGGGCTCCTGCCATTGGGCCGCAGAGGCCCCAAGCCTCATTACTCTGCAGTCCCACACAGCTGAAATGCGTCATCTTTAACCTCCTTGCTTATTCCATCTGTCAGAGGAAGGGCAGCGTGGATAGGGAGCAAACCTAAAACATGATGGGGACCCAGCATAATTGTCAGAAGATGTTTCAGCTTTGAGGGTCAAGTGGGGGAGGAGGTAAACAGCAGGTACCCATGGCCCTCTGCCAGAAAAATCTGGAGTCCAGCCAGCTTATTCCACAATGTATTTTTCATAAGGAAAGAACAGGATGGCAGATCAAATACAAAGGTTCCCAAACCAATTTAGGGTTATTAGATAGAAAAGCCTATTCTGAAGGCTTGGAGAAACTGATGCAGACTGGAGGTTAGGTTCGTCTTCTCCAGTGGATTGCATAAGAGTAAGGGTGGGGCATGCTTTTGTTTTCCAGCAGAGTGAAATGGAAGTTTTCTAAAGGCGGCTATAAACCACAATTAAATGCTTTCACGTCATTCCAGTATTCCAGTATAAAACAGTAATAATTAATCATTATCAGTAACCAGCGTCCCATACATAGATTGTTCAGATTTCACAAAGTAATAGACGGCTATCTTAAAGCCTGCAGTAAGATTTTCTTTTCACATGCTGGTAGGGCGTTTTAGGTTATATCTCTTGTGGTTGACAATACAATAGGATTTAATTCATACTATTCACAATGGAGCCAAGACACTGAAAGGAATGAGTGTTTCACAACATGCTTGTATTTCCACCATTAGAAAGCCGACCACATTCTACAGTTTTCGGCTGAAAAACAACTTTTCATGTGTTATTCTGTAAAAAATGTTGCCATATTACATGCAGTTTTAATGCTGACTCATTGCTTCTGTTGACTAAAGATTAGGTCATCTGATTAGCACACATGTATCGTTGGATCTCCTGCTTTGATGGTATTCAGGCTGTAGTAGTAAACTGTAGTCCTCTAGGCAGTCCCCTTAATCTTTGACCATCTGACAAACTGTAATTGCTTTTACATTAATTAGTTCAGTCAAGCTGGATAACTTGACTGACTGGGTTTGCTAAATGAGGTAAAGAATGACAGTAAACTAAATGAAATGAGTAAATATAAGTAGTCTGGCAGTTGGGTGATTCTGAAGACGCATAACAAGGGAATTTTTAAGTGGACTTATCTTGTGTTTCTTTATTTTCTCTCACATATTTTGGTACAGTGGTAGAAGTTTGCATAAATCATAACAAAGGTTTTAAATTTCAAATGGTCAAGAATACGTACAAGTAATCACTGTAAGCCAAAGTCTCAGACTGCAGACGGCTTTAAATGCTCATTTTCTTTGGACAAATTTTGTCTACTCTTGTATCTGTATTATGTCACAGAGGACGTGGAGCCCTAACTTGGTTTTCTCAGGGAGGCAGCCAATCAGAAGGGGGGACAGTGGATACTCAATAAGTTAGAAATGATGCTTTACTGATCTTCCTCATGTGCCCTTTATTGCTAACCAGATTCCACGTCATCAGCGCCATGGCCACAACATTAACTCATGGCCTTCTCTTTTGTACACACATGGCGGGTCAGCTTTTGACAGCGGTGCTATTACAGGACTGAGAAGTACCCAGTCTCTAGGTGGTCACTGGATATAGCCAAAAGACTGAAAAACTTCATTGGAGCATGCGGTAAACATTCCACAGCAATGCCTTGAATCATCAGAGAGACTTTGAAATCACGAGTTATTCCACATGTAAGTACACAAACACACATAGATCACACAGATTCAAACAAAAAAGTAGCATAAATAGGCATGCATAACTGCCAGATTTCAGAATAAATGCATTTTAATTGATTTTATGCATACAGCTAAGCTAAGTGTTCTTGCTGGGAGATAGATGAGACTCACTGACATCATCATGTCTGCCCTTTACATTAAATATGGTGGATCCATGTGCAGGCAGACCCATTCTCAATTTGGAGCCACATGCACTGGATCCTGCTGCTGAGATACGGCAGAAAAAGAGATTTGTTGTATGAAAGCTGACAAAAAGAATAGGTATCGTTTGTGCAACAACCAAACCAACCCTTTTCAAGCCTAAGTGCTGAAGTTTGAAAACAATCCTGCTTTTTTTGGCATTGCCGTCTAGTCAAAAAACAACAAGAAGTAAAATAGGATCAAGTGATGAGGGAGAGGTAAGGGTCGGCATAAATTTTAATTTAGATAACCACGATTTCCCCAGTATAAGTCCATTAATGCATGCATAAATGTCTCCCCAAGGACGCACACAAAAACACACAACCACTGTGTAAACTGTGCACCCTGTCCGCAAACATACACACACGACAAGTCTTGAGATAAGCTGACCGGTGGTAATTGTGGTCTCCATTACAGTAAACGCTGTTCTGTAAACCACAGTAAATTACATCCAGATGGGAGATTAAAGCTAGCTGAGTAGACAGCTGCCCTGAGCACAACCACTCCTCCTCCTCTGTTGGAGGAAGGAGAACTCCATATTTCCTGATTGCGATTGCAACTCTCCCCTGGGCTAGGACATTACAACCAGGGAGAAGTACCACAACAACACAGAGGGGCAGTCAGCAGGTCACCACCACTGCAGGGACTCCCGTGCAGACATCTGATCTACACAGGAAGATGTGCTAAGCGTAAGACAGAGTAAGCCACGGCGGGAAGGGAGCAGTCGACTTAATGTTTGATTATACATTTGCTCTTTGCTCTGACTTGAACACAAACACATGCGTGCGGTACAGATGGCCAGTCTCAAGTATTGTTTTGGTGCGGAGGGTGATTTAAAGGAAACACCTGTGTGGCGTCATGTCCTTATGAATACAAAAGCAGAAGCTGAGGCTCACTGCCTTTAGAGGCACAGAAACACGGTGTACCGATGAAGTGATGATCTTCATCAGAACTCTGGCAATAACACATGGGTTAGGCATAATTTCCCCATATCTGTTATACAATTTAAAAAGTCACTCAAAGAATTTCATAATTGCATTTCAGTGAGGCATATAATCCTCAACCTTTGCTATTTTTTTCCACAGCTTCATCATAACATAATCACAAAAATATTTTTTCAGAAGTTGACCAAAATTGCGAGCTGTGCACATGTCCAAATCTTCAGGACATGAGTTATTTCACCTGGAAATGCTGCCAAATGCCATTCAGGTTTGGTTCTGTTTATGCAAGCATGAAATACAATCACTACGATCACTAAGAGATCGGCTTTGTACGGAGAGCATTCCAGTGGTTTTGATCTAACTCAGGGATAGCTGTCAAATGAGCAGGAGGCAACAGGTATTTAAAAGCAATGTATAGGCAGGTTTCACAGTAGTCCTACTACTGTAACTTCAGGTTAAAACACACACTGTACTGTACATGCAGGTCTGCCAATAATACAGTAAATAGACGACTGCTTTGTCCCAAGAAATACACTGTACAAAATAACAAGAGATTTGGCTAAAACCAATAATCTTTTCCATATACAGTACTTCCCATAAAGTAATATTAGGTTTACTGAACTCTGTTTGTAGTTCATGTGTAAAACACCTGGTGGATGGCATGGAGCTTGTACTGTATTTCATAAAAGGGTGACAAAGCGGCCACTATTGTTGAGAAGGGAAACCCAGGTGCTTCCACCCTCAGTGACAAGCCACAAAGCTTGGAAGTTTGACCTGCTCATTTCAATGGGAATCAACATCAGCAGAATACACCTACTGTTACAGTGTTGATTTATGATAAAAAAAAAATACTATTTACATACATCTTTTTATACTACGCTGTTTCCATTTTCTCCGATGACACCATGTCACCATGCTTCTAACATAACACACCAGTGTTAGTGATAAAAGTTATCACACCACTGATTTGCAGCATGGGATTACTACAAGGAATAGTGAGAGGTGGAGAGATGGGTGTAGCTAGGCTTTCGCTGCGAATCACAGCCATCTGTCTTTAGTCATCTTATCCCTTTTTATGGAACATAGCGAGATAGCAGAACACAGCCTTTAATCCAGCCAATCTTTTCCTCTTCACTGGTTCTTTATATCTCTTCTGTCTTATAACAATTACCCAAGAACACTGGGGAAAACACTCCTTCTTTTAACTTGCTGTGAACTACTGATATATGCAGTAATGATAGACTCGCCCTCTGTATGTGACACACATTCACACACACACACACACAGACTACACTATAAATCTCATGCAGGACGGTATTAAACAGTTGAAGTCAACTCCAGCTTCTCTGCTGTCCACAGCTGTAATTGACCACATGATTCACAGCTGTGACAGTTAGGAAAGCTAATCATTATTAAATTATTGGTCTGCGATTCCCAGACACATGTCTAGTGTCTGTATTTCCAGACATAACTTGGTGTGTGAACTTGTGAAAAGAGCTGCTGGTTTGAGTTGAATTGTATTGAAGCAGGAAAACAAAGAAAACGTTTAAATTTACAAATGATCAGTAAATGCAAATAAGTTTTCAGCAACTGCAGGGATCCCGAGGTCAAATCTTCACATACTGTATGACATCTAATTGGTCAGGTTAGATGTTTGATCTGTTACATTGGCCATCAGTCTTTGGGTGCAGCAGAGGGCATCTAACCTGCTACACACTGAGGCCCCTGGATTTTGTCACTCCTGTTTTGACTAACCGGGCCATGAGCTGATTATGAGGATTAGAGGAAATGTGGTAAACTCATGCCTCTCCCACTCACTCTCAACTTAAGCAACAGCTGCAAAGTCTCTGGGTTTGGGAATCTGGTGGGACATGGAGTTTTTTTCCAACCCTGAGAGCCTGGCTGAGTCAGCGAGTAGTACCTCTATGTGAGGCCTGCAGCTTTGCAAAGGGGAAGGGGGTGTTACTTGATTCAACAGGAAAGCAGCAGAGTATGAAGTGTGACACTGGCAGTGAATGGACAAGGGAATTGCCTGGTTTTGCATTAAACATAAAAGCCATCAGAGACAGCTGAAAGTCCCCAGCCACCTTGGAAGGAAATCAGAGACTGAATAGGTTCAAGGGCTGAAGCATACGGTGGCACAAGTCCGAATGTTCAATGACACATCTTCTTACAGGTATTTCTGGCACAACACAGGCCTCTGAATGACTCCTCACTCCAATTTCACCGTTTCCCCTGTTCTGACAGACTTTCATTAAGAGAATAACAGGCGACGCCAGACAACAGAACAGACCAGCTTTGTAGGCCGATTTAACTCCTGACACTGATACGGCTTCCCTGAAATTATGCTTTTAATTGAATTCCACATGCTCACACTGGTTCATCTTCATTACTGTTATTCTTGGCATAAAGCAGTTAAAGAATGCTGCCTTCTCTTTGTGTCCTTCTAAGAAAGCACAAGAAGGGAAAGCTGCAGGTGCCTGCAAGCTTAACATGATCCAGTTTTACTAAATACACTTTCAGACTATAAGCAGCTCCAGGATCTGCTACATCTACTACCTGGAAAGAAACACAGCAATCTCCCATTTAGAGAACATATCACCAACATGACGACCAGAGTGCTCCCCTTGATGGAAATTTATACCGAAAAAAAGATCCCACCATAGCCTACAAGAGTGGGAATATAACATAATCCATGTCTGTGAACCTAGCTTTTAAAGTATGATGCGGCTGTAATTATGAGCTTAGCAAGCTTTGCAAAGTATAACAGTGAGTCACCTTGCATCATTTGCTCCACAGAGAGAGTGATGCAGTTTGTCACGTTTCATCTTATGAATGAGGGGTGCCCGATGGCGCTCATTCAAAGCAGCATGAGAAAGAACAATAGATCATTATCACTTGACTGGCTTCTGATGACTCGAGCGTTTCATATGTAGGTTACACTTTGAACTTAAACGAGGCTATTAGCAGACCTAACAATAGGCGCTTTATTTATCATTCTATAACGAGGTGCATTATTTGCTACTTTGCTGGGTTACTGGTGGACAAAGCAGACACAAAATAAACCGAGCAGCGTGTGAAAATCTCAACCCAAAGTCTCTGTGGTTTCAGTGCAAAGTAGGAGAGGAGGGGGGAGAGTGGGGGAAACAAGCAATCCCCTCATTTTGCTTCTGAGTGTAAAGTTTCACCGAAGCGTGCAACGTCCTACCTGTGCAGGTGAGAACTGCAGATAAAGCGCCACCACAGTCCCGATGACAAAACCCAGTAACATTTCGTGACGTCTGTGCGTGGAGAGTGGCGATGGCTCCCGATGGAGATAGTGGCGGAAAAAAAATCCAACAAAAGTCCCAAAATACTCAGAAACAGAAGCAAACAGAAAAAAAACTCGCTGCCAGGGATTTTCCAAGTCATCTGCTCCCGGTTTAGTAGCGCGGAGAATGAGTGGAGTCACGTAGCTCCGCGCGTGTAACCTGATGAAGTAGATTGTGCTCACTAATGAATAAGGCCCCTCAGGAGAAAGTGGAGGTGACGAGGAGGCAACACAATAATACTTTAACAAAAAAAGGAGAAACTGATAAATATTCACATTTACACACTTTTTGTGTCTCGTTTTCCTTTAATATGAGCTTAAAAACGGATTCTGTGGAAATAAAAGCGTGAACGCCAGATGTGACGACGCATATTCAGTGAGCAGCTTTCAGTCCAAGATCTCCAAGTAAGGAATCCGCTTCAAAAAATCACGCATGAAGTTGTGCCAACAACTTTCAGTTTCCAGTCCTCCTCTGAGCTGCAGTCAGCAGAAAGACAGAGAGAAGCACTTGCGTCTAATTGCTCCGCGCCACCTTTTCACAAGACCGTTTAATCTCCTCCCCTTTTGTCTTGGTCTCTGCCCTGCTGCATCTGTCTACATACAACTTACTGATGACATTTTACAGCTTCCTCCTTTTAGCTGCAACATAAAAAGGTAGTTTATTTAGTTTGTGATGCTGTAGTGCAATTCTAGACTATACACCGCAGGTGATTTAAACTATAGAGCGTACACAGAAACATCCTCCGAGTGCCTGCGACATTCTGTGAGCGCAATTCAGGCTGGGTAAACATTTGGAGATCTTTTAACTGCTGACATGGATGGTAGACTCATTGCTCGTGCACGGAGATTTTCCTCTGAGTCTATTTATTCAAGTTTGCAAAGGCAGAAAAGGGAGATTCCTATTCTGTTGACACACAGGCTTACTCTTCAGTGTGGGACTTCTGTGTTTGCAGAAACACTGGAACGAGAGGATTCCTTGTGGGCTTCCACACATTCCTTCAGCAGTGCTCAATGGCCGCACTGGCTCTGCTATTGAACAGACCACACTCAGGAGTGTGGTGTCTCTAAACATCTTAGACACTTAGACACCCCCCACCCACCAGCTACCGGCTATTCCACAGAATCAGTAAGAGCAAACTATCAAAGCTGATGAAAGACGTTTCACGCTCGTCTTTTCCTGAACTGTATCTCCAGATGGCAATGATGGATGTCTCTTGAAATTCAGGGACATGACAAGAAAAGCAAACATATTCTTCAGGGAACTTGACTCTGCAATTACTTTGTTCTCTGCTGCTTTTAAATGTGCAGTCATTGTCTTGATAGTCAGCGGGTTTTTTTTTTAAACAATATCGTTTTCAGACTGTCTAATTATCCAAAATATTCTGCAATATTCCAAATGCAGATGTTCAGACGCTGTTTCTCCCTCTTAAGTTGAGAAAGGGATACCTCCAATTTAGAAAAAGTTCTACGTAAGGCTATAATAACAGAGTACAAGAGATGTTCATGCCTTTTTAAAAATGTTTTAGAGAAAAGCTAAGGGTCATAGCATCTCCTCCCTGCTATAGCGCAGGGACAGCATGCATTTTAACAGAAGTCAGAGCGACTCTCACCATCATCTCGCCATCTACTCAGTGATCTATCTGTGTTTTGAAAGGTGCACCAGCTGATAGAGCCTAATAAGCTCACTCAAACAGTTTGGACTATAAATACATGCTGATAAGACGAGCAAACAAGGTTTTACTGATAATGTACTCCAGTCCAGTCCAGTGGAGATGGATCTGTCTGCTGTCTGAAAGTGAAACAACTTTGAGGCCCCCGTTGCTTTTGCTGAAACCACAAAGCTTGATAGCGGTAACCACATGTCTCCTCAATTCTGAGATAAACGATGTGATTGGAGAAGATTTAATATTCATTCATTTAAAGATTTATTTTGAAGGGTGGGTGTTTTAAATTATTAATTTGATGAAATTAAGTTTTAAAACTAACTGAGATGCTGTTTTCTTCTTTCTTTGTAGTTAGACTCATGACGATCAAGGAATGAGGCTAAAATGTGAGCTAAACGTCCTCTCTAACTGTGATCTAGCTGCTTGGTTGAAAGAAGGTAGGCTGTTCGAACAAATAAGCCCAAATGTCTTTTGAAATTGTGAGGACCAAATGGGTGGCTCTCAGGAACTGGAGTGCAAAAGCGAATAAGAGTTCCCTGTTGCTGTTGACCCCTCATTTTCCAAGATTGCTGAGTAAAAGTTAAACAGATGAACAACATTAATGATGTCCATTCATCATTGTTGGGGCGACTTTGGTTTCCTCCACAGTGAGGCCTTTAAGGGGAACGCTGAGAGGCAGAGAGCCCCTTACTTTGAAGGATCTCATTAGAGGCCTACAGGGAGACCAATGTTTCTGCTAAAGACAGAAGTTGGTCGCACTGTCACAGTGAATCTTGTGAATTAATTCATCACTCGGTGATCATCTTTGATTTAAATGATGTAACTTAATGTT
Source organism: Mchenga conophoros (assembly GCF_057382185.1). Classification (NCBI taxonomy): domain Eukaryota; kingdom Metazoa; phylum Chordata; class Actinopteri; order Cichliformes; family Cichlidae; genus Mchenga; species Mchenga conophoros. The sequence continues at coordinate 29,685,300 of NC_140544.1, read as the reverse complement.
GCTGTACATGTTGCTGAGTTCATTTCCTGAAAAAGGACGAAGAAGAAAAGAAAAAAGCAGATGCATGAGAGCGGAGAGGACAGCTCCAACAAGAGGATTCTGTGAGATGATGTAACAGGATTTTACTCACGATGGACCACCTGGACGGCAGACCCAAACAGGATATGGTAATATTTGACACTTAAGCTCCCTCTTCCTGTCATTAAATTAGCTGTGACGAACTACGGCTATTTTTTTGCCTGCAACAACTGTATTATTGTAAAGTACGTTTGAACGAAGTGGAAAATAGGAAGTGCTTCAGCTATGAGTAAAAAGCTGCTTACCTTCCCCTAAGGTGATTACTGTTATATCACAACACACTCTTTCATTTCAAACATGTCAAATCCTGTTTACACATCTACGCTACACTGACATATTTGTGTCTCAGGCACGGTCCAAGTTTGTCAGGTGCTTTCCTGTTTTCTTCTCCTGTCTGTTCATGTGTGAGCATTGTTTGATTTTTAGGAAGTCAGTCAACATGTTAACAGACAAATGGGAATTATTTTGGTCTGTATGTCTCATGAACCAGTCACTGCAAAAATCTCCACTAGATGCTGTTTAACTTTACACAGCTGTGTCTTGGACATCACAATGTCAGTTGGCTGTGGCAACCGCAGGCTAAATGAGGATTTAATTCTTGATGTCAGAAGGAAATGTGACTCCATTTGTTCTCACTGATTTATTTTTGGGGCCATTATAGTCAAACATCCAGCATTCAATCAGTCATGAACACAAGCTTTCATTGGCTGCAACGGTCGTACCAAAAGAGTTGAAAGAATTTAAATGTTTGGAACCGTACTTATTTCTTATAGCTTTCTTTTTTAAAATATAAATATAAATAACACTGCTGATAACACTCTTAGGTCTGTGAGTTGAGTAGACGCTTCAAGTCAATGTGAAGCTAGGAACCGAATAGCCTAAGTAGCAAAAAGTCTTCTGTGGGAATCAAAAAGGAACGAATAAGTGACAATTAGTGGTTTTGCAGGAAGTCCCGTGCTGGATAATCATGGTGGATGGGTAAACATGTTGGTTTACAACTTGGGACAGCTCTTAACTTCCTACAGGAGCCCTGCTCAAAAATGAGCATAGCCTTTGTTCAGGCAGGCCACAAAGCCATGCTCAATCCCAGCTGATGTCACTGCCAATACAAATCCGCTGATGGCTCAGCCGATGTGTTACGAAGCATCCAAATGGCAAATCTCACACAAGGCTTTAGTCTGTCTGTCACAGCTAGTTTACAACTCACCAACATCAAAGTCCTTCTTTTCATACCGTGTCTGACTTAATCAGTCCATTGTCAGTGATGCCTGTACACAAGGTTTTGCTGGTACCCTCCCTGCCTCCAGCTCTCTGAAGAAGCAATGCCCATGCTTTAAAAAATGAATCCAACACATAAATGCTAAAACCTGCAGTTCCTCCACTGGCCACTTGAGGATGGAGTCAAAAGCCAGTCAGTATTCCCAGACATCATCCATCCTCTTCTGCTTATCTGATTCAGGGTCACAGGGAGGGCTGAGTCTATCTCCACTATCACAGGGCAAGAGGCAGGGTAGACTCCAGACAGGTTGCCAATCTGTCGCAGGGCTAACATATAGAGACAGACCATCATTCACACATATGGCTAGTTTAAAATCACCATTTAACCTAACCCCATGCATGTCTTTGGGAGGAAGCTGGAATTCCAGAAGCAAACCCACACAGACTCACTCTTCTTAACTTCTTGCTGTTAAGCAACAGTGCTAACCACTGCATCACTGGGGGCTAGTCACTGCATTACCATCAGAGGGTAGAGTGGGTTGTCTGCCAAGTGGAAGGTTGACCGATTGATTCCCTGCCTGTCCAGTATGAACAAGATACTGAACCCCAAGTTGAGTGTGAATCTATGCACAAACGTTAGGCAAGGTATAGAAAAGCTTAGGTATAGGAGGAAAAAGTGCATGTGTGAATGGCTTGCACTAAAGAGTGCTCATTTAAAGTGGAAAAATACTAAGTGCCAGTCCATTCACCACTTTGACACCCACCAAATATCCAACTTCAGCTGCAAAATGATCATGTTTGCAGCCTGGCATAAAAGATGATTTTAGCCTGAATAGCTATTTCCACTTGAGAGTTAAAAGGCACCCATTTCGATTTTGTTGAGGCTTTAAGTTAGTTATATAATCTCTAAGACTGACAGGTGTGCAAAAAGTAGCTACGACTGCCTCATAGGCTTCATTTTTGCTACTTTAACTTGCTGAATTGGACCAATATACCATGTCAGTGAGGTTATGGTGAGAGAAATTCTAGTATTTTATTAGTCAGTTACTTAGCGCTAAATAGTAATCTGTGTTTGTGTGCTACACCCTTAAACTTTTAGGATGCATTTTGATAAACAAGTTATCTGTTGTTTACCGATAAATTGACATGTTACCATCTTGTCCTATTATGGTCACTACTGGCTCTAAAAAATAAAATAAAATAAAAATATCACCATGCTAAAATGCATTTTTTACATCACCAAGAGGTGATTTCACAATGGCTATTTCCATCATCTTAATACAGTCTATGGGCTTTCTGTGTATACCTGTTTTAAGGGAGGGGAGGTCCTAGGGCAGAGCTGTGCTGCCAGATACAGTATAGGTTACTGCAGATGGGGGAAAAAACCCTTATAATTCATTAATTTATTATTATTATTGTTTTTACATATAATATAAAGACTAGCTCATATTCAACAACTTCCACTGAGAGACAGGCGCACAGCCACAGCAGCACTCTGAAAGGAAAGCAAAGTGTTTGTCTAAGATAAAATTTCATCACCTCCAGCAGCTGGAGGCAAAAAGGGCCTTGTGTAATACAGAAAGAAAAAAACAACAACACTGTGATTGAGTTATCTCGGCTTCTGTCATTGCCAGCTGTAAAAGCTGTAAGCATTATAAATGAAGAACACGCAGTGCAAACTGCGCGGAAGTGGTCCCGCAGTCAGAGAGCAGGTTATAATTCAGGCTCGCAGTCATACTCTAAACTCCATTAAGAGGTCCCACATGTGGAGCGCATTCACGTCTTCATGGGCCGACACTGTTGGTGGCGGTTCAGGCTGTGTCATTAAACAGATAAATGAGATGCTTTTAACATCTCCCTTATGTTAAAACACTCTCCTCAAATAATAAGTACAAAATTATGTTTAATGTAAATCAAATGTTCATTTCTTCAAGCTCCAGCAGGTGTGCTGCTGCAAGCCTCGAGTTGTTCTGTAAACACGCTTTCTTGCGAGCTTACACGATATTTTCAGCTATCTGACATGTTATTAAAAGAGATAAGGGAGACTAATGGAGTATACCTTTGAATAGTGAATGTTGAATCTGAATTGACTGGCAGGGAGAATAGAGTTATTCCTAGAAGACGGAGCACTTAAGTAAAGGGGGTTAAAGACACTTAAGCAAACGTAAATTCAATCAGACAGCGAGATTTACTGGACTGAAATCACATTCAAGCACTGCCGTTTATTTTTTCAGGTTACTGCATGTTTTTTTTAAAAACCTTGGGGGCTATGTGTAAAAGTTTTAAAAGGTTTGCTGACAAAATACACACTCACATCAGCCACATTAATAAAGCAAACCTTAGTAAACTGATGGTAGCTGTATAACATTTCTGCAAGTAGTTTAGGAATTAATCTTTTAATAAGCTAAAATAAGCACTTCGACAGTGGTCATCAGTGACAGCTGACTTTAAAACAGACTCAGTGCTTCTCTTTCTGCTTCACTGATGTCAACTAGTAACAGTATAAACCAGCACAGGCAGCTCGGGGATCAGGGACAGTTTATTATAGGGTTTATTCGGTATCCCTTCACAGGATACACAAATGAGTTTGTTACTGATATTCATCGCTCTGTCTCCTGCATGTGCTCTGTGTTACTGATCATCCTAGCTCACGGTTAATGACTAAATTATGAAAACAGACAGAAGTGACTTCATCTCTGACACTGTGAAATAGAAAACAGTCAGCACAACCTCTGATGCTTTTTCTGCTCAGTCTTAAGAGAAAATACATCTTTAATGATGATTGGTCTCCATGCTGAGTGATGTCTGATCATTAAGTGGGGGATAGACTTATTTGCTTTGTTAATTAGAAGCATACATGTAATCAATACCACTATTATAAAAATCCCCAAAAGCAAAGACTGGAGGCATAGTGGAGGTGGATAATTATCATTGGACCTGATATGCAGAATATCAGGAACGTCGTAGGAAAGCTGGAACGACGCCTTCCTCTCAGTTACTGAACCCACGGAGACTCAATTTCAAAAGCTAAAACTTTAGAAGCAGACATGACAGACCTTTAAAGTTTGAAAAGTACAGAAGCAAGCAGGCGGTGACCTGCGCAAGCGTTAGGTGAAGTTCATCTGTGCACAACTGTTTATATAAACTGTAGCCAAGCAAAATTGTGCGCTGAGATTTATTTATGTGTAGAAAAATACATTTACTCAAATAGATATAGCTTGTAGAACAAGAAACAAGGAAACTGGAGCAGAGCAGTGAGAGAGTGGGTGGAGGTCAAAGAGCTGGGGAAAGTTAATAACTTGAAATAGTAAATATACATCCAGCTGATGGGAATTTGGCAGCAGCGCAGTAAATTATCATCAAATGATCCACTTTGTTTCAAAATATGCCCGCTGTATACTTTCTGGGACAAAAGTTTCAATTACTTAGGACAATGTGTATGTTTATTGTTTTACTGCTGCTATTAAGTGTCTGGTCTTAAAGTGTTGCCGTCAGGAAGATGGTGGAGACAGCTAATCTCAGATGGCGCTCTGCCCTGAGGGGACAGATAAATGAGGACCACCAGGGTGGATAAAACAACCAGCGAAACTGGGTCTAGGATGATCGTGGACTTTATTAACTTAAGTTAGAACAAATGTAGAGAAGCTTGACCAACGCTTTTTGATTGATATTCTCACATTAGTCAACATAACGAGCCTCTGGACTCAAAAAAAGAAAGCGTTCGGGCATGTTTCTCTTTTTTAAGGAAACATTTTCAGTAGCTGAAGTGTAATTTTCCATTGCCCTGAAAAGGAAAATAATCAAATAAACACACAATTTCCAGGACGGTGAGGCTGGGGTTGTGAGAAAGGAGGTTAGATGTAATTCTTTTCATGCTTTGCAGTTTCTCATTTAGTCTCTATCACAGAGGAAAAAGCATCAGCTAAGCCACTCATATGCCTCAAGTTCTACATTGCACCACAACACATTTAAATTCCTGTAACACATTTGCAGAGATTTTAGTAATCCACAGCGCTTAGCTGAAGGATCTGTTGCAGAACTTGGAAGTTTTTTCTTTAGAAACAAACCGTGAGGTCCTTTTAGTATCCATCTCTGATGAAGAACAGAACACAGACATACTGTCTGTAAGGCTGTGACATCCCTGAAATATTAAATGTGTTTATAGACTATAAAAAAACTGCTACCAAAGGAAAATGTTTGTTTTTTTTTAACTACTGCATGATCTGCTTGAAAAGTGATTAAAATTGAAATCAGACCCGATCCCAGCAGTAAGCCCAACAAAGTTCAGACCATGCGTTTTGTCTCCATGTGCAGGGGCAGATGTGAAAGAATTAGTAGGTGTTGTGATAAGCTTTGAACCACCGTGGAAAGTTATGGTGTTGAATGAACACAGACCACTAACTGAGCCCCCACACCCCGATTCGGGAACGAGTGAAAATGTGCAGCGCTAATCAGGTGAAAATAAACAGAGTCGCACCCCCAGGCATCATGGTAATGAGAGGAATGAGTGCAGGATGTTGAGGCCTAGACACCACAGTGAGCCCGTGTTCGTGCTAGTTTTGCTACCTGGATATCAGCATTTCCTCACTAAATAAAACTTGTATGAGGAAGCAATAATAACTTACGCTGTTTATGTGTATCTGTGGTTTGTTGGGGGGAAGACAGGGTCACTCACTCAAATGGATTACTCTGGATTAAAGCCAACAATGCCTTGGAGAGTCTGCACACAAGCTGTGAGCCTTAGAGGAGCCAGTGTACTCTGACTGGGGGACTCCATCCCGATCTCCAGGATCGCGGGAAATTTCCCATAGAGATGAGGAGAAGCAGATGTCTCTCTTTTTTGGTGTCACACAGATTCCGTATTTGTTTCCCTCCTTCATACAGTCGAACCTGGGCCTTCTTCCCCCCCAAGGGATGGGGGAGGAACACGAGCACCATGGGAAGGGCAGCTGTCCTTGAGCCCAGTCACATGACGGGGGAGTCCTTTTTGTGGGAGGCACTGGCTTTAGGTACAGAGCTGTGAGCACATGGAGCGAGTCCAAGAGCTCCCAACTTTCTCATGGAAAAAGGCAAACAAGAAAATTTGATAAAAGCGTCATGCTCTGACGATTCCCACTTAAGATGGACAACCAGCACGCTTTTTCTAGGTGGACTGGGCTTTACTATTTTGTTTCCAATGTTGATATAGGGTGTGACCCCTGACTTCTGCCAGGAAGAAGAATCATTGATATCAGATGGGACCCACTAGACCACTCCCCCTCTTCTCATCGGGAACCTTCTGGAACTTGTACTTTTACAAATATCCTCTCTGGCTCTGTGTAGTGCACCTGCGACTCCCATGGGCCCTATGGCTTCCCCAGAGCCCGGTGCCTTGGCTTCTTCGGCTCAGTAATGACGTGAATACCACGGCTTGCAGCGTAAGACAAACAGTTGGTCAACTGCTGGCTGTTTGGCTGTGGTTTGTAAACAGATCAGCTGGGGGAGGAACAGTTACTCCCAGTGGAGATGAGACTGACTGACTATCCTGAGGCGGGAGAGCAAAAGGACAAGATACAAGGCTTATAGTTGTCTGCTAAATGTCCATGTTGCCTTGCCATCGGCTGAGATAAGGTTTTTGGTATGAGACTGTTTAGGTGGCCAAGATCATCCTTCAACCAAAGCATTTAGATTAGAGCACCCAATTTAACAAAAATCTAAATGCTAAAATGTTTAAAATGTGTGAGATACCGGAATTCCTACGAGGCTGCTCCTTCCATGACCTTGAAGTTTAAGAGGAGGGAGCAAGCAAGAGACTAATCCTTCTGGAGATAAATGAATACCTTCTTCAGTAAAAAGAATGTGTTAATAAACAAGTTATTTAAAAAAAAAGTTCCACTTATTTTCCATGTGTGCATTTTTTGTTGATACTGCATAGTGAAATGTCGACAACACTGGAGAATTTGTGGAATTAAAAAGACTGATAGCTGCTCGATACTCGTGGCATAAAAGTGAGAATAACTCTAGAAGGACATTTTAGCATAACAGCATTTGAGGCAGAACATCAGGAAATATCAAAAAACCCTCATGAGCATCTGTGCACAGAGCGAATCTTGGTTACATTCCTTTTAAAGAGTATGTAAATACACTACAGCCATCTCTTCACCAATGCTCCTTTTTTTGAAAAACACGTTTCGGATTTTTTTGATAACAGCTCCATCACAGTGTCAAAATGTTGATGCAGATTAAACAATGAAACCAAACAGATCTTGGCAAATGTTGACTATAAAAATCCCTGCAATACATCATGCTGTAATGAGCGAAGCACATGTCAGGGTAAAAGTGTGAGTCACGGTCGAAAGTTTTCGAGGAAGATTACTGACCCTGGCGTGTGTTAATAAGGCTGTTTATACTATGTGCCTCTGTGTTTAAGTAGAGCTGAATGATCCGGGATTAAACGGAGGCACGCACGCAGATGACAAACTGGTGTCGATGGGGGTTTGGAGGCCAGGCTTGTACGCAACACTTTCATATCAGCAGGGTGGCTCCGGTGGTCAGTCATCAAGTGTCTTTGTGCTGGTGATCAAAGAAGATTGCAGTCTATTGTTTACCATGCTATTCTCTCAATATACAAGAGGAAGCACTTTAGTACTGAACTCATCTGTCATCCTGACACATCTTGCAACTCAACAATTGCAAATCTGCTCTAATGTTCCTCTGTGAAGCATTGGGGTGTCTCCATTCACACTATGCTACACCTGGCTGTAAAGAAACACCACACCTGCAGATCCAGAACACCACAGATAGAGAGATTAATCACACTACAAATGGATGCTGTGATTGATGGGAAACAGCGTCCCTGTGGTCATATGCGAGATAGCCTGAGGAACCAGTACAAAAGGGGGCTAAATGGGCCATCATCTGGCATTCAGCAGTATTCAGACCAAAAAGGGCTTCTTCTTTCTTCTTAACAAGGAGAAGTGAGGGAAGAGAAGCTCCACATCTGCTGCTTTTGATGGTGCAGTTGCAAGTAGTTCCCCACCCTCCCTCTTGACCTCTTCGCTGTGGTTTTCCTCCTCTTCTTATTATTCCTACTTCCTCCTGAGAGGACATATTCCCACACTGTAACCAGAAGGAATCTTGGTTCTTTCTGGCGTGACTTTGTCCACTTTCGTCGCAGAGATACCCAGAAGCTCCCTGGGTTTGAAGGAGGGGCACGGTTAGAGGGGGCAAAGGGCTCACCGTCCCAAGGGACAGCCCTAGTCTTCCACATAACAGATAAACTGTAAGTGGGATTTACACACTCACGTTATGCCACCCCGCCCACTGCCTTTAGCCCCCCATGCCTCCTGGGAAAGCTCTTATCAATGTGAAGAAGTCACTGAAGGAAATGCCATCTTAATTTAAAGAGCCTGCACACCGCTCTTCATCTCCTGTCTACAGCGATGAGAAGATTTGCTTTGCCACTGCTGGGTTCGGACATGGCTTGCAACTATTAGACAGGGTGCCTCGTGGCATTGTGGCTGGCGTGCTAAAGGATCTGACCTGTGCACCCTGGTGCTTCCAGGATCAGATTACAGGCCTCACAGACATGGCAGAGAGCGTAGAAGCAACAGGAACAGGCTGAGCACACAGGCTTGGGAAATGTGCTCATGGATGGACAGACCTTATTACTCTGGGCAGGAAACACAAATCTGCAGATGTTGAACAGCTGGGAGACATCTGCATGGGAAATAAGTTATCCTGAAATATGGGATCCCGGGATCCCGGGTGTACTGCTGTGTTTTACATCCAATAGCTTGTGTAAGAGAGTCCTATTGCGTGAAGCTGAAATAAATAAATTGGATTTCTGAATGGAGTGGCACAGTGGAGGCAGTCTCTACTATATTTCTGAGAAATTGCCCATATACTCAATCTGAAAGGGGCACGAATGGCACCTTATATGCAGCATATTTATTCCCTTTGGTGGAAATGAGATGGAAGCTGAGGGAAGCGAAGCAGGAGAAGAGATAAGAGCAAGTTGTTTCAAGGATGCAGTCAAATAAAGTACTACAGGCAGTGTCCAGTCCCAAGCATCTGGTATCTGAGATGATGTTATGCATGCAGGGTGCTTGAGAAATGTGAAACAAGTGATAAACCTCAAAGCAACAAACAAAAAATAAAAGAGGCCTTTCCCATGAACTGGCTGATGGACGACTTGAAGTTATGTAATTTCTGTCATGGTCTCCGTGCCTGCCCGGTCGGCCCCACAAGGCTACAATTGCTGTTGCTGTTTTCTCCCTCTCTGCCTGGGCGGAGCTCACTGTGGGCTCCCGCCCTTGGCCCACACACACACCTGACAACACTCACCCATCATCACCGGGAGCACTATTTGAGGCTGGAACACAGATCCTCTCGTCGCTGGATGATTGTACCCCTAACGTTAGTGTTCTCACAGCTCTTGTGCTTCATATCCGTGACTTGTGATTAGTTGGTGACCTGCCTTCTCGTCTGCTTCAGATCTCCCCCCCCCCCCCCCCCCCCGGACCTGCGACCTCCCTGCTGCGGGAAAGTGTGTGAGTGTGAGCGAAGGAGACGTGAGCGAGTTACCCTGTGATTCCCCTTGGAGTTTTGGATTACCCTGTGATTCCCCCCGGAGTTTTGGATTACCCTGTGATTCCCCCCGGAGTTTTGGATTACCCTGTGATTCCCCCCGGAGTTTTGGATTACCCTGTGATTCCCCTCGGAGTTTTGGATCCCTTCACTGTATATATATTGCACTGCACTGTAAATAAACCACACCTTGGAGATACCTTACCGCTCTGCGTTGAATCCCTGTACCAGATCGTGACAGAATCATCCAGCCACGAAAATGGATTCAGCAGACCCAGCGGTCTCGACTCCCACCCTCGCCACTTTGGCCGCGATGCTGGCACGCCACGAGCAGATGTTCATTCACCTTCGAGCAGAGCTCGCGAACCTCACACAGGCCGTGGCTCAGCTAATACCGCTACCGGCCGCTCCTCTGGTCGCCGCTCCTCCGTTGGAGGCGCCAGTTCCAGCTGTAAGTGTCGCGCCACCTGTTCCCTCACCTGTTCACGTTGACAGATTCCTCCCTACTCCCAGGGCTTTCACGGGAGAGATTGATAAATGTGCTGGTTTTCTCACTCAGTGTACCCTTCAGTTTCGCCAGCAACCGCAAGCCTTTTCTACTGATGGTGCTAAAATCGCTTATATCGTCCAGTTACTCCAGGACCGTGCTCTAACCTGGGCTCAAGCTGCGCTTCAGGCGGAGCCGGACATCACCTTTTCTGACTTTCTGACTAAGTTTAAAGGTGTGTTTGACAGGAAAGCCACAACTGCCACCGCCGGCCAGCGCTTGCTTGCGCTTAAACAAGGTAAACGCAGCATGGCTGATTTTTCTATTGACTTTTCTACCTTGGCTGAACAGGCGAAATGGGGGGAAGAGGCCCTTAAAAGTGCATTGCTCACTAATATTAATGAGGAAATAAAGAATGAACTAATGCTCCGAGAACTACCTTCCTCCCTGGATGCGCTTCTGGTTTTGTGTATGCGGGTGGACGATCAGGTGCGCGCACATCGGAGCGCACGCGCGCGTTCGGGGCATGCCCCGCTGGACTTTTGTGGGACCCCTACTGCAGCCCATGGGTCGTGTGACGCCGACACCGGGGATGGGGAAGAGCCCATGCAGCTTGGGCGCTCACGGCTGTCGCCCGCGGAGCGCCAGCGCCGTCTTGCCTCCGGTGAGTGCGTTTATTGCAGCCGTAAAGGCCACTCTGTCTCCTCCTGCCCAACGCTGGCAAAAGGGCGCGCTCACCAGTGATCGTGAGGGTGCTGGTGGGCGATCTGTCGAGTGAAAGCCCTCTCCCCAGGCTTCTTTTGCCGGCTACTCTGCGTGTTCGGACTGTTTCTCATTCTCTCTCCGTTCTCATTGACTCTGGGGCTGAGCAGAACTTTATTGACACCTCACTCGCCGCCAAACTGAACATCGCCTTGGAGCCTCTGTCACGCCCCCTCCGCGTTCACGCACTGTCGGGCCAGCGCCTGCCTGACATCACTCATGTTTCTGAATTCCTTTCATTATCTCTCTCTGGCAATCACGCAGAAAGGATTTGTTTTTTTTCGTTTAAGGCTCCTCTCACTCCGCTGGTTCTGGGTCACCCCTGGCTTGTCCTCCACAACCCGCATATTGACTGGGAGAAGGGTGCCGTGCTGGGTTGGAGTGTGGCCTGCTATATGAACTGCCTCCGGGCTGCGGCTTCCCCCGTTTCGCTCCCACCCACGGCCTCGCCGTCGGACGCCCCGGACCTCTCGATGGTTCCGCGGGTTTATCATGATCTGCGGGATGTTTTTTGTAAGGATCGGGCGCGGTCCCTTCCCCCGCACCGCCCGTACAATTGTGCCGTCGACCTTCTTCCTGGAGCTCCGCTGCCGTCTAGCCGCCTGTACAGCCTCTCCCGGCCTGAGAGGGATGCTATGGAGCGTTACATCTCGGAGTCGCTGGCGGCAGGGTTGATTCGCCCCTCCTCTTCCCCTGTCGCGGCTGGGTTTTTTTTCGTGGATAAGAAGGATGGTTCGCTGCGGCCGTGTATTGACTTTCGGGGCCTTAATCAGATCACTGTTAAGAACAAATACCCTTTGCCGTTGCTTTCCTCCGCCTTTGAACTGCTTCAAGGCATGACCGTCTTTACCAAGCTGGATCTGCGCAACGCTTACCACCTGGTGCGCATCAGGGAGGGGGATGAGTGGAAGACCGCGTTCAATACGCATCGGGGCCACTTTGAGTATCTCGTGATGCCGTTTGGGCTGACTAACGCCCCCGCAGTGTTTCAGGCGATGGTTAATGATGTCCTTCGTGATTTTGTTAACCGTTGTGTATTTGTGTACTTGGATGACATCTTGATCTTTTCTAAGACACTCGAGGAGCACAAGGTCCATGTCCGGCAGGTCCTGCTACGCCTTCTGGAGAACCGGCTCTTTGTGAAGGGGGAGAAGTGCGACTTCCACGTGTCGTCTGTGAGTTTTCTGGGCCACATTATCGAGAAGGGGGACTTGCGGACAGATCCGGAGAAAGTGCGGGCTGTGGTGGAATGGCCTACTCCTCCTGATCGCCGCCAAGTGCAACGTTTTTTGGGATTCGCCAACTTTTACAGACGGTTCATTCGTGATTTCAGCAGAATCGCTCTCCCTCTCACTAAACTCACCTCTCCCAAGGTTCCCTTCCAGTGGGATTCTGCCGTTCAGCGAGCCTTCGCCCTGCTCAAGGACAGGTTCACCACCGCTCCCATACTCCGGCAACCGGACCTTACACGGCAGTTCGTTGTGGAAGTGGACGCGTCGGACTCCGGGGTTGGGGCAGTTCTGTCTCAACAGATGGACGGTAAGCTGCACCCGTGTGCCTTTTATTCTCGCCGTCTCTCCCCAGCAGAGTGTAACTATGACATCGGGGACCGGGAGCTTCTGGCCGTCAAGCTGGCCCTGGAGGAGTGGAGACATTGGTTGGAGGGAGCAGCACAACCATTCATCGTCTGGACGGATCACAAGAATCTGGAGTACCTGCGCTCGGCTAGACGTCTCAATTCCCGGCAAGCCAGGTGGGCACTGTTTTTCGCTCGTTTTGACTTCACTATCACCTACAGGCCAGGAACACGGAACGTAAAGCCAGACGCCCTGTCCAGGCAATTCTCCATCACTGGGGAGGACTCGGACCCTGAGCCTGTCCTCCCGGCCGCCTGCGTAATTGGAGCCATCTCCTGGGAGATCGAGGGGCTCATCCAAGAGGCGCAGGAGACCGAACCGGATCCTGGCACTGGTCCACCTGGTCGCCTCTTCGTTCCTTCAGCCGTCCGCTCTCAGGTTCTCCAGTGGGCTCACACCGCCCGCTTTTCATGCCATCCTGGGGTCCTCCGCACCTGCTCGTTCCTCCGACGTTACTTCTGGTGGCCTGCTATGACTAGGGATGCCAAGGAGTATGTAGCCGCCTGTTCGACCTGCGCCCGGAATAAGCTTTCGAACCGCCCTCCACCGGGTCTTCTGCAGCCTCTCCCTACACCAGCTCGACCATGGTCCCATGTTTCTTTGGACTTTGTCACGGGCCTGCCGCCCTCCGCTGGTAACACCGCCATCCTGACCATTATCGATCGTTTCTCCAAAGCTGCACACTTCGTCGCCCTCCCGAAGCTCCCCTCGGCCTTGGAGACGGCCCGGCTCCTCACCTCCCATGTGTTTCGTCTTCACGGGATCCCCGAGGACATCGTCTCGGATAGGGGGCCGCAATTCACGTCCCGTGTTTGGAGGGAGTTCTGCTCCGCACTGGGGGCCAAGGTCAGTCTGTCTTCCGGTTTCCATCCACAGAGTAACGGGCAATCGGAGCGGGCCAACCAGGAGCTGGAAGCTGCCCTCCGCTGTGTCACTTCGCACAACCAATCGACCTGGAGTGAACAGCTTCCATGGATCGAATACGCCCACAACAGCCACACATCCTCCGCCACGGGCAAGTCTCCCTTCGAAGCGTCCCTGGGCTATCAACCACCTTTGCTCCCGGCCATCGAAGGTGAGCACTCCGTTCCTTCTGTACAGGCTCACCTCCGCGGGTGCCGTCGTGCCTGGCGGACGACTCGGGCTGCCCTGCTCCGTACTAAGGAGCGGAACAAGACCCTCGCTGACCGTCGCCGGACACCGGCCCCCATGTACGCCATCGGTCAACAAGTATGGCTGGCTACCCGTTTTGTGCCGCTACGGACTGAGTCGAAGAAGCTGTCTCCTCAGTTTATTGGCCCTTTTCCCGTTGAGGCCATTGTGAACCCTGTGTCTGTCCGCCTCAAGCTGCCGCGCAACATGCGCATTCACAATGTCTTTCATGTGTCTCAGGTCAAGCCGGTGCTCTCCAGCCCGTTGTGCCCTCCCTCCAGGGCCCCGCCGCCCCCCCGGCTCGTGGATGGTCAGCTGGTCTACAATATCGCCCGCATCATGGACTCCCGGCGCCGGGGTCGGGGTTTTCAGTACCTGGTTGACTGGGAGGGCTACGGGATAGAGGAACGCTCCTGGGTGCCTCGAGCTGCTGTCCTGGATGATGCCATGCTCCGGGACTTCCACCGCAGGCATCCAGGTAAGCCTGGTGGGTCACCGGGAGGCTCCCGTTGAGGGGGGGGTACTGTCATGGTCTCCGTGCCTGCCCGGTCGGCCCCACAAGGCTACAATTGCTGTTGCTGTTTTCTCCCTCTCTGCCTGGGCGGAGCTCACTGTGGGCTCCCGCCCTTGGCCCACACACACACCTGACAACACTCACCCATCATCACCGGGAGCACTATTTGAGGCTGGAACACAGATCCTCTCGTCGCTGGATGATTGTACCCCTAACGTTAGTGTTCTCACAGCTCTTGTGCTTCATATCCGTGACTTGTGATTAGTTGGTGACCTGCCTTCTCGTCTGCTTCAGATCTCCCCCCCCCCCCCCCGGACCTGCGACCTCCCTGCTGCGGGAAAGTGTGTGAGTGTGAGCGAAGGAGACGTGAGCGAGTTACCCTGTGATTCCCCCCGGAGTTTTGGATTACCCTGTGATTCCCCCCGGAGTTTTGGATTACCCTGTGATTCCCCCCGGAGTTTTGGATCCCTTCACTGTATATATATTGCACTGCACTGTAAATAAACCACACCTTGGAGATACCTTACCGCTCTGCGTTGAATCCCTGTACCAGATCGTGACAATTTCAGCCTTATTCTGTTGTCAGTTTTAAATCAGCCATCATAACAGCATGTGTTTCTTTTGTATTTACCTTTAATGGCAAACAAAATGGGAAACATACTATGCACACTGCAACTGTTTATTGGATTTCACAAGTATAATTAATAAAAACACAAACACACAAAAACCCCAGATGTTTTATTGCAACAGAAACTTTAAAGTCAAAGTACGTGCTTTTATTAAAAGAAATCTTTTAACGCTTCAGCGACATATTGGCAATTCTCTTTATCACGTAACACGCATCTGTCTGAAGAATGAAAAAGTGTGTGATCTTAGAAGTACCGCAAAGCCAATCGCTTCAAAGAAAGGCAGCAGCTGTGAAGACATGAAAGCTTAAAAAGCCCTTATCAGATTGGTAAAGTGTTTTTCTCAAGACACGAAGAAAGGTACAGACACGCACACAAACCCAAGGAATCATGAATCAGAAGTTATTAGCATAATTCAAAGTAAATCACGAGAGACACATCAAGGTTCAGCAGTTTATAAGCTTTGCTGCAAAAAGGTATAAAAATCTAAATTTAAATATGTGCGATATAGCGGATCTTGTACCATCTTTTCTCTGATGAGAGAGACTTCTATTTTCAGTGCCTATACCAAAAGTTAGGTCCTGAGGCTGAACACAAGATGATAAGAACATACTGTACATGGCAGTTTTAATGCATCACACTCAAAGGACCAGAAACTGTGCTATCATGGATAATAACACTCCCAGAGTACCCCAGCTATTAAACGATAGTATTCTGGGTCACTTGCTTGACCATACATAGACTGACTATTACATCTAATTGCACTAGTCTGTCACAAGCAATAGTAATCATATTGAACTGCTCAGTAAGTTCCATGTGGCATGATTTATAGACAAACTTCGTCTCTCTATAAAGTGGCGTTTGGACACAGTTCAGCTCAGGGAGACCAGGCAATCGCTATAACATCTGAAATTACTCATAATCTCAGTTCCCAGAAAACCTTGGGAAACACTGTCTTGCTGTGCAGTTGGAGTAATCTGACTCATTCGCTAAATTAGATGCTTCGTGAGGTGCCAAGTTGATAGCTTTTAGAATCCTAAGGAATTTCTGTCAATCCACAGTTGAAAACTTAGACTTAGGCAGAGAAGCGAGAAGCAGGATTCCTCCTTTGGATGCCAAAGTCATGAGACTCCTGGATTTACAAGTCAGATAAAGGTTTATCTGCCCTTGGAAAAGGTCATAGGCCCCAAACTGGATTTTAATCAGATGGAGCAGACAGGAAAGGAAGTGAGACTTCTGAATGTGTGATGCAAGTTGCCAAAGGAAGAACATAAAGACTACCTGAACACCAGAACGTTTACCTTAAATCTGATTCTTTACCATGTTTTTTTGTGTATGTGACTTTTTGTGATCCGTCTTTTTTAGCTGTTAATAATTATTGCAGTTAATTTTTTTTTTTTTAAAAAAGGAAGGTTTTAATCTGAACGCACCAAAGGAAGTGTTAAACAGATGGCTTATTAAGCAGTGAGTCTGCTATTCTGTATTAAGTTGTTTCAGAAGAATGTCGAGCCTCACTTGGACTTGTCTGCAACAGCGAAGATAAAAGTTTTATTTCTGTCATGAGAATATCTGCTGTGCTGCAATGATCTAATCATGTGGATTGAGTTAGAAGGAGAGTTGATCAGAGACACATCTTTGTGTGCAGCCTAGCCTGACACTGGAGATACGAACACCTTGTTAAAAATGTGAGAATCGGGCATATTAATGATAATACACAAAACTGATTGAGTTGTTTTAAATCCAGCTATGACAGCACCCCGGTGCAGAATGAATGAATTAGTTGCTAGCTCAAGGGTCTTACAGCTGCAGCTTGCTGCAGGGTTCACTGTAATGCAACTGTCTCATTAGGCCACTCATAAGGAATTATGCTCATATCAAAGAGTTAATCAATACAGCTATGTATAAATCAGCAAAATGCAGAAAGAGGTTTTTCAACGTGGAACGATATGACAGTATTAGGAAGTTCACTGTTTGTACAACAGACTACAACACGTATCTTGAGACTCTGAGATGCTTACAGCCGTGAATGAATAATGCTGGTAATACTGGGAGTTTGCAGAGAAAAAGACAGTCTCAGAAAAACAGTGTGTACAAAGCGAAAGCGTTTGTAATAAAGGCGCTTATGCTTTTGAAGTACTTTTTTCCCCTTCTTAGATTCCAAACAAAAGATGTTCATAAATAATAACAATACTACACATAAATGGCGAGAGAGAGACAAGATAATTTTGTGCTCGGCGTGGTTCCTCTGTTTGCAGTGCCTCCCTTTTCATATGAAAATCAGAGTGTCATCTTGGAAAATGTAACAGAAGTGAAAACGACTAAAATTTAATATGTGTAAAAGACGGCGTGGCAGCGGGACCTCCTCATTAGTAGCTGCTGCTTTTGATTGTGGACAACAAAACAATTCTTACATCCTTCTGGTGGCTGTACGGGATCCCATCAGATTATACATAAATATACATACATTAAATCTATAAAGATTAATTAAAGAAGTAAAAAATACAGTTTTTCATCGACTTACTTGAAGGATTATCATGCAAGTGATATCTGTATGTAATGTGCTGTTTGTAGCACTGCTACAGCCTCATGCTCTATCCATAATAGATGCAAAATCACATCAAAGCCTAAATAGACACAACTGAGTGATTTTCAGCATCTGAAAAAAACCTCTCTCGTGTCTCATCACAGTTGTGTTGTTGGCAGGATGACCAGAGGGTGGCACTCTAGTAACAGCAGTAAAATGGTTGTAAACCGCATGTTTTTATATGAGGCTGTTTGGATATGTATAGCACCAATATCGCACTCAAAATCAAGAGCTGTATAAGACAGACGGAGTATGATGCTTTCAAAAATAGTTTGGGGAATTTTTTTAAGACAATATATGTAAATAGACTAGACTAGATTCATCAGTCAAAGTGATTGCAGTTAGTTTAAAGGCAGATGTAAATCAAAGCAAATAAATCTGTACATATTTAGTAAATATCTTTGCCATACAGACCTGCAGCTTAATCTGCAGTTAAAGCACTAAGACTTTAAGTTATAGCAACTCTGTATCATCTCATACTATTTAACATTCAGGTTTTGTAAAAAGAAAGAAAAGGATTTACACAAAATATAGTCTATTAAAGTCCTGCTTAAATTTGGGATCCAAGATCGATTACACTCCACATGCTCACTCTTTTTGACTTGTAAGGATAAATGTGAAGCAAACAGGAAACAAGTGCTGCTGTGATTTTGTTTCCTTTCGTCATGCATTTCACTGTAGCTTTTCATAAGAGGACAGTTAAAAAGGATTTTTTTAAATAATTATTTTCCCCCCAAAATCAACAATAACTTTCCAATTTGCACACTAGAAGAAAGAGCTTCAGTGTGAGTTTACATACTGAATCCCAAGTGTGCATGGTAGTGTTGATGAAATAGCATAGTACATAGCCAAAACAAGTCATTTATCAAGACTTTCATCAACATGAGGCATCATTTGGGAGCATTTCCTGTTTCAAAAAACTCCTCAGGGACTTAGTTATCCGTGAGCATCAATTCCCTGTAGACTCCTCTTGCTGAGACAGTGGCCTTGAGACAGAGTGTGACCCTGCACCTACACAGCTTGATGGCCTAAATGGTTTAATCAATGTGGGTCTTTGAGGGATAAGGGCTCTTATGGGGGATGATGCTCAAGGGTGCATAGGGTCAGAGTGGATGATCAATATTTAAGGGGCCCACAGCATTGGCAATACAGTGCAGATGTGCATCTTTAGCTCCCTTCTAGCCAAAAAATAAGCTACTTGTAAAAAATGAATATGCCCCTGGGTAAATTAAAGGCGGACATTGTATGAAATAAGCTTAGAACTGGAGTTGAATTATGATCCTGCTGTTACATTTGTACATAAAAACCAAAAACTAAGTGCAGGTAGCATTGTTCCTATTGTTCCCTTAACAATATAAGTTAGCACAGGGCAGCTGAATCAGCTATCTCGATGAAAAAACATGGATTCTGAATGTGAGACTCTATAAAATGAGCATGAACTGCAATATTTCTGTCACTCTGCACAAAGAGAAAAAATATATCTTCATCAGCTCTTTTATCACCCTTAATTTAAGCTGTGTACTTTTGGTTATATCCTGAAAAAGGCTGTCTTTATGCATTATTTAGGTGGTGTTTTCTGACTAACACTTCCCAGTGACACTTTTTTTGTATTGGCGAGAAACCATAAATAACCCCATTTTAATATATGACAGTGAATACACTAGGAGCTACAGCTTCATCCTCCCTAAGGCTTCTTGGAGAGGATGATTTGAGCCACACTCTCCACTATTTCGCTCTTCATACCTGCCAAAGGAAACAACAACGAGAGCTTCATGCACCATGTCTTTATTCACCTTGTGTGCTTTTGTTGGATCAGAGTCTTGTCCGTCTTGTCTAATACTTGATGTAATTAATGAGCTCAGAGTTCAGTGCGACCAAAAATCTGCCTATGGAGCAGGAGAGAGACAAACCTGTCGATAGTCAACAACTGAGTTTATGTAGTGCTGAAAATGGAGGTTAACCACACACAAAAGCAAGTCTGACCAAGAGTTCATCGAGCTCTGCTTCAATAGATTGAAGCTTAAGTCCTCATCGACTGGCTGTCGAGTTGCAGCTTATCTAACTTTGTGCTTCTGGGGCTGAAAACTTTCTAAAACTGAAAGACCTGGATATTCTTCAAAGGCTCTTGAACAAACTTTTTTTTTTAATCCACATGAAAATGTACATACTGCAAAACAAAAAAGTCAGATGCACTGGCAAGGTGACCTCTGTTGTAGCGTGCAGCAGTTGCTAAGTAGGTTGACCTTGTGGAGCACCTTGGTGAAGCCCTCATTCACACTTTTGAATGAAATGGCTGAGCCAGTACTGAACTAATTGCCATGCCCTTTGTGTGGAATTTAACATAACCCTGGTCCTGTAGTGTATGCAGCCTGAGCCATTTTCAACTGTCAATTTGTATGTGCATTACAGAATTTTCTATTAAAACTGAAAATTCATTTTCCTGTACAGATGTGTCTCCGTCAAAACCCCCGTGGTGCTGTTGAAATAGAGATCGGCAAATCTGCAATCTGTTGAACAGCATCTGCTGTAATAAACACCCTGAAATCATCAAAATTCAGAGCGTGTGAGAGTGAGGCAGACCCCTAAGCTAATATCAGTGTGACCATTACTCACAATCCCGCCTGGTCAATCATGCTAAATGTCCCCATCGCTGCTGTTGTCATCCAGCCTTTGCTCCTCAGCCCCCTCCTCACACCGGAGGCCTAATCCATCATCCTGCCTGCAGTGCAAAGGGATGGAGCATGCAGAAAAGCTACACTGAGGGATTTAACTTTGTTACCACCAGAGGCCATAAATCTACAGCGGCTGCCTCCAAGAGCTGCTCTACAGTTACATGATTAAATGTATGACATAACATAAAGGATGCATAGATGTGAATGAGAAATTGTGGTTGTGGCACTATTGTGATATTTTACCTCGGCTATAGAGCTGTACCCTAATGTGCTGCATAGTTCTACGCTTTTAATATATTTCAAAGATGAACTTTATCAAGATTTAAAGATTTGGTCCAGTCAGCTTCTTAACTTGACAAACAGTGTGGCTTAATGGAAAGAAACCATTTCATCCAATTCTTAAAGGAGTTTTTTTTAAAATATATATTTATCATTTTGATATTAAAATGTAGTTTTCCAACCCAGCCTTGTAAATACAAGTAAACATGTTTCTTCATCTAACAATATATCTTGCTATGCATTAAATACATCCAGTACACCTAAAGAGAATCTAATGAACAAATGCAAAAACACTTCTTATCCTCTTATTGACAGCTTCTTCTAATGACATGCAAATGCTCACTGCAAAATTCAACCTTGTATGGATTGGTTTATTGATCGTCCTTTAACGACAGGACAAAGGTCAAGGGTTACGTGCTTTCTCGTGTACGAGTCCACATGCTTAAAGACGTATTGTGATATCCATTTTGCTGACTCTTTCAGTGACGCACTTCCAGCGTCCTCTGTCAGGCAACAATAAACCATGTGTACATGTTTTACAAGTCATAGCCACATATGGAGACAGTGACCTTCAGTGATGTGGATAACAAGACAACTGTTGATGAAAGCGTCATATTTCAGACGTTATACTGAGTCAATGTGACAGACAGTGACTTGAGGCACTAATTACACTCTGTCTTGTCACAGTTAAATTGTCACACTGGTCCTGTTTTCAACACCAGAGGGAGCTGCCTGCAGGGTGAACGTACCTTTTTTGCATTTACTGAAGTCTGATGTATAGTGGGAGAACGCAGCAATGTGTGAACTGGAGTTAGCACTAACGTATTATTTTTTGCTCTCTGGAGCGTTTTGATTTATGTTGTTTTCTCCTTCGAGTAAATAATTCTGCAGAGGCTTCTGATTATTCAAAAATGAGTGAAATGTGTGACAAGATGCCCTTTTCCACTAAAAGCATGTTTACCGTGTCTTGGAGTGGATTAGCACGAGGAAGAGGATAGGCTCTGTGGATCGTTTATTTTTAAAAATGCAGCGTGGTCGTTGCATACTTTGTTTATACACTGACTGGCATCGTTAAGTGAGAGCAAACAGACTCTCTCTTGCCAATTGTCCTCTCGACACAAATCAACTTTTGTGGCTGAAGACAGAGGAGGTGGAAGAGGAAATCCTATAGGCCGGAGAGTGCTCTGTGAGACGCAAGTGTTTTTCTTTGCATGGAGACAACAAAGAAAGGTCATGTGAGGCTTCAAAGGACATAACGATATTTCATCTTAAGCACTGTTGTTGTGCAACAGGATAGTTTCTGTAGTTGGAAGAGAACTATCTCAATGTCTGAATATGTGATTTTTCAATCTGAAAAACTGGCTCTGGTATGAATATTCATTTCTCGCTGCATTTACATTCCAGTTTCTCTCCAATTGAGAAAGTTATTGAACGTTTACCAAGCTTTTAAATATGACCTTTTCAGGCCAACATGCCTTCCAATCACAGCTGGACTAACTATATTGAAATTCTAACCCTCCTCTTCTGTTGAACGGCCCTCTTTTTCTTTCTCCGTGCACGAGCCGGGTTTATCTTTAGTGCGCATTGAATATTTATACAGCAGGTGGCTGGGGAGTCAGTCACTGATCTCTAAGGTGACTTGCTGAGCCTCTGTGGGAGGTGCTGGTGTGATGGGGTTGGTCTGGGATGAAGTCACATGGGACATATTGTCTCCTCGGTGTGTCCTTTTATTCCACTTAGGTAAAGGATTATATTGTGTGGTAGACTGCCTACCACAAGCACAGAGGAGAAGAGTCAGGGAGCCATTAGAGTGCTATTATAGCTAAACTGTCATTTGATTGATGTTCTCAGCTCTCAACATCAAATATTGTGCTCTTTGCACACACCGGTTGTACATGCTGTTGTTGTATATTAACAGATGAAAAACTCTCCGGCACACCAAAAAGTGAGAAACATTTGAAGATTTGATTAATAAGACAATCTGAGTTTTAGACTCGGGCTCTCTCACATATTCTCCCACACTAGAGGTGGAAGGAAAGGAAGGTGAGACAGTAATTTATCATGCACTGAGGATTCACATCAGGGAGATGCTCTGAATGATAATCATGTTGTCTGAGATTGAGGTCAGCCTCATTGCTGGGGGACAATTAGAAATCCTATTAAAGTTGATACGAGGATCATCTTTTCATAATAGCTTTTAAGATATTGCTTCAAGGATGGAGTGATTTCTTTAGAGATCACTTTGCGATGACACTTTCATAAAACACAGAGCACGAGCATTTAAAATCCAAAATGCCAGGCCTTGCATTGTAACAGTTCATGCATAAACTGCTTTCTTAATGTGGGTTATAGCTGCAAAGACTTTTAATAAGCTTGCTGCTGTCAGAGAGCAATTTTCCCCCTGAGCTGAACTCTTCTTCATGCATTAACAGCTGACAGAAAATAGTAACTCTGACGAGCACCTCAGACATGAAAGGGCACAAACTAATGCAAAATTTGCTACTGTAGCCGTTTAGATATTGTATTGCATAAACTATACAGTAATGTAACAAAAGTAGACACATGAAGAAAACTTTTTTTAAACTTTTTTTGGATTGAGCTGCACAGACTTGTAAGAAAGTGTCCAATAATAAATTAGCAATTCTCACAAAAAGGCAAGGAGAAAGTTTCTGGGCATTGGCATTTCATTGTTGTAGCCACAAAGCTGTCCATGAACTGAATGTGTGAGATAAGTGCTTTGGAGTGCAAACAAACTGAAACAAAAGAACATGAGGTGGAGATTGGTTTAGTAAGTAAGACAGGGGGAGGAAGCACTTCTGCCGTCCAAGGGCATCATAAACCCCAGCATGTGTCTGCACAACAATGCCAACAGGGGCACAAATTCTCCACACACTGGGAATCGATTTCACACAGAGAGGGGAGGACTTGGAAAAGAGGCGTATCGCAGAGACACTGAAATACTGCATCTTGTGTTACTGGATTTGGAGCCCAGTTTTCTGAATGTTTTTTTTCCCCAAGTATCTGCAAGCTGGGAGATCCAGTCAAGTGGAGCTTTCCTGAGCCAGCACAAGAACCTGTGGCCAGCTGAGGAAAAGAGATTGTTCTGGGGGTTTACCTTAGAATAAAATTCATAATAAGCGCTTGAAAATTGTAAGAAAAAAACTTGACTGGCTATGGTGAGCAGCAGTGTGCACAAACTTCATAATCTGTGAGCTTTTACACTAAAAGAAAAACATTTTACACAAAGGCTGACAATAAGAAAAATAACACACATTTAAGGGCCCACAGCAGTGAGACAAACCTGTGCCAAACACACACGCATGTTTTATTAACAACAAACACAAAAGTCAGTGAGAGGTCCAGGATTAGTCCACAAATAACAGAGAGCCAGAGGGGGTAGTGAATACGTGCTGAAAATAGAGCGTCAAAAATAAACTGCTTGTGGTCTTTTAAAAGATATTTTTGTGTTGGGTTAAACGAGAAGTTACGATTTATTTAATCAGTTTCTGTCTGATGTGTCCCCCGGCACCCAGCTGTAGACCGATTGATTTTTTATATTCCTAAAATAAAGCCCCTTCTTTCTTCAGTAGAACTCGATAAAGAGACGAAGGAGAAGAGAAGGAAACAAAAGCGCATGCCAGCCATCAACTGAAATATAACAGCGATACCAAGGGGAAGTCAAAAGATCCACTACCCCCAAATAATTGAAAAATACAATTTAGCTGTTTCATTAAACTGAAATGACCGATGCAATACGGTATATTATAGAGATATCATGAAATAAAAAAAACGCATTAGAGTAACTAATTACTGAAAACTCGTTTTACTGATGATTTTAACCACGTTGCTTTTTTATTTCATTTTATAGATACTGCTATAAGCGGACTCTGCTCTTCATCGCTGATCGCAGCCAAGTTTGCCGTCTCTTGTTTTATTAAACACGCATAAAAACGCATGTGATAGTAGTGACACGCCCCCTGGTGTTTCACGGCTGCCAGGCTGCTTGAGTTTGATAACCTTGCTCTGCGTCCGAGAGCATCACTGAAGGAATGTGGATGTGGGTCTGGATGCCTTCCTCATGCTGCTAATTGTTGATGCAGCCCCGGAGGTCTCTCGCATGGTTATCAAGGCTCGTCCCCGGTCTCATCTCATCTCCTCCCGCTCAGACCTACAATGATGAGCACCGAGACTGTTTTTGAGAGTGGAGACCAGCCTTGTATTCGGCTGGAGCCCCTGAAGAGCACACACTTGCCGGGCAAGTCGACGCCGACCGGTGGCAGCTGCGCTGTCTTCACGGACAGCAGCCCCAAAGCGACAGCCAACGGACTGCACGACATTGAGGACCGGATTCTGAGGATCACCGGCTACTACGGCTACAACCCGGGATACTCCAGTCATAGAAGTGAGTGAAAAGATGCCAAAAAAGAAAAAGAAAAAAAAGAAAAAGAAAGTAGTCTGGTGTAGTCATTTGTTGATGTGACAGGTTCACGCATTTATTAGGCAAGTGTGATACTGCGTAAATTAAAGACTGTGGGAAAACGGTGCTGCCTATCAAAGCATGTTATAGCTGCCAAAAGCAAAAATGCTTGTAATTCGGTGTTTGGAAGAAACAGTGTACAATTGCCAAATCTTTTTAATTCTAATTAGGCCTTGTGCAAAATTGGTTAATGAAAACTGGATTTTAATTGTGGCTGTTAAGGAGCAGCAGAGTGTCCATCTCTGCCACTGTCAGCTGGAGGGTGGGTGATGAGCTGGCCCGTCCATCTCTGTTAGTGAGGGGGAGGTGGGGGTAAGGGGGCAGAGAGAGGCATACGAACCAAATGTAGCGCTGCGAGACAATGCAGTTACACAGCAAAGAGCCATGCAGTTAAGTGACTGCTTGAACTGTACTCTAAGGTTGCCAGCTATCGAGCGCTCACATTCCCCACATTGGCGAAGGCTGTGAACAGTCACTCCCAATCAATTGTTTATTAAATCTCACAGCTTCTCCTGTGATGGATGGGAATATTACCAGCTATCTCCTGGCATGCTTCAAATACAGCAGTGCGTGTATGTGTTAGCTAAGCTTCTCTATAATTTTCTTCTTGTCAAAGAGGTTTTGATTTGTGTCAGGCATTGCTCTGAATTTGCTGACATTGAGACAATGGCTGTGATTGGAGAAGAGAGCTGATGGTGCACTTTGTTCAGGGATGATCTTTAGAAAACTTGCCCTCCGGTTTTGTTCGAGTGTTGCCATTGGCAGCGGGATTATGAGAGAGAAAAGTGGGGAGAAAAGCACTAAGCTCTTTGAAAAGCCAATCAGTGCTATCATAAATGGCTCTATAGTAATGAAGTGAGGTGAGAGGAGGAGGATTTGACAAGGCCTAAAGCACAGGCACAGATTCACCTTTGTGTTGCACAATTGGCCTAACCACTACGATTTTATGTCGTTTCTCTTTTAAAGGGATTTTTTCCCGTTAAACAAATTCCCCAAAATGCAGCTGGTCATCATGTGAGTGTCTTGACATTCAGATGCTGAGACCCTTAACCTCAATTAAATTGGGCACGCAACAGCGGCTCCCTAACATCTCCCTCTGGCTGCTACATAAAAGTTCAAACATAAATTCCTGACTTAAATACACATGCAGGAAAACGATGTGCTCTCAATGTTATGGCTTCCCTGCTCTGTGATATACGGTGACAAATCTATTTGAAATCTCAAAGGAAATACCGCCATGCTGATAGGGTCTCATTCAATCGAGAACAGTTCCAGCTGAGGCTCTTTCAGATCAGCTCGGAGCATCTCAATGGCTTTTTAGATAGAGGCTGCGGAAAGAAAAAGCGAAATGAGCCTGTCTTTCATTAACCGCCTCCTGTTTATCAGGGGTGTCAGTTGCAGTAGATTAACCATGAACGCAATCACACATTTTACTTGAGAATGTGTCTACTTGTCTGGATTAATCTATTGAAAGAACACCTGGTTAATCAGGAGCAGTCCAAACTTTCAATTGAAGACAGATTGAACAGTTCAGAGGCTTCTGATACAGCACCAGAGTTATGTAACCAGTCCTGAATGACTGGCTCTAATAAATAAAGTATTTTGTATTTTAGAAGCTTGAAGTAGCACTGGCATCATTGATATTTACTTCTAGTTTTTAAATAGTGCAAATATTCCGATGTATATCGCAGAAGGCTGAGATGATAAGGTGCTGTTGCTGATTACTGATTGGCCAGTAAAAAGAGTTTTTTTTTCTGATTATTGAAAGATTGTTTTAGCTATTTTTAAATAAAAATGCCAACATGAAGAACAGTAGGCATTTTCATTATTTTCTGACAACACAGGCTAAATTATTCATCATCTATTTCTGCAAAAAAAAAAAGAAGAAGAAAAAAAGAAAAACAAAAAATAATCATCAAATTAAACAATAATGAAGATCAGTATCTGGTGAGGCTCTGGTTTCCAGTTTTTGCAGCCTTGAGTCTGTTATTCTATCGTCTATAATATTCTGTACTTGTGAAAATGAAAGATGGGGTGCTGTCTGTGATATTATTTGAAATATAGGGAGCAGGTGTGGATTGCAAGAGCCGTACCAAGGTTATAAAAGATCAGTCAGAAGGTTTTTTTTGACCTGAAAGACATTTCCCATTTTTTAGATAAATCCGTTTCCCCTGTTTTTTTCCATCTATCAATCAAATGAATGAAAGTCCATACAAGGTGCTCTCCAGTGCAGCTTGTCAGTGTTTTTCCTGTGTTTACAGCTCTTAAACACGTAGCTGCTAATCTGACAAAATTTTATTTGCACATCATCATCCTGCTAATTCTTCTTCTCTTTCTTTGCTGCGTCTTGCTGCCTGAAAGCATTGCACTCAAGTACTGTGGTTTGTTTACACTTTGAATCACATGTCCCTCAAGCTGGTGAGTATCATTTTCCATAAAGGACAAGACAAAGGAGCACCTAAATAGAACAGAAGGCCTGTCCTGCCAAGCCTATGGCGTAATGATATATTTAGTAAGATCTTGTTGCCAGTTTGTTCGTATTGCCACTTGCCATCTGTGTTGAATTAGAAGATGCCTCTGAGGGGAATTGTGGACCACATTTGGAGACAAGGTCCGGACTCTAATGCATACAGTACAGTCATGACACAATAGCTGCATGCAGTGACAGAATCTGAGAGGGAAAAAGTAAATGCTTTTCTAAACAAGCAAGGTGCAATATCTCTTGATCCACTACTTACATGGTTGCACAGCTATGAACGCGTGCTCCAGTGAGAAGCTGTAACGGAATCAATTTTTTAATGAGAAAATAAAAGGAAAGTAAATTCTAACAGAACAATGGTGTGTGAGGCAAATGCTTCCCCAGCACCTCCTGGAAAACATTGCTGTAATTTGCTGGGTGTCTTTTTTGAGGTGGTAATTTAGAAAAAGTGTGTAGTGCGTGTGCGCTCCCCGCTGGGTAAATAGGTACAGTGCAAGAGAAATTGCAGGTACTTGTAGTTGAAGTCCCACTCAGTACTGGACCTATATCTTTTTCACTGCAGGCGTCACAGTAAAGCAG
This sequence comes from Mchenga conophoros, assembly GCF_057382185.1. NCBI lineage: Eukaryota > Metazoa > Chordata > Actinopteri > Cichliformes > Cichlidae > Mchenga > Mchenga conophoros. Next base: position 29,657,188 of record NC_140544.1, on the reverse strand, counting down.
GGGCACACCTGAGCACTCAGAAGGAAATTATATGGAGGAAGGGCAGGAAAGGCAACCATTTATCACAGAGCAGTGTGTTTTTATGTCTACTTCTGTCCACAGACAAAGTCTAGAAACATAAGGAAAGAAGACAGATGATGATTGTGAATCTATACATGCCTGTGAGTGTGCTTTAAAATCAGACAGTGTTCACACTAGATGAATATCCCTTTTCTTCCTCAAACATTCTGTATGTGCACATACTTATTTTGGACCGTCCCGTTCCCATGCCTGCTCACTCTGTGCTATTTATAGCCAGGCCAACGAATGGGATATGAGCTTTGCCTGAATGACTCCTGGAGTGCTGTTAGTCCTCAATGCTCCTGCAAAAGCACAGAACTAACCTGGGAGTAATGGGTGCAATATTTCTCCATGAGAGTTACAGAAGTGCTGACCTATTCTTGTGCGACTGTACACTCGATGTTGTAGTATTGCAGCCCATTTCAGGTGATAAAATTGAAGAAAAAAAAAAGAAAGATTTTTTTTTTTAGCTCACCTCAGCAATTTATGGTTAGGAACTTTGTTTTGCAAGTATCTTGGGGCTATTGCAGAGATTATCGCCCACAAAGACACTTGAACCCCAGCTGCTCTGGATGCGTCTGTCACTGTGTGAGCGGGTTAATGGCTGTAGTGTAAAAGCCCTTTGAGTGATCAGTAAGAAATAAAGGAGCATATACATTACAGCCAACTGCTGTCATGCAAAGTAACATTACATAATATGGGAAGAGAGTATGTGTGTGTGCGTGCATTGCTGCTACACTGAGGTATGAGCTGCAGCCAAACATTGCCCTCTTGTGGTCTGTAAATCTAATCACATCAATAAATCTTTGTAAAAATGTTTCCATCATTTTTAAAAAGTCAGTGGGATTATTTGTTTGTGAACTGGACCAACAAAACAAACCCCAGAAATAATGACCAAGCCATATTTTATTAAAGTGTTATTAAATTCCCAAACTGATCTACTTAGTAAAGTCAGTATCTGTGGTGTTATTAATCAGGCGTACCCAAAGTTTCCACAGTCAAATGGCCATACACCACAGGTATGGGATGTCGGTGCATTTTACTTGGTTATTGGATTTAGTGATAGAGCACAAACAAAAGAAGAAAGCAGCATGGGTCTGGGTGTCTGTTTTGTGTGTGTGTGTGTGTGTGTGTGTGTGTGTGTGTGTGTGGGAGGGGGGTGACATTTACTTACAAACAAGCTCAACTTGCTTAACATAGAAGAACATTAACACTCGTGTAGGTTTTCAATGTCTACATGAAATGAGAACAACAAAATATAATAAAACAAAGCAAAAAGACCCCAACAAAAAACGAACAAAACCAAACCAATTGAGTGTAGGTCTGTGTAGACAAAAAATAAATAGTTCCCACAGTAACAGACTGAACCCACTAAACTCACAGTAATAGCCATATCCTTGCTTTGACGCTTTGGGGTCCACACGGACTAAGTAAAGCGCTATACAAATACAGGCCATTTACCATTTTTTTACCACTTTGTTCAGTTGGCTCAGAAGGACAAATCCTATTAATTGTGAATGCTAACTGGGCCTAGTTTAACACACACTGATGTTGATATTTTAAAATGTACTTTGTTATTGTTTTAATATAAAAAAATCACCATAACTTTGACTGCGTAGTGCAGAAATGTGAGTGACTCAACCCTTTAAGGCTTGGAGAAAATTGTCTCTTTAAGAGTTTTTTTCCCCGTGTTCCTGTCCCACCTGTAATGCAGCCAATCATATTTACCACTAGATGTCCTCATCTTCAAATGTTCTCAGTACCTTGGGTTGAGTTGTTGAGGTACCGTGTCTGGATACACACCTGAAATTTGTTCAAAGGCTTTTCAGCTAAAATTAGCGCCCTGTGCTCGTCGTCTTTGCTCCCGGACCTTGTTGAGATGTGATGAGTAACAGAGAGGTGCTAAAGACAAAGACCCGTCTACTGCAAACTGTCGAGCATTAGTTAATCTGAATGACAAAAGAGCTTGAATGGGTCGAGTGCGTCAGTGTGCACAGGAGACTGTGTTGCTATGGAGGTAAAGAGGGAGGATGCTGTGGTATATTGTGCTTTGATCAGTTATGCTTGCAGACCATTTTGTTATATAGACACACTTTCCATTTTATTAGCTACTCTAAAAAGGGATTATTATTAGAATTTTTTCTGTCTTTCTTTCTTAGTTAGAGAGTTATTGAATGATTGAAGTTCATGTATGGTTTGCTTGAATTGTAGAATAAAATGCAGATATGTTGTAAAGGTCTGATGGGAATGAATGATCAGTAACTTTCCTCTCAGCAGTAACAAAAAAGAAAGCATCCAAAGTTAGATGTAGGCCGAACAGTATAGTAACGCAGGATAGAGAAAGCAATAATCTTCTTAAAACTTAGAGTTGTTAGTCCAATATTTGAGATTGAACTGTGACAAGAGGTATTTCTCTTAATCCGATACTGATTCGAATCCCAGGATTTGCTGACTGGGTCGCTCCTCTGTCCCCTCAGTGTCTAGGTGTTGGCTCCTCTCATCAGCAGGTCTATTTTTACATTTAACCCTCCAGCTTGTCCCTGGATTACGTATTCAGTCCTGCTTGTCACACATTAAATGTGCAAACATTTTAAAACAATGCTGATTCTGGTTGCATAATTTAAAGCATTAGTATTCTTGTTACACTCATTCTGTAACTGGGTGACCCCAGGGAATAAATGTGCCTGCATCACAACGTCATCCTAAAACTGAAAGTAGAGAAGTGCTTTTTTCAAAGTGTTGAACTCTAACAGATGAATTACCATAATGTTACTGGAACGTGGCCCCAAATTTTCAGTGTCTTTTTGTCACTTGCAAGAAACAGCCAAACAATAACTGTGCTGTTTTCTATTCTCTCGCAGCCTGAAGAATGCACAACAAATACTCTGATCTGTTATGCCCTTTGTAGCTTTGCCAGATCTTTGGCTGATCAGCATTTGAAACGGGAGGCAGACGTTAACAGAAATCCTGGAGCAGACATGCTGCAAATAGCTTTCAGTATTCACAGCCAGCCAACTTAGGCAAAAATCACATTGCAGTTACTGTACTGAGTGGTTCCCCTGTTTCCTGTTTCTCAGGTCACATTGCTCCTGGTCTTGCTTCTCCAATTCAGATTTTACTGTAAGATTTCATAGTAATATTTATTACTGGCTGCATCGCCTCATGTGTCTGACCGCATATACTTTGGCACTGATATGTTGTTGACGTAGAGGCCAGAGTGATATTTAGGTCCATTAAATCTTCAGGTAGATAAACCACAGCATCAGATTGAATAACTGCATGGCTTTCCTTGAAATGGAAACTCCTGACCAACTATAATCCTGAGCCTGACTCACAAACGCTATTCCGATCATCAACATAGCTGCTGATGAGGGTTTCCCTTGACTGTGCAGCAGTGACGGATAAAATATTAAAATCCTTCGTTAAAGTACCAGCATATAATAAATAAATAAACAGCTAACATCCACAGAAATTTCTGCATAAATAAAGAAATTCTTATCAAAAGTGCTTACAGTGATTATGGATTTTTTTTTAAGAACCACACTACAGTGATTTATCATAAATGGACATTTGTTGAATTTTTAAAATTAGGACTGACTTGTAGGAAAGTGTTTTCATTTTCTTGGTAAGGTGGCCCTGAGAGGTCAAACATAATACAAACTGAGAAGCTTTTGAAGTGACAGAAACCAAAACACGGAAAGGATCGCACTGAGACGCACTTAAAAGACGCTGTGGATTCATTTGTGTTGTAAGGGAGAAAAATGTGATTCATATAATACACAAAACACACTTCTGTTGTGATTCGTACATTTTCTTTTCCATTTCTCCTTTGTTTTCTTCAACTTGTTTTGTGTGTTTTTGTAGAGTTTCTGTACTTGCTGGCCTTTTCTTACGTTGTAATGCGTTTGACCTCTCCGGCCCACCGTATCTTGGTGATCTATGTGTTATGTAGAGTCTTTTCTTACCTTCTGCCTTCAAGTAAATTTGGTACAATGGAACGACACAGAGGGGAAGTACCTCTGCTTTGCTTAACCTGATTTCTTACGTGCATGAAATTATAAGAATAACAGGGGAGCTCTTGACTTCCATCCAAGTCAGCAACAGATAACCAGTGTGATTCTTCATTTAAGTAAACAGATACAGAACACTGTAAGTGATTGTTTTACTAACTCGTAATGTATTCTGCTTTAAATAACTCAGATTCAGATTGTAGAATATGGAAATAACGCAATAATAAAATGCAAACATATAGTAGTGGAGTGTGGATTATGTGGGTAAAAAGGCCTATTTTCCCTCTGAGAGAACTAAGATGACCTCTGTGCACAACAGGATTTAAATGCCTGGGATTGTCATGTATTCTTTTGTAGTATGCACATGGTTTTTGCCTTTTTCATATCGTCGTTCAATTGACTAATGTGTCAGGGTTTGAGGCAACAAGACGGAGAGAGCTCTACTAATAATATGACTCTCAAGGGGTAGTCAAGAGCAGGAGAGGTGCCAAGGAAAGAGAGAGGCATTGCAAGACAGAGGGCAAGAGTTTGTACAGGGGGGGAGATTAAAGAGAGAGAGAGATGGAAAAAGTAAGGAGAGCCTTGTCAGGTAGAAAAGAGAGGGGAGGAGGAAAAGAGCTAGCACAGCTAGCACAGCATAAATTTGCCTGAGCTGCTTGGTTACCTTCCAAACAAAGCTGCTGATTTGCGGAGCAAAGGAAGAGGAGGGAAAAGTGAGTGAGACAGACACGAAAAGAGGAGGGGGAGGATAGAAAGAGATGAGGGGAGTGATTGCACCATGCCACACACACTTGAAGCTCAGTCTCCCTTGGAGACACTGGCAGAGCTGGATCACGGCATGATAGAGCAACTGTAGGGTCTCCACTTCGCTACACTTCCACTTCGCTATCACCACTGAGCTGTGGCACTATACAGACGTGCTGGGCTAGAGAGGAACAGAGAGTCAGGACTTGAGTCCTGGAAGGAGACTAAAGATTTGACAGAGACCTAGGAAGAGGAGGAGGAGGCAGTCAAGAGTGTGAAGAAAAAGCGGAGGAGTCGGGAGTCTGAGGATGCACGGAGCGAGCTGAAGGAGCTGCTGAGCTTGCAGCAGCAGCCAAGCAACACTTCTAAACTCAAATACACACTACTTCCAGGGGAGGACAGTGTGTGGTGCCCCCAGTGGAGGATGAAGAAGCACTCAGCCCGAGTGGCTCCTCTCAGCTCATACAGCACTCAGGTCCTGACCTGCCCTAACTCTGAAGGTAAACTGAAAGCTCCAAAGAGACACAAGATGCCATTTATACTGTACTGGAGTATACTGTATGCATTGTGTGTGTAAATAGAAAAATAAGATACGACAAAGTACTTAACTTTTATTTTCAGGGTCACGAGTGACATTTTGTTTCCTACAAGGCATCAAATACACCAAAGTGCCATGTAGAGTCTATAAGTCTTCATAGGAAATATTGAGATTTTAATAAATATGGACGTTTCCAAATTATATTCTGCTCCATTTACATGAGAGCAGCCTTTGGATCTAAAAACTGTTTGAATTTGAATACTGTAAAAAAAATGTTTTCTATTATTTCAGCCTCCTGGTAGCAGTGTAATGGTAATGGAGTGTGTAAAGCCTGTTGTTGTTCCCCCTCATCTGATTAAACATTTTAGCCCCCCACCTTTAACTCTGTTAACAGAGATTACTGTGATGCCACTAATCAACTTTTCATCAGCATCATGATATCCATGTCTCATCTTCAGGCCTAATTTGGATAAAGACTTAATGCGTTTTGACCTGAGCTAAGCTGGCTAAAAACTGCAGACAAGACTATGAGCCTCTTATTGGATTCAACGGGCCTCCATCAATCACTGCCGTGCAACATTAGTGGTGGCGATAAAGGAGAAAATGGATTAAAATGTGAGGTTCCAGAAGCATACTGCATCACGATGAATGGATAAATGGGTGCCGGTGGTGACTGATGCAATGCAGCACTGGGTTTTCTGCAATGAAGTGTTCTAGCACTTCCAAATACTCTGACTCCATGTCTGAACCGATATAAGCTACTGTGCATTTAACCTATAAAACTATAAAAAACCTCAAAATATTACACTTTTTTATCCCGAGTATCACTGCAGTGGATGCTTCTTTGACATGAGGAAATTAGCTTTTCTTGGGTTACATTTAACACACTGTTCATTTTATCCTGACTTGTAGATTTTAATATTTGTGCATGTATTCATTCTTTTATCCAATCACATTTTACCTACCAAAGCACCAAAACTGATCATCACTCACTTAAAAAAAACAAAAAAAAACCACCCCAGCGCTAAGTAACTAATTATTCATCATGGACATACAGATACCTTAACACTACTAACCTTAAATTTGAGCTTTTCATAAAACTTGCCCTGAGTTGGACTGAATTTACCTTCACTCCTGCAGTACTGTGTTGTCAGCCTGTGTTTAGCAGAGATTATTGTTTCCTTTGCAAAATTTTACCACCAATATTTGTCAGCAATAATACTGTCTGCTATGAGAATACAATTTTGGCAATGGGAGCAACTTTTATGAGACAGGGGAATAGTAGAGTTATAATATTACTGCGTCTTGGCATCAGATGAGCCTGTTGTGGCTTTTACCTCAGGACAGAAAAGCTTGCATCTGACACTAAAAGCTTTAGGTTTTGTCGGTGCTGTGAAACACAAACCATCCTGCTGTGTGGATGAAGAAAAACAGACCTAAAGTAAAAAAAAAAAAAAAATTAAAATAAATAAAAGAGCTGCTTCTCTATTGCAGAAATATCGGATCTCAGTTTTTTCCACTTAGCAACCACCAGGTTCATTAGTTTGATTAAGAACCCTTGCTGTGACAGAATGCAATTAAATGAAATCCCTCGATGATCCTGCAGAAACTGTATCGACGGTGAGCTTTTTGCCTTTAACACATCCCCTGAATAGAAACAGTTTAAGTGCTGTTCTCCCGCGAGCGTTTTTTGTGGTGGGGGTTGAACTCATTATTACTTTTGAATTGTTGGGTGCTAAATAATATTTTTCTTTTGCACTTTGAAGGCTCGTAAAAGCCTTCAAAGTGTAAGTGGTCATTGAAGAATTTTCCACTCTGCACCGTGGACAGATGGTCAGTGCTGCAGCAATGCAGTGTTGGAAAATACATTCACGTGAGCTTTATTGGAGCTACTTTACTCGGGTGTTTCCATTTTATGCTAAATTTGTAATATGCCTCATTCCACAGTTTTTTTGTTTGTTTTTTTACACCAATACATTAACTAGAAAGCTCACTGGTGCTTTGCAGTTGAAAAACAAGTTATTTGTCTATAATGAGGAATGCTTTTTTTCTTTTAAAACACTCATTTGGTTTCATCTAAATAATTGTTTGAGGCCCAGACTGGAATAAAACTGTATTACTATAAAAAAAATATATTTGTTAACTTCCCCATTACCTGTACCCTAAAGCACAGCTAGCCTGCCTAGAGACTACTACACTCAAAAAAATATTTGTTCCCTAATTCTGACTTTAATTAATTTGATTACATCTAAATTTTACAATTTGAAATGTTAAATTTAATGGAACCAGGTCAAATGAAATTTGACTAGCATATATTTTTCTTTTATTTATTATAGTTACATTTTACTTTAAATCATTACTTTGTGTTTTAGTGTACTGAGCATTGAAAAACATGTTTTTTTCTTCTTTCTAACCCCATTTAGCATCTTTTTCTGCAGTGAACTAAAATCTTTAAAGGAACACAAAGTATAATGCATATAAAGTTAAGTTAAAATGCACTGATGTATCACTAATGCAAAAGTTGATACTGATACTCAGTTTAGGGAAACCAATTTTCTTCAGAGTGCCTCCTTTCATGTGATGCTAAGTACATGTAGAGGATAATACACTGATACGATCTTAAATGCAGGACTTTTAATTGCAAAGGAGCATTTTTATGTTCTTATTTTTTTACTTCTATCGTTGAACTGATTGAAGACGGCTGCCAGTAATGACTGTGTCCAATCTGCAATTTTATAATCTCTTGGGCAGTTTTTCAGCCACTGAGTGCCGGCGATGATCTCATGCACTTATAAAGGATATATACCACGTTTGGCAAGACTTTTGATTGTTTTATGAAGTTACTCATCAACTTACTTTCAAAGTTTGGTGACGTTTTCCTCTGTTTGCATCCTGTAAAAAGAAGGAATGGATTTTAAAACACATACTGGCATCTGATCACATAAGGAACTTTACAAAAACTAAACTTCTACCAGCTGTCCTACTGATAAAATGGCTGTTTGATCAAAGAGTTTGCTCTTCACACACTGTGTTACAGCTTCTTTTGATGTAAGAAATGATTATTTACTGCACTTGTTGGTACAATCCATTTCCAGTACACGTCACTGACTTGTGCTCCCATTGCTTGACATCCTGCTGAGGTCTTTTTGCAGATAACAAACAGAAGACTATCGCATGCAATAATGAGCACCCCTGTGTTGTGAAGAGGAGAGCTACTACTGCTACACGTTCTAGTGTGGTTGCAGGGCTCTGGTGTCTGTGGCGGAAATGGCAGAGCTTTAGGTGCTGAGCTAGCAAACAGCCAGCACATGTCATCTTTTATTCCTGCCCTGGTGTAAATTGATCACACTGTTGAGAGGTAAAGAACAGATCTGAGCTCACACACATCCCACTTTGCTTTCTCTGATCGTCCATAAAGGCACTGGGACATACGTATCATTTAACCTTTGCAATTTGGATGTTCCAGTAAAGTTCCAGTAAATTCCTTTTCACAGCAGCGATACAAGAACAGTGTCCCATGAGCACCAAGGTTGGCCTGACTTTCATGTTGACTGTCATGTGGTTAGGTTTACTTTTGCTCTCTGGGCATCCGGTTTCTGTGCACATCTGGCTACAAAGGGAGTACAGTACATGCTGCATCATGAGGCAACCAAGCTATTTATGGCATGTGCAGCGTGCACCGTGTTAACCCGATGCATTTTAAACGGAGCCTCAATTGTGCCACCACAGCAAGAAAGGCAAACTGAGGCAGTGATCACTAAGGACGACTGATCGATGAAGCTCATGTGCTGGAACCCAGTCAGGAAGCCACAATGCAGGCAGCACTGAAGTCTATATATAGTGGTGCAAAAAATACAAAAGTTGTTAAGTTTAAACTCATTATACTAATCAAAATTATTCAGATGAAATCTGATGCTAGCTGTGGATTTCCTTTAATTTTTCTCCCCCCTTCTTGACTCTCATCAGGAGAGGATGGCTCGGAATCTCACGCAGAGACACCAGGAAGTGAGACCAGTATGGAGAGCCAGTCCTTCCATACGTGCGCCAACACGGCTCTGAAGGTGCTGGGTGGTTTGCTGATGGTGCTGTGTGTTTCCTCCTCCTGGGTGGGTACCACTCAGGTGGTGAAGCTGACCTTCCAGTCATTCTCCTGTCCCTTCTTCATCTCCTGGTTCAGCAGCAACTGGAACATCCTCATCTTCCCCATCTACTACTCGGGACATGTCGTCACCACACGGGAGAAGCAGACCCCCATCCAGAAATTCAGGTAAACCTCATTTAAGAAGTTTTAAGAAGCCAAGTGTGATATCTGAGTAGGTTCCGATCTATTATCATTTTACCTCTGGTGAGTTGGAACCAGTATTAAACCACCCTCAAGCCTGTGAGAGCCAAACAACCATCATGTCCATTCTCTAAACACAGTCTTCCAAACAATGAAGCATTTCCATTCAGAAGACTTTACTGGTGTTTTTCTCTAACAGGGAGTGCAGCAAGCTCTTTGGGGAGGATGGAATGACTCTCAAGCTTTTTGTAAAGAGGACAGCACCCTTCTCAATCCTGTGGACACTGACCAACTACCTGTACCTCTTAGCCTTGAAGAAATTGACCGCCACTGATGTCTCTGCTCTCTACTGTTGCCACAAAGCTTTTGTTTTTCTCCTCTCATGGATTGTCCTCAAGGACCGGTTCATGGGTGTTCGGGTCTGTATGAAAACAAGAAGGAGATTGTTTATTACCTGTTTAACACAAGCTTTTACTACTTCAAAATGTGTCATCTATGTGTCTATGTGCAGATTGTGGCTGCCATAATGGCCATCACAGGTATTGTCATGATGGCTTATGCTGACGGTTTCCACGGTGATTCCTTTGTGGGTGTGGCATTGGCTGTGGGCTCAGCCTCAACTTCAGCTCTTTATAAGGTCAGACTTCCTCATAAGCCCGTTCCAGTCTGAGCTATGCTTGATTTTTGATTGCATCGTGTCAACTCTTTGTTTTCTCACCATCCAGGTGCTGTTCAAGATGTTCCTAGGCAGCGCCAACCTTGGAGAAGTGGCTCATTTTCTTTCCACCATGGGCTTTTTCAACCTCATCTTCATCTCCTGTGTGCCCCTCATCCTGTATTTCACCAGGGTAGAGCACTGGGGCTCACTCTCCTCACTGCCGTGGGGATACATGTGTGGACTGGCAGGACTGTGGCTGGGTGAGAGTGCATATACACCGGATGGTTTCATCCACATGTACAAACCATTTTGGATCATTTTAAGGCTTTTAGTATAACTATAGGGATTCATTTCTTATAGTTACCATCAGTCACTCGGTGGATATGATGTTTATATTGTCTGAATACAGGATCTGTAGGCAAAGGGCATTATTTTAAGTATCGGAAATTTTCCACTTTCCGTTTGTTGTCTGCTTTTAGCCCCAGTAATGGAACGTTAGCTATCGACTGACAACAATTTAGCTTTTTATTCGCTTTTTGAAATATATGTGTATTCATAAATAATGGTGAGTGGAAGGAAGTGTTCCATTATCCACTTTCCAGATAACCTGGCAAGACCATAAGCTACAAAATATTGGCCGCCATCCCCAGTGGCTAGGTCAGATAACTAAGCTAATGGGTTCCCAGATGAGACGTTTCACCTCTCATCCGAGAAGCTTCTTCGGTTCTTAGAGTCAGTGGTGGACAGTCCCAGATTTATGCCCACCATTTGACTCTTAGAACTGAAGAAGCTTCTCGGATGAGAGGTGAAACGTCTTCAAGCAACTTAAAGAAGTCCAGATGCTTTTCTTTCCAAGCTCCTTAGACAACGATGACCTGGATGACTGAGAACCTTCACAGAGTCTTCTGTTTCTTTTGCAGTGTTCAACATCCTGGTCCATGTTGGTGTGGTACTGACTTACCCCATTCTGATCTCTATAGGGACACTGCTCAGTGTGCCGGGAAATGCAGGTAAGGTTTCTATTATCTGCCATTCACTGATCATTTTGATGTAAAATAATATGATTGTAAAAAATGGAGTAAACGGCCACACATACTGTGGCGCTGTATTGAGAGGTCAGCATTTAGGGCCACTGTAGCAAACAGATTACACAGCAAGTCTGCCTCTTTTGTCCCGGAAACCCAATCATCAGTGTGCCTCGACAGATCCTGCAACCATCCTCTTGCTAAGGGAGGATCAGATTCCCAAGGCAACACAAATGCCTGCAGACGAGTTCTTTTCCTTAATGGTCTGTATGAAGGTCAGTGGGTTACGGGAACCTGTCCCAGGGCTCCAGACCACAAAGACACAGAGGATAAAGTGGATTGCTTGTGCTGATTATAAGCTGCATTTGTTACACTAATCCCCCTACAGCCGCACTGTCCTGTGGTTTATCTTACTTTATGTAATTAATCTCGATTTGATTGTGTTTCTCTCTCATCCTTCACACTCTCTATCCCCATCCTGCTCTCTGGCTCCCTCTTTTGTTCCCACCCATATTTATTCCCCTCTCACTCTAGCTGTAGATCTTTTGAAACATGAGGTGATCTTCAGTGTGGTGCGACTGGCTGCCACCTGCATCATCTGCCTGGGCTTCCTGCTCATGCTGCTACCAGAGGAATGGGACTCAGTCACTCTGCGTTTCTTGGCCACCATTGCGGACAAAAAGTCAGAGGACCACGGCGAGGAGCTCACAGACTCCAGCACCCACACTCGAAGCCGCAGTCGCGCAAATGGCACTGTCTCCATTCCCTTGGCATGACATGCTCTGATAGTAACCTCTGTTAACCAGTCTGGAAACTCCACATTTCTCCAGAGCCCACACTGGAGGTGTGGTGGGACGCTCAGTCCATGTGGACTCATCTATCAGGAAGTGAGGCAGTAACGTCTTGAACTTCAAACTTCACTCTGGAGACGCACTGTTTCTATCACTTCACAACAACAGGGGAAACTGAAAACATTTATGGATCATGCAACTTGAAAGAGCTGAAAGTGTTATTTACTTTCTTGACATACTTGCCGCGCTCCATCCCTCGCACGCACCCAAACCAAGAGCTGACTGGCTCCCCTTGAGATGCTCTGCAGACTGTATTCTGTGAATATAACTATCAGCGGGGCCAGTTTGGCTCAGTCTTACACATATTTATGATATTTATTTAGATCTGTATCAATAAGAGTAATAATTTTAAATCTTACTGAATAGCGTTATATAGAAGAATGATGATTATACTATGCTTAATGTACAGGATCTTTTGATTTTGTAATAAAAGTCTTAAAACCCACAAAAAAGCTGCATCTAACTGAGAATCACATGTATGTATTTCTAATATTTTTGGAAAAACTTCTAGCTTCAGAACTTTATTGCCTGGATAACTGAAAAGCATTCGTATACATTTATATACAGATAATGGTGCTGGAAAAGCTTCACATCCCAAAGACCAAAGCAACGGCTCCACTGTTTCTAAGCAAAGCTCTGACATGAGGTCACATTTTTGGTATTAATATTAGACTAATATTTTAGAACTGATAAACTGACTGTATATTTATTTGACACAAATAAATGTAAAAAAAATAAAAATAAAAAAAGCAAATGACTCTGCACCCTGAATCACATTATCAGCAGAGTAATATTAAAACATTTTTTTATTTAATCGAATCTTCTCTGCCATTACAAATTATTTACTGAATATATAATATTAGTCAAGCTAGTCTATAAAGATGGAAACAAGCCTATCAGAATGAACTAAAGCAGACTGTTGTCCCTTTGACCATTAACTGCTCATGGACAAGTATTTTTAGCAAAATTAAGTAGTGTGATTCATTCAGTATTAGTATTCTCTGTGTTGCTCTGATTCAGCAGTGATGACTTTCCAGAATTCTTCTCTTTGAGAATTACAATGCTTTTCCGTGCTGTTCTTCACTTTCTCACACACAAATACACAATACACAGAAAACTGACAGTTAACTGTAATTTTTCCTTTTTCACAGATACACACAATTAATGGTGAAAATGTCTAACAATGGTCAAAGCTCACGGGACATGGTTTCCTACAGACCATATGCTATGATCTTGTCACTGTGATTTTTTTTTAATATCTCATAACATGGTGAGAAACATGTTTTTCAAATAGTCCTACTGAGATCATCAGTAGGACTATTTGAAAAACAGACAATCCCAAGAGTCACACTACAGTGCTGTTATGGTGGAGCACAGTCAGTGAGTTGAAACCTCTAATGAAGCATTTGCTGAGATGACAGTTTCAGCTAAACGACTGTGGTGGCATTTTAACATATTAAAATAAATGATGTCGAAGAAGCAAAAGGAAAAAAATGCAATGTTCAAATTGTACTTTCATAATGGTCACTGGTATCCAGCTAGAAACTGATAAAACACATTAATCAGAGGGATCTTTTATAATCTTTAGCTGCAGAAAAAGTATTTTGTAAAATACATACAGTCATGCTTAAAAAAGTACAACTATATGCAGTCCTGTGAAAACACCCATAATGCCTGTATTGAAATAAAGAGGGTAAGTAGCAGTCAGGTGCTGCTATTCACACGCACTTGATTGTTTGATCATCAGCAAGTGTGAGCACCTCTATAAAAGCACACGTTTTGGCAGTTTTGCTTGTATGGAGCATTCAGGCGTGCATCAATACAATTCGACAATTGTCCGAGGATACAAGAGCTACATCTCAGAGTTTACAGGCCTCGATTAGCATGTTAAATATTAAGGTTCATTGCAGTACAGTTAGAAAAACGCTGAACAAGTATGGCTTGTTTAGAAGGGTTGCCAGGAGAAATCCTGGTCGCATGGCTTAGGTTACATCTGAACAAACCACAAGACTTCTGGAACAACTGGACAATTTGGACAGACCAGACCAAAGTGGAGGGGTTCGGTGATAATGGACAGCGCCACATTTGGCAAAAGAGAAATGCAGCATGTCAGCTGAAACACCTCATACCATCTGTCAAGCACGGTGGTAGAGGGGTGGTGATTTGGGCTTGTTTAGCAGCCACGGGACACGGGCACCTGCTGTCATTGATTGCTAAGATATTTTAGCAATACCTTTTATTTAAACATCTATCCATCTCAAGGTGGCGCTATAATCATGCAATTGGGTACCGCAAGTGGCTTTGCAAAATCACACTGGGTAGTTGTTTGACACAATATTTCAGTCAGGTGAAAGCAGTTTACCAACACACTGACAGACTGGGACTGCCATCCCTAGATCCATGCTGCTAGCATGATAACAAAAACAATACCAGTCTTTAAAAAAATTCCAAATATTACCAAGCACAGAAAAAAAATGCACAACAACTCCTGTATGCAGTGTAATAGGAACCAGGACTGTAACAGTTTTTTCCTACCCCGGTGCTTTTATGAGCTCTACTGGAGTCATATTTTTCAGTCAGAAAACAATTTCCCTCTCTGCTCCCTCTGGGCTTTCAGATAGCAAAGGGGGTGCAGGAAAATAACAGGCTCTTTCAAGCATTAACTTATGAGTTACAAAGTAACCTGTAGGGAGAGTTGCCATAGAAACCTAGCTCATTATAATGTGAAAGTCAGGTTGGGATGGAGTGTACACCTACTCTTTTAACCACATTTTTACTTGGGTGCCACACAACAACGCTCCAGGACAAATCATAAGTTTGAAAGCCGCTGAGGATGTGAAGACCACTGGTTTTGCTTGGAAGCAGCTGAAGCAAATGATGCAAATTGAAAAGACTCCTTTAAAAGTGAAGTTACTGACATTTTTATAGGACAGGGCAAAAAGGAAAAGAAATATTAGCACAAGTGGGTCTACGCTCACAGAGCCATCATGTGACTGAGGTCATTTGTAACACCCAACTTTAAGACAGATATTGTAACCATTAAACTTTACATAAATAGCTTGGACCGAGAAGTATTTTGCAAGTGTCAGCTTCTTGGACCGACAGCAGGACAATGGGCTCTACACACTCCAGACCAGGATTGCATAAAGTGGCCCCATGTAATATTTTGCAAGAAAAGACTCAGAAGCCAAAACCACAATGGACAGTCCCTGCACTGCCACACGCTGTGGAGCTGCCACCAGGATCTGTGGGAGAGAAAAGCACAACCTTTCCTCCACTGAAGCAGGAAATAACTCTTTCTTTGCTTTCAGGTCAGTCTGCGCCAAATTTCATTCCCAGTTATGATTTATTTGTTTTGTTACTCATCACTATGTGTTACAGATTTTGTGTTTGTGTGTGCAATTTAAGCATCATTCATTCTCCTCCACCCAGAAGACCTTGGGTTAGCTTGGCAAAATTAGCTGCCTAATATATTTAACTAAAACAGACTGGTCGTGCTGCCTGGTTCATTTTTAAAACATTTCACATCTGCGCTGGGACTCTGGGAGACATCATTCATTATTGTTTCTGACTGGTTGTGATTATTACCCAGACATCCCGTCATTATCTCTCCTCAGGCACTGCAACTGCTGGCCCTTAAAATTGGCCACACAAGCACTGCCAATCAAATTGCCAAAGTAATAAAAAAGTAAATAAAAATAAATAAAAATATCACTGCTAACCCACTGTCACCTTCATGCTATGTCAAACGATTCCAATAAGGAATTTTGATGGTTTTTTTTATAGGACAGGGACCTCACAGATGGGGATATTCACCGTTTTTTTACAACCTGGCAAGAAGGCACGAGCAAAGTAAAGCATCTTGACAAAGTATGGAAGAGGTGAAGTGCATCTTTAGCATCAATAATTTAAATCATACATTTTTACTAACAGTCTGCAACGGTGCTTAAGAGCGAGTGGGAGAGGGTAGAAAAAATGGGGTGGATGGGAAAGGAGGGAGAGAGAGGCAGCTGTGAGTCTGAGCCCTTCCTCTTGTCTCCCAGTGGATCTGATTAAAGTGCCAGTAGAGTGGAAAGTGGGGTGGTCTACAGCCATGACTGGCCCTCAACGGGATCTATTTTCAGGCTACAGAGAACAGAAAAGCTCCCACCCACCAGGAGATGCAAACTTGCAGAAACAAATAAAAGCATAGACTCCACAATTGTGTTACTCTTTCTCTTTTTTTAGAGTGTTTGGCTTTAAACCCAGCATCCACTCTTCCATTACCTACAAAACACCAATTCCAATGAAAACTGATGGGTCAGTTCCTTTAATTATAAATATCTTTACGACAATATGAAAATACTGAGCATTTAATAGCACATAAGTAGTAGAGACATTAAAGGAATTTTCCTGGCAGTGAAGCAGAAGTATGCAGCAAAGCAAACTAGAAATATTTCAGTAAAGTACAAATAACTCATAATTATAATTCACTACAGTGCTGGAGTAAATGAACTTAGTTGATTTCAATATCCAGTTTATTTAACCCTTTCTAGGGCAGGTTTCTGGAGGTTTCTGGAGGTTCAGAGAGCTGCCTCTCAAGCTCACCTCTAAAATGTCAGGCAGCAGAGAAGACATAAGATACAGTCTACACATTTAACCTCAGGCTTGGAAATTGTTGATCTAATACATACTCTGTTTGAATGCGGTGTATTCCAACCTAACTTGCCTTCTTTTATTTGTCCTTTTCGATGGAGATCCAAATGCAGAAGGCATCCAGAAGCTGAAACTCGTGAGAACCCACTGAGAGAGACATCTTTTGGAATGAGACCACAAGAAATGGGAACCCCGGCTGCCTTCTGGAGCCAATATCTTTCCCTTCCTTTGGTTTTGAAGTGTAACCTGTCCAGAAAAACAGCTACAACGCAAGCTAGATCATACAGTCAAAGAAGAAAGAGTTCATGATGTAGCACAGACTAAAGGAAAAAACACACAACAAACTGGAGATGGCAGATGTTTTTGAAAACAGCAAAACAAAATGGAAAACTGGACAACTGAAGAGAAACTGATGCAGAGAACTGAAGTAAAGTGCACAGAGGTCACAGGATGAAACGGTCAGATAGGCAGGATAAGAAGCAGAAGCGGGATCTTTAAGCTATCATACCAAATTTCAGTTTTCAGAAATGATAACAAAGTTGCCATGCGTGTTCTGGAACCAACTTTTATTAACAATATGATGAAACTTTTTGATGTTTGGAAGCTACTACATGTTCTGGCTTTCATGACTGAGTTTATGGCGCCCTCTATTGGTGAAAGAAATGCGATGACGTGAGAAAAACTGCTGGAACATTGACTTCAGCCTCCCTGCAATATTGACAACAAACATCCAAAAATGAACTATTTAGCTAAAAGAGGTTTGAATCGACTTTTTTTTTCTTTTTAGGTTTCTGGTCCATTATTAGACATTTGGGATAAAAGTTAGTGCAAAAGAAAAAACAACAACAACCTTTCAGTCTGCAGATATATTCTGTTATTTAAAAGCAAATGCACATTCAGACTGAAAACAGGAAGCTAGTAATTCTACCATTATTTATGAAGTGGCCTCCCTGAGGCCGACTCTAAGCAGACTTAGACTGGCTGAGAGGAACTGGACTCCTACCAAACACCTGGAACAACAGAAGCTTTCAATTGCTTGGTCCCCAGGCCCAGCGTGTTAAATGAACACTACACAGCAGGAGGAATTTAATCAGCAGTGATAATCTTGCAGTGGTTGGGTAGAACTATTTAAACAGAAGAAATTCACTTTATTAAATGTATTAAAGACATAAATACATGCTAATGTGACTTTTATTGTAATCTGCCACTGGGTGTCATTATTGGGCTGAGGGACACACAGTAACTCAAACATCCACAGAGAAGTGGGAAGCATTTTTTGGCATTTAATTGCAAATTCTTTTGTGGGTGTGCAAAAACATTTTAGTATCCAAACTTCATGATGTTTTAAACGATTTGTAACAATCCAAAATGCTGCGTTTGGCCCACATGATCTTTATTTTGATTATTACAGGAGTAAAGTGTAAATCTGTTTCTTGTATGCATGTATGCAAGAGTAAACACATTTTAAATAAATGAACAATTCAGCTGAATGCCCAGAGGTATGGACAGAAGGCACTGGAGCAGAGCAACACATTAAATGAGTCCATCTACTTAGCAAGCTATTCAATCAACAAAGCAAAGTCTGCCAGTGAGAGGCCACTAACTGCAGACTTGAGGAGCCAGACTGACCACTGAGGAGATTTAGAGTGGCCCAACTCTTCAAAAAAAACAAACAAAAAAAACCCTTCTCCTTTTCCAGTTCGCTAACCACACACACTGGGCCTTAAAGCCAAATCATCGTGGAGGGGGAGAGCCGAGAGGTCTCGGTGTCTGCCACTCCATACTGCTACATAAAAAGAAGGTGAAGGATGCCGTGTGAGCAATTGGTTCCAATTGACAGAGGATTGGTCATGGTCAGCCTTCTGAGTGGAAATCCACGTGAGAATGTAGCATTTGGACCAGCAAGGGGCACAAGAGGCCAATGGCAGACAATGAGGCCACTCAGAGGAGTCTGGCTGCTGTGGAATAGTTGGGACACAATCTCCTCTGGTTTAACCCTTCATCAGCTAGTTATTCATTCAACTTAATGCACAGAGGTGGAGCTTGTGTAGTAGAAATGTTACATGCATAGTTCAGGTAATGTGCTGATAAACTGAGGGAAGCATTTGGAACCAATGCTTCGAAGCATACATAGAGGGCTACTCTGATGATTGTGTTACATCAATAAAAGATCAAAATCATTTACAGCAGGCTGCACCATAAATTAGTTAAAAAACCTCCTCTGTAACCTCGAGAGGCAACTCAACAGTTACCATCCTTGTGACTTTTTCACCAATTAGGCAGGTCCTGCTCACAGAATGAGACCAACAGCTTTCAAGTCTCAAAGGGCCCGAGGGTCAGCGCTCAATCACAGTCAGGCTGGAGAGTTTGTGTGTTTCAGCTAGCTACTAGTTGACAGGGCAAAGCTGAGGTCAAAAGAGGTGGGGGCCAGTGATTGGTATGGGTGTGGACTCCTGCCAGCTCAAAAGAGAAGGTTTTGTCGCCAAGACACTGGCCGAATCAGGCTTCCCTTTCACAGTCCAGCCGCCCCTCTACTCCAGGCCTACAACAGCTGATGACAAGGCCCCAGCTGCTAATTATCCGGCTGATGGAGAGTCACTGAAGTGCGACTGTCAGAGCAAGGGGTGGCCCTTGTGTCTGCAATGGGATATATCTGCGGCAGACTGGGGGATAAAAGAAGTTGAACTGCAGGTGCAGGTAGTTCTTTAAAAGCAGTAATCCAGTTGATTTTTGCATATTGTGAAGTGCCTTTGCACATGTGAGTAGATAATAGATAATAACTCTCCTGTAAAACAGGGTACCATAATAATAATTTAACTGGGTCAAAATTCTTTACTTTCAGCTGTACCCGGGACGCTGGGTCCTGGGTCGTACATCACTGTGTGTGCGTTACAGTATTTTCAGTCTCTTTAATACACAGTGCAGTGTCCACAAAGCCCCTCTTTGTGAATCCATCCTACATCATCATCTGTCCAGAAGATACCGGAGCTGTACCTGTTGAATTCCATATGTAGTACTCTTTGGACTGAAGTTCTCGGGCTGAGGGCAGGACAGACACAGTTGTTAGGGTCACCCAAGAGACAAATATTTATAAAAAAAATTTTTTTTTTACTGTAAGCTTACATGTTACAATCCGTGGCTTGGCAGAAGAATAAACCTGCACCGAATGCTGGTCAACATAACACCCAGACAACGTCATGTCAGGCACTTTGAAATGCAACTGTGAAGAAAAAAGCCACTGATGAGGAGTAATAAATCTTTTTATCTCGTCTTACATTAATGTGAGTAGTACATGAAGACCATAAAGTAGTAAGTATGGGTGACGATCCTTGGCTACTGGTAATTATGAAACATAATAACTTACTTTGACATAAGCAGTAAGTTTTGTGCAGAGTGGGTCAGAAGGTCCTGGTGTTGGTCCAGAAAAGTTGATCTTACCCTCCATCGTAACCTCACGAGACTTTGGGAACTTTTGCCCTACATATCATTGAGAATAAAATAGTCATCCATTTTTTTTAAAGTATGCAGATGCAGTGAAAGGGATTTTGTCTCTTATAGGGAGAGTCTGAAGCATAACGCTTACCCAGGACCCAGACAAGCAGGTTTTTCTCTTTTGAAACATCCAACTGTCCAGAGCTTACCTTCATATCTACAACACCCATTTGATCCCTGCACAGTGCACACAGAGACAGTATGCAGACAATCAATTAAATCGGATTTTTTTAACAGAGGTTACAGAACACAGCTGAATTACAGTGCAGTTTGTTTAATAGTCTCTCACACACAAGCAAGATACTATAACTCTGCTAAATTAGATTTAAAAACATTTAAAAGAGTTTTCCATTAAAAAAATTTTTCCTGCACACATATGTGCATTTGATTTTTCAACAATTTCTAAACTCCTAAAAGGGCTCTCAGTAATTATATTTATGACTGGATCATATTATGCTTGTAAAGAAAGCATAAAGCACGAGGAAATAGTGATTTTGAACTTTGTGTAGTTTACCTGTTAAAGAATGGCAGGTGAGCATTACAGAACTCAAAACTGTTCTTTATACTCTCATGAAGTTTGAGGGTTACTGACACGCGAAGCTGGTTCTCCTCTTCCTTTAGTTGGTATGAACCAAGTATGGGTGGAACAGGAACCTGGTGAGAAATTAAGATTTTAGCAGAAATCATTTACAAGATGAAAACATATCTGCAAGGAATTTGTATGCATACCTCAGAAGTATAGCTGCATAGTCTGAAGGGCTCTAGAGGAGGGGAAAAGGGAAACTTGTATGGCCCGGAGAAAGCTGAGCCATCATAATTATCCACACTGCTGGCAGTCAGGATACTCGAATCCAGAGATGTGACACAGGGATGGACCAGGATGTCCTGCAGTGGAGAACCATTTGGTGGCAGTGATAGAGTCACTGTCACATTTGGGAGCACCCCCTCCACTTCACACTGTTGAAAGAAGGGTAGAAATGTAGAATAATCCTAAATAAATCATTTCCAGAAGTTATAACATTAATCACTTTTTTTACATTGCGGACTTACTTTGCATGTCACGGTGCCATAAACATCCCAGAGGTCCTGTCTGCTTCGATTACCATACTGCATGGACCGCACTGTTTCTATCAGTCCAACGTTAACCACAGCTCGACCTCGGTGTAGTCCTGTCTTCCAGGCTGGCTGTTTCTGAGTTCCAACAGAAGTGGGCGCTGTGGGTGTCCCAGGTAGGGGGACATCAAGGGGTGTGCCAAGTGGACAAACCTGCAGGAGGACTGAGGGCACCATTGCCAGACGAGAGCCAAGCCCTTCACTATCAGGCTTACTCCCTGAGCCAAGGAGAAAAGTCTGTAGGCCTGCCAGAAGTGTGAGACCCTGTGAGACTGACAGCAGACTGGCCAGAGGTGGCCGCGGATCAGGAGGGACATCCACTAAAGGCAGACACGCCAGAATGAGAGGCCCTTGCGAGACAGTCAACACAGGCCAAAGTATTCCTTTTGCAGGTCCATCCACATGCAGCTCCAGGGCTGGTGACCGTGGACGGTAAAGACAGTCATCTCTGAGGGCTACATAATTCTTACCTGGGTCTGAAAGCCCCAGCTCAGTGAGCAGGAGCTGCAGGAAAGTACTCTCCTCTGGGACTGCTACATATGAGGAACCTGCCAGGCTCTTTGCACGGTGCTCCACGGTGGAAAACCTCCTGATGAAGGAGACACAAGACATGACAAAACACAGCGATCTATAAGTAATCCGAAAAAAATATGTTATGTTAGCATATATGTGACAATAATTAGAAGTCACAAACCTAGAAAAGCGTATTGACAGATTTCCTCCATTCTCGTGAGAAATAATCCACAAACCACGTACAGTCATTTCTACAGCAAACTCCCGACTTTATGGGGGAAAAAACAAAAGCGTCAAAATCTAATATTTAAATCTCCCTGTGCATGTGTTAAATTCATTTTTTGCCTCGCTGTATGAACATCGCTGATGCTTGCTACTTACTTCCTGCTTTTGTTGTTTCATGTGACAACCACGTCCAATCAGCTGACAAATGCGCTTGCGCACTTCCAAGCGGCTGTCCCCACCCTTCTCTCCCATACAGGAAGCTGGATCGCCAACCAGCTAGCTGTCAACAAAGGGCAAAACTGTACGAAACCACCAAATCAATGCAGAAGTCGGCTTTATTGCCGGCTTTGAGTTCCATCTCCTAGGTTTTATCTCACCGCGCCGCCAGCTGAATCTTTAACATGGCGACGACAGCTCATCTGTTCGAGGTAAAATGACAACGGGTAGCTGTGTTAGCTTTCAGGCTAGCTAAGGGGCTAACTACAATTAACGGTACCCTAACAGTGCCGACCGTATTTATCAATTGAGTGCGTAATTAAGAATTAATAATAACTCAAGCATTGAGGAGAAACGTTGGTTTCTTGTTGTTAAAGTGAGGGAAAAGAGGACACGTATTGTCTAATTGTATGAGTTCGCTTATTCGAGGAAATAGCAATTTTGTTGGCTGTTTGTGTGCAATAAAATCAGCACAGGTAACTTTAGTAACCTTTTACAATTTACCCGATCTTGTAATCTTTTACCATCCTTTTGTAGACGACTGTAGTATTTTGGGCCAAGTGACTTTTCTCCCATTGCTTTTTCCCCCCTTTAGGAGCCCTTTGACGCAGATGAGTACATTGAAAGGCTGGCATGGAGGACTCCTGGGGGAGGCTCCAAAGGAGGAGCCGAGGCGTTTGACCCCAAAAGGTACTATAGATACTTGTCATTTACATATGCAGTAGCATCTCTCTTATCCTTAATATAAGGTCGTAGTTTATAAGAATTACATGCACCACATTTTAGCTCAAAGTTTTAGATTATATAGCGTATAAGATCTCCTTCCATCCATTATCTTTATTGAAAAGGAAGTAAAATTTAATTGATTATTTTTAGTTATTATAATAATAAATATGTTCTCAAAAGGATGCCTTATTCATGAATTAATATTTCAACTTTTACAAATGGAAAGCATTAACCATGCATACTGTCTTTCTAGCCATAGTGCCACTCATTTTTTGAGCAGTTAATTAAATTAATTAGACTGTAATCAAGACCATTTTCTCTCTGTAGCCATTAAATACACATAAACCATCTTCTTCTCTCTCAGTAAACATATTTTAATAATAATTTAGGGTAAGCTTCCTGTTAAAATACTTGGAAATAATTCATTATATTTTAGATTTTAGTGTTTCAATTACATTATGTCATTGTATTATTTTATAACAGTCAACAGACTGACTTTCTAAAGAAGCTGTCCTTCCCAAAGCTCACCTGGATCTCCTCTCCACTCATTTAAAGTTTCGGGTTGGAGAAAAACAAGAAATAAATATTAAAGTCTTTTGCATCTTTTTTCCCCATATTTGTTGTGATGTTTATATTTGGGGACAGGCCTGCATCTCGTAAGCAAAAATGCCACAGCAGTTTAACTGTGCCACAGATGCATCCTGCTTATCTTCTCACTACACAAACTGTTGCCGCCACCTCCTCGGATACTCTTAGCTACAAGTCAGAGACAACATATCTGTGGAGGCCACCATACTGTGAGTCACCAGCCAGGGAATGAGTGTCTGTTGGGAAAGGATGGGAGATGTCTTTAAGCTCTAGCCAGTGCTGAGGGAATTAGTCAGAAGATTATACACTCATCATTTTGGGATGTTTCCTACTCTGTGAAATGTGGTGCTGACTTAGAACATTTGCTCTGCAGTCCTGGTGGCACTTAAAATGCAGCTGACGAAGCTGCTAGTTTTCAGAGCTTCTTAAGCCTGGGGACCCAGGAATTAAGCATCTGGCACTATTCTTTAACTATTAACTGTAACTGTGAGGTCAGTGGGACAGATTTAACCTTGCGGTACCAAATTACTATTCTGAACTAAGGGCATTTTCTGCATCTTTTACCTGTTATTTTTTTTGAAGAACTACCAAGTGGAAACTTACATGCATTCTTTCCCCCATTAAAGGCTGTTGGAGGAGTTTCAGAACCACATTGAGGAGTTGAAGCAATTGGATGAGAAGATCCAGCGGAAGGTGGAGAAGCTTGAGCATCAGTGTCATCGTGAGGCCAAGGAATTTGCCCACAAAGTTCAAGACTTGCAGAGAAGCAACCAGGTGTGTTGTGTGGTGAAAGGAGCCAATCACACCCACTGCAAAGCCCTTGAGCTGTCAAAGATTATATTATCTGTCATTCCAAAAACTTTTTTCTGTGTGTTTTTTATTTCACATCCTCTTTGTTTTGCATGATATCAGGTGGCCTTTCAGCATTTCCAAGAGCTCGACGAGCACATCAGCTATGTGGCCACTAAGGTTTGTCACCTGGGGGACCAGCTGGAGGGGGTGAACACGCCTCGCCAGAGAGCTGTAGAAGCTCAGCGTCTGATGACCTACTTCAACGAGTTCTTGGATGGAGACCTACGCAGCGATGTATTTAACAACCCAGACAAGGTAAGTATGCTGCACATGTTCTTTCCCTTCACATCAGTGGAGGTGTGTATGCGTGACCACTGTCGGGGGCCCCCTGCTGTGATACTGCTGGAGGTGAGAATGAACAGGATTACGAGGTAAACCATCCATATTAATTTGTTAAGTTTATCCCTTTAGTTGGATCCCTCGACTAATTTGGATTAATAAACTGTCATTTGCTGTCTGACAATAGCTGGCTGATTGACTAGCATGGATGTCAACATGCTCATGTCAAAACTAATTGCATTTACAGTAGGTTGTCTGGGAGAGAGAATTTGGATGGCCCTCAGCTTTGTGTCACGTTACAGCAGAAGAGAGCTTGTAGCAAGGTGGTGCATGCAAGGGCACTGGTGACATACATCCTGGGAAAAGATATGCACACTTTTACCCAGTGTCAGTCTACACAGAGGCCTTTTCGATGTTAGACAAGTGGCCAAAAGTTTGATTTTGCAGTTTTGTAGTGACAGCAGAGCGACTGAGATGCTTTAGATTTATTCTTGTTAGTAGGAATGTCATTAGCGGATGCTGAGAAGTGTGTCTGGGGGTCAATCCCAGAAACGAAAGCTGGAGATGGAGCTGGTTTTCTGGAAAGGCATGCAGAAATATCTGTCCAGATTCCTTTTTCCTGAGCATACCTCCATATGAGGGGGAAAAGAGGAAAGCTGCAAGTGAATAGCTGAAGGGGGATGGCTTTGCTAATCCTTCTGAAAGGGAGGGCTGGGCCGCCAGCGTGGAGACAAGTGCTGCTAAACCCTGACTGCAGGGAGACGGCTACATTACTTACATGGGATTTAGCTAATCTTAGCTGGGGGACAGATACTTAGAAAACCTTCGCCGAGCAGAAAGGCTGGATCCTCCTCACGGGAGCAGAGTAATGATGTTAGCTGAGGCAGGCATCTGCGGGAACAGAGGAGTTGCGGACGGCGGGCCTTTCGTAGGTCTGGGGCTTTTTTTTCAGCCAGCGTGTATGTCAGGAGGGGTGGGGGTGTGTATGGGGTTGTGGGGCGGCTCTCGACAGGGCCCCCTTTTTTTAGACAGATATCCCTGGACGGACAGATTATTGAAGGCGATTTAGACTCCTGTGGGATTACAGCCTATTCAGAAAAGGCATGCCAATAAAGAGTTGGATGTGCTGCTAAGTCAGGACTTCCACTGCTGCTGCTGCCGATGCCCAGGTGAGCGCAGCCTGTCTGTTATCAGCTCCCTGTTCAACACGGGAAGGTGGAGGAGGGCTGCTTTAAGATGATGATCCCCCAAGGGGAAACACTGCCCGCGGCCTGCCCACTTTTTCTCTGGATGTCCACTTCACATGGTCCCGCTGTGCTCTCACTCTTTTTCCATCACCTGATATCTCTCTCTCATAAACACACATACATACCCACTCTCACTTTTTCTCTGTTCCTCAGATTAAGGAAGCTGCTGATATCATTCAGAAGCTGCATCTCATTGCCCAGGAGCTGCCATTCGACAGGTGAGTCAGGCATCCTGAAGGCAGCTTTAGACAAAAGCAGTGACATACAAGAGGAACGCAGAGTATTACTTTTGTTCCTCTCAGTGTAATCGCAACACTAAATCTTTACAGCATCATGTGATTTCTAAAAATAGTCTACTTTTTTATTTTACTAGTATATAGATTAAAATGTCATTGATATTGATTTACTGTTTTTCTCTGCCAGGTTTGCAGATGTCAAGGCAAAAATTGCAAGTAAGTTTTTGACAGTCACCCACATTTAGTGTTTCTATTGTAAACTACTTGGAATGACCAAGTTTTCTTCATTTGAAGAAACATTATTGAACATTGAATATTGAGTCACTGCTCCAATGAAGAAAACCTTATTAAAGTTAAACAAACACTGTTTGTTTTAACCATCCCTCAGTCTCAACAACTTTCATGGGTCCGAACATTAAAAAGCCTGTAAAAGTATTTCTGAAGACCCGGGTGGTCATCTGTCCAGGCCTGATGCTGCTGTCATGAGTAGTGAATGTACTACAGAGTTCAGACCAGGAGCAAAAGTGTGTGTACATAAAGAATGAAAAAACCAAACAAGGCTTACAGAAAACACCTGCAGAAATATCAAAACTTTGCAAAAATGTTTGTTTCTGTAACGTTATTTCCAGTCTAAGAAAAACAGTAAATGACAGTGTGCTGATGGAAGGACAAATGGAACCTCTGCCCTCACAAAACAACTTTGTGCAATATGTCAAGGTTACTGAAGTCCATTTAGGTATCCCAGAACACTTGTTGATCAGTGTTTCCTGGACTAATGAGAAAGAAGTTGTTTTTTTGGTGTTTGTTTTTTTTTTAATAATAAACACAAATACACACAAAAGTCTGTGCAAAGAGGAAAGTACATTAGCACTCAACCCTTAGATCATCGGTATACTCTTTTCTATCTCGGGGCCTGGATGTCTCCCAATCTAGGGGGAAACAATGACATTTCACAATAAAGGTGTCTCTATATGAAACTGTGGAGTGTGGAAAAACTGAGGAAAATGGGACTTATGTAAGTTGACTTATGTTTATGCTGTAGGATGTGACCTGTAAACTTTTTTTGGCTTCCGAATGGGGGCATGCTGATGTGTGCTGATGCACACCATCCTCATCTGATGGAGGTTTTTGCCATTAAGATGCATAACTAAATTTAAGAGTTTAATTCCTTTTTCCAGCCTGCACTGTGTTGATTTTTAAATCACATGAAGTACAACTGTTTGTGTATCATTAATTTAATCAGCTTGTGTTTATTGGTGTCTGTGACTTAGATGAATATCAGGCCACATTTTATGAGTAGTCAAATCAGAAATCCTAGTAATCCTTTGTAATAATATAATATAAAATCTAATAATTTATTGGTGGTTGTTTGGTTTTCTAACCAGGTAAATACCATGACCTGGAGCGGCAGTTAATCCAGGAGTTCACTGCAGCTCAGCGCAGGGGTGAGATTGGACGTATGCGGGAGGTTGCAGCAGTTCTATTACATTTCAAGGTAACCTAGAAAATGGGTTCAGTGTCCACATTTGACCTTTGGTCAAATTAATTGGATAATTGTGATTCCCATTCTGTTCATATTAATCATGTATGATTTAAATTTTTAGCACTTCCTTGAAATGTTGCACAGCGATGTAATGCTTGTGTCTTTTCGTAAAAGGGCTATGCACACTGTGTGGACGTCTACATCAAGCAGTGTCAGGAGGTGAGTGTGTAAAGTTCCTCTTACACTTGGTAGTATTGCTTCAAGTAATATCTGCAGACATTTACATGTTGCTGATGTCATCTGTCTTTGTAAGGGTGCCTACGTGAGGAATGACGTGTTTGAGGACACGGCAGTCCTCTGCCAGAGGGTCAATAAGCAGGTGGGCGAGGTCTTCAGTAGTCCTGAGACTGTCATGGCCAAACTCATCCAGAACATCTTTGAGAACAAATTACAGGTATTTCTACTGAAATGAAGAGTTTGATGTATTACTCTGTCTTTGGTTATATTTAACTGGCTTTGTGTCTGCAGGCACATGTTAAAGAAAAACTGGATGAAACTCGACACTCAGATGTAGAACAATACCTCAAGAATCTCTATGACCTTTACACCAGGTAATTAACTTGCTGACTTTTAATTCAGTTCACTTCATGGGTACCCGGAAACCATTGTTCTTGTTTATGACTCTGATTATTTCCCTTTTGAAGGACCACAGGATTAGCCACAAAGCTCACAGAGTTCAACCTGGGCTCAGACAAGCATACGTTCCTCTCCAAGCTGATTAAGAGCATTTTTTCTTCATACTTGGAAAGTTACATTGACATGGAGAGAGAATACCTTCGCACTCGAGGTGCCATGATTCTGCAGCGATACTACGACTCTAAGAATCACCAGAAACGGCCAGTGGGTGCTGGCAGGTCAGACTTTTACACATTTGATTTTACACAAAGAAAAGATTAACTGGTAAAAAAACAAAACATAATTTAAGTTTTGTTTTTTGTAACAGTATTCAAGATCTGAAGGAACGGATCAGACAACGCACCAATCTTCCATTGGGCCCTAGCATTGACACCCACGGAGAGACTTTTCTCTCTCCGGAGCTGGTTGTCAATTTGTTGCAGGAGACACGCCATGCCTTTGAGAGATGCCACAGGGTGAGGCTTTTCTGTCCTATGTTTACTAGCGGTGCGCTAACTGTACTGCATTTGTGTTTTTTGAAAAAGTTTAAATGCATATTTTTCTTTGATGTTACACAGCTTTCAGACCCGTCTGACCTGCCCAAGAATGCCTTCTCAATCTTCCTGCTACTGGTTGACCACCTTTGTGTAGAACACATTGATTACGCCTTAGAGATTGGCCTCTCAGGTAAATCCAACTTAGCTCATTAAAACCATAATGTTTGTCTGCAGTGTTCACTATAGCTGTGTCCTAAAACTAAAACTTTTAATTTACTGGCAAGGATGATCCAGGTCTTCCTTGCCATCTTGTAAGAAAAGCTTTTCAATCAAACAGCCAGCAGACTGTTAAATAATAGCAGCCATCCTGGTGAAACTTTGATAATGGTCTAGTCCAGTGGTTCTCAAACTGTTGAACCAGAGCAGATTAGGTGTGGAAAACCAGATGAATACAATATTTCTGTCTTACATTTATTTGTAACAAAACACTAACAAAGGAAGCTGGAAACACATCGAATTCAGTGCTGGCGGGAAGCCTAACCCAGCTGTCATTCGGTGAGTCAGGGTACACGCTGGACAAGGCACCAGTCTATCACTGAACTAACACATAGTGACAGACACAAATCATTTTATCAAAGACAAAAGAAATCCCAATTTCTTAGCCGCATGTGGAAGATCCATCATCATTCTCCTTGCTCCACATGAGTTGAAACCATCAAGTATGTTACCTGGCAGGCCACATCCTCCGTTTTTGATTCGACACCTAGAGGAAAACACCTGCTCTGACATCACTTACTGCGGTTGGTTACATGTGCCCATTAATGTCTGTTCCATATGAAAAAGTGAAAAATCCAAGTTACCTTGATGCCATGCAGGCTGCGCTTTTGGCACTTCTTTACATTTTCTATGGGACTGTATAATAAGGGAGCAGCTTATCATTTTCAGCCAGCTACAGTGGAACTAAACATGCATTTGGTACATCCCAGTGCTCAATTCGTTAGGTACATTCTGCATTAAGGAAATGGATCATTGATGTCCCTGTGGTTTGATTACTTTCTCCTCACTGTCTGACACTGAAATAGAGCATTACTGAGAATTTCTGCTTCATGCATTATATTTCTCTAATGCCAAGAAGTAGACATCAGGCACTAGTGGTTTTCTGCTCTTTGTGAATCATGTTGATTCATGCTTTCACCCACTTTTTTTTTTCCTATCGTCTGGCTTTCTCTCTTTCTCTTCTACAGCAATTCCCTCACCTGATGCAAAGAATGCCAACCTGTACTTCCTGGATGTGGTTCAGCAGGCGAACTCTATCTTTCATTTGTTTGACAAACAGTTTAATGACCAGCTCATGCCTCTGATAAGGTCAGTTAAGGGTTAAAGATGATGAACCTTTTATTCATCTAGTAAAAAGATTTTCCTGAATTTATCTTTCCTAATCTGATTTTAGCTCATCTCCAAAGTTGGCAGAGTGTTTGCACAAGAAAAAAGAGGTGATAGAGCAGATGGAAGTGAAACTGGACACAGGAATCGACAGGTCTGTGTGTTTCTAATACTTTGTCTGTAATGAAATAGCAAGTAGTTTTAAAAGACATTTATGGGTGTTTTGTTTTTAATCTTTCTCCCTGCTGCACACAGAACACTAAACTGCATGGTGGGCCAGATGAAGCACATCTTGGCAACAGAGCAGAAGAAGACAGATTTCAGGCCTGAGGATGAAAACAATGTCATGATCCAGTACACTACAGTAAGAGAGAAAAATCTTCAGCTCGCTTTAAGGAGCTCACATTCAAAACTAAACAAATTAGCAAAGGAAACTTGCAAATCAAATCCACACCTAGTTTTTCTTCGACTAAATACAGATAGTGTGTCGGACTGAACGTGTTTTCCATGTTTCTCCTCGTGTACCCCCCACCTTGACAGGCCTGCTCCAAGGTATGTGCCTACGTCAGTCGGCAGGTGGAGCACGTGCGGAAGTCCATGGATGGGAAAAATGTGGACACAGTGCTGACGGAGTTGGGCATTCGTTTCCACCGGCTCATCCATGAGCATCTACAGCAATACAGCTACAGCTCAATGGGAGGGATGCTGGCCATCTGCGACGTGGCTGAATACCGACGATGCGCCAAGGACTTCAGGGTGAGTGTGGGGTGGGGTGGGGGGTGGAGCATAGGTCCAGAATGCACTGGTCACAGGGCAAACATGGCTTTTCCTACAAAGGCTCTACCTGGGATGTTTTATTAAATAAACTGGTCAGGCCAATCCAAAATAAAGGCTCTGGCATCCTTTGTTAATCTTTCAGTACAAACAAGAAGGGTGGCAAATAAGAATTATTTCCATCATTGATTATTTGATTGCTTATTTTCCTTTGTTAAACATTCAGTCTAAACATACATGGACCAACAGCATTGTAAATTTTCCGTGTTTAACGTGTACATTTGCTTATTTTGTCAGAACAGCTGTTAAAAGTCCACAAGACAATTCATTTTAATTATTAATTATTTAACCCCGTAAAGGATGAACCATTAAAAATTCTCAGAAAATTAGATTTTTTAACCTTCTGATGACTAAAAAAAGAATATGCATTTATAAATATAAATTTGCATGTATGCATTTTATTGTAATTTGTGTCATTTTTACTAAATCTGGCATTTTTGTAGACTATTGCTCGCAGTTTGTTTACCTCAAACAAAAACATATGGGGACTAGGGTTAAGGTTGGGGGGGACAACACTGATGTAGAGGTTTAAAAAAACTTGACCCGTGTATCATGTTATGTAGCAAATAAATAAATTAAATTAATCTATTCACAATTAACTATATTATATGGAAAAACTGGCAATTCTCACAGAGAGTCTGCAAATATTAGACATTTTTATTTAATCTAAATGTATAAAAACCTAAAGTATGTAAACAGTCTTGTACTTCACTGTCGTTCAGGTCCCTCTGGTGCTGCAGCTCTTTGACACACTCCATGCCCTTTGTAACCTCCTGGTGGTTGCCCCTGATAACCTGAAGCAGGTCTGTTCGGGTGAGCAGCTAACCAATCTGGACCGAAACCTCCTGCACGCCTTCGTCCAGCTCAGAGTGGATTACCGTTCAGCTCGACTCGGTAGACACTTCAGTTAATGACTGTTTCAACACCTCCCTGAGCTCCGTCCAGTAAATTATGCTTTGATGAGATGATGCATCTTGAAGATACCCATTACTGCTTCAGTGAATGCATCAGTCTGGCCCTAGCATACAGACTGTACTGGGATTGCTTTGTGCGTCATGGAGACAAGGGCCAGTGCTCCTTGAATGTGTGCATTTTACCTTTTTTTCCCATTGTTTATTTCTCCAAGCTGAAGAAATTTAAATGTCTATTGACTTAATTTCAATTGTTTTTAAATACTAATCTATGGCAAAGATATCTGAAATCTAAGTAAATGGACATTACTCATTTCTATGGTTATCTAAAAAGAAACACTTTTTTTTTTATTGTGCCAAAAATATAAATTCTGTGGCTGCACCTGTGCACAGAAGTGGACCCGAAAGCTGCTTTAAAGGGAATCTGTCAACAATCACACTGTAAAGTCAAGGCTGTAGTCACTCTGTGCATTGCAGACAGCTACCCCTTGTAATGAACTGTAGGAAACCAGACAGAGACAGCCTGACTAAGCATGAGATCTGAGGTCTGTCTGGCTAAGAGAGACACATGACCACCTCTATAACCTTTGACCCTTGACCACAAATTACAGGTCAAGAGGCCATCTCAGAGTAGTGTGATCCGAGCTGCAAACAGGTCTGAGAACCTCTCTGTAGGTTTGGGTGGTCTCTTTATGGCTTAGATGATTGGTGTGATGGGTCACTGAGTATGTGTCACTGTAATTGCACAGATCAACACTTGCTCATCCAGTGGGGCACACAGTCCAAAGACATTGTCAGTCTGATCTGCAGTGTTTCTGGGTCAGGAGACACTACAGTGTGGACCTCTAATGATTAAGGAAACAAGCAAGAAGGGACTTCTTCACACAGGGCTTATTAGGGAGCTTCTACACTGAGAAAGACGAAGGGTCGTGTACCTAATGCCCAAAACTGTCTCTTATACAAAGTCGCTCTCATTGTACTGCTGTTTACCTTAATTAGTGACCCAATAAAAATCTGTTGCATTTTATTACTGTCCGTCTATGAATATCCTTCATAAATTGGGGAGCTGTGAATAGAAAGTTTGCTGAGTTCTCTTCAAATGTGACTTTCAAAGTGAGATGAAACAGTCTGTCTATAGAAGTCATCAAGTATTCATAGGAATTCTTGCCACCAGAGTAAAGTTCTTTCTTAGACTTCAGGAAGTGAGCAGAGCCAGAGGGGATTAGATATCTACGAGTTGATGAATTGTGTGCCGTAGTCATGGACTGGGGGAGAGCTGGGGAGATAGAGATGGCTGAAAGCTCAGTTCCAGCGCCGGCTGGTTAGTGTTGTGTAGAGGGTACACACGGTGCTGTGCAAGTTCAAACAACATAATTAATTAGGCTAATATTAATATTATCAATGCCACATAAATTCAATTCTCTCAGCCCTAATCACAACTGGATAGCTTGTAAAAATTATTTTGTTAGGCCCTGATGCAAACAGTGGGTCTTTTCCAAACATTTGAAAACTATTTGTTTTTGCGCCGATTAATGTGTGTGGCGCGGGAAGGGGTTAGGGGAGCGGAGCCAGGCCAGAGACGATAACTGGTGTGGAGACGAAGGCAGAGGCGCAGCCTGGCCCCAGGGACTCCCAGCACAGGCACATGGAAAAGGGGGAGGGATGTATTTTTTGGGGTGGGTGTTTGAGCAGGTGGAGGGGATTAGTAAAACTGTCAACACTGGAGAGCTGGATAAGACTGTCCTCTCTTACTCGTCAGTTTGAGCAGCTCTTGCATACACATTCAGAAACATAAAGACTCCAACACATACAAACATACGCTGGTGTCAGGACAGCAGAAAGACTGTGGTTGAACTGACCGTGAACGTGTCGTTCTACTTTTGATTTTTACTTTCTGTTAAAACTGTTTCCTGTTTTAACAGGAAACTGTCCGCCGCTTTTGTATTCAGATAGCAGAATATCTGCTCCCGTGCAAGGAAACCATGCCAAGATGTGTGCAGTTAGCTTTGAATTTATACCGGGACTGTGATCATCAATACCTCATACCTACAATATCGATCGTTTTGACCTTTCCATTGTGCAATTAAATCTTTAAACCGTGCTATTAGATCAAGCTTTGTTTAGCCAGGTGTCAGTGAAAGAGGCTCTCATTGAAAATGGTTGTTTTGTAATCTAAGGGGTTTTAATCCACACAAATCCAAATCTCTTGAAGGTGAGAAAATTATATTCTGTCTGTAGTACAGTAGTTTCAAATAGAACCTCTCTACGTGCACATTTCAAGCATCTGGTTTTTAACCAATGCTTTTAATTTTATTTTACAGCTGAATCCTCTCTGACACTATTTGTTTGCTGTCTTTATGCATCTCCCTCCCTCCTTTGTCTCCTCTGCCAAATCATCGACCGTAGCTTCTTATTTGTCCACTCACCCGGCTAGTTCTCCCAATATCCCATAAATCCTTGCTTTCGGCGCATTGCTGCTTCCCCAACTAGGCCGTCCCTCTCTCTGCCTCCTGGAGCCCTGACAATAAAGCATTACAGCAGTCAATCCATGTCAACAACAGCTTTGCTTAATTCCTGCTAAACACGTTTAAACTAAATCTTCACCTAATGATGCATAATGATTTGCTCTTTAGTGTGCTTGTGGCTCATATCAATTTTTCTGGTTTATTTTACCCACCAGTGAAAAGATGACTCAGGTGGACTCGCTGTGGAAGACAGTCTGGGATTAAGGATCCCCCCTGTTAAAATTAGGCAGTAATTGTGACTAGATCCATGAGTGTTTTGGCCTCACGGAGAACATCTTGTCTGACTAAATGTCCTCCGTTCTTAGCATTTTCGAAGCAAACAATGAGCGATGTTTAGAAATCACACAACAGATGGGATCACTGTATCCTGATTAGCTAGTTTACATATGAGCTGAATTGGAGTAAAAACTATTAAAACAGTGGGATCTTCATATTTATACATCTATGGTGGATATTCAAAGAAAGGCTTTTGTGGTCTTTTTCAAATCTATTCTTCAGAATTCCTCTGTGAGAGACTTTGGTGGCACACATCCAGGCCCTCTGATGCGATGCAGATGTTGCCCTGGCCTTGACCTCCTGCCCATGCGATGCCAGGGCCAAAAAGGCACAGGTGCCACGCCACCTTCAGTCTTGGGCAGCTGAGGGCTGCACTGTGCAGGATGTGAACGGTGCCAACTCTCCTCCTTTGCTCGCTTTTATTATCTAATGGGGTTTAATAATCCCTTGATTCTTGCAATCATACACAACCAGTTTCTTGAAGATGTCACAAAGTAGTTTGTTTGTTCTGCTTTTTTTTTTTTGCCCTTCTTCCTCCACCCTCCCCATCTCCTAAAAACACTATTAATTCTCTGCCGTAGTGGAGTGTCTTCCAGTGCTATTTCCTGGCCCGGTGCCTGTGCCTTGCTCTCTCTTGGCTGGGTTTGTCTGGTTGACTGCTCCACAGGAACAGACTGGCACTCTAGCTGAGGGCTCCGGGGTCTGCACACACAATCCACTAAACATGTCTCTGTGTGAGGAGCTGCACTACTTCCTAAATATGAAGGAGGAATCTCGAGTTGCAGCAACATTAAGCACATTTCCTCTTAATTATTTTATGTAGATGTACTTACCGTTATAATATATAATTTAATATTACTGTGCATTATGGGTAATTATCAGGAATTCTAGCAACTGGTCCAGTCTTGCTATTATAGTGTACAATACATGCTTAAATTCCATACAGTGCACTCCATTATTGGCATGTTGGTGCGTGCAGGACTAAGAAAAATACTGCAGAAGCATTTTAAAATCATGGTATAAAAAACAAATTGATTGTGATGTTTAAGGGACTTTGGTGTTAAACACATTCACTCACAGGGCAAACAAACATCTGTTACGTTTGTAAGGCCTTTGGCCCTCCTAACCCACTGATGTTGAACCAAGCCTGCACACTTGCCAGAGAAACAAATGAGGTCTCTCTCTCTCCTTCACTGAAGATGAAACACTGCATCACCAAAGCATGTGCGTTTGTCTAATCAAGTTTTTGCCCGCGGCTACATCGAATGTAAATGAATAGGCTTGTGTGTGCCAGCCTCTTATTTCTGTTGAGGCTGGCTGTGTTTGATGATGAAACGGTGCGGTGAACATGAGACAGAAGGGGGCACTAGTGCTCCAGTGTTGCTCTCCTCCCCTGTGGAGCCCTCTCCTCCTCAGAGCTTCTCACAATGGGGATCTGCCTGAGGGGGGAAATGTTGCTTTTTTAGGTCTGTGAGCCCATATCCCTTAATCCCCAGCCATGATTGACAATCATGATTTAGGGTATATGGTGTCCCATTCTAATCCACGAGCAATGATTTCATTTGCATACCTTCCGTACGTGGCCTCATTTTGGAGGAAACGGCTGCCTTTGTAAGTGATACAGAAAGAGAGAGGGAGAGAGCTGAAGAGAGTGAGTGCGAGATAGAGAAAGAATGGATGGGGGAATGTTTGTGTCTGTGTGTTTTTTGTCTTCTTTTTTTCTCTTTGCAAGAAGAAAGATGATAGCAGTCTCCATGCCCAAACAAACACTTTCAATATGTGCATTTCCTCTGCAGCACTTTCCCCTGACACACACACACACACACACACACACACATGCACAACGCATGTATATATTCAAACTCACAAGCACCATCACAAGTATATTTAGAAATGTAAAGATGTGCGGAGACACAGGGAACACACAGAGATGCTCCCTCACACGATGCAAAACTAAATTGCTATTTGCTCATTTTATAACCAAGTCAGGCTTAATTATAATCATGGGAGTTTGGGAGTTACCGTATAATCTCTAGAAGGTATTAAGAATTTCCCAGAGCACACCACAGTTAAAAGAAACAAATACAAATACGAACAATTATTTCCCAGTCATAACACCCAAGGGAATGTGAATCAAATAATGCTCAGTGTTTGGTATGCCCACAGAGAGCATTCATCCTTGCTTTTATCTACTGAGGAAGTGGAACACAAGTGACGCGCTGGATAAAAGGTCAAAAGAGTCACATTTCTGTGCAAAGGTAAAGATACAAATTATAAAGATCCCCAAGATAAGACGCTGGAAATTTAATTTGGTTATTTTTAATTTCATTGTAATTAATTCTTTGTCATTTTCAACAATAAATTCCCTATAATTTATGTGCTGGATATCATTAATATATTAGTATTATATATAATTGTAAATAATGCAGTAATTTAAAAGAAATCATATCATAACTCTATATATCTTTGCAGTGTTTCCAATTCTACGAGAAATTTCCCTTTTTGTTCTGCATAATGAAAAAATACACAGACACCAGGAATAATTCAATAATAACTGACAAAAGATACAAGTTTATTTTTTTTAACAATAAGTGAGCCAATCCACTCATGATAATCAGCACACATGATGTGCAAGCTTACAAAAAGAACAACTGTAAACGCTAAAAATGGTGCACAGGAATAACGAAGTGCAACTTGATAAAAAACGAAGGTATTTTTGGTGTTATTAAAGCAGAAAATGATTTAATTGCTTAAACACTGCATTAAACACACTTGCTTTCCACTTTCAGCATGCACACAACCATGCTGAGTTCATATACTCGATGAACAATGACTTTAGTTAAGTGACGAATAATTTTCAAAACAAGTTTGTTCGTGTGATTGATCTGATTTTGACACACTGAGGAAAAACTCCAGTTTTCTTACAACAGAGGGAACTAATGGCAAAGGATCCTCTTCTCCCCAAAAAATAATCACCACCGGTACTGTACCATCAACCCAGCTCCCTGACTGACTGAGCCTGGCCAGGTCTCTGTGACAGAGGACTCCCCTTTGGAACAATAACAGTCTGATAATCTCCTCTTATCTCTAGTGTGTTTAGTGCCTGGTTAACAGGCTGTCAACTTGATGGGTGTCTCTCTACGCCTGTGCCATAGGAGAATGATCGTGTCATCGGGAAACAGAAAGGGGTGTCCTATTGACTTGGTGGGGAAGGAAAGCTACAACAGAGGAGCCAATGAAACTGAAATTAAGTAGAAAAAAAAGGACTGTGGTTGTTTAATTTTCTTGCAAAAAGACGTTTTTGTTTGAAACTACCAAAATGAATTGTTCGGTATATCATGCACTGCTCGAATACTTTCCCCTTTTTAAAAAAAAAAATATCTAAAATGGCAGTGAGAGCGGCTGCATTTGTGTCCTCCCCCTCTCATCTCACCCAGCCCAGTTCTCATCCGGGACATGTCAGAGGTGGTGTGGCATAAAGCAGCCTGAGGGTTATTAGCACCTAAGCATCACACCCATCATCCCACCTCCACGGACCATCCCACCCTCTGTACATTAAGCACTGTTTACCAGGCCTGCCCTAATTGATTCTGTCTCTTTATCTTTTTACCTCCTTAATTTTGTTATTAAGTGTGCGGGAGAGGCACGAAAGCTCCTCTTTTTCCCATTTTAAGAAATTATACTCTTGTACTTGATCCAGCTAACAGGATTTTCTTAAATTACTTTATAAAAGACCATCTTTTAACTTTCTTCTTTCTCTCTCTATCCATTCATTAGCAGGTCTGCCTCAAGGCCTGCTCACATCAATTTCTTGGGTTAAAGTTACAAACTTAGGCAGCTCAGCCTGACGCTCACGGTGGTTTTTGTGGACGAGAGGGGGTGGCTGGAGGTGGAATGGGGACGAATTATTAATTTCTGAAGTATTAGAAAAATAAAGAGATTGAATTAAGAGTATTGGTCCTCTGTTATCCAGCATGGCTAGCCTCAGGGACTTACTGTGGTGGAGGACATTATGCAAATGCTCTCCCTCCCTCACTCTGTCATAGCTCGCTATCTTCCGTGCGCTCTTCCTCCCTCCCTTCTTTCACCCTTTCTCTCTTTTTCTCTCTCTTGCACTCAAGCTATGGTCCCCTTTTAATCTTGCCCTCCCTCTCTCTCTCTGTCTCTCTTTAATCTTCATCACTCAGCAGAGGCAGACACAGAGGAAAGCGGCTCCTGTTGAAACAGCTCCTCTTTCCTTGTTTTCTCTCATGTGCTAAAGTGCTGGTTTCCAAAAAATCCCAAAAAGTAACATTAGAGGGATCCTGGACAGCCAGACTATAAAATCAAAAATCCATATTTTAAAGAGGCTGGAAGACCCAATCAAATCCTTTATCAAAGATGAGGAGCAAGTAAAGAGAGTGGAGTTATTAATCACCTGCACTGGGGAAACAAAAGGCTTCATATTATTTCTTATTCACCTATTAACACACCCTCAGCCTGACATTAGGAACATCTTGGGATTCAGTGTGTTGCCCAAGGACTTGTCAGCATGTGAAGCATCGCACAACAGCGCTTAGTTTTATTGATAGTATTGAGCAGAGAGTGGACAGGAAAAACACGCAGATAATGGTCTGGGGTGGACTCAAACCTTGGTCTCCACAGTAGCTTTTGGCATATGGGGCACCAGCTCATCCTATATAATATTGAGTGTCTAATTAAAAAGGAACCATTACATATCTTAAATATTTACAGGTATGGGGGTGTACTATTGCACATGAAAAAAAGTGTCAGGAAAATAAAGAGGTTGAATGAAGACTTTGGTCCTCTGTTATTCAAGTTTAACAATGAAAAAAGTTTGACTGTGGAGTTAGAATGTAGTGAGCTGTGCACGTTGTCCTGATTAATAATGGAGGCTGGGATGCTGATAGTGTAAAACAGTTAAAGTATTAGTCAAACATTTGGTGGAGTTAATGGTAAAGTCTTTCTTGCTGGGCGTAGCTGGGCATTGCAGGAAGCTGGATGCACTGAGGAATGAGGGACAATGGAGGAGTGGAAAGAATTCAGTCTTATCTATCATTTGGGTTTTAGTGCACATGTATATATGTTGCATGTGTCATGATTAATGGTAAACTTGTTAAGCACTTTTGTTTTGAGACACCAAATCTGCAATTTTTAATTCATCTACAGCACATCAAACTTTGTGATGTAACAAGAGGCGTGAAATGACAAATCTACAGTTTCATTTTTTACTTCAGCAAGTATTTAACAGCAGTGTGAACAAGTGAAAATGTTATTCTCAGCGAGCAGCATAGCTCTTTGCTTTAAAAAGAGCCAAAGTGACAACTTGCTTTGCTAAAAGCAAAAATTAAGCAGTTCAACTAATTAATCAAAATCGACTCCACAGATCATTCTGAAAGTGTATTTTAGCGCTCCTTAATAACTAACAAATTAAATAACCACAGGGTTACTGTGCTCAAAAACATGTAAAGATTAAACTATTACTTCTATGAACCACAAAAGTAGAAAATCTACACAGGGACGCATAATCAAATCCTCCCTTTATTGATGTTGGGATTCTCCTGCACAAGAATCTGAACATTTCTTTAAAAGACAAACAGGTAAAGACAGGTTAACGAAGGGCTAAATGCATTCATTATCTATGATCCATAAAGATCCTGATAGCCCAGACTGACATGTAAAACTATGGTCAATACTGATGTTTATTCAAGAGGGCTGTAAAAGGCTGATGAGACTCAAGTCTAGTTAATTAAGACTTGATCGAGGAGGGGGAGGGAAAAAAAGAGAGGGGGCAGGATGATAAGAAGAGGATGGGTAAAGCAGAGGCAGGGAGGAGAGGGAGGAGGCCAGCGAGGCATGGTGTCAGTAACAAGGCCAGTAGCAGGAGGGGGAGAGGATCCCAGCAGCACCGGAGGCATCCTGCTCCAGCAGCGTGCGCGGCACTAGAGGCAGAACAGACAGGTTTGATGTTAGCAAATATTAGCTCTGTGCAGATCGTGGGTGTATTCTCTTTGACACACTCATTGCATATTCAGAGACAGATGTTTCCGAGGACGACGGAGAGGAGGAGGAGAAACAGGCGGCTGAATGAAAGGCCTGAGATGGCAGAGTTGCTCTCGGAGGAGCAGGTAATTGGCCCCTCGATGGTAGCAGCGACAGAAAGAGGCACTTACGCGCACACACATACACAGGCCCCCCTACACGCACACAGGCACACACACACACCCTTTTCCTCGCTCGTCTCCTCGGCCTCTCTTCTCAGATCTGATAAAGGTAAACGTGTAGCAAATTTGTCATTTGATGAGGGAGGATTTCCACAAACAGAGCTGACATGATGAGCCTGTGATCTGCCTGTATGAGAGTCAGCAGGGGCCCAGGCAGGCAGAGATCTCAATCCTCCCTCTGTTGCCCCCTCCTCCTCCTTCTCCTCCTCGCCTCCACTCCTCCACTCGCTCTGTGCTTCTCTTTTCCTCGCATACTGTCACACACACATTTGGCTGCGTTCGCATGGAGCCTCAGTCTCAGTAATTGCTGCCTGCCATCCATATCTTTCC
This sequence comes from Mchenga conophoros, assembly GCF_057382185.1. Taxonomy (NCBI): domain Eukaryota; kingdom Metazoa; phylum Chordata; class Actinopteri; order Cichliformes; family Cichlidae; genus Mchenga; species Mchenga conophoros. The sequence continues at coordinate 29,615,760 of NC_140544.1, read as the reverse complement.
CCTTGTCTGTCTCCGAGTCCCTCGCTCTGCTGCTGTCTATCTCTCCTCCTCAGAGACATCCTCTTCTCCCCTTTTTCCCCGTTTCTTCTTTTCTCCATCAAATAAAGGGCCGGGCCCTCGCCTCAGCATCACACTCAATTTCTGACTCTTTCACTTATCTCTGGGCTCCACGCCTGCAGACTGCTCAATTATCCACACTCACCTAGCTTCTATACTACTTGCTCTTCTCTACCCATGCAAAGAAATCGAGAAAAAAACGTCAAATATTTCAAACAGCATTTTGACAAGTTAATGGGGTTAATGGTCAAGAGCTCAGTTGTAGACATGAGCTGTGTGATAAAGTTGCAACATATTCAGGTGATAGCAGCCCCACTGGCATAAAAGAGGGATTTGTGAATGGGTTTTGGAGTACTGGTGTCAGATGATTAGATGGGCTGAGTTAAATGAAGTTCAGTGGTGATGGCGCATCAAAGCGCCTCTTTCAAAGGCTGACCTCCATTACCACAATCATTTCTACTGCGGTAACCACCTCATAGACACCCTCCCTCAAAGTGATCACAAGTCTCTTCTCCGACCATAAAAACACAGCTTCCCCATCCCACCGCGCCTAGTTGCTCTGCACTACTGCGAGCCTCTTTTTGGACACATAACCCACTCCTCTCCATCCACGCCTACACCCCTCTCTCTTCTTATTCTCTTTCTGAGTATATTCCTTTCCATCTGATGTGAGAAGGAGTCACTGGGTTTGAGGCTTTCCACTGAGGGGTAATGGTCCTGCCTCTGACTAGTCCCATGACTCTAATCCTGGGACTCTGGACCCGAGCTACTGCTCTCCTCCATGCTATGCCTGCTCAATGGCCCTCTGTCTTTCTAAACTGCCTGAGCTCAGGTTAACCCTTTAATACGATTTAGGAATGCATGAATAGTTTAGCACCAACAAGTCTGACAGGGCTAAACCAAGTTGTGTAGCAGAAACATTTACAGGATGAATAAAGTTATAACAGAATCGTAGTTTTGGTCTTCAGTTAATAAGAAGAAAGTCCAGAGTCAGGCACTCTGATACCTGTAAATATAAAGCTAGGACTGGAAGGCGGAAGCACCTGCTCACAAATTATATATAACATTACATTATATCTGAACTTATCAGAAACTACAAAAAACATACCAAAACTCTTGTTAAAATTTTGGATACTGTACAATACTTACTACTTAAGAAATGTTAGCTTTATTGACATATCCTCAAATCACAGAACTCCAACAACAATTCGAACAACATGATTGTATGCAGGAAATGTCCCCAAATGGCCTTTAATTAGGATAAAAAGAACAGCACAACAAAGCTTGGATGCCTCTATCGGGAACAAGAGAAGCAGACAAAGATGAAAAATTATAATTTAAGGTAAAATACAACCATATTTAGAGACGAGAAGTTGCATACTTTTCCCTTGTTTGCTTGTTTTTCCTTGATCATGAGGTAGAATGGCTTTTTAAGTGATGCATCACTGTAACTATGGGTACTGTGTGCTGATTCTCACTTTATCCTAAATTCTGTGTCTCTAAATGAATTTGACTTATTTTCAGGTGAGGAAAAACGTGTCTGTAACTGCTTACAGATGCACAAATATAAAAACATACTTGTGTTTTTTTGTTTTTGTTTTTTAAATGTAGATAAAGTCATTGGTTTTGATGTTTTGTCGCCATGTTTCTGATCATCTGTTAGTCTTGCCCCATTGTCTTCAGTTTATTTCGCTGTTAATATGTGGTGTGAGCTCAGCAGACTCTTTGGTTGAGTACAATGTTATCCTAACTGATAGAAATGATAGCCGAAACCACAAAAACAGGATCCAAGTTGTATTAATTAGAATTATCCCTTAATACTCTAACCGGGCCTGGAGCTCCTGTCAACTGTTTGCTCTCTAAACATACTACAATCTTCCTGTTTATGAAGCCACTGCACCCTGAAACAGTTTCAGAAAAAAGCTTTGCTGCCTGGGAGAGGTCGTCTGTGGTGGGAGAGGGGGGATAGGAGAGGGGGAAGATTTTTTTTTATGGGGGGGGCTCAGAGGAGAGCTGAACTTTGTTAATGGAGTGTTTCTCCATGCAAGTCACTCAGCTTTGAAAGCCAAGCCCCCCGGGTGAGGACTCTGAAGCGCAGGAATCAGACATGCACAATCAGTTCCACTCCTTAAATCTTCTTCAGAATCGTATCTATTTGAGCAGCCTTTCCTTAATTTATTTCTCTATCAGTTAGTGGGTTGTGATCTGGCGAAGTGCTTCGGGAATAGGAGGCACCGCTGAATGGTGAAATGGAGAAGGTTCCTCTCTTTCTCTCTTTCTGTTTTCTGCTCCCTCGCTGATTTCCACACACACTCGTATACTCCCTATCTCTCCCCCTGTGCCCTCACCATCCATTTAGGCAGCGCCTCTGACTAATTTGCCCATCACGCTTGCTGTCTGGTCCTTTACGGTTGAAGATGTTTTGACGTGTCTCTCTCGGCTCGCTCTCTCCACTGGCACTGTCTCCACTATGATTAAGAATATTCTGATAATAAGCAAATGCCAAGAGTCACCGAACGGCTGAGGAATCTGGAGTGCCACAGCATGAGAAAGTGTGTTTCTCTGCATCAGTGGAAAAAATGTTTAGAGTGAGGAGTGCATGCACAGCATTTCCACTCAAAGGAAATGTAATCCAAACTGCAGAAAGAGAGGGGCTTCTTGAGGGCAGATTCTTTATGCTGCACATGAAAGAGATGCATACTTTCATTTACACCTCAGATTTAACATTTAGATCAATGACAAATTGAGTCACATCTCTTATCAATCACGCGCATTTGTTAGCAGGGGGGTTTAGTGGATGTGTAAGCACCTGTGCGGCTGTCGGTGCCCCATGCATGCACCCACGTGGCTTTTTTCCAGGACCTGAGTCAACACCTCCCGCTATCCAGCAGCTCGCTCCGGAGGTCGCCCTGTTTGACTCTTCCCACAATCCCCTTGGAAAAAAGGGCGTGTCGCTGACAGGAAGAATGTGCCAAGCCAATGAGGCAACCCCCTCCTCTAGCCTCCAATCCCCCCCCAGTTCAACCACCAGTCCCTCTGAATCCTCCGCACACTGGACTCACAAAGTGATTAGTTGGGGATTAAAATATTTGCTGGGAAAATATCTTTCTTGGCTGTCTGACCCAACATCATAGTTCAAAGACATGGGCTTAACTAACTTTTCTCTTTACTTGACAAATAATCAAGACATCCCTGAACCACACCCAAGACACAGGCCATGAATCACTTATAGCCCAGTAAGACTAATAAAAACCACCAGCTCTTTGTATGCAGGCTGATTACGCTGAAAACACTTGCTGATTGTGTGCCGCATGGAGCCAAATGGGATGGATCATGTGCTCCACTGAAAGGGAGGTAATTACTAAAGAACATGAAGATGCATTCTGTGGATTAATATAAAGAAACTTTCAGTGGAAGAGAGAGACTTTCTGCAGTGGAAAAAGGATTTTAGATTCTTTATTTGTAGCATAAAAAACGTACTAAACGCTTAGCTAAAGGTATAATTTTTACATCAAAAGTGTTACTTAAGTAAAAGTGCACTTGAAGTGTCAGAAATTGAAATTTATGAAAATCTCATATACAGGATTATTCATACTGATGCTTAATGTGAAAATGGCATTTCAGTCCATTAAAAAAGATCAAATTTTAACTGATTTGAATACATTTTCTGCTTTTTTTTATTTCACCCAAAGAGCTCATTCTTACACCACTACCACCACTTAAAAAAAGAAAACATAAAAATAAAGAAATTAAATAACCACAACCAATTACAAAAATGTCTCCTATTTAAAAAGTATTAAATGTCTGAAAAAAATAGACTCCTTTGCATAATGACTATTTTGTAGTCTCCCCTTTTATAACAATGCTATTTTGTGCCACTTAACCTCACCTTCGTGTATGTAGTGATGATCCAAGAAGTAGGCTCATCTTTTTTATTGAGTGAAATTCTGCTATTCTCTAAGTTTGCTACTTAGCACCAACATCCATCCATTCATCTTCTTAGCTGCTTGTCAAATTTAGGGTAGTGAAGCAACTGGAATCACTAGGCAGGATACATCCTGTACAGGTTACCAGTCCGTCACAGCGGTATTTGGGATTAATTTGCAGGTATTTGTGTCTCTTTGATAAAGAAGCATCTTACAAACTAGTCAAGTTGAGTCAAAGTTTATATTTATAGCACATTTAAAACAATCTGAGTTGACCAAAGTGCTATTCAGGTTATACGAAATGTACACTATACATAACAATCACTAAATCAACAATAATTATTTGCTAAAAAGGGTTAAAGAAAAAGAAAGTAAATAGGATTGTGTTTGCTTGATAAAAGCCAGGGCATCCTGTTCAAGTAGACCTGCAAAAAAAGGAGAACAAGTAGGTTTTTAACCTGATTGAGAGACTTGGCAGCTGTCATGTGGGAGCCACCACTGAAAAGGCTCTATCGCCTCTGCTTTTGAGCCTGGCTCTACGAATATTCAAGAGCAGTTTAGTGCTTTGGTAGGATTGTAGAGTTGCCAGGTTCACTAAAGTAAAACACTAAGACTGTAATGTGATCACACTGTTTCTTACCTGTCGAAAGGTAAGCTGTTGCAGCTCAGGGTCCTTTGGGTTAAAATGTTGGTTGCTTATGTTTGGTGTTGCTTGCATGAATTTTGGACCAATCAGATGCTTCCCATTGCTTTGTGAACTTTTGCACAGTACTATATATATGTGTGATTTCAAGAATAGGCTTAAAACAGTGAGGTGGGTCTTTTCTAAATGCTCACATAAAGTGTTGAATGCAGGAGTGAAGTTGCCAAGTACATTATTACCCCTCAGGGCCAAACAACACGCTCCCCTGAGGACTTACACCACTCAGCAAATTAAGAGTGGTTCTGTGGCTAGAGCCGTCTATGTCAGCAGCCTTCATCTCCCTGCCGAACAATACAACCTGCTCTACCACCGCAGAGCATTCATTTCAGCTCGATGCCTGGTCTTGTTATTCCTTTATTATGAGTCCTGGCTACTAACTCAGGGGGCTAATATTGTTTTGCTTCCGACGGTCATTTGGCACTGAGTGCTCTTAATTTCTTGTGCCCCTTTTCTCCATCCTACCTTTTCTTTGTGTCTCGTAAGGGTGGGGGCAGACGTGGCCCGTCGGCAGAATGCAAAGGTTTAATTATTTTCTGTTGAATTAATTAAGGAGGAAAAACTTGTTCTTGGGGAACAAAAGTGAGGCTGGCTGGAGGCAGTGGCTGAGAATGGGTGTGAGGCACAGGAAAGCATCAGTGTAGCCTGGCAGCCTCAGAGGATTTAATTTAGAGTAGGTCTCCTGGAGGGTCCATCTACTAGAGTCCTGGGCCCCAGATCGACCACTCGGAGGCTCTTATTGGTACCAAGCTTACAGCTATCCATCACTGTCACACCACCCTCTGAAAAACAGGGCGCACTGCAGAGAAACATCATCAACACTTCTGACTTTATGAATATCAAAGTCACTGTGTGCAGGTTAGGTGTTTTAAAGCTTCATTTTCTATCAACAGCATCCCAGTATACCCAGTTTATTTCCTGTGCACGTGTCCAGTCCCACTCAGTTAAGCTTCTCTTACTTAGTTCCAGCACTGTTCAACCTGAGCCGTCCTTCTGAAACACCCAAGTAAAACCCAAGCACCTTGATCTCAGCTGCCTCCAGCTTCCGTTCCCTGTTTTCATCAGCAGCACTGTCTCTAAGTCATAGCTGGTTTCACTGAAATACTGACTTATTTGTAATGTTGCTAACCTGTTCAGCATTAAAATCTTGGTCAACTTAAAAATTCACACTAAAAAGCAAAGGTAGTGTTTTTCCACCAAAAACCATTTAATTGAGATGTGGACACTTGATCAAAGCGTTCAGATGCTACATCAGGAGACAAATTAATCCCTGCACAATGGTTGTGGCAGTGTTGTTATCATTATTAACATTATTACTGGATGAGTAACAGAGTAATATATGACCAACACACTGAGTGACATACTGTTTAGAAATTCAAGGCAAGGCAAGGCAAGTTTATTTGTATAGCACAATTCAACAACAAGGTGATTCAAAGTGCTTTACAGAGACATTAGAAACAAAAACAAATAAAAAGCATGATTTAAAATTGATTAGAAGAAGCAAACAAACTAATTAACAAACAAACAAAACAGTATATAAAATCAAAACAGATAAAATCAGTAGTTAAAATGTAAGTTTTGAAATTTAAGCTTAAAAGTGTGGATTTGGTGCTTTATTCAAATGCAGCTGAGAACAGGTGAGTCTTCAACCTGGATTTAAATAAACTGAGTGTTTCACTTTACTAAACCAATCCATCCATTTTTAACCATGTTACTACACCACGGTGCTCTTATATTTAGTCATCTATTGCCGATGCGAGTTTCTAACTGTGAGCAAGGATGCCGTACTGCAGAACTTCTACATATTGCAGCTTAAATTCATTCATATTTACCTTTAACTCTGATCTTTTTACGCATCCATAAACAGCTGATTGCTATTTTGGGATATAATCTGTTTATTGCATAGTTTGGGGTCTTGTCCAAGTCTTTCAGACTTTTTCTGCTTCTCTCTTTTATCTGGATCCATTGGCATGTAACGTTCCAATGTGCCTCTGTACCCTGATTGCATTTTAGAAATACTTATCTTTTTTTTTTTTTTTTTACATTTTTCCCTCCCTGTCCTGATTTTGAACTCTTATCTGCCAATCGCACCACAATGCAGATGCCCAACCAAGACATGAACTGAGAATCTTTCAAACACACAAGAAAATACTTGGCTTTGCACGCAAGATAACTACATGATGTGTTGGAGTGTTTCTGGTTTTGCATGCATGTGTGTGTGTGTTTGTACTGTGGCAAACGGGGAGGGGACGACTGTTTGAATACTACATCCAAAGTATGCATGACAGAAATATCACCAAATTAGATGTCTCTAATCCCTTGGGAATAGGAATTAGCCTGGAATGAATCAGTCTTCAAATGAGTAGGTGTTTTGAGGAAAGTGAGGCACTGATATAATGCGCTGAAGCCAGTAAACAACAATCCACAATGAAAATACAAAAAGGAAAGCAAGTGGGGCTGCCAGAGGAAGATGCCAGTGAGATCTGAGACATTACATTCAGTATCCCAAACAATGAAATACTGCCATTGTCAACTGAGGATTTTTTTATATATATATTATGTTGTGCTTCTTACCTTTTGGCTTCATGTTTGAAAATTTTCAGGAAAATATGTCAATTTTTCTCAGTTTCATGGTGATGTTTCTTTTTTCTCCCTCTCTCTTGTTTGTCAGTACATTTAATATATGACGATTTAAGTCCAAACTGACAGGAAAAATGATCATGTCTGTTTAACAAAACGGAGATACTACCTTGCTGGACAGAACAGCTTCTGCTACTTTAATGCTGTGAGGGGAAAAATGAAGGTTTTTTTTCTTCGTCATTTAGTGGAAGTGGGTTAAATGGAACTAGTAGATCTGTTCTTGTCGTCTCTGCCAGTGATTCAATGATCAAAGCTGCTACTTCTACAGCCTTTGGGTTTGTCAGTGTGTGTATGAGCTGAAGAGCTGGTGCTGAACTAATGCCTACCAACGCTGGGGTGTAGAGTTCCTTCTACCGGGTGGCCGTGCAGCCCCTTAGCTCTGTGTCTCTCCAAGAGTCTGCCCACCCACAGCACAGAGGTGTTCAAATCTCCATTGGGACAAATCTGTCTCTCTCTCTAGCCCATAGCTCCCCCTCGCCCTCCTCTCTCTCCATTCCTCTGCTTTGATAGCTGTCAAACTGTTCTTTACCTTTTTTCTTCTTTCCAGGCCAAAACAGAGTCTGCGTCGAGACTCAGGGGTGCATCCCTGCCGAGGTTCTGCACCCATACTAATGAATTCCGATTAAAAGTGGTGTAGCGTGGCCTGTAATCTTAAAGTGTGCACTTTTTTAGGGGCGCCATCTTACCCCTTAATCACACTATCAAGTTGTAAGATCAATACAGCTTAGTGCTTAAGCTCTGTTTTATTTTGGAGGGGGGAATGGAGGCAGTGTACTCTGTAAATGTTCTTACTGGCACATGTGAATTTCTTTGCACTCAAATTAAGCAGGATTAAGAAGTGTGGGTAGGGGAACAAAGTGGGACAGAGGGGGAGCACGGCTTCTTCAGACAACAGCTCATGTGACAATAGCTGAGTGTGGTCAGCCAGACTATCTGTCCAGCAGTAGGTAGATGTGGGAGCTGTGCCGCTGCGCTCTGCTAGCACACAGGAACCGCCTGATGATAATTAGCATGGGAATGGAGCGGTCAGAAACAAAAGAAAAGAAACAAACAACTCAGTGTCTAAATAAAGTTTCAGCACACAGTTACCCATTGGAGCAGCGTCTATGGCCTAAGATGCTCACTTTCTGAAACCTAGCCACACTGAACTAAAGTCCACTTCATTTATTCAATCTCACATTACGTTCACGTGAACCCTTTTCTTGCTGTGAAGCAAGGACAACTGTTTTTCCACTGGTTGGGTGGACCCCTTTTTCATAAAATTACATTAATAATAATACAGATTTCAAATTAAGATACATATTTATACTGAAATCCTGCTGCATGCACACATCCACCCACATGTCACCCCTAGTAACCCCTAGTGCCTGCCAATGATCCTGGAGCATTGGGCTTGCTTTGGGGCTAGTTCTGACGAGCCATTGAGCTGCTTTTGTTGCACATAGTAACTCTGGCCCTTACCACTCACCTTCAGATGATGTGGCTGTTTCATTAATATTAATTTAAAGGGTCAATTCTTTGATTTAAGCTGATGTTAAATTGTGCATGTTTCTTAGGAATGAAATGAAATGAAATGAAATTTATTTTTCAGTCAACAACAACAACAACAGATTATAATTTTACATAAAAGTACTCAATCAAACAGTAACCGAAAAAGGTATAGGTTGAAGCCTTGTGGCTTATAATTATCCTATCCCTTACCCCCATAGGAATAATCAAATCCTTAACCAAGAAAATAAATAGCATTGATAAATAAGTTACATAGCAGTTTGAAAATAAATCAATGATAAATCAATAAATTAAATCAACACAAAATTATTCATCAAACCAAATTTCTATAACCATGTATAATACAAATTTTTAAAATCTTAATACAAAATGAAAAACACATCTTCAGTTCATCATTAAGTCCATTCCATAATTTCACTCCCAAAACTGACACACATCTATACTTAACATTGGTTCACACTTTAGGTATTTCAAACTTATAAGACCCCCTCAAATCATATTTTCCATCTCTTAGTCACATACTTAAAATACAAATTGGAACATTCTTTTAATCACTCGATATATCGTTTCTAAAGTTTTAGAATATATAATGTCCGTGAATTTTAACATAGAAGATGCAGTTTGGGAAGTCTGTTTCTTAATAGAAATGTTCCAAGAAGTGAAACTCTTTCTAACTCAATGGGCATTTTCTTCCATTAGCTCTTCCTTCATCTTGATAAAGGAAGCTCTGCCTTGTTACTCTCCCAGATGTTAGGCAGATGTTAGCATGTGTCCACTTAAAAATAAAAAAAAATCATCATTAACTTCAGCATATTCCACTATGGAAACAAATTACTGGCACATGCTACAGAAAAAATAACAGTAGAAATTTGTTGTCATAGTCTCTCTTGTAAGAAACGTCAGTGTTGCTTAAGCTCCCTCTTTTATCATGTACCATAATCAAAATAAGAACTGAAAATCTATTAATGGTGTAAAGCAGGTGAATTAGTTTAGCCAGGAAACTTGAACCAAAGTGTGTCAAAAACATTTATGTACCTCACTCTCCTCACATCATATATGGGACAAATTTATTTAGTAGTCTATTTAAGCTGCAAAATTTCCCATTACTCCTTCTGATGTCTTTGGCGCTGCAACCGTGCTCTGCTGATTCAACTCCTCCACCACGCTAGCATCCACCTTAAGGCTCCCTGATCATATTTGCTCATCACTCCCCAGTTTTTGTGGGTATCATATAGGAATGATGAGCTTGAAGCCCAGATGCTCTAGCCTTATTCTACTACTGTAATACCTCAGTTATTTCAAACGTGAGTTGCCTGTCTGAATACTAATTACTTCACCAAACTGAGGAACACACATACATCTTTATAGGACGATCTTAAGATTGCAGTCTATATCTAAAGGCTGTATTCTGTGGTTTTATGAAGATGTATTAATTTTGCAAGATGAAACAGATAAAAATGTGGTACAAGTCAGCCTGAAGAATCATTCGTGCAAGGCAAAGCATTCAGTGTGACTGATGAGAGATACAGATGCTTGATGACACCTAAAGGTAGGTGTGCTTTGCTGATGGTGAAGTATAAAATGAGTTACAGAACCTGGGGCCTCAGGTTCTGTAGACTCTTTAGCGCAGCCTAGTTATCACCTTTCTTCTCCTTCTTCAACTCACTCTTGCCCTGTCATACACACGAATACAAACATTTACACACATTTCTTGCTCATGATGACCAAGGCCAAATGAAGGCAGGCAGAGTATGAGAGTGGCTGTGGCCACAATTTGAGGAGGGAAGGAGGCCCCAGTGAGCTGAAATAGCTTAGACTCCAAAAGAAATGAGATCCAGGCACTTATTTGTCAGGGTGTCTGCCTGCTCTTTCCCTGTCTCTGCACTGTGTGAATATGCATGAGGATTTGAGAGGTATAAATAGCGGAGGTGTCCATATTGCCACTGCGTTTTCCATCAGCACAGAGAAAGGCTTTAATGGGCTTATTATGAACCGCATTACATCACCAACGGCCAATTACAAATTCCTTATGGAAGAAGGAAAGGGAGAAGCTGCTCTTTAGGCAAAGTTTAGGTAGCTGACATGTCACGTGGCCTCATGTTAAGGCATTAGTCCTATGGGTACCAAGTAAGAGCTGTACAATACAATATTGTTTCCTGGAAGGACAAAAGTTGTTTCATTTGGTTCGATTTTCTGCTAGCACCAAAATAACACGCTGAAACACTGCACCATGAATTAAATACGACTCTGGTCAGTTATTAAATGCATCAACAGAGGCATTTAATAACTGACCAGAAAGCAGAGCAGTTTTACTTTGAAGAGTCACTTTAAATTGAAATCAAATTAAATCCACACAATTACAATGAAGTCGAGTAGAATTTCATTGTTGTTCTCATGGATGACACATGAGAAATAATTTTCCACTTCTGAAATCTACTGACACTGTGGTCTGTGGATTATTCAGGAAATGTTCAGTTTCCATATGTAATTCTTCAACACTACAAATTTAACATTAGGGTTAAGTGGCCTGAACTGTCAGATTTATAAAGGAGAATATTAGGTGCATTTATAGAAGTAGTGTTTCAATGAAAAAGCAATGAATGCTGTGTTATTGTAACACTTTCTAAAGAACAAAATCAGAAAATCTTTGCCTCTGCTCATTTTAACTGTACTTGAAAGAGAAAATGTGACTTTCATGTCAAAGGGAGTCCGATCATAAAGTTACAGTGACATAACTGCGCTTAAATAAATACAACTGATGTATTTTGTGGAAATTGTGGGGTTTTTTTTCTCGTGTCTGTCAGACTCCCCTGTGTGTTTCTGAATACAATCCTTGCTTATGGTGTTTAAATTTGTTTACCAGCGTGCACCCTGGCCCACTTCCACCCATAGTTCCTGTTGGGGATTCACTCAGTCAGACTTCTGCTCCACTTTCTCTTCACAGTTCTGTCTATGACCCACTTTGATTCACTTCATTTATGTCAGTATCCAATTAGACAGCCACTTTTGACCTTTGGCTGATATTGAATCAAAGTGCCTGTAGCGTATAAGAAAGAGGAAATGTTTTTTGTGCAAACATCCCATACAGCTGTTAACAGATGAGCGCAATGTTGCATCATCAGATGATGGTAACTACATAATAAACGGTGCATTCAAGGAGAGCAAAGAAGTTCAGAGGCAGAAGGTGCGCTGTATGGCTGAAGAGAATGTGTACAGCTGTGGGAGATTAACATGTGAGATACAGCCAGAGCCGATGCAGGAGAGAAAGAGAGAGTGAGATAAGTTGAGGAGGGTGGGCGAGGAGGAGATGAAGCAGTGATCTCATGATAAGCGTGATAGAAAGAGGGCTCAAAGTTCTCCCAGGGAGCAGGTCGAGCGAGATGGATGGATGCCGGGGACAGCGCATCCGCCACCCCTGCCATCAGCGGGGCCTCAGTACCAGCAGAGGGCCTGCCGCCGGGTAGGTGCCAGTGCAGATGCAGATGAACAGGCGTCAAAGAGAAACAATTGGGCAGGGGGCAGCAGGCTGGGCATGAGGGGAGGCAGATAGAAGGAAAGAGGGAGCTAGGGAGAGGGTACCATCCCCGCCGCTCTTTATCGCAGCCATTGATCGTGGCGTGTGTGCATTGATCCAAGTCGACCATCTGCTAGAGTTAGATAAGCGTGCGAGGGCCTGGGCATTGTGCTGTCACTCATGGAGTGTGCACTAAGAGAGCGAGAATGAGCGAGATAGAGGGAGAGCTAGATAGAGAAAAAGGGAGTGGTGATGTTGAGGAAGGAGGGGTGCTTTTGGCTGCAGGGAATTATGGGGGCAGGATTAGCCTCCTCACTTGCAGGAAACAGAATTTTAAACGGCTGTCTCCTGGCTCCCTCACACAGACACACAGACACACCCCCCCCCCCCCCCTCCCCCCTGTGTCTTTGCTCCCTGCCCCCACCCTGACTCCTCACACACTCTCGGTTACAGTGAACTTCATCAGTGCATCTCCGGTGTGCGTGTGTGTGTGTGCCCCCAGAGGCCACAACAAGGATCGTCCTGATGACTTCAGTGGCCTTGAGCTTTGCCCTAATCTCTCATATACTTCCCTGGTCCTGTCGCTGTGGATGCTCTGACCCTCATAATAAAAGGAACCCCACTTCACCAAGGTGTCACATTTAATATTTACCATCACAGTCGTAAGGATGTGGCTGTTATAATGTTATCAAATGCTTACAGAATAGATCCCTCAAAGTCTTTTTTGGTCATTTCTGGTGTGGTCTTATTTCTAAAGACTGCACAAAAGGCACGCAGCTTTGGTAAAAACCACATAAAAATGACCAGTTTCTCCATGCAAGTAAACAGTATGTAAGTAAATATTATGAAGAACTACTTATTTCCTTAAATACATCTTAAAAGTCACGTTTGATCCACCAGCAAAAATAGAAACACAATACCCACTTTTTAACATTTGGCTGTCTTTTTGTTATGCTGGCTCATCCAGTGGGATTTAAGAAAGAAAAAAAACAATATGGTGTATCACAGTTGGTATTTGTGTACAACGGTAAGCCCATGTGCATTCGGCTGAGTGGCACCTGTCCCCTTTCCCCTGGCTTGTAGTCCTTCTAGAAAATGAAAAAAAAAAATACACAGGATTTGGGAAATATTCCAGTTGCCAGGGAGACCTTATAAAAGAGCAACTGCAGCAGCATCATGGCCCGACCTGAGGGGGAGAGCGGCGGCAGAGGGAGCGTGTGTTCTAGCAGGCTGGAAGGAGCCCGTGATTCCCCCACCGTCACCCCAGATCTCGCCCTGTCTTCTGTGCAACTGTCTTTAAGTCTATTCTGCTCTGTTGTTGCAACTTTTTCTTTGCTCCATTTTCCTCTTTAGAATTTGCACATTGGGGTCCAACGCACAAGACCGCTGCTTTGTGGGAGGGTGGGGGTGTTTTTGATGTGAAGGCGAAAGTGGTATGGAGGGATTAGTGTGGCCAGTTGGATCATCTTACAGCCGCCGACCCCCCCACCACCAACCAGCAGACTCGTGGACAATGGGGATTAAAACTTCTCTTATTCTTCAGCCCCAAACGGCAGGATGACAAAGACAGTATTCCTCTGGGTCTTTTAACACCAGGCTGCACAGCTGAAGTTGTGGACGAGGCGGGGGCGGGGGCCCAGGCAGGGGTCTTATACAGAAAATTAATCCTATGGAATTTTCTCCTCATTGCAAATGGAGATTTGTAGCTTTTGCCTTGCTATCTTAGCCAATCCCACATAACGCATCAGTGTCACTCAATAGAGGATAACAGCATCCGGTGGCGTGAATGTTTATATCTGAGGCACCCAGGGGCCAGACACAGCTGATACACATCTACATCCACGCAGCAGCACAGCTTCAAAGGCAAGGTGTCAATGGCTCATTTGGAATAGATGTGATAGATTAATTATATTTCACTTACTCTGGCGTCCCAAAGCACAGCTCCTTTGCAAACAACAAGACCCAGGCAACAGTCACCATGTCCAAGATGCTGAACAGGCCTGATTTGTTACTCACCATTTCACAAAGCAGTGTGCGAATGCAATTGTCTGCACGGGGGAGAGGAGGTGTTTCACATCTGAAATTGACCATTAAACGTAATGGTGTGTATTATGAATATGAGGTCAACACACAAACTGTCTGAATGTCAATCACCTGCCTATTATAACCACCACATAGCAACAAAAGGCCTCCTTCTAGGTTCAATTATGCTAACTCTAAAATCATTCCACCGTCATCACAATGTATTGTGTTGCTGTTGTTGTGGTTTGCTTTATCGTACCGCAGGAAACTCACAGTGTCACTCCATTCTCTTTCACTGATGAATGGGAAAATGCAATGTTGTCTTTGGGGGGTTGACGGCGAGCAATTTCCAACAACAAATGACAAACTACCCCCTCCTCCACCCGGGTGTGTAGCAAAATTGTTTCCCTAATAAAAAAAAACGCATCTTTTGATTGTGAGGGTGGGGATATTTAAAATATATGCATATTATCTTTCTCTCTTTCACCCTAGCCTCTCTCACCCCCCTCACCCATCTCATCGCCATCCCTCTCTCTCTCACTCCCTCTTGTCCTCTCTCTCTCTCTCGCTCTCTCACTCCCCCTCTCTCTCTTTGCAGTAAATAAAAGATTAAAAATGACTGTTCTAAAAACACCGACTGGTCACCAGAAGATAATTGTTTCAGCTTTGTTTACTATGCGTGAATGTTTTCTCCCTTTTTAGTCCTTTTTTCTTTTTCATTGTGTCCATAATTAAAATTCCTTTATTTTCAAAGTAGTTCTAAAAGAGGGAGCTAAATTGCCTTTTCTGTGTTTATGTTGTCATTGGCCCACTGTTGGGAAGGGTAGAGGAGGGGGAGGATGGAAGACAGCAGCAGTGTCCTTGGGCTGGTAGAAGATCAACTTTTAGTGTATACTAAATAGCGTATATACAGCAAATATTCATGTGTAATCTGTGTGTGTGTGTAGCTGGGAAGTATGCTAATTTTTGATGCATACGTTCACTCAGATGTGTACATCTGCTGCAGTCAGACGCTGTAGGCTCACTTTTATGCCAATACTTTCAAAAACCCTGATCTTACTTTTTGGTTCTGAATTAAATTCCCACCCATCTACCCAGTGGAGGTGCGCGCTGGGTGGGCTAATCTAATATCTTCAAATTGGTCGTTATACACAATTGAGGTGTTGATGGATCCCAAGAACAACAGTATGTAAATGCGAAAGAAAATTACAAGAGCCACTCTAACACCTTATAATGAACATGGCGTCTCCTCAAAAACACACTGCACAAATGCTAACCTGAAACATGCTTATCTGGCACGGGCTGCAGAAATGAATTTCCGGAAGCCTGACTTCCATGCACATTGATGAAGCTACGATGTAGCTCCCATTTGTCTCCCGCAGCCAGGCTACGCTTCCTTCTTTTTCCTTTTCTTCAAACAGTGTCAGAACTGAGAACTGATCTGATGATCAGGGAACTCATTAGAAAAAGGTGACAATGAGCTTTCACAGCTCTGAATTTCCACCAGCCAATTTTCCACATCTCCCTTTGCAACGCAGAGTGCAAAAAGGCCAGGGAGACTGACGTGGGCTGCCTCTGAATGATGATGAGTCTCCTGCAGGAAGAGACTGGAGGGCCTTTTGCCCCTGATTCAAGACAGCAAGGTCAAAGAAAAACACTAAATTTGAACTTGTAATTTACTTCACCTGCATGTCCACAGCTAGGAATGTTCACACATACATACACTTCACACAACACACAGATACATAGAGCCCAACCCCACCACACAATCATAGTCCCCTCACTCCTGCTTACGGTGCTATCCCTCTCCTGCTTAGCCAGGCGCCCATAATTGAATCTCAGGTTGGGATTAATTCTAGGAGCTGCACTTGACTCGGTCAAAAACAACTATTACAGGGAGGCAATGTATTTTTTTACACAGCACTTCACATTGATTAGGCAATGTGCAGCGATGAAAGATGCATTGGATTGCTGATGACTGTCATTTGCATTAAATGAGGGGTTTGCAGCATCCAAGGGAGAGGGGCTGCCTGAGGCCAAGCAGAACAAAACAAATGGCATTTTCAATAGTACGCTCACAGACATTAGCTCTCATGCACAGGCATAGATTAAACCTACTTATATGAAAACGCTGGTTACATAGTCTGAACAGTTTAGGTTAAACTTAATGACATCAGTGGATTCTAAGCTAAATTTGAAGAGGGGAAGTGTTTTTAAGATCCACAAAGCACCCCGGAAATCAGTGGAAGGGGGTGGAGTTTGTTCAGTTGCAGATGAAAAACAGTAGAAAGCAAGGAGAGATGACATTGCGTTGAAATGGAACTCCTCTGTTGTCATTTCAAGGATGAGCTCAATGAAATATAGTGTGATCTCAGGGGAGCAAGTGGTCAAAAGAAAGCTGCAGCCCATTTCAGTGCATGGTGAAAAGAAGAGAACAGGGTGATAGAGGGAAGGCAGAGCTGGTTGGTGAGTAAGGTGGTTGGTGGGGGTGAGGGTGGTGGGGGTGACTGAAAAAGGCCCTCTTTCAGTTCTGAAAGAGAGCAGGAGAACGTTTTTCTTGCCTCCTCCCGTTGTGCTGTCAAACTCGATCAGCACTGAGGAGCAGTGACGCTGCTTGCCTCCCAGACTCCTCCTTTGCACAATGGAGTCTGCGAGGACCCACCATGCATTTCACATTCAATTTAGCCCGCCCCGGGACATGGCTGTCAGGGTCAGCATCGACGGTATGAGACAAGGCTGGGGGTGGAGGCCAACGTCTTGGACTGTGGCAGGTTTTGAGAGGAGGAGGGGGCGTAATGACAATGCTGATGGGTTTGGGCTTGTAGTCCGGAGAAGGGGTGCTGGTGTTGATCAGGTTGGAGGGAGGTCGATGAGGACAGAGGATCCAAAGGAGAATGGACAGGAGATTTGGGGTGAAAATAGGGGTGATGGAGGGTGGCCTCTTCCCAATAATAAAAAACTCCAAAAGAAAGGTCTGGCCAGAGCCTTTATTCGATGGAGCTTATGCTGCTTTCCATGGGGTCCTCAATGGGAGTTGTGAGACTGCTACTCTGCCGAAGCCCATTAGCCAGCATTAGGAGCGTCCACACAACCGCACAAGGAGATTTGAGACAAACCCTAAACAGCCAACAATAACCGCGAGGTACAAGCCTTGAGCCTTAAGACCTCGGCTCGGCCCAAAAGGGCCTTGAATAGACGCGCCCCAAATCATGTTGTTGAACAAATCAGGTATTAAGGAGAAAGGAGTTTGTCCGAATTTACTTTCCCTAAAGACTTTAGTTAAGCTAGTTACTTCGGAGCTTTAGTTAGACGTCGGTTGCTTGTGTGTGATTGTGCATGTGTGAGGGGCCATCATTCTTCAGACATCTTACACTATGACACCCTACAACCCCCCCTGCAACATAAACCCTTCCATTTTTATCCCCTCTTGCCCTCACACGTATAAACACAGCCGCGCTGAAGGCTAAATTCACCCACTCCAAACAATGGGCTGCTATTGGCAATTAAATGGCATTTGGCGATTCAGGGTGCAAGTTAATGGTATTACTGTTGCAATTCTTCCCCTGAATGGCAAAAAGGATTTCCCTCTTCACAAATAAAGCACTACTCACTGTCTTACCAGCATTACATAGCTTACCTTGGGCTTATGATTCACAGGCTTCCGATTACCATTTGAATATTTTCCTTTTTCTGAAGCGCTGGCAGATGTAGTTGAAGGTGCTACTGGGCCTCCAGCTATTCACGGGCGAGGAGGCCATGCTGTCGTCGCCCATCGCAGGCCTGTCGGTCAAGTCGGCCTGCGCTCTCTGGCAACCTGTCACCGGACAACCACCCAGGTAGATGTACTCTTTACTCACACTGCTGTCCAGATTTGTCACTCACACCCTATAGAAGCATGAAGCATCAAGACTGACTGTTTAATACAAATCAGGGGCCTTTTAGCAAGAACAAGTCCAGGTATGAGGATGCCGTACAGCTCAAGAGTCTTTAAGAAGAAGTAGTTGTTGATTATAGTAAAAGGCTCCTGAAGTCCACAGGCAATCATGGAATTTTTTTTTCTATTACAACCAGTAACAATATGGAAAACAGGAGAGCGAGGCAGAAGTAAGAGGAGGCATTTTTATTCTTCACCAGTGGTTAAATAATTTGCCTCCAATAGGTCTCCAATCTCTCACTTTCTCCACACTCTCTTGTTTGTCCAGAGATCCGGTTTGGCAGGCGCCTTTTCTATGGACAAGACGCTTTGAGAAGAATATGAAAAGGCAGATTTAAAGGTGACGGCTGGTCAGAGGGGACGGAGAGAGAGAGAGAGCCTGGTTATCACAGCTATGCGACAACATTTAGAAAGCTCCCTCCCCTCTTCACCCTTAGCCGAAACGAACAAGAGATGAAATACTGAAATTTAACAAAGTCACAGCAAGAAAGGTCTGGTCCGAACAAAGATGAATGAAATGATGAAAGGGCTCAAAAGCTCCAGGGAAATATCTAATGTATTTCTCCACTGCTCTATTCATTCACGCCTTTATTCTGGTGTGAGGCATATTCTCTCAATATGAAGCGAGCCTCCAACTTTATTACCAAGCTACCACCAAACCTCAAACGTGTGTGAGCTGAAATATAATCCCCCCCCTTCCAATATAGGAACAAAAAATTGCTGTTTTGTTGTAGGGGCCAATTAAATAATAATTCCGATTGAAGCAGCAGGGTTGATGGTAGGCCAAGGACAATACATAAGGAAGGCTCTGAGATCATTTGAGGGTTTGTTTATAGATTTGGTTCCCACAAGCACTAGAGGGGCTCCCTTAACTTGACAGACCAAACAGATCAGGCGGAGAACAGAGCAGGCCCTGTCAATAGCGAGGATTATAGGAACGGCTGTTTGGCCTCCAACCATTTTGCCCGCCAGAAGACACAAGAGGGCTCCAGTTTGATTCAGTTCCACTCTTATTATCAAGTGTCTCTGGCGCAAACAGGCCCAGGAACTAGCAGACGGACTAACAGAGATTTGGCGATTGACCTAATGTAGACTGCACTGCACTCTGTTATATTTGAATAGCTTTTATCCTTATGTTACTTGAATCTAATAAGTTATATTTGATTCAATTATGATTTGATAGGTCACTTTTTGCACCTCAGTATGCATCAGTCCCACTATCAGAGAGACCAAAGGTGATCAAGATTATTATCAACACCACCTCTCACATTCAAATAGTTGTTTAATGTGTTCATTTAAATCTCTAAAATCTATGGTTTATCTCGATAACTCACACAATTTTAATGTATCTATGATTTTAGCAAAAATCTCTTACAAGTGCTCCATGTGAACCTGCTTTCATCTGTGAAAAGAATGAGGCGACAGTGGCCAATTCTGGTGTTCTTAGATGAATGCCATTCAAGCTGCACAGCACTGAGCTGTGAGCACAGGTCCCACTAAAGAAGGTCAGGATCTCACTTCACACTCATGGAATCTCTTTCTTACAACACTGGAGGTCATGCTGTGGGGCTGTGTTACTGCTGCTCCTGTTTCTCTTTGCACAAAGGAGCAGGTAACAGTGAGCAGCAAAAAGCAAAACTACAGAAATATCTGTTAGGATGAAATAAGGAGAGAGCAATGGTCTGTGGCCACCACCACCTCCAAAACCCTTCGCTTTTGAAGGTTTTCACTTTGTCGCATCGCATGGTTGGAAATCACTGAAAAACATCATAAAACTAAGGTTAAATGAAGTCTCATCACACCGGCAAAATTGTAGTAGTAGTCCTTCATGTTTCCATCAACATAAAGACCATACAGGGAACCATCCATTCTGCCTTTGCCCAGATTACCTAGATGTCCACTTTTGGACAACAGAAAATAGCATCTCACATACATTTGTCTGTTTCTTTGGGATCTGACTGGCATTACAGTGCAGTTTAAACCATTTCAGCCACAGCTATGATCTTAATTAGCTATACCTAAAGCCCAACTCTTCCCCAGACAAGTCTAATTAAGCCCAGCGCCTCTCCCCAGCCAGAGCCCCTCTGTTGGCTAAAAAGGAGCCCACAATCTCTTGTCCAAGGATTACAACTTGGGACATATTACAAGCAATCATTTTCCCCCCACTGCACCAGAACCCTTGGCCAATGTCCCCCCATCCTTGTTTCATGAAAAGCACAATATTATTTCCCTAATAATTTGCTCTGAGTGTGTATTAAACAGCCAAGCAAAGAGGAGAATCTTTTGCCCCCCAGGATTCTTAATAAGAAGGGCAGACAGGCTAACTGGATAGCAAAGACCAGTCGCTCTTTTGTACATGACAGCAGCCGCTCAAGCTAAACAGTTTTTTATTAGTAGGGGGGGTTGCATGATGTGTTTTCTTAATTGGATAGTTCCCTTAACCCTGCTAGGATCTTTGATCCTTATTGTAAACTTTCATTGTTGTCCATCAGTCTTACCACAGCTACTGCAATTGCTTGGCCTCATCTTAGCATCCTAAACTCCTTAGTGTTAGTATCAGCTCAAGCTCTTAGCGCTGGATAAGCTCTTACTAATGTCATAATGGTGATGATTTGGCTGAGCCCTCCAGCGTTATGTCAATTCAGCAGAGGAGAGCAACAGCCTCAATTAGCAGAAATTAGCTAAATGCTACTGAGTGGTTCTGCATATTTGAGGGCAGGGGGCTGACCTCCACAACCCTACAATGTGTCGGCAATCAATTATATTTTCAATGGTGCAGCCTAACTTCATGATTGTGAGTATCAAGCAGAATCTTTCAGTCAATTACAGTCAAGTAGCTGATTATCTGTGGAGTTTAGATGCTTTTTGCCTCATCACCAATTTACCCTGCATGGATGAGAGCACGCTATTACAGAAATGCTTTTTATATCAGTCAGTAATACACACTCTGGGTTACCAATTCCATGAAATGTCTGTATATGAAACACATTTGAAACTGCATGATTTTTAGCTGTGTTGACAGCTTGCAAATTTTATAGCTTTAGCAACCAGAGGTACACAGTGGAAGGCGTTGCTGCCTCCACTTGTAGTTAAAACAGCTGAAATGACTCTGTGCACTACCACTTTGAAGTTCCTTAGCAGACTTGTGGGTCAGACCTCCTGAGGAGAGAGAAAGACTCAATTCATCAGGGTGCAATAGAAGTGAAAGTAGAATACTCTTCATGTCCAATCACTGAGGGAGGGCCTGAGGAAGAGCGAGTGTGTGAGGCTGGGAGTGAGAGTGGTGCAGGAAAGACAGAGCGAAGGAGTGTGTGGGGATCTCCTGCGAGGAGCCCAGCCCTGGGTGGTTCTCACTGAAAGCCTATTTGTGGATGAAAGTGCACCAGCCCTGGGGTCCACTCGCTCAGAGACGAGGCCAGTGATTAAGGGGGCGCGAGGGCAGGATGGCCCTTTAATTTGGGGCTGCAGAGAGAAGGGGAGCCAGCACTGGTGTATCTGTAGCCAGACAATGGCGATTACCTTCCTCTTTATCTGGCGGAGAGGGGGCTTTGAGAGAGCAATCTGAGGAGCGGAGGAAATGGCACGACACAGGATTAGTGGCACAACAGGATGGTAAATTAAATGTTGGAGATGAAAGAATGAGGCTCTGACATGCATCAATAGAGAGCATTTGCTGCATTCTAATAACAGCAGCCGAGGAGAAATACCTGTAGAGATTAGTGTGTGTATAAGAGAGAGCCGGGAAAGATACACAATCACATAAATGACTTCAGATGTCTTTTGTCATGTGACGACCCCGGGTGGGTAAGTAAACAGGAGGGGTATGTTTGTGACCATGTATGCAACACCACTGTATGGTGTGTGTATCTGTGTGAGAAAGAGACACACAAAAATGGTGTCAGCAGGTCATAACTTCTCAAACACGGCGGTGTAAATGTTAGAGCAAAGATAATCCATAGCACGTCCACTGTACAGTAGCCCTAGGGTCAGGTGTATTGTAGGCATCCCTACATCAAAGTAGCTGATTGGCTGTGGGTGACCCTTCTTTATTCTTTAAACGTGAAAACCAAAATAACAAATATTCATTATTTCATATCGGACTGATACTAGTGCAAGAGGATCAATACTTTGTTTCTATCCTCTAAGTTCAGCACGTAGCACACTGATTTGATTTAAAATGATGATGATTCATCTCATAAGTCATGACACACTGCTCTGCCCTACACAAGCTGCCTTTATAGGTTAAAAGTATTGGTACTGACATCTGTAAGACTGACTCTGTAATTACTCAGTACTGGATCGATAACAAAATTTAAAGTATTGCGCAGCAATAATCTAATGATGTTTATATAAGAATATAATGATTTCCCCTTCATACATAAACTGAATTTGAAACAGGTTTATTCATCAACAAGAGTAAAAAAGGCTATTTTAAACAAGAGAATCTTATCAAAGGATATCAAAAAATTGCTCCAAGTAACCTTCTTTAATTTATTCTTCAATTATATTTCTGCTACAAATATATCATTGCCATAATCGATTAACTTACATTCATTAAGAATATTTTAATGCATTTTGACCAATATTTACTTTGTTAAAGGAATTATATTATAATAGCAATAACAGTAATTCTATATGTTATTTAAGTACATGAGGACATTTAAATGCCGTGTAACTGAGTGCCATAATAATGTTTATACGTAAATCCAGAAGCCAAAGGTTTCATATCCTACCTGAGAAAGTTGTGAAGAAATCTGTACCATTTTGTTTTCACCAAAACAGAATTTGTTTTTGTGTTTGTTGGTTGTGATGCTGGGATGTACAAATATTGCACTTAAAATAGCCACACTGTGCGATAATCATCATCAATAAGTCCTTATTTGACTTCCGCATGAAACCAAACACAACTAAATTCTCCTAAACCTTAGCACTCATGGTCACATGGATCTAAAGACCTGTCTGTAACCTGCTGGATCCTCTGGTAGGTTAGGAAAATGTGTTTTGCCCAACTGGTTGGTGAGTGGTTGCTGGAGGTTGCTGACTGTCGCTCAGTGAAATCGGTTCCAAAGAGGCTGCTGCAACAAAACTTCATTGTGATTACTTTAGTTGCTAGCAGATTACCGCAGTCACCCATCCTTTCAATTAGGTTTCTGGAATTTGAAAAAGTGTGACACAAATCAAAAATGGAGAAAGTTCCCCTTCAAATTAAAAGTTGCGCCTTACCGCAGACAGTAGAAAACATGAACGTAGCTTCCAGGTGGGAAAAAGGAAACCAGTGCAGAAGTTAAATTTCTGCCTATCTGAAGGTCACCACTGATGGTCCTAATGGAAAATGGCGTTATGTCACGCTGTCTGTAAGCACTTTCCTGCTGAGTTTCTGGTGTTTGTTAACCGATGACAGCGCAGTTTCACAGTCAGACCCACCCTTCTTCATCACATCTGATCTTTTTGCAACAAAAGAGGACTTCAGAAACTAATGGGCGATGTCATAGTAGCTACGTCTTTGATACTTTCTACGGCTACAAACAAGTTTTTTTTACTGCTGGTTTTTAAGGTTCTTAACGGTACTGCACCTCCTTACCTGGCAGAGCTTCTTAGCATTTACCGCCCCAGGAGATCTTTGAGGTCAGCAGACCTGATGCTTTTAGATGTTCCCAGGTACAGATTAAAGACTAGGGGAGAGAGGGCTTTTGCTGTGGCTGCACCCAGACTGTGGAACAGTTTACCTCCTCACATCAGATTTTCCACAAGCCTAGGAACTTTTAAAACTGCTCTTAAAACTCACCTCTTCTCATTGGCTTTTAGCAAGGTTTAACTTACTGTTTTAACTTATTGTTTTATCAGTGAGGTGTTTTATGTACTTGCGTTTTATTGTATTTTACATTTGTATTTTATTGTACAGCACTTTGGTCAGCCTTGGTTGTTTTTAAATGTGCTTTATAAATAAACTTGACTTGACTTGACTTGAATATGCTTCAAAAGGTGCAACTTTTACTTTAAAGGTGAATGTTCTCCATTTTCAGATTTTCATTACCACTCGGTGAGTAGTTTGCGAGTGTTTGCAGACAAGTCATCGTCTTCCATGCAAACCTATGACTGAAGTATTTGGTGCGACACCATACCGTTTTTGCAACAGCTCACAGCCTCCACTAATCATTGATTAGCAGTCAGGAAATACTAATTTTTACTTAGCAATCAGATGTTGGCAGAAGTCTCCAACTGATCTAAAGGCCTGTGTGACCAAAATCTTCTATGCACACTAAGAACTTAATAAACAATTTACATGTATCTATGGTCCAACTTCTACCCAAACTAACATATCAGAAAATCCATGTATTACTCTGTGCATTACAGCAATCAAAAGGCATTATTCAGTTATATTCAAGTCATCATTAGCAGAAATCTACATACACAAATGTTCTCATTAGTTTCTAGCAGTGACTGACAGGTATTACAGATAGAAACTTAGAGAATAAACAGAGTGGCAGAGTTATGAAGAAAAATAAAGCGTAAATATGAGGCGTCTGATACACGAGCGACAGCTGACAGGAAGAGAAAGAGAGGAGGTCCTGAACACGCACAGAAATGATTCAATCAAAGACTAGCTTTATCTAGGTTATTACTACACCGAAGGAGGATGATGAAGAGGAGGTTTGCCTTAATCTTGGCCACAATGGAAGGGAACAAAGGCGTACTTACAAGCACTATCAGCTACAAATATCAAATCAGCTCTAGCTGCACCTAATCCCGCCAGACAGCATTGTTGATTCAGTGAACCTGCGGTCAGAGACATACACAAACAAATGTGTAAAGGAGGCAGATACACACTGTGACACACAAATGTACATGTACAGTGTTCGTATCACTGGAGAAAGTTTATTATATGTTATGTTATAACACTGTATTCTTATTGAAACAACCTTAATCCACAATAGCAAGAAAATTCATATAACTTATCCTTTTTTCATGACCACATTTGAACATGCGTGTTAAAGGTTTTTGAAACTCAGGATTATGATTTTTCTTGATTTAACACTGGGTAACAAATGCAATACCTGCTCAAAACACCACATCCTAATGGAAATTAGGTTGCCACTTCACCACTACACAAAGACAGCCGTAAAGCCTTATGCTACCACTATACACCGTACTATTCCCATACCAGATCATGGTTTGTGACCCCTGAACTTCTCAACAACCTTCCCCTCAGGGCCCTGTCCACAGTAACAGGAGCAGTGGAGCGATTGTCCTTGTACAGGATGTCGCTTGGCAGAGGGAAAAGGACACTGGCAACTTCATTATCCTGCAATAACAGGCTAATTATTGTGTTTGTTAGCAACAAATCAGAGCACAACAGACTGCATGTCCCTGTCCTGTTTTGAGCATCTTAATTACTTACCCCCCCCCCCCCCCTCCATCCGCATCCCTCTCTCTGTTGCCACTGCTGCTGTTGTTATTTTGCATATAAAAGGCACAGCTAATTGTCTGGACTATAAATATTCGGCATGCAATTAGCATCCTGGCCTGCCTCTACGTTGTGTTATCACCTCGCTGTTTGGTACGTAGTGAAGACCGCACACTCAATTCTCCATATCTAATGAGAGTTTGATAGCAGCAAAGAACCTTTGTTTCTAAGAACAAATGATAGAGAGTGCTTCCCTGTTGTCTCAACCCTCCATTTTGCTTTGAGAAAGAACACATCCACAACATCATTTGAGTAAGGGAGCAGCAGAAGGTTAATGCCACTCACAATATACCTGTAAAAGGTGAGTTACCTAGGGTCATGTAAGAAGAGCAATTAAATGAAGTTCCATGAACAACGATTAAAAGATTTTTGACCGTGTTATGAGAAAAATAATGTAAACTTACAAGCAATCTGTCCTTCTGTTCTATAGAAATAGCTCTTATGGTCCACTGAGCAGGTTCGGGTGTTGGTGCCAGTTCTGCCTTGGTGCTTCTTGAGAGCTAACCAGTTGAGGTTTTGCAAATGTGTGTCCACTAATTATGTGACATCAAGTTGATTTCCATGTATAACACTCATAGTGACAACATAAGATCAAGTGAATAAGGCCCCAGTCATACATACCAAGAGACTGATCCATGACCATTTGTCAACTACAGGAAAATCAGAAAAACCACCAGAAAAATCAGTATTCTCTGACCGGCTGGCAAAAATCTCCTTGTAATTGCTTTGGTGGCTAAGATATCGCTGCAGTCCTAGTCTGAACACAAGGGATGGACTTGTCTCCAAAGGCTCTCCAGCTACTTTCTGAGTCGCAGTGAAACTTGGAAAAGTGCAACACAAACAGGAAATCAAGAAGGTTTACATTCAAAGTAAAAGCTGTGCTTCTGCACTGCAGCCAGCAGATTCCAAAAAGGTCTGACTTTTATTTTGAAGGTGAACCTCCTCCATTTCTGGTTTGCTTCACATTTTTCCAAGTTTTACTACCATTGGACTAATAGATAACAAGTATATGCATATAAACATTAAAAAACAGGCAACAGTGACAATCTGGTAGCAACTAAAAAAAACAACTTGGTGCAGTGCATAGTTTGCAACTGATTTCAGTCAGAGAAAGCCAGCAACATCCAAGTTGGATGTTGGGAAATAAACAGTTTTCCCTAACAACTCATGGTTGCATCACATCCAATATGGCGGACAACTCTTGCACTCAATGTGCACATAGCCCCATGTAAGAAAGATCAGTACTTTTTTGGGCAAAACAAAATATGTGTAGCTGATTCCAGAATATGCACCATTGAGAAAGAGGTAAAAGTTAGCTTTGCTAGTTTAGCACTGGCCCACTGACTCCAGGAAAAAGGAGCCAAATCATGAGAAAGACATGAGGAGGGGCTGAGGAAAAAGAGGGGTCCAAACACCAGGGTGCTGTGACACTCTTTTCCACCCCACCTAAAATCAAAGAAAGTATGGAAAGGGTAAGGTGCACAAGAGAGACAGCGGGGGAGGGGAGGTAGGAGAGACTTCACGGATGATTGCAGCCCTGTTTGAGCCGCTAAAGTGCAGACGGGAACTTCTTTCATCTCCCTTCAGGGTCACTGTCCATGGAGGGAAGGGGCCTGTCATCCTGCTCTCACTTCCCCATAGCTAGCCTTACATCTTCTCAAGATCCCCACCCAACAGAGCCACAGCACCCTGTGAAAGACCAGCAAATACAGCGGGAGTAACATCAGGCAAAAGCTGGGAGCAGAAGTATGAGAAGCAGAGAATGATAGCATGGCACAGCCTGTGGAAGGCCAGAAAGAGACCACTTTCACTTTTGGATTTGAAAATATAAAACAAGTCTACAAGAGAGCCAAAAGGGTTCACTGATGGAAGAAACATGGAGCAAAAAAAAAAATAAAAATAGCCAGTTTGTGTTTTTTTAACTTGTTTTTTGTGAGACATAAAGACATACAAAGAAACTGCAAAATAAAATTTAATATAACATTAAACTAGTTTGGCCCTTCAAAGTGAGATGAAGGGGGAAAATGGGTAAAGAAAGGCAGAAAAGAGCAGGTGGAGATTTTGGGTGAAGTTGGAGGGGGTGTAAGTAGAATGAGCAAGGCTGACCCTAGTCTGTGTGGAAAGGCTGACTGGAGCCTGGAGGCTCGTTAGAGGCAAAATCCTGAGGGCTCCTAATTGGGCCGGCCAGGGCCATGCAGTCTAAGACAGCAGAGTCAGTCTCAAGGTTTGCAGAGGGGGAGGATGAAGGGGTGCAGGAGTTAATGGTGAAACGAGGGGGGAAGGGGGGGCTTTCCAAGTCACATGAAAGTTTGTGGGGATGAATGTACCATAATTAGATTAATAAGTAGCTTAATTTATCGCAGCAGAGGATATCAGCGGCTCCACATTAGAAGCAGGCCAGAAGATTAGCCTCGATCGGCGTTTCCAAAACACGATTAGCCCCCCGGTACAAAGACCAGGCTCTTTCACAGGTTCCTACCACAAGGGCTGGGATTAGAGAAACATGTTGAATAATCAGCAGTGCCCCCGCATGCTCCTCTCAAGTCTGCACCACAGCCAGGGGCGTAGTGCAACCCTTTGCCCCCTCCCTGTCCCACTCACAACACTTATCAATTAGACTATTATAAGGCCAATTAAAGTCAAGAGCAGCCATGTTAAAACAAGGTTTGACCGTACCACCCAGGTTCAGATACACACCTTTTGCATGTCCACTTTATCCACCTGCAGATACATGAGTCATCCTTTAGCAATGTAAAGAAAATCAGTGAGTGGTATTCAACCAGTGGCATTTGCCCATGAAGTCAAGCCCAGGGAATCAGCATCTTTGTGTGAGTACGGCCACTAAGTCATTTGTATATCCCAAGAGACCCAGAGGACTCACAGCAAATTGATTGTCCCTCCAATCTTCCCTAGAATGCCAATAAAGACTTCAGCATATGTTTTCCTCCGTTCCCGACCATCAGACACATGCATCATGAATGCAGTGCTTTTACTAAGCTTTAGATCCCTTGATCCTCTGCATTCTCCACATCCGGCCTCTTGTTTGGGGAGAAAAAAATCTGATGGTCCTTGAGCCAAGATTTTTGCAAAGTATCCCATCAATAGCAGAGAGGTTGCAGCTGTTAGCTATCTTCCGATAGGGTACTCTAGGAATATCTCTTGGATTGGTCACTCAAGTAAAACTCCACTTTGGCTCACAGGATGGTATTTTACATAAAAGGACATTTGGTTGATCTTTGTTTCGTGGCTCAAGAGTTGGGAGTTTGCCTTGTAATCGGAAGGTTGCTGGTTCGAGACCCTGCTTGGACAGTCTCGGTCGTTGTGTCCTTGGGCAAGACACTTCACCCGTTGCCTACTGGTGGTGGTCAGAGGGCCCGGTGGCGCCAGTGTCCGGCAGCCTCGCCTCTGTCAGTGCGCCCCAGGGTGGCTTTGGCTACAATGTAGCTGCCATCACCTGTGTGTGAATGTGTGTGTGAATGGGTGGATGACTGGTTGTGTAAAGCGCTTTGGGGTCCTTAGGGACTAGTAAAAGCGCTATATAAATACAGGCCGTTTACCATTTGTTTCTGTTCACAGACTGCAAAACTGCAGAGCTGCAATTAGAATAACACATGAGAGGAAACTCAGGTGAACCTCTGCATGCAACTCCACTGACTTAATACTGAGCTCAGAATACTACTGCGCTCATGTGGGAGAGTTTTAAAAAGCATATTTATAAATCACTCAGCTGTCACCACCTTGTCATGGAGACAAGTTCTATTTACCCTTGAACAACCAGCAACTTTTACATTTTCCACCACTGTGCCACTACTGCATGCCAATTATCCAATGTGACTATGCAGCACCATGCATTGATATTAATGTGCGCAGAAGATGCTTGCTGACAGATGAATCTTGCTGTACTGGCCTGTACGGCTGGTTGGGATGAGGTTTGAAGGGGCTAACTTGTAGGTGACCATGGATGTATTTGTGTGTGTTTTTTGAAGGAAGCGGGTGATACCATGCTTTCTGGATATTTAGTTTACAGATCCTGCAGTGTCAAAATATCTTCAGGCAATATGTATGGTTGCCCTTAGAGGTCAATGCCACAGCAACACAAGAAATCCAGGGGAACTATTACAATTTTAACAATATAGCTGTCTGTACATAGCAAAGCAGCACAACAAAGCACACTCCTGCTAAACCTGCAACCCAATCTAGGTTAATTATGTAAAACTGGCATCTAAGGAAATACCACCTTCTCTAACCAAATAATTCCTAAAGGAAATTAAGTTTTTATTTAAACCAACTTACATAGCACATTTGTGTTTTTTTAATTACATTTTTTATGTAAATAAGAATCTTTGGTTTTAGTCCATTAGCGTGTCAGCGGTTTCTTATCCACCATTCATTACTTAAACCTTTAATGCTCCCAAGCTCTTTATTCTGCTTTTTTATATTAATTAGTACTTAAGGCAGAACGTGAGCTTAGTTTGACTTCTTAAAATAGATCGTTTGACCTTTCAAATCCCTCAGTGGCATCAGATTGTCAAATTTAAAAGGGTTGGCTGGAGTTGAGGAGATGATTTAGAGTTTCACCTGTGAGGAAGAGACAAAAGTGACTGAATGAAAGTTAAAAAGCAGTTTAGATGCTATAGAGAGAAGGCGGAGGTTCAAAGACCTTCAAAAACATTGTCCATAACTTTTAAATCCTACTTTAACTATGACTGAAAAAATCTCTTGGATGAGAATAAAGCACTATCTACAGGTTAGAGGTGATAAGGTACCACAGCCCATGATCCATGATACCATTTATGCACCCAGCCTGTTGCCAGCTTCACCACTGGTTAGCCAGCTCTCTCCAAAACTTCACTCCAACATCACGGACCAGCACTCTCTGCACTCTGCTTGTTAGATAGCAGCTGTTACTCTCTTTCCCGGTGAAGCAATGTCTGTTGTTGGACAAACGAGGGAAAAACAAGCAAACCCTGGGCTTGATCAGGGCCATGTGAAGCATGCGGCGTGTTGTACACCCTGCTCCGCTCCGCTAGCTACCCCATCAGCTAACCTTCGCCATGCACCAAATTAGAAACCCTTGCCATCAGGCAGACAGCTGGCAACCATCCCCCGGGAATGCCAATTAAGTTTGTAAAACATTTAGACAACAAAACTGTACAAGAGAAAAACATCCCACAGAGGCGGCCGTCCCCACAACTCCCAGCAGTCCTCACCATAACCTCCACTGCCCCCTCCCCATCTGCAGCAGCTCCAAGAAGCCTCACCTCACAGCATATACAGGCCCAGGAGAGCAGCAAATATGTTCAGAGAAATACATGAATATCAAATCAAAGCCATTGATTTTGTCATGCTAATGTGTTGTTATAGCAAATTAAGAGATGATGTTTTATTAATAAGTTGGCGCCTACTCAGTTAGATAAAGACTGGCAGCTCAGTCTACTGCTGAACATTCACATACTAATTAGCAGCACTACAACGCTGGATTCCTGATACAATCACCTATCATGACAGTGGAGTCAGAAGACTAGGTTGAATACCTCGAATCTGCCACTGTTGGCTTCTTATGCTCTAACAAACAGCTTCAAACTTTAGCAGTGCATTTGATCAACTGTCCAAAGTGGTAACCTGAGTTGTTGGCCTTGGGGGGAAGAAACTGGGTAGGGATTAGAATAATACCTAAGTAGCTTTCTGAAAATCGAACCCTTGAGTAGGAAAAGAATATGTTGGCCTTAGGCAGAGAGTGTGACCCACGCTCTCTTGCTGAATGCTTGCACTCACATTGCTGTTTGTTCATCCAGACAGCCCACTCCATAGTTGTTTCAGTGTGACACACCAGGATGTGACAGACAGACTGACAGCGTGAGTAACTAATTGCGACAGGATGCAAAAAAAAAAAAAAAAAAGATCCCCTGAGCTTTAAGTAAATGGAAGTGGGAGAATGCCCTCATCTCCCAGCACTCCCCACCTCTCCACACACACACACACACAAGCACGCAGAGCACTATCCCAGCTTAGGGCATCTCTATCAGTGTTAATTAGCTGAGCAATGATTAATATAGACGCTAAATGAAGTTATTTCTTGTAATCTGTGTTTCCTTTGAAACATCATTCATTGTGTCAATAAAACACTGTTTGAATTCATTTAAGACAACATTGTTACAGCGAGAGGAGAGAGGTGACAGAGCTGAAAGCATGAAAATGAAGAAGAAACGCAGCGAACGTGGTCCACAAATTACAAAGTGTAACACGCGAGCCCAATTTATTAATTCACGACAGAGATTTTCTTTCATCTCGTTTGTTTGAACCAAAATGCCTGTCTTCATTTTCATTACTAACTAATATCGATTCTCACAATAGAAGTCGATCTTCCACTACATCCACAGGTTTTCCATTTTCTACACTAAGGTTATCCAGAAAAGTCATTGAGGCAAACATTTAAACAAAACAAACAATAACATTTTGAATAATTAAAATTAAAAAAAAAAAAACTGTAATTGTGTTGTGTAGTCCGTTACAGTAATCGCATCTAATTTAACAAGTCACGGTTATATTCCTGTTGCATATGAACCCACGTGACTCTACAGTCAAACTGCACTCATACCTGCACTACCACACAATCACTGCTTACATAGAAAAATGCTGAACCTTGTCTGGAAATCAGAGCAAGATGGCCTCACTTACGCAACAAGAGATAGTTTGCATCAGACGTTTTTGTGACTGGAAGTACTCTGGTGTAACCCAGGGTACCGACCAGCTACAGCGTGCAGGATGCAGGACACGTGATGACCACTTATTAGCTGTGAGTTCACCTGACTCTTACCTCAGATCATCACATTATAGCATCACGCAAACTTTCTACGAGTGAGCTGGCTGGTTGAAAAACGTTGAATCCGTCTGTATCAGATCACATGCACTGCTATTGGTTAATGTGTTGAAAACAGTGCTTTCTTTTTCTAATCAGGTGAACACGTCTAACAGATATCTTTTGTTTCAGTTTGGGCATCGATAGAATCATGTGTCCCAAAAAATAGGCCACATTAATTGGAAAAAAAAAAACTTAAATAAATACAAAAAGAAACCAAACAGATGCAAAAACGGAAACAGCAGGTCAACTAACAGTTTTAACAAGTATTGCAATAGAAAAATGAAATATTAATATGTAAATTTAATAAGACTTTAAACCAAACGTTTGCTTCAATTTCCACATTTTGCTTGCCATTGTGCATTGTGAGGGATTTGCGAAAGCTGCATTCAAATAAATGACAGTATACAGTGCTGTGAAAAATGTGCTCCCTTTCTGATTTCTTAGATCAATCGATAAAGATTCGTTGTCAGTTCCCATATGGAAAAGAAATAGTAAAAACATATATGATTTACTCATGAAAGTGGCCACTTTCTCATTACTTTCATATTTTTTTTAATAAGTATACAAAACATACAAGTTTCATTATATAATTTTTCATGGGATCTTATATGTGCTTTCACTCTTGTATGCTTTTCATACAAGTTTCATACAAGACAGATACAAACTTTATAAGATTTATATATATCTTTTCCATATGGGTTAATCTGATGATTGATTGCAGTTCTTGCTACCGAGGGTGGCATGACTAGTTGTTAGGTTTAGGGGGCAATTGCTTTTTTACACAGGGCCAAGTAGGTTTGGATCATTTTTTTCCTTAATAAATATAAATCATAATTTAAAAACTCCATATTGTATTTACTTAAAATTTCAACCTACCTCTCTGCATTAGTAACATCTCGCACATTGTTCCCCACAATCACTCTTTTCTCCTATTCTAATTTGTTGGATGAGAGGAAACCAAATTATAACATTGCAAGAAGATGCAGGGCACTAAAATACTGAGGAACACAGTAGGCTGCTGACAGCTAGTTAACAAACAGTGACTCCATTCATTAAGTTAATTTAAAAAAATATAGCAAAGCTACAACAATATGTATCAAACAGCTCAGAGGAACCTTATATACTTGCCATGGTGTGATGGCCCAGGAGAATGGGTCTTAGGTTTGTCTGCTTCAGTGCTATTAAAGAAAATGCGTAATGGGTGAAGCAAAACTTTGGCCACTGGAGGCAGCGTGGCACAAAGACTCTTAATCAAACTTCCCAAGGTTTCAGCTTTCTTTTAAATCAAGAGCAGCAATCAGTAGATTAAACTGTAGCCACTGTTAGACTCTCTGTGCCTGATTTTCTCCTCCTCTGTCTCTCATCATTACCGCTATCTGATGACCTCTCTTCTATGGATGGCACAAGAGCAGGCACTGACAGCTTCATAATTCTCCTGACAAACAGCTCAGTAAATGATCACTTTGCCACTACGATAAGTGCCAGAGTGGATGTAAAGCGCACAGCCCCAGGAATGAAGCCAGAATTTAATTTCTGGCAGCTGTGTGCCCATCGAGATATACTCTTATTAAGAAAAGAAAGCTGGTAATTTTAGATACAAGCGGAGTAAATGCACAGACAACTAATGGAGGCCTATTTCGCCCCTCTTTTTGGGCTAGCAGAATCTAATCTCAGCCTATTGTCAAGATGGACAGAGAGTCTAATCACTCTTAACCTTGTATCAGTGCCATAACCCCTTCTTTTTCTTTGCCCCCCAACAATTTTAAAATGATCTTAACATAATAACGGGACTTTTTTGCATCCCAGTGACTGCACCTTCTTCCAGAATCACCACGGCTAATGGGATCTAATCTATACAATAAGGGACATTAATATATATGCAAATCAGATGCAGCTACATCTCTCGCAGAGGAGACGGAGCCAGTTGGCACACACTTGTATCATTTCTGTCACATGTGTCACTTAGTTGTTAATTACTGTTAACATTCCTAAAATGCAAATATGCAGTTCTGCAAATACCGCAGCACATGTATCCTTAAGTAATAATGCTCTGAGAAGAAAAAGACCCCTTCCCCCCTTGAAGGTCCAGCAGTGTGGGGGGAATTTGAAGCGTTGGGGGGTTGAGGCTGCAGGTCGGCTGTTCAAAGCCACTCCGTGCATTGTTGGGCAGTAGGGGATTAGGTCTCTCCAGGCTGCAGAATTTGCTTTCTAATTAAAAGGGATAAGATGTAGAAAAATAGTGAGAGGCATTACTACTGTAGAAAAGAAAAGGGGTGGAAAGAGCAATGGTGAAAAGGAGGAATAGAAGTTTGTAGTGTAACCACTGGTGCTTGATCACAAGACTGGGCAAGAGTTACCAACCTCTTGTAGCTCTGGCCTCCATCTCATCAACTTGCACACTTTAACCTCGAAACTAAATATTTGTGTTATTGTTTTCCTTTTCCAACACGGAGAAAGCAACTTGTCACATTCACACACCAGCTTTTCTATGATTTAAGCAAATAATATAGTGTATAATGTGCTGTGGTTCCCCTCTGTTTCCAGTTCCAAATCTTTAATACTTTACTCCTTTTCTGAGGGAAGTATTACAATTTTTAAAACACTACTCGTTCATCTTAAGACAAAGTATGTAACCTTTATAAATACTGTGTATGAACCAATCAAAATTAAAACCACGTTGAAGTACAGCATTTAAAGTTCAGACTTTCTGAAGGAGTACTTTTTAAAGTAGATTTTGCTGATAATACGTCTGCAGTTTTAAATCTTAAATCAGACATGATCAGTGATGAGTTGGGTCAAAAAATAAATACATAACTAAAAGCTTTTTCAGACTACTGAAACACTTCATTTGAGCAACTTAACTGTTTATTGCTGAACCCAGGGGGGCTGCTCTATGACCCAGCATGTGGTTTTATTTAACCCTTTACTCCACCCCTTTTGTCAGCATGCTGCTGTTTTGGTACCCTGTCCTCCAGCAGGGGTGCAGTGCTCCCCGGGCACCTTACAAACGAACCCTGAGTTTAAAGCATACAGAGGACTGATTCCCTTTCCCCCCCAATCCCCAGGAGGTTAACGACATGCCAACGACAAGCCAGTGGAGAGTGTGGTCTCCACCTCGCTCTCCTCCCCTCTTGGCCAACGCATGCACTGGAGTTTTGTGGTCGTTCTGCACCAGCACCAAAACCCCTCAGAAAAATCTCAAAGAACTAGAAAGTCCATCTCAAACTGAGCTCATTTCCTGGTAGTGTCTGGTTGCTGAAGCATCTCCACACCACCTCCTCCTCTATTTTAACCAAGCTCCATGTAGCTCTCACCTTTTGCTCCCAGGCAATCTGATCCTATTTGGAGTGTGTGACGAGGGCTATTCTCCATCACCTCACTGATCAAGAGCTCCCCCTGTAAAGCGGGCCCAGGGATGAGCAGGTACAGATTTGGGGAGATGAGGGAGAGGGGCATGTAGTGAAAGAATCTGCAGTGAGCCAAGGAGAAGATTAAACGGCAGCTAACCATCAGCACCCCACTCTTCTCCCCCCGCTTGCTTCTCCTCTCTACCTCACTGGTGTCCTGCGGGGAGACGGGGGGGCTTCCAGGGGGGAGGGAGGCGAGCATGAAAGCAGGGGGGAGGCCAGTGGCACAGTGGTAGCTGAGCCATCTTGTCATCATAGCAGGACAAGCATATTCAACCATGTCCTCTGTCCCCTCCCATCTTATTTCAGACACTCTGTTGACCTCCACTGAAATCCATCAAAACCTCTCTCTCGGCCCCTGCCCACCCCCTTGTTGGAAGAGTGCTCTCCGCTGGTGCCTTTTCTTTTTTAAAGGGCAGAGATGAGTCCCAGGCTCTGCAGTCTTTCCAGGCGTCCAAATTAATTTGCGTCTGGGCAGCAACATAAGCAGCACGGGGCTATTTGATGAGAGTGTAGGGCAATGACATGCACTGGCAGTCATGCCTTGATCTCTTGCTTTCTTTCCTTGTCACTTTCCACCTAACCTTAATGCCAGATTCATGCCAGTCTAATCCACATGGGTGGCACACAAACCAAACCTTGTGTGTCTTAGTGGAGTAAAATCCAGTGCAGCTGAAAAGACACTTTCAAATTTCCGCTTTTGTGCACGTATCAAATATCTTTCTTGATCAAAGCGTAAATGACCGATCTACTAAGACTACCATTAAAAGTGCACCAATCATAAAGTGCATTGTCCTCACGGCAAATAAAATGAGCCATTTCTTAAAAATCCCTCTGCTAATTTCCTGATCAGTACCTCAAGAACAGATCCGTTTCACAACAATAAACACACTAAGGACATCTACAAAACAGCATTCCTTTAGTTTGATAAATGGATGTCAAAGTGAACTTAATGCAATTTGACATGCATTTGAAGTTGTGATCCAAAAAGGGGACCACAGCTAATGCCTAATTAGCATCATTAAATAATAAAGCAACTTAGACTAATAATTATTGCATGTACCCATTCTACCACTTGCACTGACAATTAACCTTTCTCAACTGGTGATTCGCAATTTCAGTAAATCCTGTTATCAGCAAATATAACACATGGCACGCACACACAAATGTGTTTCAAACACCACTCAAGGAAATCTATGCAGTGTTTACGGTCGGGAAGCAGAACAACAAAACAAACAGCAGATATCCACTTTCAGTAAACACCACCCAACCACTTAGTATCTTCCCAGTGGCTGGAGGGGGTGGGGAATCAACTTTAGGTGGCTGCTGCGAATGTCATTGAACTACTTGTGTTTACGCAGGCTTAATATTGCCTTGACAAGGTCTCTTTAAACACACAAGGAACGCTTCGGAATATATCAGCCCACCCGAGGGTTTAATTTTATAAATGCCTGCTGCTGCTGTTAGCAATATTTGACAAGTAATGTTTTCCAGCCTGAAGAGAAGTAGTTGAATTTAAGAAACACGGGAGGCGGGGAACCTCGCAAAAGTGCACTCGTCTCTGGTGCCGCTGACCACAATTCTGGCCAAATCTCTGATATTAGCTCACTGAAGCCAAAAACACGATTACCCAGAGACAACATAAAGGTGAAAAGATTCAGGATTGAGCACTCTCCCAAAATGTCTCTCCCTCATCCCAATTTGGCAGCACTTGGCTTGTTGCCCACTCACATTGTGTGGACGGCCCTGCCACTGTTGCCATGGGGATGTGTGGACCTGCACAGGGCCCTGAAGGCAGAACGGCCTGGTGGTGAGGTGGGGGTTATCATCAGCAGCAGACTACACTGGGCCCCCATCCAGAGGCCTGGGTGCAGGAGAAGCTGCGAGGCAGTGGAGGCACCTCCTAAGCTCCGCAGGGCCTCTCTTCCTGGGGGATTCTGCTGTTTCAAACCCAGCAGAGGATCTGAGATGCTACTCAGTAGCGCAGGGCTCCGGCCTGTCCACTGGGGGTCTGCTGCCTGACTCCCGTAAGCCTGGTCCAGACGGGGTGGGCTACAGTGGGAAGGGGCCAGGCCAGGCGAGCTGGACTGCGGCCCAGTGCGGTGACTGCCTGTCTGCCCAGGCGCTGGGCCACGCTGCCACTCCTCCCTGGGCTCGTGCCCCTGCACTTGGATTTCAAAGGGATGTGACAGGGGGGATTGGCTTTCCCTCTCCATTGCAGGATCTCTGCCCCACCAACAGCTTCTCCGGTGCCCCCCCCCCCTCTAAAAAAAAAAAACAGCTTTCAGTCCTCAATTTCTCCCAGCCCCCAAATGCCCCTCCAACAGCTTTTCTGTTTCAGCCCTGAACTTAGACTCCCTCTCACACTGTGCCATTCCCACCACTGCTGCCTCACATTTGGGAGGAGAAGGGGGAGGTTGAGTTGCTACACTGCACCCATCTGCCCCATGTCTTTCCATGCTGTGGACCATGATGCTGCAGCATGGCTCTCTGGGCGCCGTAAAGACTTTGGCAAGTACACTGGGCCTTCAAGCGCCCCTCCTCCTTTGTACTCCATCTCCGCCACATGTACACACTGGTGCACACCATCTGATTTCAAATTTACTTACGCAAAAACACGAATACATCCAATCACGTTCAAGTGATGAATGTCCACTAAGACAGATGGATGATTTGCATGGTAAATAATGGGAAACATCTCTAAATGTGCTGATTATAAACTGTTGAAGCTACTTTGGTTATGCCCGCTGAACCTGAAAAGATCGAAGTCAGATGCGGTGCCACAGTGTCTGTGTGGCAACCAGCTCATTCAGCAACTGGCCCATCATCAGTAATCATCCTACGAAACCAAAATGACACTGACAGGCTGCGTTTCAATTGGCTGAGATATGCTTTTCTGTCTCTCGCTCTCATTTTAGGTTTCTCTCTTCATTGCTCTCTGCATGGCATTTCTCTGGCAGGTCAACCAGTGAAATTCCTCCCCTCTTGGTCTCAGCATTCCCGCAGCCCACCTCCCTAACTGGGCAGTGTGGAGTGGCTGGTTTAGGGTAGCATGGCAGTTCCCCAAAGCTGGTCTCGAGCTACAGCTACAACTCCAGCCCACAACACATTCCTCCAGCAGCTGACCAGTCCCCCCAGCAACCAGGAGTGAGGTGAAGAGAGGAGATGAGGCTTTGTAGTGGTGCTATGTTATTGCCTAGAGATCTAAATGAGTATTATGCTGTTAAAGAAATACAAGGAACACCTTTTTGTGCACAGCTTACCCTCATCAACATTCTCATCACTTTTTTGAACAGCTCTCAGATCATCTTAAATGATCTGTTTCTTTCTACTTCTAAACAAAAGGTTCAGCTTAGTGAAAAGCCTCCTCACTGGTTCACTGATGCTCAACAAGGTACTGATGTTTCTCAGCACGTTAACAGGCTGCACTCTCCTCCACATCTCCATCCTTTGCGAGGATGTGAAGGGGCTGCACATCACAGGCTATCTATCCAAAGCTACTCCTGGACAGCTCAAGCAGCAGTAGGACGGGAGCCGGACGGTCCCCTCCTCCGCTCCCTCCTACTTCTCCCCCAAGCCGAGCCAGACGCTGTGTTTACTCTCCTAATTACAGGGGAGGGGCCGGCTGACAGGCGAGCCATCACAGATTCCCCACAGGCCCAGGGCTGGGAACGCTACAGACACCCGCCGCTGTCTCCCAAATGTGAAGGCAATGTCCAACTGTCACTGGGGAGCCTTCACTGGCAAAACCCAAGAGCCCAAAGAGAGATATTAAAGACATGAGAGGAATTGGCAGAGTTGGCACTGACAGGGGGTACGCTTGAGAAGTCGAAGTGGGGGACTGGGGGCATCGCCAAAGTGTCATTCAAAACAAAGTGGGGTTTGGACAGGGCACAAATACTCATTTACTTACACACACTCACAAACACACACACACAGCTCTCGCTCTTATCAATCCAAGGCGGGAGAGTTACACACACCAGACACAAAATTCAAGTAGTAGAGCCCCCAAAATATATGTTCACACAGAAGTTCACTCCCTTTGGGCTCCTTCTGGAGCATCTGGCCAACAGCTATCGATTCTGCAAGTACACATCGCTCATTTTGGATGGTGAAGGATGATAAGCATCCACCTCGGCTCCTGCTTTGCTCCGCTTATTGTTTCTCTTCCTTTATCTGTTTGATCGTGACTTTCCAGATTAATCTCCTGAAAGGGGGGAAAGGTTCTCTATCGACATTTTATACGAGAGGGCAAAAGCAGTGAGAAAGAGCTAAATTTGGAGGCATCAGAAGTAGCCTGGAGCTGATACGTAACTTACAATTCCAAAGATGTTCTTTAGTAGGAGACCTGTCAGTATTTGACTTATCATTAAGGACCTTTATAGAATTTAAAAAGGAATATTTTTCTATGTCATAAAACATGCTTGGAGAGATTTCTGCATATTACACAACTGGCTTGCTACAAATATAAAATGCTGTAGTTGCACAGTTTTCTACTCAACTGCAATAAAATGTGCAGCCCAGTGTGCTAATGTATGACTGCGGCTTCTATAAAATATACAGCAAGTTTAATAAACTGTACCTACAGTGTGTGTGTGTGTGTGTGTGTGTGTGTGTGTGTGTGTGTGTGTGTGTGTGTGTGTGTGTGTGTACACTAACCCTCCTCCCAGGGAGGTATAATCCACTAGAGGTTGAAATGCTCCAGTGCTGTTGGGGGTCTGAGAGAATCGCTCTGGAAGCATGGTGCCTCACCCTATCACATATTCAGGTCAAATAAACAAACAAAAAAAATTGTTAAGAGGAAGGTTAAAACTGAAGAATTGTCTCTTCGCCGGCTCTGAGATCGCCTCCCCCATTCCCCGTGGGCAACACACACACCTCACCCCCAAGAGGCAAGACAAGAAAACCATTTGATAAATCATGAATAGTCACAGTTGTGCAAGTGCTGTGACCATTTCTAAAATTTATTATGGGGATTACACACAAAATCACACAATGTAACATTTCCAAATGTGTTATGAATGCTTCCCAGAATCCAATTCAAATCCTAGGTTACCAAATAAGCCTGAACAAATCCCCCACATTGAGTTCTTCCACCTTTGAAGACTTGAGAGGTCCGGTCTGCAGGGCAGGTTTTACCACGCCACGCAGACACCTC
Organism: Mchenga conophoros; assembly: GCF_057382185.1. NCBI lineage: Eukaryota > Metazoa > Chordata > Actinopteri > Cichliformes > Cichlidae > Mchenga > Mchenga conophoros. The sequence continues at coordinate 29,574,566 of NC_140544.1, read as the reverse complement.
AGCAGCACACAGAGAAGAGGGCTAGGTGAAAGGAGAGGGTGGGAAAAGGAGAGCATAGTGGTGCTCTTACAGTGATGGCAACATAAATGTCTTTATTTGCATATTAACCTTGAATTAATTGCAAGTCACAAAATAAACAGAGGCGTGTCGATAAATAAAATTGGTTTAATTTTTCTCCAATGATACAAAAATAAAACATCAACTGAGCATCGTGTCAACTTCTAAAAAGAGCACAGATGCTATAAAAAGCAATGAGTGATGTGTCTTTGTGGCGAGACTGATAGTGTGAAGACGAGAGTTCATTCAGTCAGAGTTAACCTTGAGGCAGCAGAGTCCTCTCCCTCCTTGTTTGTCCTTGTCGGCTTTCCACCAGACTCGACTTTGTCTCCTCAGAGATGATCTGAAGGCGAGTGTGTGTTTAATTGCATCTGTTTTGTTTGTTGGCAAACTCCTGCGTGAAACACAACACAAACATTTATGGCAGCAATTAAAAGACATGTCATATTAATGGAAAGAACGAACTTGGCAAACACACACACACAGACACACACACACACACACACACACACAGAGCCGTGCCATTATGGCGGCACAGCATTTGAATTTATGGAGAAATGTGTGGGAAAGAAAGCCCAAAATTTCCCAAGTTTAGCGCCAGCTTGAAAACTGGAGCACAGACTTATTCGACAGCGTGCCCGTCTCTGAAATTATTTAAACAGAACTTTCAGCCTAAATTCAACTTATAAAACTGCACATGCTTAAGGAGATCAACGTGCCTTGTGTGCCTCCGTGTTAGCAAACTCTTCCCAAACAGACACTGAATGGGGTTCTGCCCCTTTAATCCCCGGGGAGGGGACTGGATGTGTTTTGATGACCTCTGGGGTCACTTACATGTTACATTACACAAAGGTTTAGCTCTTTTGTGATAAGGGAAGAGTGCGGGGAAAGCCCTCTGTTTAGGCATCTTGCTCACTATGCAGTTGTTGCAGCAGCAGCAGTGGTTGCATGTATCCATCAAACCTGCCAGGCTAATTAAAATACAGCTTGTGATTATCCTTCTCCAGCTCATCTTTCTCTCTTTCTTCCTCTCTCTCTGTCACCCACACACTCACAACCAAAAAAAAGAAAGAAAGGGAAAAAAAGAAAAACACACACACACACCAAATATCTAGCTACAGTAATTACTGCCTGCATCATTGATAAACAATAGAGTTTAACCTCAATCATTACATTAACTTAACTCTTAGCTGCGATAAAAACAATTTGAAATAAAGTAGTTTAAAACTTCATTACTACATTTACATAACAATCCTATTTTTATTTCGTTTTTTTGGCAGTTGAATGATATCTGGATGGATGGTAATAGTTTTAATTCTATAAAGTAATATTTCTGTTGGTTTATACATAATAACTTTGTGTATTTAATAAAGAGGGGAGAAAAAAACTAGAGCATGTTAGCAGAAGTAATATTGAACGATAAAGGCTGACTGAAGTGTAATCAACCTTTCCTGGGGGTAAATTTGAAATCCTATGTGCAGAAGGAAAGGCTCTTCTTGACATTACAGATTATCATTTCTATATGAATGCTTTGCATGATTTTGTTCCCATTTTAAGTCTCTTTTTAAGCTGAGAATGAAATCCACCAACACATTCCTCGTATTCAGCCATGCGAATATGAAACTATAGGTGGGAAAAGAGAAGCGAAAGAGATGCGAGAAAAGCTGTTTTGATGGCAAATATGTTATTTGAAATTAAGGAAATTTACAAGCACCTTTTTTCCTCTTTTTTTTTTTTGTTTTTTTTTTTTAAGTGCGTTCATGTATTCTATAATGTGTTGATTATTTCTTTTCCACGCCTGGATAAAGCACAGAGCAGTGAAATAGGGGTCTGTATTGCCTGTAATTATCCAATCTTAAAAATGCGATTTTTCCCCCCCTATCAAACAAGGGTCAAACATCCAGGGCCTGCGCAGTGCGTTTGAAAAGATGCATGGCTACGCATTAACTGTAGAAATCACAGATTGGAGCGGGCCTGGTGAAATCCTCACCCTCAGGTTGAGTGTAGCAGAGGCGGAGATAAAAGCAGTCGTCGTCAATTAGCCGGGAGTCAGTGGGAGCGCTGCTCGCCAGAGGCGTTTAACTCCTTCTCCTTTTAAACGTCCTTTTAAGATACAAAGTCCCCGAGGAGGGCCAAGCTTTACAGTTTAATAAATTATTTAGCAATTTAAACGGTGAGATCCAGCAGATAACAGCACAAGGCGTCATCATTTTTCACGCAGTTTGAGACCCTCTGCATGCAGCTGCCAAACATAAGGAAACATTAATAAAATATTTTTTTAAATTAAGGTTTTACTGTCAAACTGTTTTTGGTTGTTTTGTTTTTTGTTATTTGTTATTTAGGCGTGCACATTGTAACAGTCACAAGCACACCCTCGTGTGAAATAATGTGAAACCTCAAGAAAGTGCAGGACTTCATTCATACTTTGTGCGCTATGATGATTTTTGCTATGTTTTAGTAATAAAGCAAACAGCAACACAATTTAAAAAAAATACTTATCAAACAGTTAATTATTCCACCCGTTTAAATTTGCCTCTACGTGATAAGTTAAGTGATTAATAGACTCCTTTTCGAATAGATGAGGCAGTTCCTCTTAATCTTTCAAGAATAAAAATAAAAAATAAGCACGAGTTGCAAAAGAAAGAAAGAAAGAAAGAAAGAAAGAAAGGTTACCTGAATGTGTCGCAGCTCCTGTTTCTCAAACATCTCCCAACTTTTCTCCCCTCGGCTGTGCTGTTAAAAGAAATCCAGCTTCGTGATCCACACCGCCGCTTCCCCACGATCGAAATCTGTCAACAGAGATGTCACTGAGTTTTGCAAAGTTGATAAGGTGTGCTGTGCGTCAGACTGTGTGAGCTCCAGAGGCTGAGCGAGAACCGGTACTCTCGGCAGCTGTCACTGCACCTTTGACTCCGGCCTTGCACACGAGCCACGGAGAGAGGCAAGCGACGAGTCATAAAAGCCCACGGTCTGTCTGTGTTTATAAATCTAAATCAATATTCAAATCTGTTTGAAGTGGAGCGGGTGTGTCCGTGCAAGCGCACAGTGTGTGTGTGTGTGTGTGTGTGTGTGTGTGTGTGTGTGTGTGTGTGTGTGTGTGTGTGTGTGTGTGTGTGTGTGTGTGTGTGTGTAGGTGTTACACAAAGCCTCTTAAGATGATACATTTACCAAGCCGTGACAAAAACCCTCGGCATATTATTTTGAGATGGGCACGCAGGTTCAAAATTCAAGTGACGTAGAGGAGGCTTATGTGTCCCTTGCAGCTTGTTGGTCTTCCAGTAAATATGAAATAACATCAACCCTGCACTAAGTAGCTGTTACTAGGTAAAGACAAAGGGAATAAATAAATAAATAAATAAATAAATAAATAGTTAATATTATTATTATTATTAAATCTACTAAAATGCACTTTCGGCACATGAAACAGAATTAAAAGAGGCCTACCTTCATATTCAGAAGTCTGTTTCTCTTCGAGCACATCTTCCTCCTGCAGGAACCGTTTCAAGTGCAGTCAGTGAAAAGTCGTTCCGCACGTCGCCAAACGGAGAAGCTTTTTTTGTGTGTGTAATTGCATGGCTGGCTGTACCCCGCAGGTGCGGTGGCTGCGAGTCCCCAAGTGCTCAGGTGTCTCCCCGGTGGGAACCCACCTGGAAATATTGTTTGTACATTTCGGTGCAGGGCCTGCAGCGGGCTGACGGTAGCAGACTGGCTGCTCGGTGGATGGGAGGACAGTTTTAAGGAAATAAGTCGCTCTAAATCCCCCTTTTTTTACGACGTGCTGGAATGTGAGAGGACGGTGCAGCCTTGAAGCTCCGCTTTGGTCCCCCATTTTTTTGTTGTTGTTGTTTTTTTTTTAGGGTTTATTTGTTGTTGTTTTGGGGGTTTTCCTACATATTTAATTCTACTTATATTTCCCGGTCTTCTTCTGCAGATTAATCTGGTGCCTCAACAGAGATGATAAAACATTTTATAATCGACTTTTAATATTGATCGGTTGTCTGGAAGCTTTCGTGATATTATTCTATAAAACATCGGTGGTTGTATTTAAACTGGTAAAGTAAAGACGAGAGTGTGAAATTATTAACGCTTAAAAAGAGTTTCCCACTAAAATACTCGACATACATTAAACGCTCTGAGAAGTCTTTATTTTTCGGATATGTTTCGCCTCTCGCCCCCCTTTTTTATTTATAAATTATCTCTTACTTTAATGCTTCCTTTGATGTCATGAAAAAATATAATAAAATGAGAAATAAACTGACTTTTCTTTGCTTTAAACTCCTTCCACCTCTCATCATCCAACGGCGTACCGTTTATTTATTATCAGTGTGCCCTCTCTGCGGTGGGATGGGGATGTTGTCAGTCGCCCTCTCGCTGCCATTGGCTGAAGACTGTGCGTCAAAAAAAAAAGTAGCTGGAGACATTTGTTTCCCAGAAAGGAAAAAAAAACCCTCCCCACCAGTGTGAGAGACGGAGACAGAGACAGACCTCAGCTCAGTCCTGCGGCTCCCATTGGCTGGCACTTTGTACAAAATCTAACTCAAACCACTTCACTCACAACACACCAACAAATCCTAAAGGCGTACATGCAGCCTCCCTCCTTCACTCCGCCGCTGTCGCAACGCTTCAGAACCTCATGTAGGCGCTCAACGCTTAACTTTTATCTCCAGTGAAGACGGCTGCTCCTGCTCTGCTCGGGTTTGTGATATTCTCCTTTTATGCGACAGGACGTCGTCGATTTCTACTGACTTTTATTATTTCTCCCGGAGGACACCAAGTAGACAAAGAATTTTCCAGTCATCCCTGCCAAGGTAAGTTCAGCTTTATTATTATTATTATTATTATTATTATTATTATTATTACACTACCGAAATTTAGTTAAAACCTGCAATTCCTCACCTGATCACTTCCTCGCCTAATCGTTTTCTTTAGAAGAGGAAGCAAAACGTTTCAACTGGTGCTAAAATAAAAACCCACGAAGACTCTAAAAGAGATCCCAGCGAGGAGGTTTCAGGTTATTTGTTGGCATTAAATATGCCGTCTTAAACCCAGGCTGTCACTGATTTTATGTGTGCACAAATACGGGTGCAATAGGTGCACACAACAAACTGATTTATTATATTAAAGAAAAGAAAAGAAAAGAAAAGAAAAGAAAAGAAAAGAAAAGAAAAGAAAAGAAAAAACGGAAATATTGTAAATCACATCAGTAAATCAGTAACTGATAAAATTACATTGTGATAGCTTCTGATACTGAAAACAAGACCAGACTCAGCGCTGGGCTGAAGTTCTCTTGATGTAATAATGGGCTTTTAAATAATTAATTGATTCCTGGAGGTCATATTTTACCAATTTCACACTCACTCACTGATCCAGGACTGCTACAAGGGCGTCTATCCATGTTTACTGAGTTAAGTTTCAGACAAAAATTTCCCACACATACACACACACTGCACTCGTGTATTCTGCGTAAATTAATACAGGATAAGGGCAGCAAAAATAGGAAACTGTGGAGGCGTCCAGGCTGAAAGGTTCACCGGAAAAACAGAAGAAGAAAAGAAGGAACATTCGGGCCTGCTACTGAAAATTATTCCTGGGCCTCCTCTGTCTTCTAGCTCTCCTTTGCCTCGGAAAATAAATAATTCATAAGACAATAAACCAACACTTCATTTGGATGGATCCTGTTTGGGGAGGGGGGGTCACAATTAGGAGTTTAGCTCAATCAAGCAAATATCTACGAGAGTTTAATTTCTTTACTTTTGCTGATACTTTATGCTTTTTTCCTACTTTATATCAGCAAATTTGCGATGAAATCATAATTAACGCACGAGGATTTGCAGGAAAGAAATATAAAGAAAGAGAGCCGGGTTTGATTTGCAGGAAGCTCTGTGGACTCACACCAAACTGCAGCTCGGTTAGCTGCCACCTGGATCGCCTCGTTAAATTACGAAGAAAAAAAACATTTCTGATAATTAATTATTGGACAGAGTAATTATTATCGAGCGTGTGTGCGCGCAATTGGTTGACGGGTGTGTTTTAAGTGTGACAGATTGGGATGAGGGGGTTAAAACCGTTGGATATTGAAAAGAAAAAAAATGCAACTAATCAAGAGGCTCAGTGGGGATAACGCGTGAGGTTCACTGAAGTTGAAGTGACAGCAGTCAAAATTTACCAAGGAGCAAATTTGTTTATTTAAAAGAACTGCAAAAAAAATGTGTATCGAGAAAGCATGTGTCCATTTTTCTTTCACTGGTTCAATATTTTAAAATGATCTCCTTCTTACATAAAAATAACACAATTTATTCACTAAACGAACCTGAAAATTCAGTAATTTTTACTCTAAATCACATCAATATGGGCGCATATTAATCTTCATCATAAAAATGTAACGTTGACTGTGTGCTTTGTCAGACTAAACGGACTCAGACGTTTTAGTAACAATCAGTTCAACTTCAGCTGTTTTTCTTCTCATCCAATCGATTATTACATACATACAATCTAATGTTAACATAAACTAAATAATATTCAAAAATAAAAATAAAGTTAGTTCCTAATAAAATAGATAATTTGCCAGCAACTTTTATTTACTTTTAGCTTTTATTTTGAAGAGATTTATCTTCAATTCATGGTGTTTACTGTATAAAGGAGATAGTGGCTTTAACCTGTTGCAATCACAGTGCTCCTTTCTTTTTATTCGTTTTTTTTTTATTTTTATCTTAATCGTGGGAGGGCGTGTGGGGGTTGCAAAGATGAGGACAGCTGGAGAAGTGGCTCGTGCTTTTTGAGGAGAGCCATGCGCTCTGGAAAGGACTTATTTCGCCACAACGTCACGTAAATAGAGCCAATATCACTTCACGAGAATATCCGTCTTCCTCTTCTTTTCTTCTTCTTCTTTTAAACAGGTGCCAGGTGTAATACGGACCACACGGCGAACAGAGGACACCGAATACTCCTCGGGAGCGCCATCAATTTTCAAAATTTTCTCCAACTTCAGCACTCAGACAAACATTAGCATGATGTCGTATCTAAAGCAACCACCTTACACAGTTAATGGCCTCAGCTTAACTACTTCCGGCATGGATCTTTTACATCCATCAGTGGGCTATCCAGGTATGTTTAACCTCTTTGAAAATTAAATAAGATGTGATCACACAGCCTGAAAATGACTTAGGGCTCCTTGCTATTATGTTACAGCAATTAACCAGCCCTTCATATACCTTTTTAATTCACGAATTATTATTGCGTGTATTATTATTGTTATTCTTTCTTTTTTTTAAAAGGAAAACAAATATGAAAAATAAATACATTTATTAGACTGACCAGACCAATACAAACAAAAGGTGATGGAAAGTAGTCTACAGAAAACTTCTAGCGCACACAGCTTGGAGTGAGGACTAATCCTCAAGTCTCTCCGTGTGTGATTTTATTTTTAGATGTGGCTCCAGAGGAAATTACTGGCAAATTACTTTGATGTTTGCATTAAATTTTTTGGCACGTTAGACTCAAAGATGTCAAGTGCTACAATTTGCCACCGGGTTTTTTTTTTTTTTGTTTTTTTTACTCTCACAGGACTCCTGCGTAATTAGTTTCAAATTTGCCTTTGATGACTTTTTAAAAATTGTACATGTATACATAAATAACCTATGCGATTTTTTTGTTTCTCTTGCACTTACAGCCACTCCACGGAAGCAGAGGCGAGAACGGACTACTTTTACGCGCGCACAGCTCGACGTTTTGGAGGCGTTATTTGCTAAAACTCGGTATCCTGATATATTCATGCGCGAAGAGGTAGCGCTGAAAATCAATCTACCTGAATCCCGGGTACAGGTGAGTCAACTGAAGCCAAGGCATATTTAAAATATTGTTATATATTGTAGAATGAAAAAAGTGGCTTTGTTATTTTTTATTTTAATTTGAGAAGCATCAAACGAAACATTTCACTCTGGAACCTGTAAAGTATTTTAGTATTTTAAATAAATAGTATTTTACCTGTACTTGTATTTGATTTAATCTGGGGAAAATATATTTCTAACTCATTTGAAAGGAAACACAAGCATAAAAAAATTATTTTTTATTTTATTTTATTTATTTTTTGCTTTATATGTACTCTAAAACGCCCCCCACCTCACCCCGAACAGCAATATATTTACCGTGTTTTATAATATTTCAGTTATTAGGACTGTTCCAATTACGTTTAAATAATTTTACTGGGGCAAAAAAGCCTTTTTATACATATATATAGCCCCTTTCCTATTTTAAACGGTTAGTATAGCTTGGTTAGTATTTATGGGGACATTGTAATGAATGTGTTCAATTATGTTCCTGCTTTAGGTCTGGTTTAAAAACCGGCGGGCAAAGTGTCGCCAGCAGCAGCAGCAGCAGCAGAATGGGGGGCAGAACAAAGTGCGACCTGCCAAAAAGAAAAGTTCCCCAACCAGAGAAGTGAGCTCGGAAAGCGGGGCCAGCGGCCAGTTCACACCCCCCACCAGCACCACCACGGTCCCCGCCATCTCTACCAGCACCGCGCCAGTGTCCATATGGAGTCCGGCGTCCATTTCTCCCCTCTCAGATCCCTTATCTACCTCCTCCTCTTGCATGCAGAGGTCTTATCCCATGACCTACACACAGGCCTCGGGCTACAGCCAGGGCTACGCCGGGTCGACGTCCTACTTCGGGGGTATGGACTGCGGCTCTTACCTCACTCCCATGCACCACCAGTTGTCAGGCCCGGGGTCAACTCTCAGTCCGATGAGCACAAACGCAGTCACAAGCCATCTGAACCAGTCCCCGGCGTCCCTCTCCACCCAGGGATACGGGACGTCCGGCCTGGGCTTCAACTCCACAGCAGACTGCTTGGATTATAAGGACCAAGCGGCATCGTGGAAGCTGAACTTCAATGCCGATTGCTTGGATTATAAGGATCAAACGTCCTCGTGGAAATTCCAGGTCCTGTGAACCGAGCAATCAGCTATCAAAAAGTGCACAAACAGTGACGATCACACGAGACACAGCGCTGCCATCCCTCAACAGAACACTTCAGACTGGGTAAAAACGTGAGCCTGGTACACCGAGGCAGGGCTCTCAGGGGGGCCTCTAGTTTTTGGCATGATGGTCTTTGGTCCTCCTAGAGGAGAAGTTAATGTATTTTAGCACTGGCAAAGAGATTTCCCCTCTCCCGTTTATTCACCGGTTGTAGCCCTTCTTTATCTGTCAGTGCGTACCTATGTGCGTAAAAAACAGACAAACAAACAAAAAAACACCACCTGTTGAGGACGTCACAGAGTGGACTCAGAAAGAAAAACACACCACAGCCACGGAAGTAAAAGAACAAAACTCAAGTTAATAGTCCTGCTGAAGTGCTCGGGATGGACAGACCTTCTTAAAGCTTCTTAAACAACTTTGCCGCCCTGCCGGCAGAGTGTGTGACACGAGGATGGCGTGTGGACATGGATGCACTACTTTATTTAAGAAAAAAAAGTGTTTATAAGGAATCAATATGTAGTTTCTAAGAGACAATCAGTGTGCGTCTTATATAAATGGTACATATGTGGTTTCTTTTTCTTTCTTTTTTTATCTGTGCTAGCCTTCGAAACTGTGATCTGTTGTATTGTATGCAATTTGTGAGCCCCCCCTCCCCCTCGCATTGGACTCTCTGCTGTGATTTTATTAGATTTCTAACTTTTTCGTTTTCTTTCGTTTTTGTTTCTTTTGGGGTTTTTTCACCAACGAAAGATGCTAATGGTTATTTTTACTGCATCACAAAGAGAGACGAGACTTTCCAAGCACATGGTGGATGGTAGTAATAATCAAGGGTTAGCCATACTGGAAAAGACTCTCGGCTGCTGAGAGCTCTACACTTGCTTCCCCTCCATTGATCTCAACACACGGTGATTGTGGATCCTTTACTGGCTCCAAAGATGGTGTGACCTCACCGCTGAAAAGACATGAATAAAGGTCCTGTGAGCTTACTCTTTCATCAATAGACGATCTGTGTGTGCGTGTGCGTGTTGGAAATTAAAGTGGAACCCTGGCAATGTGCGCAAAAATCATGGTTGTTTAAGGGGGGGTTCTTCGTTTTCTACGACTTTAAGACCTGAAAATGGAACAGAACCTTTGTGGGTACTATTTTTTTTTTTTCAATCGAGGCTGCGGTGGTATATGTGCGTGATGAGGCAAAGAGGGAAAACCAGAACTTTCGCATTAATTAAGCCAATAATGGCCGTCTGAGTAATAATTAGCCTACACTTGTGCGTGCCGACCAAACTCTGTTTTCTCACGCGTAATTAGTTTTTCTATCACGTCTTAAAAACAGCCCAACGCATTAACGCCCATGTGTTGTCTTTCGATGAGTTTCAGAGCCATCCAGTGTTCATAGTGGTAATGCGCCACATAAACTTAATCCTCTCCTTTCCCTTTATTTAATCGCAAAAGAAAAAAAAGAAGAAGAACGAATTAATGCCGCATTGTTTCCGGTAGTGCAATTCAGACAGTGAAAGAGAGTGTGCGGTTTGAGAAAGCAGTGTTTAATCCCGGACTCCAAGAGATGTTAATCCCAATATTTTACCGGCGGGGGTTTCTCTGGGGCGCAGGGCAGCCGTGGTCCTATTCAAAGCCCGCGCGGCATGGCTTTCCACGCCTGATCCCTGGATGAGCTCTTTAATATAAAGGCTAATATTTAGTGTTTCACAAGTGCGCTGATATGACATCAATATATCAAGAAACAACGTTAATTTGCTCTCACTGCCCTGAAAATAGACCAGTGAGAGATACACATAAGCGAAAAATAAAACATACAACACTTGATTTTGGTTTGCTCTGTTGTGGGGTTTACAGTTTAAGAAGTGCTTATAGCAGTGCAGTTGTACAAAAGTAAGAAATTGGCTCAAAAAGAGGGCAAGAAAAACTCCGCACAATATTCCTGTAACTTTATTCCCACATGCGCGGTGTGTTTAATTAAGTGCAGAGGAGAGGTTATGTCTAAAGGGGGAAAAGAAATCAATACATTTTAGGACTCAAGAGGAGAAAGCTGCTTTTAAAAGAGGGTTTGTTGTTATTTACTTTTTATTGCTCCAACTTTCAAGTCCGACGTTACTCTTTAAGACGACAGACAATAAAGTCAAAGCGGGTATGGGATCTGTAATGACTCGACATGGTTGTGCAGCGGGCTAATTGTTAGAAGTCCAACATTCAATTAGCATCCTTGACATTGCCAATAATCTCTCTTTCATTGGAGTCTCCGCTAAAGGATCACACTAATTAAAAGCGTTGCTTGAAATAATCGAAGCGTTAAAGAGAAGAGCGACTTTGATTCCACTCCTGCGTGGTCAGAAAATAGGTGTGTGTGCGTGTGTGTTTGTTTTATGAGGTTGAACTGCAGTTTAGAAAGACTTAATTATATAACAGGCCGTATAACTTATTCAAGGTTGAAGCACAAACAGCAGATTATTTATGGGTTCTCACTGCTGGATGCTCCTTTTAATTTAGCCTATTACACACGCAGATTGCAGCGTTATTCAACAGTAAATTACAGCCTAAGTTCGCGCAGTGCACCGCCAGGTTTAGCAACATACATGTATTTCGTTATGGTCATAAACAATGAAGCAATTGAACTCGGAAACAATAGCTTTGGTTAGTGGGTGACTGAATATTCATGAGATGCTTCAACAACTCCTTCATAGAGTCTGCTGAGGATGGAGGGAGGGGGTTCAGACTGCAGGGTCACTTTCAAATGCCAGACAAGGAGGGAAAAACTGTAAGAGAACGAGACAAGGTGCAAGAAAGGGGACTGGAGAATAAGAAGCATGGCAAAGGTTTGAAGATGACTCCCTTCAGAGACTACCAAAAGGCTGGTAACCCTGTTAAATGTAATCATACAGCAGCACATCACAAAAAAAGTGTAGGACACTTAAAAAAGTGTGAAGAACCTACAACATTATGACAGAAACAATCTCAATCGGAATAAATGTACATTCTTGAAAAGGCATGATGAGTCCCACAATTACACTTAGGCGTCCGCACATGACATGAAGAATTATATATAAATATATACACACACCGTAAACATACTTGTCACTTTCGCATTTAATGCTGAGTGATTTAACCAATAGCAGCTGAAAGGTTCCTTTTCTCCGCTTGTTATTCTGACCCCGGAGTCTCGTGTCTTCAAAGTGCACAAGTCATGAGAGGGATTAGGCGTCCGGCCTTCACAATACTTCAATACTTCATACACAGCCTACAATGAGTTTTAATCAAGACCAAAGCAGTCCTGAGGAGCATATGGGACCAACAGACGCTGCATTAATCCCTCTTGGTTTTTGTCTAACAGCGGGCCGCGCAGCGCCCCTCATCCCCTGGTCTGCTGTCCGGTCTGTAACAACTGCGAGTCATCCTCTGCATCATCGGCCTGCGCAAAGTTTGCCGGTTGAGGCCTCAACGCCCGCGGGAGGAAATGGGGAGGATTACAAACCGAGTGTGTGGTCTGATCGGGGGTTGTGAAAATTAGACAGATGAGAGTAAGTGATCCTTTTATAAAATAAGGCAAAAAAAAAAAAGACAAAGAAGAGGAAGAGAGAGAGATAAATATTAGCTGCTGAACTCAGTGAATTTTCATTTAAATGCAAAGAACACCAATTTTTATTACTGAGGGAGATTATTAAAATAGCTGGTTAGGAATATTGGACAGGTTTGGAAAAAGTGTAAACAATATTTAATGGCTCTGAATAAGAAAAAAAAACTAATTCAAAAAAAAGTCTTAAAACATGTCTAAAAGCCTGCATGCTTTGTACATATAGTATACTTGTATATATTTATGGCTAAAAATGTAATAATTCTTTTTAAATCAATAAAATGATGACTTTCAGGCGAATATGTACAAAAAAAACTAATACAAAATAATAAATAAATATTTTAAGCTAATCCAGCAGTATCCCCTTGAAAGTGCTTATCCAGGCTTAGTCGACATTTTCTGAAATTATTTAAGTTTGTGACATCATCAATTAATTTGATAATCTTGTCAAAGATTAAATTAAAGGGGTTTTGTATAGCCTACATAATAACAGATTTAGATGTTTTAAAAAATGAAGTCTAAAGAGATTTGAAGTAAGCGCAGTAAAAAGCATGTTATTTTAATTTCTCAGACTGCTCACACAAATCCGTGGATTTACAGAGATCCAAAACTGATAATGATACTAGGAAGCTAGACTAGGAGGTCTCAAAATGCAAAGGGCCACACATTGTTCGTGCAGCAGCAGCAGCACCGCAGAACCTGTAACCTCAAAAATATCCTCAGCATTATTTGCTCCACGGCCGATTTATAGCTTTCTGTGGTAAAAAAAAAAAAAAAAAAATGCATGTCAAGAGACTTTTTAAAAATTCTATGGCTACTGGGTCAACGGGGTCCTTTGCCCTGGTAAGTGCTCTTTAAAAAAACTGTTTCACCAAATATGCCCAAACATTTGGCTTATGATGTTCATAAGCCCCACAGGACACAGCGGGCTTATCAGTTCATTAGCCACTTGATGGCCTATTTCAAGTTATAGTAGCTGGGAGGAGGGTGATGGATGAGGATACAACCATCCATTACTGGGGCATATTTTTTTAAGCTATTCAGAAATGTAGAAAAAACCCACCAAACCCATAAGAAGATTACCAGACCTCAGCATATGCTAAAAAACACATTACTACTATACTTATGGGTCAACTTAATACCTAGTTAGATAAAGCTCACCTAGTTAAGACTGGGCATCCATCCATTATTTAACAAAACAATTTTAGACACAAAGGTATATATAAGAAATGATACATTTATACTCTGCAATGATTTTAGTTTTTTTAATTTATTTTGTAACAGTAACTACATTTTAAAAAAGCTGAAATTCAGCATTTTTTAAAACTCTTTGGATTAAATGTTTCCCAGACATTAAAAAAAATCTCTCCACCAGACAAAATGGAAATACTTTCAGTGTGGATTACGTGTCATCCTAATGGTGCCGAACCACGAGGAGAGAAGTGCTGAAATATTAAAAGTGTAACTGGTGGTTAATATGGCTCAAAAGGTCACACATATGATTTCAACGCGTAATATATTAAACAGAGCCACATATGGCTTCAAGTGAAATACACGAAATTCTCATTATTGTCAGAGGGGTGCAAACTTGGTATCATACGTCAAACGTGCACTGAGTCCTTAACAAATAAATATTTCTGTCTGTTACGAGTGCAAAAAATAAAAATAAAAAATGCATTAAAAAAATAACCAAAACTAATATTTCACAGCCTTCCTTTGATTCCCAGTTTTCTTTTAATTTTTTTGAGGAAGGCCTCTATATTGCATAAAATCTCCAGAAACAGTTAAATTTTTCCCCCACACTGCTGTCAAATTCAAACTTTCTAGCTCACAATATTTGTGCATGGTTTACTCCATAAAATGTAAAACATCAGCCAAAATGACTCATGGATATAAACTACTGTGTTACCCACATGCTATCCAGCTGAATCACAGCAAAGTGAGGATCAAGTGTTACTAAAAACAAGTACAAAACAATGCAAAGCACAAGAAACCTCCTCGATTGTGCCACTTAAAAACATTTACACAGCGAGTAAGCTTTTAATGCTCGTTTCTGTTTTACTTACTCAGTTTTGAAGGGGGAAATAGCGGGAACAGCTGACATTTGACATTACATGCAAAACCATGATCAAACCCAATAGTTAATGGCCTCAAACACACCTTTTGATCACAAACAGCTTACAAATTTAATGACTTCATGGTGAACTGAGCCAATTTCTCTCCATTCTTGCAGTATTCTCACCACAGGCGACGCAGAATATCAAAAACCCGCACAGTATATCTCAAAAGAGAGAAAAGAAGTTGTGCAACAATATACTTTAATAATTCAAATTAATACTCTGCCCTCTTAATTCAGCAGTGTCAATGAATTAATCCATAAAAGGCGATCTACTCCTCAGAGAATAATTCGCCATCACTAGCAGCAGAATGCTGCAGCGGTTTCCTCTTCCTCATCAACATCTGTATAGATCACGTAAGTGTTTCGGTTCCCCTGGTACCACTGAGCAGCGCACTAGAACAGATACCTGTGAAAGAGCCACTTCTCTCCTCCTCGTCAGGCTGCTAAGCCCACAAGACTCGTCGTTATAACAATTAACACAGGTACATGTGATGAGACCTCCCTGATAATTTACACCTTTCTAACCAACACTCTGTGGTTTAATCTCCTGCAAACATCCCTCTCTTGTGAGACAGGCCTATAGGAAGAACCAAAAATTAATTAGCTGAATCCAACAGATTAGAGCTCAGAGACCGCAGCTCAGATGGACAACAGCTAGTTAGAGTGCAGAGATGGCGGAGAAGCAAATCAGCCCCAGAGGAAGAATTTCTTCTTTGCTTATTTCAATATTTCATTGAGTGTTATACATCAATGAACTGTTTCAGGGTGTCATCGCACAAAAAGCTAAGCCTTTTGAATTCACGGCCTTGCAAGTGTACGCCTTCATCCAACGTGCCTTGAATAAATGAAAGCAGCCGTCTCCATGACACACAAGTTCAAAACACATTTCAACTTCTAGAAAAATCAATGCCAACATGACGGCGCGGCTTTTCTTCCAGCAGGAGTCAATCTTAACTTTTCACTTTAGTCCACTGCATGGTTGAATAAATGGTAAAGGTGGTTTTTATCTCTTTTTTATGAAATATTTGGGACACTCTCAAGACAGATGGGATGGAAATCCAGTAATTTAGCAAAATACGAACACATTGAGACAGTAGAGACTTGGTTTTAGAAGTACGTATATAGAAATTAAGATACTTTATTCTTGTTTCCGAGCTGGAAAATGAGAACGTTCACATATTGGTGGTAAACTTGAAAATATTGCTGCTAGTTTCAAAGCCATCAACACTAAAGCACAGCTTCAAATATGTGAATATAGGCCTTTTCATGGCAAATATTCACACTTATAATAGCAAGAAAATCAGAGTTGTAATTAAAAACAGTAATGATGGCTGCAGGGTGCAGGTATTGTGCATGAACCTGAGCTTTCGTTAATGTCATTAATTATACCTGTGCACATCCTGTTACGACGACCCAGAATGTGACAAAGGCTTATTGCCACTATAGTATGCACACAGCACATCTTAGTATTAAAGCTTAGAGAATCTGGATAGAAGATCATTTGACAGCAAATGCTTTGACTTTTCATAGCAGACTTTTCAAACCTTGACTGTAATAGGTAACATGGTTCCATCTGGTTTCATGTGTGTTTTTAAAAGAAAAAGCTTTACTGTGATTGAAGCCAGTAAACAGAAGATATATGGAGCAGCTGTTCACTTAAAAACAGTTGATAAATCTTAGAATTACCAGGATTTCTGAATTTATTACTGATGAAATGTGGTATATTCTTCATCTATACAATTACACCCAAAATCAGTCTGGCTAAACCAAACATATCTTACAGCAAGACCTACATCAGATGTTTCCACCGCTGATAAGACGACTTGGACCTTGATAAGAACTGTTCTGTCAGCATTTCTGTTAGGTCTTGATTGAACAGCTGTCTTTTGGTGGTGCTAATTCATCTCAATTCTGTTAAGGTTAGACTTGGCCTTTTCAGAACCTTAGTTAATAAACTTCGGGTCATGGGCCCTAACATTAATTCATTGCTCTATAAGTGTTTGGTAGGCATCAAGGCCTTTAATTGGCAGTGGAGACCCAAACCATGATAATGCCTCCACCATGCTGCACAGTTAGGATGAGGTGTTTCCCCCTCCAAACATACCACTGTGTTTCTTTTGAAGTGTTTTTTTTCTTCTTCCTTTTTACAACATTTTTACTCAGTGATTTTCTTACAGTGGACACAGGAAGCTTTCTGTTACCCATTTTCTAGCACTTTCAGGACTGCATATCAAATTCACCCCTAAGGAACAAGGGCAAGGGTCTTGAAATTTCTCAATTTGTAGTTTGTCTAACTTTGAATTGAAGGACACCCGGGTCTTTGAAAAGCATCTCTGTAATGCGTCTGTAATCAAAGCACAGCTCACACCAGTCAAACCAGCCAAAATAATCCTTTATATACAGATAAAGAAAACCCAGGCCGCCAATCTCATTTCTTTAACTGGAGCAGCTTTTGGTAAAGTCTTTAGCACAGATGTTAATTTACTTTGTCCAACCTAGACTGTGACATGGAAAGTACACTGCATACCTTTCGTAACAGGAAAAAATACGGAGATAATAATTTCTTTTATAAGTAATAAATCCATAAATCCTCGAATTAGTTGTGGTTTCTCTCGCAAATACTCTGTATCACTAACTGGCACAAAGATTTTTCACTTGTCTTCTAATATATCTTAAAGAACCTGCTTTTGTTTCAGTCTTGATGTCAGTGAAATACAAGATGCAGTTTGACTTAATACAAGCCTACATTTTACAGCACCAGTGATTATTTGGTCAACTGGGTAACACATAAACAGCAACAGTTGCCCTTTGAAGACGTGATGCTCTAGAGCCTGAGAGCCAATATGGCTGACAACAGGCAAAACTGCTCTTCATAATGCAACCCAGAGACTTAATATGGCTTAAGGGTTGAGAATCTCTTCTAAGCAAAATCTTCCGGGGATAGTCAAATCTCTCTCTGTCTTTATACAGCTAATTTGACAGTTTCAAAATCCTTCTCTGATCAATTTTACCTCTCTTAATCCCCTCTCACCCCCCCCCCCCCCTGCACCTGTTAGTCTGGGTCTACATGCGTGCCTCCCTCTCTCCTGAGAGCATATGGAGCAGTGGCTGACCCAGAGAGTCGTTGAGTGTGGAGACAGATGCAGCCCCCAACCCTCCACCCCTCCTCCTCTTCATCTACCCACCATGACCAGCCCAACCCTCCAATCCACCTGTTTGGGTCACAAACCACGGGGATGAGTGGCTGTGCGCGTGCCACACCAGCGGCTTGGCCACTGCTTTGTTATCCAACCCAAGACAAAAGGGTATTTAGGGAGACCGGCTGCCTGCCCAAGGGGAACACAATGCCATGAGGCTGGCAGGCCTGTGGACCCAGGGACGCCGATCACGTGCCGACTTTATGTGAATAAGCGTTAGGGGGCATCTGTTGTGTGTGTGTGTGTGTGTGTGTGTGTGTGTGTGTGTGTGTGTGTGTGTGTGTGTGTGTGTGTGTGTGCACGCGTGTGTCTAACCTGAAGTATTATGCCAGACGATGGGGAATTAGACAAAGAAGTATGATGTGGGAGTTAGAGGGAGGGTACTTAAAAACAATCACATCTATTAGAATTAAAAGAGGCCTACACTTGAATAGACTGAGGTAGTAATAGGAGGTCAACTTCTGCTGCAAATAAAAGGCATACTAAACTACTGTATACTTCTATATCACTGCACAGATCCATAAAACTGAACACTGCTTCGTGATTAATGAACTTCAGTGCAGGAAAATACATTGTCGCGCAGGTATTGGGGTCAAGTCATAAAGGTTAGCGAGGTTGGGTCAAGTCCGCTCATCCAAACTGAGGATCCTGACCCCCCTGCTGCGATTCAAGCTCTAACATTTGCAGCCATTAATAACTTTCCTTGAATCAGCTTTCATCGGAATAAGTTAAAAGATAGAAATGTGACATAACTGCCTGCGATCAAGACATTGTTCATGATCACCAATGGCAATAATGGACAAAAGCACGTACCCCCATTTTCAAAGTTGAAATTTAGCATTCAAGTAATAACATCTATACTTGATCTTAAATCGGCCTTAAAATGCTGCCACACAAGTGTCAAAGTCTTGAGTCACACTTGCAACATCTGCAAACATTCATCAAAATACTGTGTATAAGGCAACAACAGAGTTTTTGCTGCTCTACGCAGCCTGATAGTCAGTACTTGATATGAGCTACTCTCTACACATATCTGGAATCATCACTCCATACGAGCTGTCGCCACTGATTTTTAGTCCAGTTCTTGGATCAACTGAAGGGCCACATGCATTTCTCAGGTCCCATGTTTGCTGGTTGTTGTTTGATTTTTTACTGTTTCTTAAGGACATGACGTTCAGATACTGTTCTTGCAGTAGATGTAGAGGGTTTATAATTTTTAGGCCTGCCACTTTTTATTTTATCCTCCATTTGTCCAGTTTCCTCAAATCTTTTAATGAACGCTGCACACCACACTGAGATATGCCAAACTGTCAGCTAATAGGTCTTTGAAACCACCTTCTTGGTGCTAAAATGCTATTTTATGCCTCTTAAACTGAGCTATCATTTTTCATAAATTCACTTACAGAAATGGGAACAAATGAGGTGTTCTTGGATGCTAGTAACAAAGTGCCTAAAGATACATTTTAAATTGGGTGCTTGTTAAGTTGTCTGTTGTATTTAGGCACAACACTGGCTCATCGCTTGAGTTAGGTGGCTTTTTATAGGCTTGAATAATTCATAGGTCAGTGTTAAGTGGTTTAACAAAAACAAAAAAAGAATTACTTCTTAAGACCCCATTAAAAAAATACAAGAATGTCTGACTCTGTCAAGTGCTTGTTGTAACTTTTTTTCACAAAAGTCTTGGTTTTATATTCCTTACATCAAACATACCAAGACATGTTGGTCTCAGAGTACGAGTCTCAAAAGCAGGTCATACAACTTGGAGCTGGTATAAATGTTTAAGTCTGTTATGATATGGAGTTCATTTGCCCGGTCCAAAAAACAAAAACACACTTTTTTTCCCCCCGTGTGCGTCTTTGTTCAGCCTAGACGATATTACATCATTCTGGCAGGGGCGTTTGTATGTTATTGTGTCTATTGTGGCTTATACAGTGTGTCATGCTCTCTCAACAGGCACGGTTACACATGGCTTGTGGCGCCCTGACCTACAACTCCCCCTCTTGTTTGTCAGCAGTTGTTTGGCCTACTTTCATAAAGACAAACACAGCCATTTGTTTTGTTTTGCATTTCCATGAAAATGAAAAAAAAAAAACACACAAAAACTAAAACGGGGGGGGGGGGGGGGGGGGGGATTGTTGTTGTTGCTGAAAGGATAGAGGAACTCGTGAACGCCCTTAATAGATTCCAACCCAAGTGACAAGATTTTGCCTGTTAAATTATGACTATTACCCCTGAAAAAAGATAATCAATTTCCCATCATGCTTTTAATTATCAACAAAACCTTTTTTTGTGCAAGTTTTAGGCTCTTCTTCAGCCTTCTGGACACCAACTGAACTACGAGCCATTCAGCCGGCAAGCCCTCCAGCTGAATCTGCCCCTCCCTCCTCTTTTCAGTCTATGGACAGCAAGGATGCTACAGTTCATTAATGAGTATGCTCCGTAGCTCTTTAAGAGTCCTTAATTACACTGTGACACCAGTCAGCCCCAAACTAGGAGGGGTACAGAGGGGAGGCACGCTGGGGGAGGGGAACAAAGTCCACAAACCTCGTTTCATAGAAATCAAAAAGGGGCAGCTAACCTAGTCAGAATTATCAGTCAACCAATCTCATTCTGAAGAAAAATCAATTGTTTTGACACGAGGAACTTGATCAAACAAAATTGATTAGGTCTTTCAAAAGGTGTGACATGGATAGCACTCTGGGGCTAGGCGATGGACTGTGGCAAACACATGTGATTGAAAAGCTTTAAATGGGTGTCAAACAAGCGGGGACATAATGTTTGACTTAAATTATCAGCAGTCCCACAGGAGGCTTGTGGGATCGCTCCCCGGAGCCGGGTGTGTGTGCAGAATACAAACAGGGGATTCACCGGTGACCAGTGGGTCAGCACTGGAAGAGGGATGGGTGCCGGTTGCTCCTGTGAGACTTGGCGACATTCCTACGGCAGCTTTTTTTAATTTGCTGGACATGACCCCTCCTAGCAGGCGCTCACAGGGCACACAGCACTTCTAACACACAGCCACGGTTGCTTTGAGTGCATGTTTGCAGCGTAGGTGGGAGGAGAGGGGGGGTGTTGTTGTTGGGTCCCAGATGGGGTAATGGGGAGTTTAGCATCAGGATTACAATGAAATAGTGTGGCTTTGAATTGAATAGAGATTACCCCAAGCTCACAGTGGTTACACAATAACACTGCTCCCCAACACCTCCACCAACAGGACAGGGTGTGGTCAGATATTTAATTCATACCCGTCAAAATTATTCTAAAATATTAGAGCATGATAACTGTCCTGTGAAAAATTACGTCTCGACCACTTTTACTTTACACGTCATTTTAAAACCAAAAACGTTTTAATTTAGCCTCACAAATCCCCAGTTTTAGCTATCAAAGTCAGTGGCAAGTACTGCATATGTATAAAAAAATAATAATAATAAAAAGTCCCCCCCCTTCATGGTCACAGCTGGTTATTACTGCATTTTAAAGTCAAAATATGTAGTTGTAAAAATTGCAAAAGGCGTACCTTTGTGCTTTCTCAGTTATTCTCCTCTTCATCTTTCTTGCTTCTACATCACATACATACGCCAGGATGACTGACTAATCTGTTTGTTAAACATGTGTCTTGCCTCTGAACTCCCCAGCTGCTGGCCAGTCAGCCAGCCCAGGGAGATTGAAATGTTAAGAGCAGTGAAGACAGGTCCACTAATTAAATTCCCCAGGTTAATCCCAGCCGATCCCCTCACCACACTCTCCAACCCGCAAGGAGACAGGAGGAGGGCAGAAACCAGGGGGAACAACAAACAAACAAACATTAAGCGCTAACAATGGATGCATGAAAAGAAGAAAATCACAAAAAAACTGGATGAGGAACTGAAAGGACTGAAAAACCACATGTGGTGAGTCTCATTTAAACAAGCAAGCATGCAGACAAACATGCATCTGTGTGGGGAAGGGTGCAATAACTTCAACAAGCATGTGTAAAGCTAAAAGGCCACAATATTGGAGGAATCTTCATAAACAGCACACGAAAGCTCATCTACTGCTTCCACGTTGACAGCCATCACATTCCCAGGACTGCTTTGAAGAAAAGTTCATCAACACCAACCTCAGCCCTGTCATCGTCTCAGCATGTACAGTGGTCTCACGTCTGACCCTTTGCCACTGTACAACCGAGGACAGCTGACCAATGACTATCAAACTATGTGACCTTGGCAGCATCACAACAGGTGCTGCATTCCACCTCCTTAAGGTGTCACAGCTTCAGGTTGCAGAAACTACTTTCAAGCTGGCCTAAGAAATAACAAACTGGCTTTCAAAGAGGTTTCATCGTGACAGAGACCAATAATTGATCACCCAAAACAATAGACATGAGCATGAAGTAATGACGAAAGAAAATGAGCTTAAGTTGGGAGCTGTCAAGTCTTTATACAACGTTTAGGGCACAAACACCATTACAGACAGAAAACAAATCTTATCTGCCTTTCTACAAATCAAGATATTTACCATGTCGTGAGCAATGGCAGAACAAAAAGAGCACAACCTCTCCCAAGGCAGCTCACTCTCTGGACAGTATTTACTAATAAGGAAATAATACTGAATTTTTTACATATTCACTTTGTTTTCTTTTTTCTTTTTCAGCATATTTTAAAGAGGCTTTTAAGCACAGTAAAAATCAGATACTTTAAATACACAAACATTATGCAGATGTATGTAATGGGTAACAGGTACTGATTTATAAGTACCTGGACATGAATAACTTGAGCTCATTATAAAATATCATATAGTTCAAACTAAATAGGCAGAATATTCACTTTCTCCTGACAACACTTTCCTTAAAGCTAAAACACAGTTTTCAATCAATTTCAAAGAAAAGCAGATATGAAATGCAAAAGTGAGGTCAGAGGTCAAATGTGACATGATACTGTAATGTGATATTTATAACCTCCATATATCAGTATAATTTCATAAATGTTGTCCATCCAAGCAAAGGCAGCAGAATTTTAACCACAGTTGTAAAGATAAGATATTTTATTAAAGTTTGACCTTATTTGAAGAAGCGCTCAGCGCTCCAAAGTACTGTGATATTTACAATCCCCTCCATACATGCCCCTGTATCAATACAAACAATGGAATAGCTCTATATAGCATTAGTATCATTTTGACCTTCAAATCAAGCTACTGACGTTGGCGAATAGGTCAAAGGTCAGCTGTTATATCTTTATACTGCATTTTCTATATGTTGACGATACACGCCACACTTGTAAAAATCATAGTTGAGTTTGAAAGATTTTTGTCAATTTTCTAAAAATAAATTATTGAGTTGACCTTGAAGGCCTGAGTGGATTTAAGCCAAATTTTAATGGAAAGTTTAAATCATAATTCACTGAAAACTGAACAAACTGACACGTACGCAGGCAAACGCTACCATAAACATAAACATAAATAATTACTGTGATCCTTACTCAAGCACACAATTTAACTATAAATACCAAAAGTAACTGATTTTTGCATTGGCATATCATATATCATTATATGATCCAATTATTATAGATAGGATGATGTATATGTGTAATTATCATTTTCATTAAAATAGCTAAATTGCTAAACTTATACCAGTGAGCAGCAATTCTGGCTGTAAATGTAGCAAAGTAGAAGTCAGAATATATATTTCTGAAACCTAGTGGAGCAGAAGTATTGTGCTTTAATAAATGTTATGTTCAAACAACACCAGACTGTTATAGTTAAAAATGAATGAAAGACACGTGCAGAACTTTCTGATACATCCACAGCAGATGCTTCATAACAAAGAAAAAAAACTATAAAAGTGAAAACATTTATTATCGTCCCAACTGATCTACAGCGTTGAGCAGATGAGGTGAATGCAGGAAGTGTAGATTACAAAAGGAAAACTAGAGCAGGTGCTTTTGTACAAAGTGGGTGTGGTTTGGGGAAGATGTGGGTGTACGACACAGCGTAGGCGTGCTGCGTCACAGACACCACGCGCCTGCGTTGTGGCTTCGCTCAGAGGTGTAATGCCTGATTAGGGGATTACAGGAAAGTGCTTCTTTGCAGTTCTGTGAGAAACAATTATTAACATGTTGGTGTCTCTAATCCTGGATAAACACAGCTTTTCAAGAACAACAGCGAGTCTTTCTTCCCCTCTTTTTTTTTAAAAAAAATCCATGTTTAAACCCTGTAGTCACTTGAACTCCAAAGCCTAACTAATACCAGCAGAGGAGACAGGCCAGTCTTGTGGAACATTGTCATTACAGAGGTTGTGCTCTTGGTG
This sequence comes from Mchenga conophoros, assembly GCF_057382185.1. Taxonomy (NCBI): domain Eukaryota; kingdom Metazoa; phylum Chordata; class Actinopteri; order Cichliformes; family Cichlidae; genus Mchenga; species Mchenga conophoros. Next base: position 29,550,351 of record NC_140544.1, on the reverse strand, counting down.
GAAGACATGGCTGGCCAGCAGGCCTTCACATCAACAGGGAAATCCAAATTTAGCTTGGGGAGAGAAAAGCATTGTGCTGAGCACAGCTTGTTGAAAGGGAATTAGACTGAAACATGTTCACAGCCTGTAATCTTTTATTTGTTTGTACACTTGTCTCATGTAATCTGCTTTCTAGTAATGCAGAGATGATTTCCTAAGTCATGCTGGGGAACCAGTGGATAATAGTTACAGGTGGGCTGTTATCACAAAGCACCGGAGGTTCGTGCAAATGTCAAGTTATCCACTTGCGATTGATGGACTCATAGGTCGCTACGAGTTTAAGAAGGAATTGTAACGAAACAGAAAACAGCAAGATTTTTCATAAAGTCGATGAGCCAATGCATAAAAAGCTAATAATTTTATAGATTTATGGGAATGCATTCAATATTATAAATGCTATTTAGTGCCAGTTGTGCCTGATAACAGTCAAGCAGGAAGCAATCAACCCACTGCTGATGCCTGAGCCACCAATCTACACACTTACAGACCTTACCACACACACAGACACACTTTATCATTTCAGTGTAGCCTGTGGCTCTAAAATACAGCACATCAAAACAACCTGTAAGTTTCATTTCTGATGCCCTTGAAACCTGCTGACTGGCCATACTGTCCACTACCTGACACTTTGAAGCGTGCCTCATCTCAGTCGTCTCCTCTGCCGCGTTTCTGTGAGGTCCTGAGAAGAAACGATGGACAACATGTCACGGCCTCGTTTTTCCTGCTATGTCAGTGTAACAAAACCCTCATGCACCAAATTTGAAAATTCAATCAGTGGAGAAATTGGTATTCCTCAAACAAACAAAAAATACATATCTATACTGCACAGACTGGATTTTTTAAAAAGTGTGTAAGCATATCAGTTTGCTTTTTTGTCTCTCTTTTTTACCTCGGGTTTAAGTCAGTTTCCACAGAGAAAGGGGGCAGGGCAAAAGCAGTCCTAAAGGTGCTGGTGCTTGTATGTGATGTGGGGATGTGTTGTGCCCATCTGGCAGGACAGGGTTTAGCCCTAATCCCAGAGCCCCTCTGCAGGGGAGCCCCAGACTGTTGATCACTGCCCCCCTGCTGGTTCCTCCACACCCCTGACCTCAACACCACATAAACGCACAGACTGCTGGCAGAACAGAAGAACACAACACAACTGCACATAAACAGCAGAGCAGTGGTCAGCTTTACACTTCCATATTCCACTCCGGCAAATAGTGCCTTATGATATTCAAGTTGCAGGTCAGTACTGAGTTCGGTGACCACTAAGTACACACAGGCAAAAGTGTCCGCTGCACAAACAGAAACACAGAGGAAGATGAGAAAGAAATGTGACCCTAACAGAAAGGAAAACAGAGAAACATACCCACACACATGCAGAGGGCACGGAGAGACTTGTTTTTGTGAGGCAATATGGAATAACTAATTTATCAAACACACAACTATAGACAGAGTAAATATACACACACATAATTACAAAAACATAGACGGATAGGCAAACACACAAAGACACCCAGAAGCAGTCACCCAGCCATACACACCACACACCTAACTACTGATAATCCCCCAGACACAGGAACACACACACACACACACACACTCACACACACATACATGCAGAGCATCATTATGTTTATCACTGTGAACCAGCCCACCGACACCCATCATTCTAATTCCATTTGTCTGTTTAGATTCGTTTTGCTTTAATCCTCCCTTGTTTGTGCACATCTGCAAGCACTGCAATAGTACAGACCGAGAACGAGAGGAAGAGAGAGAGAGAGGTACAGAAAGAGACAGAAAGCAAAACAGAGAGAGAGAGAGAGCTCACAGGGAGCACTCTCCCTCATGACATCCTGGTCCCTGTAGCTCCAGCAGAAGGGGCAGACAGGCGTATCTCCTTGCCCAGGGAGAAGCTCCCTGTCCCAGCCACGGAGCCGTCGCCAGGCCCGGAGGCCCCTATAATCACTGCAAACAGTCAAACATCCAGTCACACAGGCTCTTACACCAACACAACATTACAGGCTTTTTACACAGTATTACACCACATCTTATTATCCCATTCAAGTCCCTCTATTAGCTCAATTGGATGGTGGGATTTTCATTTGTAAATTGGGGGATTTCAGATTAGCTTGTCTGTCAGCGATGAAATGCCCCCTGAGACTGTGAATTATGTGACCAATCACATATGAATCAATGCTTACACATGCTGCAGCTGCATGAATGGATGGTGTCAGCAAGAAGAATTAAAACAACTTTAACCTAGATTACGTGTTGGGTGTACAGTACACATATTTAATCAATGGTCACAGCTGCAATGCACAAATGCCACCGTTTCAATGCACACCCCACAATAAGCAGTGTAGGCTTTATGTGGCAAATAATATTCAGGTCTAATGGGGAATTATTAAAGAGATAAATATTAGCTTCCGTACACACCTAGCAGCAACATTATGCAGAACTGAAGCTGGTTGGTTGAAAGGAAACGAATGAATTACCCCTCTTCCTCCCCGGGCCTTCCATTCAGATACAGAGTGAGGGAAAGAGAGGCAAGAGAGAGGAAAAAAGGCACCCCGAGCTAGTCGAGAGACCCGGCAAATTATGAAAATGCCTCTCTGTGTCCTAAATGGAGGCCGAGCTCTTTAATGTGGCACAAAATTAGAACCTGGGGGAGGAAGTGTGGCCCGCTTGATTGGCGAAACCCCTCCTGGCCCACTACCCCCCTTCTTCTCAAAGCACACTGAGATATTATCCAGTGCCTAGTGGCGCTCTCTTGTACTGGGAAAAGTGAAGGACCCCAGAGAGAGCCCAGGGGCGTCCATAAAGGTGCCTAATTTGTCAGTTTACTCCTCAATTATTTAAATAGATCTAAGAAGGGAGCGGAGAATGAGGCTTTTTCCTGCCTCTTCTCAGTCAAAGCAGAGAGACCTTTCTCCACGGTAGCCATTTTCAATTACGCTCCGCACTGCTGTCTTTGATATACAGAAGTGCTGTAGTGGAGCGGGGCTGTATCAAATAAACAAATGTGTGTACACAAGATAACAACGGGAACTTGGGGATAATATTCAGCCTGCTCGAAAGAACTCAAAGTTATTTCACATTTACAAATTTGCAGATTAAAACAAACTTTGTGGACACGTGCACACACAGGAAGCACACAGACACACGCCGAACGTTTTTCATCTGCTAAAATGTCACGAGCGTATGATCGTACACACCGTACATTTACACTTTTATCCGTGAGGATTAAGGTACGGTTTGGATACAGGGGAGGGACCTATTGTTACTCATCCCTCTGCTCTCCTGTCCATCTACACCATCAACCTACAACCTCATCTCCCGCTATCCTATCAACCACGCACACCCAGCTGGAGTACCAACTCCAACAGCCTGGCAATGCCACCTCCCCGCCAGAGAGACCACTGGAGGTATATGGAGCCTGGGGGCAGAGATTACCAAGCGGTTGAAAATTCATCCTGGAAATAGAGATGTTGTATTCCCCAACCCTCTGACCTCTAATCCCTCGGATATCTTCCTCTATTATTTGGTTTGATTTACTATTGGGAGGAGTCTGTGTGGGCTAAAGAGGACCAGGATGCTGTGAAGCTGCAGGGGGGTCCACACAGGGTCCTAATGTGACCTGATCACTCACAGGTTTTTGGTGCAGGCAGGTAACGGACCCTCTCTTTCTCTAACAGCTGTGCCACAAACCCCAAGTGAGATAAACTCATCTCTCAAACAGTAAATTTCAATAAGCACTATTTATACGTAGGCAGCATTGGCAGTGCAGGATCCAGCTGCAGTACAACGGTATAGGTGCAACCACACAAAGACATGAGCAGGAAGACAATGTCAGTTTTTTTTTAAACACAGTAAAGAAACTTGCAAATACAACATACAAACAGTAACACAATGCAGGGCACTACAAACACCTGTACAAATAAACTTGCACACATGCTGCACCTGACATGCAAACACTGGCCGCCACACACTGTGGAAACACAAATCAAGAGTGATGGCAAACGGAAACCTGAGAAAAGTCAATCATGATGTCAACACAGACTGATGTTAATGGGCCTAATTCTACGCAATACACATTCAGGAGAGCAGTTAATTTAGCTAAGATAACAGTAGTGCTACCTCTGAGAGAAGTTTAAGGTTACAGTGTGCCTGCTCACAGGAGTTGGTGTTTCAGACAAACCTGCAGGCAAATGTTGTTTTTTGAATACATTTGCATGAAGGAAGTGAAACTCTTGAGATTTAGAATGACTTTTGTGGTAGAGTCCAGTGCACACAGAGGCCCTGCATGGGTCCAAACTCAGCACCTCCTTACACTTAGACAAAAGTGAGAACTGTTTATCTGCTTTTTTACATTTTCTCATACATGTTTACTTGATACATACAGTACTGTCTTTTGGCATGGTGTGCAATGTGTCACAAAAAAACTGAGGAAACTCGATGAATAGAGGACAGAAGAAGTGGCAGGCCTCAAAACCATCTACTGCCTAACTAAAGGCTCATCAGAAAAGGTCTCAGTGGCTGTTAAGAATTCCTTCTTGTGGAAGGGAAGCAGGGTGAAAAAAACTGAGGTATTCCAACTTAGACAAGAACAGGACTGGAAATCAGTAGTGGAGGGATGAATGCAAGCCTGGCCTCCCCAGAGCCTGCACCTCAATGTTACCAAAGGAGTGTTGGATCATTTTGACAGAAGAAAAGGCAGACAGCATCCAGAGAAATATTACTAAAGACAACTTAAAGAAAATACAAGAAAGCTTGCCTACGAGAGTTCAGGCTGTGTTGAAGAATAAAAGTGGTCATACCAAATATCGACTTTCAAGCTTGTTAGAAATGTACAAACTGTTTTTACCTCATATACTGTATCTCCATGTACGCTTGCATGTTTCAATAAACTGCTCAGGACTTGGACAGTACTGTACCTGAATAAGTCACTTTCATGACTAAATCATAGTATGAAATGAAACATACGAGTCTTAGGAGGAAAAAAACATTTCTTTTTGCATGGGACAGCAATGTTAAGCTAACAAATATGTGCAGACTTTGGTAAAAGGCATTGGCAACCTTTACAAGGATGGGTGGCACCTGGTAAACATCCTTGACACAGGTTTCTCATGCTTAAGAAAGGGATCTGAAGGCAAAGTTTTTCAGAGTGTAAGATTTTGCAAAATCTGTGGCCAGCTCAGTATATCATGCCTCTCACACCCTCTATTCTCTTCCCAAACACTAACCAACACACCCCAGCCCTCCGCCTCCTTCCACTCCAAGCTCCCATCCAGCCAGAGAGAGGAGTGGAGATAGGCCCAGTTGCTAAAGCTGTCTTTTCAGCCCCTGCTCCCGCTCGGTCTATCTGAGATACACAGCAAGCGGAGGTGTCGCTTTTCCGCTGGCATTTCGGACAGTATCTACTTATAGACGAGAGAAAAGGAGAAAAGAAAAACAGAAGGGGTATTATCAGGGAGGGATGAGAGCAGCAAAGGCATTTTGTCTTTTTATTCCCCTCCTAAGCCCTGGGCTTTGCTCCCAATCCGATTGGTCGATACGGCCAGGGATGTAAATGAAATGCAAAGAGGAATAAGGCTGGCTTCCCATCTCCAGTGTGTGCCCCCCTAAGTCCCCCGCCCCTCTTTCTCTGTCTCACTCTGTCTTGCTCTCTGGCTGTTTATGGCGTTGTGTTTCTGTTTCCCCATTCACAGACTTGCTGCTCTCCCTGTTTCTGTCTCACCCTCCTCACTCTGCCTCTGCGTCCTCCCCCACTTCGCGCCTCTCCCTGGCTGGGCTCACAGCTCTTATCTCCTCAGACGCCCCACATTCCAGCGTTGCCGTGGCTCCCTGCCTGCATCCCTGGTCACGGCGATTCCATGGGTTCCCACAATCCTCGGCAGCTTGCTGATTTAGGGTGGGCAAGTGACTCTCAGAAACGGGAGAGAAGAGGAACAGAGGGGTTACGGAAAGACAGAGTGAGAGGGGGTGGGAGGCGGGGAGGGTGGGTGACAAGAGGGGGATGATAAAAGGAAAGTAAGGTAAAAATAAGAGGGGATGAGCCATGTGGCAGCAGATAACTGATGTAAACATTAAACTACACCAATACAGTCAAGTGAAGTTAAAAAACACGATTTAAACTCGCATTATTAATTTGCCTGCAATGTCAAAACAACAAATATGATAACATTTTTGATCAAAAATACTACATTTGAGAACAGAGCACAAAAATACGTAAAAAAATCTTTATTGAAATATTTTAATCTGTAGAAAGCAGAATGACAGTTTCCCCCTTGTTTTTATGTGAAACCAAACCATCTGCGCTACAGCAGGTCGAACCTCATCATCCAGCCAGCTGACAGCCGCTAACCAGGCCTGCGAACACAGAGGGCAGATTACATTCGGAGAAAACTGCACATGCACTCACTGTCCCTCGCTTTCCGCTGGTATCTCAAACAGCAGGCTTCTTCGGAAACGTTTTATAAAGCTTATGGCAAAATGCTGATTTGACCTCTGCACAACAAATTTCATGGCACGAGGTTCATTAACATCAACACTAACATTTTTAAAAACAGTGTGTAACTGATGCGTCAGATACAAGGGCGTACTTCAGGGGTGTTCTTCAAACAACCCCGGTCCAGTCAGACTAAGTTTGACGGCACCTCTTCCCGACATTCACAGACCTGAGATTCCATTTTTCTGTGAGTCGAGTATTGAAAATCTTGCGTATCTGCGTTTGTCCGTGAACTTTCCATGACTTTGTGTCTCTCTAATGATCAAAGCATTTTGCTTTTCAGTGTGCCGATCTGTTTATCGAATAGGTTTATGAGCAATTCTGGCAAGGAGAGGGGGCTGAGTGGAGATTTAAGCATGTTCTCACACACATGCAGACCCAAATCAACATAGATGCCCACATGGGCACACGCACGAACGCACCTCTAAAAGGGTCCCTGGCATTTTGACATTTCACATTTCATTTAAATCCAAGAGGGATTACCGCCCTCATGTTAGGAAGGAAGAGAGAGAGGGGGGGGGGGAGCACTCATCGAATCCATTAGTTTTAAACATTTAAAGGACCATCTAAGATAGACTGATGGAAGGATAGAGGGGTGGGTGGGTGTGTAGGGCTGCCACTGATGTGGAGTGAGGCTGCGTGGCACAGCACAAGTCTGTCCTAGATTAAACAGCCGCTCTAATCCCCCATTTCTGCCCCCAAATTGGGTTTCCCTCAATCTCGGTCTTGCCATCCTAATGTGAGAAAAAGAAGTAGAGCAGAGGCTGAGGCAGAATAATCAGCACGTTAAAAGCTCTGAGAGCAGAATAGGAAAAAAAAAAGGGGGGGGAGAACGAGATGTAACGATAAAGCAATTGAATGGGTGACTTTAAGAGAAGCGTGCAGAGCTTGATTGAGGTCAGGCAGGGCTTCCTAAAGTCATGCCCTGCCGCTGGTCAACTGTAAACATTCATCAAATGAGACGTAGCACAGTGTTAGCTCTGTTTGGTAACTTCAAACAAGAACTTATCCACCAGCATTTCCCTTCATTTCAAATTCTGACATACAAGTCCAATTTGGCACAGTACATTTAGCCAAACTTAACACCAGTGCACCAGTCTTGATCCACATAGAGCGTCACCTTAAAACCACACAAAGAGGCACATTGGCTCAGCCATAATTTCCATTGTTCCAGCTCCGTGGATCTTATGGGGTTTGCCTCCGGCTCTGTCGGAATCTGTCTCTCTCTTGGAGCAGGTGAGTAATGGCTGAGCGGATGGCGGGTGCCTGGGGATCAGTGGGATCCTTCTCTAAGTAAAGACTGAAGTGCTGGACACTGCAGGTCAGTAGGCTGTCTGCACTGTAACCCCTGTGACCGGAGCGGAGCAGCCTCTCGCAAGCCAGAGCCAGGTTCTTGTCCCAGTTTGGAGGATAGTCGGAGTGGGCCTCAACAATCTCCTTATATAGCTTCCCGGCAATTAAAAAAAACAGAGATAAACATAAAAACATTCATGCTTTTCCTGATGCATTTTAATCTGCCCTACTGTGGTAAAGTGTTTGCAGGTGGGGGTCAGACTCACAGTGTAAGACAGCTCAAAGAGGCGAGCTTTCCCCTCTCCCTGCATCCTTTCAGCCAGGTCAAACAGAAAGAAAGCCGTCTTCATCCTGAAACAAAGCACGCAGGCTCAGGGCTAAGTGCTGGATGGATGAGCCATGCAGATCTACACTCTCAGACGCACCACTCCAATGGAGTGATTTATGTAGAAGCCGGCACCAAATACATTGTACGTGTAGATGTTTTACCACACAAGACTGGTTTATGGAGATGTTCTGGTGGGGCAATATGCATCGTGACACATCTTTTTATTTACGCTCGAAAGTATACATCCACTTCAAACAAGAAAACTAGCATCCGCTGTAAAGCATTCAGCATACCTGGCTTGCCACATCTCTTCATTAGCAACACGCTCCCAGGATGCAGGATGGAAACTGTTCATACATGGGGAGAAAAAAAATCATTTCTTTATCTAATACAACCTTCAGGCACCGCGCTGGCTTATTCACAGTTCCACTAACTATAAATGATTATTTATGTGAATATATTGTTCCACTTGGCTGTGCAGGTTTTGATACACTAAACATCAATGTTTGCTGCATAAACATTAAGTGACTGAGCAACAATACCAGCTAGCACATTAGACATGGAGTAAAACCACATCTGCCTTTTTTTCCCCACTTTGTTGACTGTAAACACTTGACCTCTTCTTCAAAAGAATATTTTAGCAGGGTTTCCGAGCTAATATTTGGCTTGTGGGCATCGGCAGACACGCTTGTCGTGAGGGTGCGGGAAATAATGTCACAGTATTCAGCCGTGGATATCTGAGTGAATGAAGGGCTCCTGGCAACAGCAACAAAATATGGAGCTTTGACTAATTCCACTTTTGACACAGTTATTGACAAAACGCAATAAGAAACTCATTATTTTTCATCTTCAGTCTCATTTCAGATGGCTAAGGGCCTAATGTCTTGCTCTGGTAAAATTCACAAAGAGCTGGATCACAGCATGGAGAACAGAGGACAAGCCCACTGAGGGACGTTCTGTGGAGTCTGTGGAGGGACGACTGAAGACCACAGAGAGAAAAGTGAGCACTGAGATTTTTTCTTTTCACTCCAAAGGATTTGTTTATTTTCTTGGCCAACAGCAGACCTTAAAAATTAAACCATGCTAATTTTTAACCATTTAAAAATCAGCGACGCTGAAATGTTATGAAAATTCGAATGAAGATCAAAGAGATCTAACTTTTCTAAAAACATTTAACAGGTTAGGTTGAATTTCAGAGCAATGAGGATAACATGACATCCCCAACACCAATCTAAATATAAATTATTTTAATAGTATAATCCAGGCTGAAATACGCATGAAGGTAAGAGTTAACTGTTAACCTGTTGTGTGGATCACTCCAGTTATAGATATTGCGTGTACGATGAGCCCACTCTTCAGGGTGAAACTGCTTCTGAACGGGCGCTAAGTAGTCACACACACCCAGGGGCCAGCGGGAATAACTGTGTTCCCAGCTCAGGTCTCCATCAGGAAGCCCGATGCAGGCAAACACATCCCTCCTGCAGAAAAACAGAGACAAACTCTTAAATAGAGGCGTGCCCTCAGTTTTTATCTCCGGGTAGCTGTTTATAATGACACACACAGTGACAACATGGAGACAGAAATTTCCTCACATCCCAGCACCTTCTAGGTTCCCATCAGCCCTGCGCTTCTCACAGACCCCGAGGGTTAATCCCGCAGGTCAGTGTTGCCCCCACAGAGATACATATATGTTGGCCTGGCAAACACTGCCCCCTGGTGGGCTTGGTATTAACAAGGCACTATCCAATTTCTGGATCTCAGTTCCTCCTGAAGGAGTGAATCATGGGAGCAGCAGCAAGTCCACCAGAGACCGTTTAACCAAATCAAGTAGATTAGCTGACTTTTGTAGTTCATCAGACTCCTTTTATGGCCTCAACAGTTCTGTGGGCTTATCTTGTGCTTGCACTGTGTCGACCATTCTGCTGATCTCTGCCTCATTAGATCACCCACTTGCTCATTGTTGCCCTCCCAATTCACTCACTCTCTCTCTCTTTCCATTTAACATCCTTTTATTCCCCCTCTGCTCTTTTCATGTGTCTGAGACACTCACTGCGTGTTGCGGGACAGAAATTGATCGAGACTGAAGGTGCCTTTCTCCTCGGGGTTGACCGGGTCCCACCAGCGGCCGGGAAAGTGGATCCCAGGGTGGTGCTGTGCCAGCTTGGCCACATACCAAGCATATGTCATCATCTAGTGAGAACAAAGAGCACCACCAATCCCAGAGAAATATTTATAACCAGTCGATTATCAGTTAAACAATCATCAGTGCAATTAGTTTAAAGGGATTTTTGTGTCATTATATCTTAAAGCAACTGATGAATCATAGTGATAACATATACAAACTAATAAGTATATAAGACAACACAACCAATTTATAAGGCCTCTACTTGCTGACTTAAGGGTCTAATTTATGATTTTCAATGAATTTCTTTCAGTTACCACAAAGCTGATTTTTACATTTTGCCAAAATATGTAAAACATTATATTATCATGAGAAATCACACTTCATTCACATTTTGTCCTTTATTTTTTAAATCTCTTTTGAATATAGTGCGGTTTTAATGGACAAGAAAAATAAGACAAAACAATTTCGTCATAAATAAAATTCCTTAACTTATATTATGAAGGAAAAATCTTTTCAATACAGGGAACAGGGAAAACCTCCTGACCTCCTGATCAACCAGGCGTACATCAGGCCGTACGCCCTGGCAGTAGTGCAGGTATCGCAGAGAATTTCCAGGCAGATCTCCTCTGGTCAGGATGATTGAGTCTTTGGAGAAGGAGGCCAGAAGCTCCCTGCCGAACCTCTCCACCACAGTGTTCCCACTCTGATCACACTCCCTAAGATCATCAGCACATATGCAAGCAATTACTCTACACTAGCATCAAAACAGAAGTTGCATTTTCTCCCATTTTAAAAATGGTTAAACACATCTTTACCCCTGCTCAGAAGTGTGTGTGAGATGTGTGCAGCAGTGTATATGTGAGTGTCTGTAGGTACGCTTTCAAGGTGCTCTGAGGGTAAGTTGTCAGTGCCCCCGCCCCTTCCCCTCACTCTAGCTGCCTATCTAATCGTGGGGAGACAGGTGTGATGGGTCTGACAGCACAGGCCATGCTCTCCCCTTGATCAAAGCCGCTCAGTGATGGCTGTCTGGCACTCCCCAGCGCTACGCTGGTGTAATCTGCCTTCTCGGACAGCTAACATCTCAGACTGAGCTCTGAGAGTAGAATCTATGTGCTAACCGTGCCTCTCTTTAGCCCCTACCATGGGGTGAGCAGAGAAAAACCTGACATGTGGAGTTCAGACCTGCAGTATGAAGCGCAGAGAAGCAAAAGAGAAACAAATCAGGTTGACTCAGGAAAAACTGTGCATGGGGATTTTAGAAGGAGCTAGAAGAGGGGAGTTTTTACATCATTTAAAGTTTACAAAGCAGAAGTATTTAACTTCATTCTTCATATGCATTTGGGTTCAGTGTAGTTACTGCAACATGAATAATGTAAAAACATTAAATTGACAGATACATGGATTGCAGAGTATCTGAAAAGAAACCGTAAGACTCGAGCAGTCGGACACAAAAACACTATTAGAGCCTGAAATCACTAATAGCCTGTAGAAGAAAAAAACAATGCAGCTACAATAATTATGTCCACTGTGATCAAAATCTTTGCTGTTAAGAATTAGTTTTCTAATTGTCTCCAAATTCAGACGTTACAAAGCCCTAACTCAGCCCTTTTACTGCAAATATACAACAGTGGAAATGGAACTGTAAGGATTTTGTAAGGAGTTAAAGTTCGGAGCGCTGGATTTTTAAATTAAACAATGAGAATACATTTAAAGTGCTGCCTTTGCGTTCCTTTGGTAGTGTCTTCATTCACATGCAGTGCAATTCTGAGGCCGGGGCCAAAATGAGTCTAACTGCAACAACACAACAAATCTTCAAATTTAAAGTCAGCATTTTAAACTCGTTGCTTGAAATCTACCATTTTAGACTTGTGCAATGAAAACCACTGTTGCACACCACAGTAATTCCTGACTGTGTATCGACAGCACTGCAGATTTTCATCACACCAAACAACAGCAAGCTTGTTACTGTTAGCGTGTGCAATAGTCACCTGTGATTGGTGTGCACCATATGTGCCAGCAGAGCTGCAGTGAAGACCCAGCCTGTGGTCTTCCACAACCCCCCATAGCCCAGCCTCCTCTCCAGCCCAGCTAGAGTCCAGCTCAAGCCGAGGCCTGCCAGCACACACACTGCAGCATCGCTCTGGAGCCAGAAACGCTCAACCTGCAGGAAGTGACCATGCAAGTGTATACCACACACACACACACACACACACACACACACACACACACACACACACACACACACACACAGAGGCAAATAAGTGTTTTCTGTAGTTTTTTTTGCTTTGTTTTTTTCTGGGTTTGCTTTACCGTTGGACCAGGATCAGCATCAACATACAGTACGCTGCTGTCACTTTGGTTTTATTTCAGAATATTGAAAACTGAGACAAACTTGTAATTCAATGCTGAGCACAAGGTGTGATGCTTCAGCTATGATATGAGAAAAGATGTCTGAGAACATAAAAGTCTTATAGCTCACCACTCCGAGCAGTAAGGGTCTGCTAATGTCCAGGTTGGCTCTCCATGCAAAAAACAGCGAGTAGACCACCAGCATGACAGTTAACAGCCAGGACACTGAGCGACACCTCCTAGGACGGGACACCTCGGGTTATTCAGCGCACAAATATTTAACCAGCTTTCCTTTTTTTTCTGCATGCACAGTCTGCCATTTCCATATTTTTAGTCTAATGTATCACTTTGTCTATTTACTCTGTAAAAATATACTTGTTTTGAATAAGTCTGTAAGAATATTAATGCACGGACGGGGATCACAAGCCTGAGAGAAAACGTATCTGCCAGCAAGCTAAGAGGTGCATGATTGATTTTCTAATGCAGACTGAGTCATAATGAGCTGGTGCCAACCGCTGAATCACAAACTCATTACAGTACAGCTGTAAAACGTTCTTATACACCAAAAAGAAAAAATTTCCCCTCGTGGCAAAAAAATAAGCCATCGTCCGAACCTGAAGAGACAAGCTTTCAGGTTTCCTGCCAACAAACTGATTTGCTGATCTCCGTCAGCCGGACACTTATAATCACTCAAGCTTTTCTTGATTTACGTTTTCCTTACTTACAAGCACCATAGCTAAAAAGCAAATGAAATCATATTTATAACCTTACACTTTAACATGGGGCAAATAAGCATTTGCCGGGTTTCCTTTGGGCAATCTATTAGACGACCTTCCTCTTCTTCATCATCTGTCTGTGTATGTAGCCAAGTTTATTGAAGTGCACCTCGGGAGAAGGGGAATAGCTTGTGCCCTGCGGGGCTTTGGGGCATTACTGGGGCTTTATCAGCTCCACCCAACAGATCCCAGCAAAGGCTCTCCTGTAATGAATTACAGGATCACGCTGCCACATATAGATGCATACAGGCAGTGATTTACTTGTACACACAAACATGATTTTGAAAATCCAAAATACACATCAAATCCTCTTGATCTGAATGTGGAGCGTGGTGACAGTTTGACAGTTAGGTGCCTCAGTGTTGTTTTGTATTCTTTTTTTCTAAGATCAGCATTTTGTCAGTGGTTTTGTTCCCCGTCTTTTACTCCAGGGGATTAGATTTTTGTAGTTGAAGTGGGTGCTGAGATGTGCGTGACAGAGTTTGGTGTGTTGCACGCTGGCATCCAACTCATCCTTACCTGTCCAATGAGGAGAGCGCAAAGCCCATTCCTGCCAGTACCAAGACAGGAAGTGAAAGTTCTGCCAGGGAGTGGTCCAACTGAGCCCTGCACACACAAACACACACAGAGACATGACGGACACCGAAGACAAGCTCAAGTAGCCTCCCTGCTACTGAACTCAAGGACACCAATTATTAAATGCCCTTCATCCCCTATCAAAACAAACTCCTTGGACTGTGCACTCCTCCTTTCAATCGGATTGACAGATACGAATGACTGTGTCATCCACCCCCCACAGCCCCATCCTCTCCTCACAGCGCCTGTCAGTCACACAGCGCTTGCTCAGAGCGGAGAGATAGTTTCCTGCCTCTTCCTTAATACCCATCTCTATTTGACAGCTTATTGAGTCTCTATATCTCCCAATGTACACTATGTGTGAATGTGCTCATGAGCGTGTGTTCGTGTGTGTGTGTGTGTGCGTGTCAGTTATTCCAGTGGGTTTACGTCTCCAGTGCGACATGCCTGTCATGTTCGCCTCTCTTCCCCATCTTGAAGGTGTGCTTGTCCATCAAGCAGCAGGGGTGATGGAAAGGGGTGGGTGCTTGGCAGAGGGGGGGCTGGTAGTGGGGGGTCTTAAGACGCACACGCACCCCATCCCGTCAGCTGGAGAAAGATACCAGGAATGGGATGACTGTGGTTGTGGTAGCAGAGGGAAGCAAGGGAGGGAATGGGGTGGAGGGGGTAGAGGTGCTAGAGTGGAAAAATACAATTTCTCAAGCTCTATTGCAGTGTCTGTCATCACAGCTTGTCACGCTTAAACACCAGAGCTGAGTGATCATTTCAAACTGCTGGAGAAAGAGAACACAGTGATTTGGCCCTCTAAGCAGGTTCAGTTCTGCTTTGATGGGAGAGAGTGGAATGGGAAGAACAAAAGCTGCTGGGGAAAGTAAGGGAAGAGATGGGCTGCAGAAATGACTGTGGGCCCTTATAATGGCTTGGTGTGCGTGTGTATGTGGCTAAACCTGTGTAAATCACCAGAACCATCGCAAAGAGCAGTTGGGTCTTCCATCTCTAGTCCCAAACGTGCCCTCACTGTGCCTCAGATCAAATCGACCTACTTTCCTCCCTTCTCCATCCTAGATCCTACTGTCTAAATAGAAATGAAATACTCAAATCAAACATGCTGGGCAGTTTATGGATGAGAAACATACTGTTTCCTGCGAGACGGACTAAATGTGCTGCTTTGGCCACAAAAACTAGAAATTCAGTGATGTTACTTTGTTCTGGGAAACGATGATGTGAGTTTAGCTGATGGTCATTATACGCATTAAATGACCATCTTGTTGTGCCGTTTACGATATTCAGACCAGGAAGTTTCACGTGCAAACAGCAGAAAGACTGTTTACTTACTGCAGCATTGTGGTCAGGTTAACCGAGCTTTCTGTCTTTGCCTGCAAAACAAAAATCAATGTAAGCTAAGCCAACAGGGTCAGGGTCTGTTTAAATGCAGCGAGGCAAGCAACACTTACCAGACAGAATGTGCCATATTCAGCTCGCAGCAGGTGGGTCAACAGACCCGACAGGGTGGTCTGGTCACCCCAGCTCCAGTGGGCTGTGTTGAGGTAGGATGAAATCGGCAGGTAGATGTACGGCAGGAAGCCAGCGAGGAAAC
This sequence comes from Mchenga conophoros, assembly GCF_057382185.1. Taxonomy (NCBI): domain Eukaryota; kingdom Metazoa; phylum Chordata; class Actinopteri; order Cichliformes; family Cichlidae; genus Mchenga; species Mchenga conophoros. The sequence continues at coordinate 29,534,775 of NC_140544.1, read as the reverse complement.
AGAATCCCAGAGATACAAGGCCACGCAAAGACAGCTCCTGTTTAAATACAAGGATAAGATGTTCTTAAATTCATGTTGTCCAAACCGTGAGCAAGAAAGTAAAATGGAACGTGTGCGTGTCAACAAGACTGGAGAGCCTTGTTTGGCCCTAAAAGCCCCTCTTTTCTTAGACCAACAGTAACTTTGAAGTTGCGCTAATTTCCAGCTTCATATATTTAGAATTCAGAGTTTAAAACAATCCATATTTATATCTATCTTAAAGCCATTTTAGCTCCTCTCCCTTTAAACCAACTTCCCTCTGATTGGCTGCACCTCACAAACAGCAGCTTTTAAGAGGATATGAGAGGAAAATATCTTGTTTTTGAAGTCTTTTTATTTCTGTCAAAAAACTGCACACAGCCTATTTCTTCTTTGCCATCTATAATTCTCTTTATTTAAAGAGACCCTGTGACTTACCTTTTGAGAGCACAGTCGGTAAAGGACCCAAGGAATGATGACCAACACATACAGCACCAGTGTGTGCTGGTTACAGAGCCCCAAGCCACAGCATAATGCCCCCCAGTGTGCAATCTAACAGGGACAACCAAAACAGTGCAGCATTGTGCGTTTACATTGAATAAAACATAACCTGTGTGTTGCATCTGTTGTGTGGTGTTTTGAGTTACCTTCTTCCTCTGCGTGGCATTTTCAGCACAGCGGAAGCTGGCGGTCAAGAAGAAGAGAAGGCCAATAAAAAGGTTATTGAGGGTGAAGACCTCTGCCACCATGGACCACTGCCAGCTGAGTCTGGACACAGCGAACAGCCCACCAGCCAGCACTGCTCCAGGACCAGGACCTGCCAACCTGAAAGTGTAGAAGAAGAGGGTTTTACTCTTTAGAAAGGACTGCATCGGAGGACAATGACAAGAAGTTAATTACAATCTGGTCAACTAAATTAACTATTGTACTAATTTAACCATCTGGATATTTCAGTTGTTTAAAACGACTGCATTAAAATGAACCTCAAAAACAGTATTTCTAAAGGCTGCAGAACTTAAACTGCTTTTTTCAATTTTTTTTTTTTTATCTAAGCTGCACTGCAACGACACACTGAAAAAAAAACAGAGAGAAAATAACAAAGTCAGCAGCTTCACACAAATTTTAAATGTTGTTGTCAAAAAAGCCACCACTTCCCTATAACTAATTTGGGGACCCATTATAATCTTCCTTCTACCCAAGTTTGCTTCTCGGACAAGACCTTGAAAAACACTCAGTGATTTGGGGTAATTCACATATCATGAGAAGTCCCTCTCGAGCAGCCGGTTGATCTTGAACAGACTGGCACAGAAACCACCGTGGTGGAGATAGCACTTTATCCTCAGCTTCTTAAATATAATGTGTGCACAAAAGTTTTCCCCTTCCTCCTCTCCTGTACTGTCTCCGTCTCCTCTGCGGTAATTGAAGCAAACTTGGGATAATCTGTCATACGCTAAGACCCACCACTTACTAAACTGAGAGACAGAGGGGGAGAGAGAGTGAGGCGACAAATGATGGGGAGAAGGGAAAGAAAAGGAAAATAGTGCAGAAAAGTGTGCATTAAAGGGGTGAGACAGTGTGCGGGATGTAGGATGAAATATAGAAAAAGGAAGAAAAAAGTTCAAGAAGAGAGAGGGGAAAGAAGAGAAAAGGAAAAAAAGGCAACCCAGTCCCCAGCATGCTGGCTCTGAAATATGAGCAGGCTCGACAATTAGGGAAGTCAGGCAGTATGGCCCTTTCCGCCATTGTGTGGAGTGGCTTAGAGTCCTCATCAGCCTATCAGCTAACTGACAGGCAGAGAGCTGCTCTATTCAGCACCGCAGATACAAGCTGCAGGCCAAACGGCTGCCAGGTCCCTTATGACCCCACAATCCCTTGCCGGTGACAGCTTCAAGCTCCATAGCAAATTAGGCGCTCTCACATTACAATCGCAGAAGACAGATTCCATTAACGGTATCTGAAATTGAGTAGAGAGCAGGCCCGTTATCAGACCTGACTCATAAGCACCGCCATTAATCACAAGGCATGATACCATTTATACATTTCCAGCTCTCTGCCTGCCGCTGTGATAGTCAGCCACAAAAGGCCTGATGAGACTTAGGCTAGGGGAACAATGGAGCTTTCTGAGGAAAGCGCGGTAAATCAGGAAAAAAAGGAGAGCGAGAGCGAGAGAAGGGTGGAAAAAAAAAACTTTAGCTTGCTGACTACTTCCCCTTTTATTCTTGGGTTTTCTCTCTGCTACTCTCCACTATTTTTTTCTGTGTTCTCTGTAAGGCAAGCCTGCTGAATGAGCACACGTATGTGTGTGCGCATGCACTTAATGGGGTTGGGGGGTTGTGGCGTCTAGGAGTGGGTCTTAATAAGCGATAGCACCGACTTCCTCGCTGCACCGCTCCAGGAATTAGTTGTAACTTGAAGGAAAAATGAAGAAGGGTGGCGTTTCTAGAGGGGGGTGGGGGGATGCAGATGGGGACTTTTGTTGAGGTGCAGAGACCTCCCGCACCCATTATTTTACCTCCTCACATGACAATTAACCCACAGCTCATGCACCTAGCGGGGGGCTGGTTTGGGGGTGGCACGGGGTGCAGAGCAGTCATGGGGGTCCCAAAGAAGGGGTTATTACACCAAGTCTGTTCCTCCTTCTGAAGCTCGTCTGATAGCCAGCACTCGTCACATATTCAAAGACACACACACAGGCACACACTTCTGTTCCTGAACTTCTTTATTCTCCCTGAGTGCCTGACAAATCTCTCTGTTAGAGCTTGTCAGTCAGTAAGAAGCCAGTGATGTGTGTACAGTGCAGCCTGTAAATGACCTGTCTGTCTGCGCGGGACCACCTGGGTCCCAGTCAGCCTCTCCACAGCTCATTCTCCAGGCTGGCTGCTCGCAGGGCGCTCGGATAAAGCAGGACACATTTTGACACCAGTGTGGCCGTGTTCCCTGTTATCACGACTCAGTGCTGTGCAGGATGCTGCCGCTGTACTGAAATGTTGTGGCTCAGTGACAATGGACTGGTTGGGACGTGGCAGGAGAATAACACGGCTGACAACGAGACTATTCAACCCTGAACTGATCCAACCTGCCAAAAAATGCCTGCGTCATCACTTGGGTAATTAAGGAATGACCAATATACTTAAAGCCTGAAACGAAACACAAACTTGGAAATAAAGTAAAAAAAACTATCCATAATTCAACTTGAATAATATGAAAGAGGAGCACAGGCTGAAAAGGGAGGATTAAAGGTAAATAAAAAAAAAAATGACAATGATACGAGAGACAATGTCCCCTTCAAGGACACAATAAAGGCTCAGTATAATCACTTTGAAGTGTCAAAATGAGAACCTGCCTCATTTACACACTCGGTTCTACAGTATGGGCCAGAGACATGCCAGCATCGGCCGTCTGCGCTAAACAGCATCACACAAAAAACCTACACCAGCACTCTGCACTGAATGAAGCTTCACAATGGAGCTGGCTAAGAGAGCCGCTGTTACACACCACCCCGGGGAACAGACAATACCACAGCTGTGCCATCGCGGATCAACAACGCACTGTTCTCTAACCGAGTGGTGGTTTGGGTTAAGCGGTGCTGGAAAACAATCACACATTCCTGAAGAGGGTAAAAAGCCCGAGAGAGAGAGGGGGTGGCCTTGCTCGGGCTGAGGCTGAGGTTTCCAGCTGGCCCGAGCAAACACCCCAGGGCTCCCCTCTGGCCGGGACACCAGGCAGGCTATTTAGCAGCTATTATATGACAGGGGTATGATGTATTGCTTTGAAGTTTCAAAGCCAATCTGCAACTGATACACAAACATTAAGGGATGTCAGTAAATCAAAGTATTGGCTTTGATTTAGTACTACTAAATGACCCAATGTTAATTTTCTTTCAGAGGAATTACATCATGACAGTACGATCGAACTGTTTTACGATTTTATACATTTCTGCTGTTTCGAGTTCATATGGGTTAAGTTCTTTTGTCACATGAGAGCAGAAAGATTTGTAGATTTCTGGGTTATCAACAAAAGATGCACTTCAAAAAACACGACACTGGAGTTTAAAATCTAAAAAAAAATATGCAATGTGCAGTATTACATGTAGAGTCAAGAGCTTAATTCATGCTTGAGAGTAATTGTTGTTGTGATTTTTATAAATTCATCATCTATCAGCTGCACAATTGTTTAGGTATGCAATGCTATATTTATTTTATATGGTTATTTAAACAGAAACATAACAATCGTGTTATATGGTGATATTACTGTTGATATTAGTAATATGGCAGCACTGACATCCATACAGTTACCCTTTCACTTCCCTTTAATAGATAAAATATTGATTATAATTACCTATCATATATATTTTAACTTTGCTAGCTGGTGGAATGACCACTGGAATGACGGCTGTTTATGATATGTTTCCTGATTATTTCATCTTAAACTACAATAAGAACTAACTGAGAAAATCTGATTTCTAACTGACGTCCACACTGTATGTTTCAGGAGGGGAAAAAAAGTCTATCAAGTCTCCAAACCAAGCACTTCCCCATCTTTCCTTCCCCCGTGCGGTGTATGAAGAAGACGCTGTCTGTTTGCGCTGAAAGGAGGGTAAACACGGGTCCTGGCTCTGCCGCTCAGACACCCCTCCTCCAAGAAAGCGCTCCAGCGCTACAAGTGCGTGTAAAATTAATCACCACAATTCTGTTCAAACAATGCAGCCACTGACATGACAATTTCTCCCAGAATGCCATCTTAATCTCCACCCAACACACAAAAATTACAGGAAGAGGGGGGTGAAAAAAAAAAAAAAACAATTTAGAAAAATCCCGTGTTTATGCAATTCACTGAATGCCATTTTTTATTGCTGCTTTTTTCCAACAAAGTCATTAGGCACACACCAGTGATACATAAATGTTGCTGTATAGATTCCATTAACTAATTCTGGGTGAATTGTAATTGCCGAGTCTGATCCGTCTCTGTGCCTGGTGCCTTATTAAGACTGCCTGTGGTGGGTGAGGAATGTAATATTGACGTCCGAAGCAGACACAATCTCGGGCCCACGGGCAAAAGGAATATTAAACTGGTACTGTATTCTGCTGTCTATCTAGCCCTCCTCCCTCCTCCGCTCTATCCCCATCCCGTAGCCAGTAATGAGGAAATAACATCTTCATTAGACATCTGTTTAACTGTATTAGAGGATGAGTCCTGGGGGAACCATTGGTCATGCTGAGGAGGGTGGGAGTAAAGGAGGTCTGTTGGACTACAATGTGACGGATGAGATACTGCAGAATAGGAACAAAAGGTCCAGCGATTGAGGCCTTTTAAACAGACAAACTTAAAATTGTCTTCTGCATTTTCATAAATAAATTTCAAAAAATAACAGTAATGGGTGTATTCTCTATGGATACTTGGGCTGAAGATTTTATCCAAGAGTAGCAGACGTGAGAGGGAGGGGCATCCTTGCCACCTACAGGAAGAGGTGAGAGCATTACCCAATAAAACAACTCTGTTCAGCTGTTTTTTGGATACAAACCCACATCAGTGGTTGCTAAAAACAATTCCCCCACACGTCGCTCCTGACACGACCTCAACAAGACACACACAACCCCACCCCTTTGGAAAAACAACCCACCTGAGCAAGGAGAGAAAGCACCATCGGGACCATATGGTGGAGGTCCTTATAAGGAGCTGGGGATGCAGCATGCGGCAGGGGATGGCACCACGCCCACCCTCCCGTCCACTGAGGTGTCAGCTGTGCCACATGGGCTAGCTCTTGGCAGGGGAGCCTTTCGCAGGTGTGCGGTTTTTCTCTCGAGGGCCGCCGGGGAAAGAGGGAGGCCAGACACGTTTGGTGTGCTTCAACGGGCCTGTTATGTAATCATGTGATCAAACCGAAAAGTGCTGATGACTGAGCGGGGCGAAGTTGGGGGGGTTTTTCTGCTGTGATGGCTGTCAGCTCGCTAACGTGTCTGCTCGCGGTGTCTCGGGATAAGCTGGGGAATGGAGAGAGATTCCTCTCAGGTAGCAGAGATTCAGAGCAGCTTTAGCAGATAAACTATGAAACGAGAGAGCACAAAATACAGAGCTGTCTGGATTATCCCGCTACGCATTCCTCCAGAGACTCACAGCTGAGGCCTTTAGCATTCCACCAGCCAAATGTTTCTCTCTGTGAACCTCCAAGTGCAATCGATAGTAATTATCATTACGTCCACCATCCTCAAAGGCTTGTCAGGCCGTGGTGTGAAAACATAACAAGACATGCAATTCGGCCATCAAACTATATGATCAAGCAAAGAAAACTGTAATTGACAAATCAAAGGGAAGCTAAATTTAAGCTACATTTAAACTTATGCAAGAGAGAGAAGTGGCTTCCAAGCCTATCAACTTACATTCCCCCACATTAAACACGGCAATCTGGCCGACTAATTTAAATTGATACATCAAAGGCTCACAATGTTGGGTATATTCCAGATGAATTTCAAGGTCTTACCATTTATTATTTGAGAGAAACTGACTTCGAGTACCCGTATTAACTTCAAAATATTTTGCCATCTGAACATAATTTCACAAAGCAATAATTTGTTTGGGAGGGTGAGGTCGGCCTATTTCCCAGCAAATGAAAAGCAAAAAAATGAGAAGTAGTTACAAAAAAAACTGTTTAGGAGGGCCAACAAAGGGACAAAAACAACAAATGACATTTAAGAAATTAATTATGTTGGGACACAGCACACTCACTACAAGGGCAGAGCAGGTATGAACGGCTGGTCAGTTTTGGCATTTCATCTGAGGGAAAGGCCTGAACAGAGGGTCTCTGCATGGCCGTGGCATTTATGCCAGTATTGTTGACAGGGTTAAATCACACAAATGCCCTGCACGCCAGAACCAAGAAGCAGGTCTCGACCATCCGGGAACCCTCGCCCAGTTCTCTCATCTTTTGCCCTCTCCAGTAACCCCCCAGTAACCTGAGTGTGCCAACTGATCCACAGCCTCATAGCTCATCCCAGTCTAGGCCCTGAACAGATAATGACTAAAACCTTTTATGCTTATTTCTCTAAACTGGAAGCGTAGATTATACATTCACACTTAAGAGCTTATATGGTGTAACTGGATGAAGTCCTCACCACTCATCAACCCTAGCTGGCGGTTGTGGGTAAGGGGGGTTGCAGAGCCTTTTAATGACTTTTTACTTGACCATAATCCACAACTGGATCTAAATCCCCCGAGATTATAAACTGGGGCTACGGTTAACATGCAAAATAGGAGCCAAATATCAGCAGACAGCATGGATATTTTCGGCCCTCAAAATAACTGTAAATGTCTGGCCAAGAACGGAGTCCAATCAAAAGCCTGAATACCAGGGAAGCAATAAGGATGTCCAGTTAAAGCATGACGAAGAAGTGCAGTGTTTTAACACCCCCCCCCCTTTTTTTTAACCCTCTTTTTATTGTTTTGTCCTTTTTGCCTTGTCCTGGGAACACTGGTGAAAGCTGGCAGCCGTTGGTTCACCTCTCAGAGACAGTAAGACAGGGCAGGGTCTAAGACTGATGCAGTCTGGGCTTAAGGCCAGTCCCCTGGGTAGCTCTCCCTCTCCAGTCCCTGCCCTACTTCAGCAGGGATGACCCTGTACCCTGACCTTCTCCAGACCTCCTGCCACATCGCACACACTGGCCAAGCACACAGGAAGCCGGCCCAGCACTGCACACTTTATAACACACACAATTTCATTTTCACTTGCTGTCCTCCCGCTATCACAGAGTCCTCACAGCCTGCCAAGGTGTGCAGCAAGAAGAAATTACATCATATTCAACAATTTCTATTCTGGAAATAGTAACTTAGAAATATATGACATGATTGGAAACAGCCCAGTATGCACAAAGAGGGACAAAAAGGTAAAATGTTGACACTAAGCTGCCACCAAAATGCAGTGTGGAAAATGACTAAAATCAGCAAAAAGTGTGATGTAAGGCAGTCTGGTTAACCATGCAAGATAAACACACAGACAAAGCAGGAAGGGGTAAAATACTCCTTACATGATACGGTCAGCAGCAGGCGAAGCTGCAGGGTGGGTAGATGGCAATGCGGGGACCGTAAACTGTGTTTATGACTGAGCGAGGGGAGAGGTAGTTGACGAGAGGGGAGAGGGAGGAGCGCAGAGAGTGATCCTGTTCCTCTCAGACCCAGGAGGCAAGAAGGGGAGAGATTAGAAATCGTGCCATGTCAGGATTGGGAGCATGCTGGGCAGTGGGGGGGGGCAGAAGAACAGGGATGTCAGGTTTGGGGGGGTGGAGGGCACAATAATTGGGATATACATACACATACACGCATTCTCACAACGGGTGGCTGATAGGTAAACAGGGAGGGTAAGGTGCTGGGAGGGAGGACGGCGACTGGGTTCTGCTTCTGAATACTGAACAGAGGATCAGGGAGACCACTGCCTGTCAGTCAGGGCCCAAAAATACCACTTTCTGTTCCAGACAGCTTCACGATGCAAAAAGTCAGTAGGGGAATGTTTAAAGACTGCCGCCACTCAAAAATGTCTTCTTATTATTGTTACTTCCCTTGATGTGAGTTAGTCACCAGAAGGCTCCTCTGCTGAAGGAGGGAGGCTCTTTGTGCCTTCCTTAAAGTTCTGTTTGAGAATTTAGTACTTCAGTTACTGATACCTACTCGATTGCAGAGTGCACCAATGTAATTTTTTATACAATAACTAAAATCCCAGAACAGAACATAATGCATCGAGAAATTCTGGAATTGGGAAACACATTTTTCATATGCCTACCTGCAGACAGTAATGCAGAAGCCACCACAAGCTGCAGCCCCCAGGAGGCTACTCATCAGGTTAACGCTGTGGGCTGGAGAGAGTGAGGGCAGCAGACGCATAGCCATGTGAGCCAGTAGAGTGAAGAGTGGGTATCCTGGAGGATGGGCCACCTAAAGACACAAAAACAAAGACAAGGGCCATTTCACACGTGAACTTTTTATCAGGTGCTCCTTTCTTACATGCAGCATGTAGCTGGAGATGCGTTCTTACTGCTATACTAGAGGAAATACTCCATTTGGTTTCGGAAGGGAAGCAGCTTTGATAAAGTGAGTAAGGGGCAAAAACACGTGATTCTGCTCACTACTGTTAAATTCAGTGATCTGCTATTCACACACTGGCACAATCCCAGAGATCTGGCAGGCAAACCACTGATGTTTAGAAAAAGAGCTGCAGTATGTGTAAAAATAGCTCACAATGTGATGCTATCACAATAGGTTTACCACGATGATGATTGTATCACAATACCTTATACATTAAGAGACAATAATCAATGATATATGCACCTTAACTGTGCAACTTTAAAAAACAGAAGACAAATAGAAGAAAAAATGTATTTATTCCCTGCAATGTAGTGCCAGTGTGCATCACTATGAATTACTTTTACTCCATTTCAGTAATGAAACTGTTTAGTTTTTCAGCTCTCTTTTCCCCTTTTAAATTTCTTCTTCTTCAGCTTCTGTTTTCCCTTAATTATGTGATAAGCGCTGGTAGTGACTCCGGTACATCGGGACTGTGTGGAGAGTCCCTACAAAATTTACTTTTAAAAACTCTGATTTTTAACAACAGTGTACCATATCTGTAATTCTATCGCACAAGAAAGGGATTTAATATATTGCTGTATCAACATTTTATCCTCAGCAGGTAAGCACACGTGAATTTTGTGAGGAGTCAGAAACATCCTGCTTGGCTTTACTCTGACTGTGCTGTCATACGAGAGCCCTACACTCCCTTTCTTTTCCCCTTTTCTCACTTCTTTGCTGCGGGCCTCTTCCCAAGGACAGTGCAGCTCCCTAGAGCCCGTGGTATAACACGTGGTGCTCGCCAGCCTCAACCCCCAAACCACCGCAGAGCCGTAGTCATTTTCGCCTGGGAGATCTTGGCAATCGCAGCAATTAGCCACTAAGTCTCTTCCACCCAGATAAGGACTCAGTCATTAAACACAGACTCATTCCCTGGCACAGATAACACAAAGCATGCAGGCAGTGAGAAGGGGCAGCTCTTCGAATGAACAGAAAGCCGAAAGGTGAGAGTGTGACTGACTCACCAGTTACCTCGAACACGGCAAAGGATCTTTTTGCAGACATACAAACAGCTTTGCTAAAATTTGAGTGAGGAGCTGGAAATGGAAAAGGCGCGTCGCAATAACTCGATGAGCAAAAAGCGAGGCTGTAAATATGAGAGAAAGAGAAAAGCTCCAGCAGCGAGAGTGGTGAACTAAATGGTAGCATCACGCAGGTGGGTAACGTCACCAAAATGAAGAGCGATTAAGAGCATGAGGAAGGACTGTGTGGGCTGACAGCAGTGTACAGACATGCAGCTAAAGGACAGCTGAGCGATAAAGGCCACAGGGAGCAAAGAGAAGGAGAACTCTCAAGCTCTGGGGATCAGAAGAGGGGGGCCAGCAGCCTGGGTCCCAGAGATGGCCTGCAAGGCCCTGGGGAGGCCTGAAAGGCAGACAGGCAGGCCACACGGACTGCAGCACTAACGGCAGGATTACTGGCATAGTGACACCGACACAGCCTCCCTAAAAGGATCACAGCGGCGTAATAAACTTTATTAAATAATAAAACTTATTATAACTGTTAACCCGATTTAGTTCATTCTTCGCGGCTTACACACACACACAAAAAAGAGGGGTGGATATAATAAGCCTTATACCGTACATAAGGCAAAGCCTACAAAAGCCATCGCCTTACCATTGACTTTAATTGGATTTGAAAAACGGGTTGCAAATTATAGCATTCTCTACTTGCAACTTAGTAAAATAAGTGTATAGAAAAGAAGGGGAAAAACCTGTGGACTGAAAGTAAATTAATCTGCTTTCTGCCCATGCTTAATTAAACTTCCTTAATGCTTATAAGAGTTAATGAGTGAATTGATTAAACAATACAGCTAATACTTACCCCCAGCTCACAAGCAGTGGTGATCAGCTCTCCTGTGGAAGAGAATAGGGGAGGAAATTAATGTAAACCCAATAATTATTATTAAGAGACAAGTCTGCTCCCAAAGTTTTCCCAAATCAAATACTTGCACTGGGGTTTTGCATTAATTTGCCAGGATCAAAACCTGCAAATCTTCCCAGTGTGACATTTCCTAAGCGGCACGCTCATTCTCTTCATCTTTCACTTCTCCCCCGATGCCTCCCTCCCTTCTCCGGCACATACACACAGATATAAACACACGCACATACACACAAACCATTAGACTCCCCCTCCAATGCCTTGTCACACAAAGACACACATATGCAGATCTGAGAATAATGCTTCCAGTCCCATCCTCCCCATGCATTAGGGTCCTTTCTTCTGCTGCTCTACGTGCCTCTCTCCTGCTCCCACACTCCTAATGTCTCAATGTCTCGTTTAGTCCGTTGGGCACAAACAGAAAGGCTACGCCGGTGACAGTCACAGAATGAAGTAAGCTGTAAAAATAAAAGCCGGCTGCACAATTTTTTGACAAGCTCTGTGTGAGGCGCAGCACAAAGTGAAAAGAAAACCCCTAAAAGCTTTTTGAGGGAGCTTTAATGTATCTGGGCACCAACCCATTTGTGCCAGAATACACCCAGAGCATTTCAAATTATACTGATTTCTCACCCAATGTTTGCATCTCCCACTCATGAAAATTGAAATTTGGTTCAGATTAAATGACATTGATAAATGTTTAGGTTCAGGACAGCCCCCTCTACTGGTACCAGACGGGTAGTCCCTTCCTCCGTCAAACACATCCAATGAAACGCTGGCCTTGTTTCTTGCAGACTCTATCACTTTTACAAGCTATGTCGAATCCGTAAGACACTACACGCTGTTTCAATCTGAGCAGCTGTTGGTGCTGTTACATATATTTAAAAACAAACAAACAAACATCTGCACAGTAGGGACATGAGCAGGGATGCAGTAACAACCTTTACAAAACAGAAGGGCTGGATTTCAGATGGCACTGGTTTCCTCTCATATTTTGCAACCTTGCTGATACAGTGAATTACGATGCCTAAATTTCTGCCACATGAGGAGCCCTAACTCTTATCAGTCTAATGGACCATGAAGTCAGAACTCCTCCACCTGCACAGCTTAAATGTTTCCACAGCTCCATTTCACCTGGCATGAGCCGCCAGCTACCTGCCATCATTTAACATCACACTTTCTCATCCTTCATCGGCTTCTCAATTTCACTCATTTTCCCCTTAGAAGTGGCACACTTTTACACCATTCAACACTGAAACTCAAACTAATACCAAGCCAAAACATCCATCTCAGTGCAACAGAGATGCAGTTCTGCAGCCCCAATACTAAAAAGGGAAAATATTGACTCAACGGGGTAGCAGCATGGGTGCCAAGAGTCTTTGTGATTGTGGAGCATGGGCACCCACACCAGTCTTCCCATAATCCCCATCATTTCCACACTCCACATTCCTAGACAACAGCGTACCCGCGGGGCTGCGCTCAAGCCTCTCCAGGGCACATCACACCTAAAGAGATTAGGACACAGAGACGGAGACCTGGAGAATTCGGAAGGGTGTTCAGCTGGCACTATCAGAGCGGGCATCCTGCACCGTCCCTAAACACTGTGGAGAAGGGGCTGGCCATTTTTTCAAAGGCCCTGTTCGTTAGACAGCAGCACAACCAGCAGGGCTACTCAGCACTCCAATTGCCCGCTCTCGCTTCATCTCTCCTCGCTTATATCTGGCCGAGCTTTTCTTATGCTTTCATTCTGCAAAAATGCATTCCCTTCTGCAGCTCGCACGCCAAAGCAGTAAAAACCTAACAAGCAGAGCCTTCATGCCCTCAAGTCCATAATTTACAAGTTTGTAACCTTGGTATCACTTCTAAACACTGTTTGTAATTGTTCAAGGCACTCCTTCATAAACTGCATTACAAGAATGTTGGGAAAACACATCGGAAGGTACTGAGTGGAATACATTCAAGTCCACAGTAAGCCGTGTTAAATGTAAATTAGGTTTATGCATGCACACAAAATATTGAATTTAAATAAACAAGGACAATTATTTGTAGTGAGTGGCTGTCAACAGTGCTTTGTCAGCAATTATGGTGTCTGTGTTACCCAACAGTCAGAAAAATGAAAAAATGCATAAAATGTGGAGGAAAAGTGCAATTAGGTGTGAGTCAAACATGGTTTGCAAAAACATCTAGCAAACAAAAGGTTGCTGGTTCGGTCTGGCGAGAGACACAAATACCTTTTGGGATTGTATCAGGAAGAGCATCCGTTGTTAAAAAATTAATTAATTAATATGTCACAAAATAAAATGAAAATGTTAACAGTTCTGAAAAACATAATATGCAATTATTTGATCTATTTTTTTTTTTTTAATTGCAATTTTATATTACAGTACCATTGTACGTATGTGTAGCAGGTAACATTGGGTCAAAGCATATTTTTATAGTAACGACTGAATCACATTTAAGTCATTAAAATGTTTCCTTTTCATTCACTCTTAATAAAAATAGGTGTGAACCAAACTGTGACTTTGGAGAACTGTTATACCTCTACAGACTTCAACGAAATCCAAATAAGTTATGTTATAGAATTACAAGTAAACAAGTACAAGTACAACTAAAAGCAGCTGAGTTTAAAGAACAGAAAAGCATAAGCTACATTAAACTACATCATCCCAAATAGGACAGGAAATTGTTCTTTACAGCACCACCAACTTACGTCAAGATAATTGACGTTAAGATATTTTAAAAGAATAAGAAAGAAAACAAAGAAATAAATACAGATAGTCGTGTATATTTTTGCATTATTTGTTAATTACAGTGACTGAATATTATGAAATAATGCCTTTTGTCTTTACCAGTCAGCGTTGATTCCAAAATCAGCCTTAAACACTGGAAGTAAAAAAGGTATTAGTGTCTCATTTAGAGGTTTTCGTATTTACCGCGGACGATTTAAAAACATGAATGAAAGAATGATTCTTTCAATTTATATATGTGTATCTCAAAGTCTGGCATGTGTTTGTTTACGTTGTCACGTCGACAAACGTCGCTTTACCTGCACTTGCAGCACCATGGACAGCACCAGTCAAGCTGCAGCGGTTTCATCAACAAGGTGCAATATGATTGGCTCCCGGCAACACAACAAAGCCACGTGACCAAATGAGCGTTAGCTAGCCTGCTAGCACCAACCTGAGTCTCCACCGGGGACCGTCCTCTGCACACAGGGCACATACAGAGCGGCGACACAAGCGACCACGGTGCCTGTCAGTATCCAGCTTGCTCTGTGCTCCGCGGACATTTTGTTTCTTTCAGGGGAAATACGGACGATTTTCACTGAAATGTCTCTTAACTAGCGAGCTAACGTTAGCGTCCATGTATTCCAGACCCTTCGGGGTATAAATAAAACTTTGATCTACGTCTAAAACGATGTTGGGTAGAGATTAAGTAAATTTAATTTAGTTCTAAGTACAACCTTTGCATAGTCTTCAGCACACTTGCAGGAGAGTGTGCTGAGTTAGGTCCTTCCTGCCCGCGGAAAGTAGCAGCCACATTCACGCCGACTGGCTAACCTCGCGATATTACCGGACACGCTTTCCTCATAAGTTGCATTACTCATTGAATTGCTGTTTCTTGCTTTGTAAAGGGAAACAAAAACGAGCGTTTCAAATGAGGACGACCAGTGTTTTATCTCGGACGTGTTGGCCAAGCAACATGGTTATGACTACTTCCTGGTTCACTCAATGTCATTCAGGAATGTACATCAGTCTTCTTTCATCACTTGTATTCACAGAGCTGAACGGAGAGGGGTTGGGTCTGCATCTTTACGCTAGCACGACAGTTTATTTTTCTGTCAAAATTAGTCTAAAAATTGAAAGCCTTTCCTTTTTGCGCTTTACTCATAAATGTAAAAACATACTCAAGTTTTCAGGTTTTCTTCCAAGTATAATATTGTGTGCTAAAATGTACAGAAATGGAAAGAACTCTCAATCTGGCTAACTTGTAAACTGAAACTACATATGCTAATGAAAAGTATGTGTTAAAGTCTAAAGGTTCAAACCAGCTGTTTGTGATTACTATTCATTGCCAGGCACCATTTTGAAGGATCAACATGCAAATATGCATTTTCTAATGCATATGATTTCTCAGTGCATTTCAAGAGCTTTAGTTGAGAGGGACTGCTGAGTATCTCAACTCAAACATAGCCTGCCTTCCCTCATTTGGAGGGGTTGTTTTAAGCCTTACAGTGAAAATGGCATTATTACTGGATTAAAACATTATTATATTAAAGCTGTTACAGTACCTGCTTCAAATGCACAATTACGTGCACAGTAGAGCACTAGATTATGCCAGAAACAAGATACACGAATTTGTAAATGTATCACAAGTGTCCATATTTCACAGGTTGAGAGGTGACTGTAATAAAGAAATTGCCCTATTGAACTGATAATAATCCCAGCCCACCATAAATGACTCTGATCCTTCAGTAAATTGAGCCCTTGGTGAGGTGGAGTGGTGTCAGCACCTAACCAACTCTCAGATGGCTCTCTAATCCTCCCGTCCCTCTCACCACCACCCTCACCGTCTAATCAGACTTGAACACACACATAACACTCACACCCATCTGACACACACAAACCAAAGTACTCACCCTTCCTCATACTGGGGCTCAGCCATCTCTTCAGTGTGATGTCACTGCTAATCCAAGCTTGGTTATCCACTGGGGTGCAGTGCTGGCAAGAGGGATGTGGGGAGGAGATGGGATGAATTTGTGGTGGTGGATGGTGGGGGGTGAGGGGTAATCAGGCACGTCATAAAGACTTCTCTCTAAAACCATCACTTCCATTAGCCCCTACCACATAGAAAGCTAGTCTTGTACCCAAACTGTACACATATGCGCAAATGCTCATTGGAGCGCCAATATGGACACATTTCAGCTCTGATATTTGAGATAAAACACAACTGTAGGCACATTCGCAGCCATGTAGCTCATATTTGGGGCACAGAGAAATCATTAGAGAGCCAGCTGGATTAAGACCCACCCCCCCCCCCACCCCCCGTTCTATCCCATGCATTCACAAAATAAACGCACGGCCTTTATATTGACAGCTTGTCCAAAGAGAGGAATTACCCACATGGTTGAGGCCCTCGCGCCATATGGCGGCAGGCTATTAACAAACATTAGTTGACTGTAATAGCAGCAGTATTAAATTCATTATCTTTTTCAGATTGTATGTGAGGTGTGTGACTTTGTATGCGTGTGTTTGTGTTTGTGTGGAGTGCCCACACTGTGTGCCAGCGTGTGTGATTAGAGAGTTCTAATGTTCCAGCTCTGGGGATTTGTAGCATAAGATAAGAAAGGGCATTAACGGTGAATTGTGACGGTCTAGTGGAGCAAAACTGTTGTTTAAAATGTGCGTATGCTTTCTTTGCCGAGTCCTTTTTACATGAAAAATTAGCATTTTGTCTCAGATTTTTGTTGCTGATTTTTTTTTTAACTCAATGCTATACATACAGAAAAAGAGCAGCCACGCATGAGAAAGTGGCTGACTGCAGTTCCATCTATTTGATTTTGTATTTTCCTCACTTAACCTACCACATATCTGTTTTAATCTTACCTTAAGCATCCTTGAAATGAGGTGTAATCCACTTAAGCCCGTTTGAATCTGCTTCACAGCCATATTACACCCATTCGTCGACTCATAAACATTCTCTCTGCTAAACAGCTGCACATTGGCGGTGTCCACGAGCCAAATTGTACATTGTGTTGACGCAGAAAGATTAAAACTCTGCAGTATTTGCACTTGCAAAAAGAGCAGCCATGTTTACTCAACCTTCTCTCGCTTACAATCAATGGGCAGCATGCAGACAGGGTGAGAAATAACTGGATAGGATGTACTTTTCATAACATTGGCTCTGTGGGCCACTGCAATGCATATGAAATAAAACAATCAAGATGCATTTGATGTGCGCACTCTCAGCTTTAATTGAGGGGGTGGAACAGTTTTATACACAGCCCTACCACCTCCTCCCCCTTTGCCAAAGTCTCAGATGCAATTGGACAAATTAACATAATCATAAATAAAATGCTAATTTTTAATACGTTGTCAAGAATCCTTGGCATGCTGCGCCGATTGGCTGAAGCCTGGAACCCACAGACATTAACCGGGGGAGTGGATCTCTTGTTGTTGTTTCTGGTTCTTTCTGACTTATTTGTCTTCATTCAGATGCATGCTGTTAATATATCAGCCCATGGATATTAGTGTACAGTGAGCACCATAAAAGTGTATAACATGTAATTACAGTACATAGTGCCAAACTACTTTTCACATCCCTGAAAAACAGTCTCACTTTTTTGTCCAATAAAAAAACAGGTTAATGCATGTTTGGTCACATCGCTCTGGGAATATCATTTGGAATCGTAACGAGGTAATTTTATGTTTTTGTTCATGTTTTGTGTGTTTTTAACAAAATTTGGTTAATAAAGTTAGATCATTCTTCTCTGTGTACGTTCACTGTGTCCTTTCATTTAAAGCTGCCTCTCTTTTGCTCCACACAGCCTGGCCCAAATACTAGTCAAAAGACAAAGCTCCGAGAAACAACAAGCATTAACGCTGTGCTCTTTTGCAAGTGGAAAAAATACAACCATTCCCTGTAAAATGTACATGTAGCGAGGCCTTGAACCACAGAATAGGTCTTCAGAGAGATTAATTCTCCTCTGTGATCCAGTTCTCATTACAACAAGCAGGGGACTCAAACACACATAATAACAGGGCTGACTGCTGTTCCTTTGTAACATGTGGCTACTTAAATGATCCTAAATAAGATAGATGACAAGGATAAAGCAAATCATAATCGGCATTTTGCACAATGGAACATAATAGTCTGCGGAGAACAAGGGACAACATACAGAGCTCCTGTTTTCATCGCCTGGAGCTGCACACCTAGTCGAGAGCAATTAAAATGAGAGGATTCAATTTTGTCAAACACCAGGAACCTGAGATAAATCTTGTATCTCATTTTCCAGCGTGAGGACACTCCCTCGTGTCGGTGCTATCATGTTTGTTATGGTATTTTTAAGAAACAGCTGGCTGCCGACAGACTTGGTAAAACAACCCCACCCCTGCCACCCTCCCACCCTTTCCCCAAATCATGCTAATCCCAATCATTTCAGTGTGAGACGCAGGGGTGAGGAGACGTTAGAGTTGGGTGAGGCTGTGAATAAAAGATGGTTTTAGACTGAAAATTTAGACAGAGCAGAAGGGGGAGGAGGGAGAGAGCAAGGCGGCACGTCACTGCATGGTTTCCATGTGGGAGCAATCCACTTACTTGAACTGATAAAGATTTAATTAACACAAGACTCTGCAATTACTCCATAATTAAAGTAATTTGTCCTCTTGTTTGGATGAGTAGGCAAGACGCCGCATGTGCCCGTGTAAGAGCAGACAAGAGAGGAAAAAAAAGGGGGGCGTGAGATGCTCAGAGAGGCAAAGTATGCCCCCACTTTAGTATTTGAATTTAATGCTTGATTTTCCAAACCTATTTTTCCCCACATATGTTCTAATGAAATATTTGTATCGGCTTCTCTTTAGCCCTGTGTTTATTTGCCTTTTATTTGACAACTCATTTGTTATTCATTGAGAAAGTAATAAGCTGAGTAGGCTGAGTACAAAGTATCATCAAGAGCCACATGAAATAGTAAATAGGCCTGATATAATCATAATCCTCTTCAAACTGCACTGCATACAGCTTTGAATTGTGTAGTGCTACAGAGCTGGCTGCAAGCTAAAGGAGACAAATGCACGCACACACATACAAAAAGTGGGATGGTTTTGTTTGACAACTCAAATTGCATGACTCAGAAGTGAGAGGAGAGTCCTGTGTGAGGTGTTTGACCTTGGGCCTGGATAACAAAGGCTGGACCTGACTTAAAGTAAGACATGCAGGTGTTTGATTGAAGCAACAATTAGTGACTAATCACTCGAGACAGAAATAGCGAGGAATTAGCAGCAAAGTCCAATATGTGGCACTGTGCTGTGGCAGTCCAATTTGCAAGAAGATTTAAAAAAAATAAAAAATAAAAAAAGACCTGCCAAGTTTACTATTAAAAAACCAGGGAGACAAATGTGTCTTGTGTTAGCTTCTGAGGGTTGTATGTGCTGTTACTTAATTTACACGAGGGGAAGAGCACTATCTCTTATTTACAGATGATGATCTGCATATAATTTGCCTCAGTTGCACGCTGGGTAATTGAGGTAAATATCACAGCATTCAACTTGCCAGCTGAGGTATCCCGCTGATAGCTTGGCGTACAGCCCGCAGCCACCTGTGGCATTTCACATGTTGGGTGAAATCACAGGGCAGACAGACAAAAAGAAAAAGAAAACATGTAAGGCAACTAAGGCACAACTCTGAATACAACCTTCAGATGTGTAACAGCTGGATGATTGACAACTGTTGTTGACTTTAATCCAATAACCTATATATTGCTGGCTGTTGTTAGAGGGGGAAAAAATCTCATCTAAATATCTGAGGAAGTGGCACGATCACTGCTTAAAAGTTTCAGTGTTTTTTTGGGTTTTTTTCCAAGGCTGCATGCACTTACAACTGATTGCCCCCCCGCCCCACCAGCCACATTTTGAAGCCAGGCCTTGAAAACTGTTTGGATTTCATTACTATCACTATGTGCAGGGGCCTACCCAGAGGAGTGTGGAGATGTACAGCATATACTTTTTCACTGATCTCTGAGAAATAATTGCATTAACCCTATACCTATATAGTTTGCAGCTCACTTCTCTCAGCTATCAAATTAAAACTACTGGAATGCTTAAATACTTTATTTAGTAAGAGTGAATTTCTTTTTGCCATTGCCCACCCAAAAACTCTAAATGCTCTGTCTGGATACAGGTAATGGTTTCCTCTTATGCTGTTAATATTCTTAAAGACGCCACCAATATATCATTACAGCACTGGATAATAAAGTTTCTTCTAAAACATCCTAATTTTCCTGTTTGGAAAACTCACTTAACAGGAGCAAACTTGCAAGCTATCATTGTCAATACACCATCTTGTTTTAGGCAAATATGACAGCTTTGTGCTCTCTGATTGCTCAGTCAACCAAACAAAAGGAACTTTTTAGTACAATTATAATACAACGACTCCCACTGAACTGCAAAATGGTCCCATAAAAGTAAAAAAAAAAAAAAAGGGGTGGGGGGATGATAGGAGAATCATCGTTTGTGTAAATTCTCAGCATTAGTGCAGGACATGCACCTCATTTCTTACTCATGAAACTGAGAGAAGGGAAAAAGAAGTATCATCCTGCTTTATTTGCATAACCCAGCCCTGCTTAGGGGCAGGGGGACCCACCAAGTGATCTCAAAATTAGCATGCTGTCACCTTCAGTGTCTCTTCTGTCATTAAGAAAAACAGGCAAGTGTGCAGACATATGAACCTATTTCACATCTACTGCAGAAATGTTAATTAGGAAGCACGGCATCCCACAGCTCCGTTCCCCTCCCTGTGCCAGAATGACATGTTATGCATTTAAATCCTTTTCATGCGTCCTTATTATAGAGAGGATGAAGTCACATGCGAATGATGGAAAATATCATCATGGTACAATATTTTTGCATGTACACTAAAAAAAAAAAAAAAAAAATCCTAAAAGCTAAATATTGCACACAACTATGCACTCCTTATACATCACGCCAGGATTTAGATGGGGATAAAAGACTATTATAATTAATTTGACTGCATAAGCAAAAACATATGGTATGTAATAGATTATATATTTAGTTTGAACTGATTAGACTGTTCTGATAGCCTAATTGGAGGATTTTAGTCCTCACTGGCATGCCAATTTAAATAATTCAATTTCTGATGTTTCATATGTATTTTTGATGCATTTATATTTAGTGTTTTTCATAACCAACATCAAACTTTTATTTATTTGCTGTGTTTTCAAGCTATTGGATCCCGCAGGCTCAGTAGCTTGAGAGGCATAATGCCAAAGGCGCTATTGTTGAGGAAACAGTGCCCTCCTGTGGTTTCATAGGGAAACTGCATACTTAAAAAAAACTACTGAAAACAAGGGGCTACACTCATGCAGTCATTCTCTAATAAATATTAAGATGAAGCTGATAAGATAGAACAAGAAATGTGAATAAAACAGACTTGAAGAAAATTCTCTGCCTTATCTGGAAAAAAAATACTGATAGAGCAATCACAATTCAGAGCCATTTTGGCAACCAAGATAGGAGAAATGCTCATACAGAGGAATGATGAAACACATATGTAACTGTGATTAAACATTGCTGCTATGTTGGTTGTGCGAACACAGCTGAGACATCTGGTGTGTTCAAAGGCAGCCACTAAATAAAAACCAACAAATCCCCATCAGCTGCACACAGCCCTTTAAAAATCGGTGGATCACTTTAAAAGGAGTCCCTGAACATTACCCACAAGTATGAAATAGAAACTGTCAGTCAGAGTGAGAGAGAAATCCAACTTGGTGCAGAGTGTTTTTAAAAAATATTTTATTCTTTGCAAAGGAGACATTAGGAGCATCAGTGCGTTCTATGGCTTGTGTACAGAGTTCCTGCTAGAGACACAAAAATAATAATAATAATCATAGAACAAGCCCTTGGGTGAACTGTGGGCCCCACCCATGTTTACCGAGGAGGAATGTTTGAGGCAGCTACTCTTGCAGCTGTTACAGAACACAGTCTTAAGCAATGGACACAGTGTTTGAGCCGAACGCACGTGAGGTTAGAAGGGAATGCTACCGTACAGTATGTGGCCTAGTGCTTGACCCAGCATGGCAGTTAAATAACATCAGCAGAAATCAAGCGAGTCTGAAATGCTCTGTGGTTAGAGGAAAAGTGTAATGCTGCTGACATTCTTAACAATGCCAAATATGTTTCTCTTCAGAGGGAAGCGGAAAGAAAAAACAAAATAAATTAAAAATACCATGTCCAGGACAAAGGCAGATTTCCTCCGCCTCAGATATACCTCTGAATTTTTTAATTATCATAATAAAGTCTGGGAAAACCTAATGCTATATAATAGAACATCGCCCTTAACATCTCATTGTTTTAATGCTCACTATTGTATTTCATAATCTAATGTTGGAAACGACACTCGTTTGGGCACAGTCTGGAAAGCTAACATCACGGACAGATTTGTCCCAGATTCTTCAGTTTTCAATTCATCTGCTACTTTTGTTTTGGACAACTTGACTCATCCACACACAATAGAACTTACCAAATTTGGCACAGAGTGTGATAATATCATTGTTCCCCATGAAGCGACTGAACAGCCTTGACTGTAATCCAGAGCTGTCAACATTCCACCACAGCAGCAGCAGCAGCAGCAGTTTGGGGGTAGCATTGTTTACAGAAACACTTTGGATTGGAGGAAAAAGTGGCCGTCGCATCTTGCATGCGGAGAGAAAACAGCTCCTCCTTATATTTGGTATAATCTCTGGATGCTGCTGAGACTGTGCCCAGGTTCGACAGCGTACAAATCATTGGATCAAACCCAGCGTGGGGATAAAGCTAACAACAGTGCAGATTGAATACAGTGTGTCTGTGTGTGTTTGTGTGGGGCAGTGACAGCTAGCAAGCAAGCAGGTACGCTTGATTCATATGGTTGTACGGCTCCGGCGATTTATTTAACTGAAAGCAGGCTTCGATCACACCTTGAAAGCAAGTTGTATAATCAAAGCACCACCAGCGAGAAGGGTCAATGCATTTCAGTACATTCATTGTCAAGCCCCTGCGACCTTGTGTTAAATCCTGCGTTCTCTCTGGTAGCGTTTTGGGGATCGGGGTGAAGCGATGCAGGGTGATTTTAACGGCCCGAGGGCACC
Source organism: Mchenga conophoros (assembly GCF_057382185.1). Lineage (NCBI taxonomy): Eukaryota > Metazoa > Chordata > Actinopteri > Cichliformes > Cichlidae > Mchenga > Mchenga conophoros. The sequence continues at coordinate 29,511,911 of NC_140544.1, read as the reverse complement.
CACGCAGTCCAATCCACACGCACACAATCACACAAACATGCACGCACACATACGCTCAAGCATTCTCACATACATTATATATGCTGGAGAAAAATATATTAACATTTGCATTAAAAAACAGTACAAGGGCCTCAGTGTAATAAAATACCTCTGGTGTTAGAATCTGTGTGGGTCGTTATTTTTCTTACACCTTCTGCAAAACTATCTCTCTCTTTACCTTCAACAAAATATCTTTTTGTCAACTATGAAAAATATTCCCATAGTTTGATGGGATTTGAGGCACTGGATTATATCTCTGTACATAAAAAGTCTTCCCCCCAACTCTCCCTCAAAGTTTGTTCGGCAGTTAGAAACCGCCTCCGGAGAGCTACAAGATGTTGATGCCGTTACGGGTTAAGGACCAGGATATCAGTGTGGACCATTTAACAAGTTAACTATTAAAACTTCCATCTTCACCTGGCTTTTCTCTCAGCCAACAGTCCAGCTGTCTGGCTCTGTAAAATCTTGGTTTCAGGCCCACCAGGAACTGAATTATATACCCTCCCCCACCCCAGCCCACATATTTCCCAGAAGACTCAACTACACCTGCTTGCTATAATTTGGTTCAGTCTGATTCATGAGTAAATTCAACTCATTCCTTCTACAACCTTAGTGTTACAGCCCTCTGATGGAAAACCAGCAGGCATTGTAGTTTACAGCCCAGCACTGGAGCTTTGTTTAAAGAGGTTTGTTGGCAGGACAGCTAAAACAGTATTTAATTCTGGAGGAGCCGTGCGTCTGTGGTCCAGTGTGCTTCACATCTCTGTATCCTGCAGTGGCCATCCAAACAGCCACAAAAGGCCCCGAACAATCTGTAATGGCTCTCTATTGTCAATCCACAGTACATGACCAGAACCTGAAAAAGGCTCGCTTCGTTCCAGAGCTGGCTTACATAAATGAAAGAAAGCACAAAATAATCTTTCACTGCATGTCAGCATTCCTGTTTAATCTCCTCTGCCAGAGCAAGACCCCTTAAACTCAGTCCACCGGACCCTGGAAGATTAGCTTGGAATAGCCCTGAGTTGGGCCAAGTTGGGTGGCGCAAAAGGGGCAGGCTGCGTGGAAGGCGTGAGTGCCGTGGGGCAGAGGGATCTCTGACCAGTACTTGACCGACTTCTCTGAACACACATGTCCGCATGGCACGAAGGCGTATGTGGGTGCACCTGTGTCCACGTAGAAGGCCGGCTCGCAGCCCAGCCACAGTGGCACGTAGGGCCCCACCACCCGGCACATGGGACACTCTCGCTCAGTGTTGGCCTCCTGCTCCGAACGGTGGCCCCAGTTGTGGTAACCGTGCACGTGACCGCACGCCAAGTACACCCAAGGCTGCTTGTCTTCCAGAGATGAAAGGGCACGACTCCGGTGCATGCTGGGGAAGGCGAGGGTATTGAGACCCACAGGGCACTGGGGGCGCGCTGCATTGATCTCCTGCCTGAGTGCCTCCAGGTGCTTTTGCGTGGGAGTGTGGAAGAGGCCTTCAGCAGTGCGCCACAGCAACGTTGCTCCACACAGATCCACCAGGGAGCCGTCCTGTAGAATATTGCTCTCATTCTCCACCTGCGGAGGATAGTGAAGTGCGCACACATTTACCTTCTACATGGGAAAAAAATCCACTGCCTATGACATGCTGATATTTCTTATTACTACATTGTACTACAGACTGACAACCTTTAGTTCCTGTTACTGCTGAGTTTCAGACATAAGTCCCACCCAAATGCCATTTAAACCTTTTGTGTACAATAGGCGACTCAGCAAACATGGATTATTTCAGACTTTGGATCAAGATAATTACTTATTCTGATTTGGGACTCATTCAAAGCTACTCTAAAAGTGGCTGTGGAAGAATTAAAATAATAAACATAACAGGACCACTTTAATATTCTAAAGTATTTCTCTAACATCACAGTGTCACTGCATACATACACTGATACATTTTAACTTTTCAACTACTCACCAGTTTGCCTGGGGTCTGTGCTGAGCGGGTCTCTCTCAACGTGTAAACATCACCACAAACAGAGATCTCTCTCCACACGCCGGGCTTGGACTCCTCAGTGAATCCCCCCTTAGGGTGCATTACCAGCACACCATTGGTTGTTAAGCCGTCCATGTGACCATCAGGGTTTTTCCATTTTGCAGCTTTTTCCTACAGGCAAGACAGAAAATGGATGATGACACAAACTGACATGATGTGTGGCATTTCACTTTTTACGTAACAGTGCATATGAAACAGTGGTTTTCTTTATCTGGTTACAAGCTTCAAGGATTAGAAGCACTAAAAAAGAAAAAAAAAAAAAAGGCAGCCATGTAACCTTACAGGCTAAAAAAAGTAGCATAGATAGAGATGGTGCATAATCACAATGGTACACCGAGTTGTAATTACCCCAAGGAAGATGTTTTTGGACGTATCAAATCCGGCTGCATAGATGCGAGCGGTGTAGGGCGGGGTGCGTTCGCAGACAATTCGGCAGGCAAAACGAGAGATGGTACTCTGCGTGATAAGAGTCTCTTCACCCTCCTGACCCCCTGCTATTGTATCAGTCACCACAAAGTCTATGGGACTCTCAGTAGAACGCCCAATCTGCAAAAACAACACAAAAATAATAATTAATATTATGCTGTACTGCACAACAGTTTCGAAAGAATCTCAAAATAGTGCAATCAATGAAGAAAGGTTCTTTTTAATTCATACCAGACACAGCAACTGTTCTGCATCCTGCTAGCTTATGTACGTGCACAAGCAAACACACACAGAGTATCCATATATATTTTAATGGGCATAATTTTCAGCACTTGGAAACAGTTCAAGCTGAATAAACAGAGGCAAAAATAGGCTTTCCTCCTTTCATTTCCTCTTTTTCCCCTTACACTGTCCTGAAGTCCAACATTTTGAGTGGCTTCCTCTTCTCTCTGGTGCGTTCAGTATTGTTTAGTCACATGGGGAAGATAGGGTGCTGAATATGAAGCATGTGTCTGTAACATTAACATCCCTTGGCTCATCACTGCCTTGCTGTACGTTCAGATTAATACTGGAGCAGTGTAAACCGGGCACAGATGATTTTTATTTATATGATTGGACGTGTTTTTGAACATTTATACTTTTTGTGTGTCTTAACTTGCTTTTCTGCTATTACAACACTTAATTTTCTTACTTTACTTATTTTACTCTGTGAAAAGCATTTTATACATAAATGTTTAACTTTGCAGTCTAATCAGGTGGTTGTGTATAACCAAAGTGGCTAAAAGAGCCCAAAGACACCTTGTCAATCAGTCAAATTAAAGCTTACATCCATATTTTCATTTATCCCATTCATAAAGAGCCATTTGAAATGACAATCTAAAGATATAGCAATTACTGTTCTGACAGCCTTTGAAGCCCCTGTAGGCAATATAACAGAACACAAACAATAAAAGGGCAATAAAATCTTTGCAACAACTGTCAGTCCTTAAAAAAACAAAACAGGTTAAGTAGCATCAAATTCAAACAACATGTCTTAGCCACAGAACTAGCAGCTCTCCTGCTGTTAAAAATACAGCCACATCCTGCCATGGGAATGGGGAACAGGCTCTGACCATTTTTGGCTGTCAGAGAGGAAATACTCCTCCTGGCTTTACTAGATCGAAACTGGTAATGTTAGGTATAGAAGTACATTAAAAAAAAAGCAGAACAAAAGCCTTTTTGTTCTATGTTTTCTGACTATAAAGAAGTACTGTAATCGCTGAGAAACTAATGTACGGGGTGTGAATGTATCTGAATGCAGTTGTGTGCCAAAGTAAAAGTGAACGGACTTTTACCTGAAACATATCTGTGTCTTTATCATGGCTGTACTCTACCACTACGGTGTGGTTCCTCGATAGCGTGTAGGAGATACTGTGCTGACCTTTACAGCTCACAGCCTGAAATGTGAAAACAAACAAACAAAAAACCCAACTTGTTCATAACAAAGTACACAGTGCAACAGTATAATAAATCATCATCCAATCTGTGGCTTTATCACCGGATCTGAGAGTGCCAAACAGCACAGCAGAACTACAGTAAAACCTTCCTTGCACAATCCTTTCCTCGTTGGTGAGGTTAAATTAAAGACCAGAGCAAAAGTCAAACCCACTATTAAAACACATGGCACTTAAGTGATGATTCACTTCCTTAGAATCAACAACTACGAGGTGCTCCTGGAAGAAAACATGTTATTGTCCTTATTTTTGTTTTGTTATTGACAACTTGGAACATTTCTATGGATTATTAGCGTGCATGTGCGGTTTTTTACAGCTCACAATTAAGCCAAAGCTCTACAGGCTTATTGTGTAATTTTGTCATGATGTTACCAAAATCCTAAAACCTATTACAAGAATTTTTTGGGAAGCGGAACAAAAAAAAAAAAAGACTGTGTAAAGTCACACTCGCAAAACAGTGACCATAAACTCCCTGCTGGCCTCGGTTAACACAAGCTCGCCAGGCAACTGAACTGCTTCATGTCAGTGTAGCGAGGAAGGCTTGGTTAAAGCCCGGCCCCAGCTTCCATCAACACTGTACCACATGCCATCTCTGCTCTAATCTGCAAAATTCCATTTCCTAAACATCCCCCTCCTCTTCGTCACGTGCAGGAGGGAAAGCGGGAGAGGGAAAGTGGGTCATCAGAGCTGCCACGGTCTGCTGTAACATCAGATGCACACGGGGACAAATGTCATCATCGCATGCAGTCTTGTCTTGACTGCGCTGCTACAAACAAATGGTGCTCCACCTGTTAAAGAACTAAAAAAGGAGCAGTGCACACACAAATATGTATTTTTTATAAACGCTACGCCCCCAAAATATCCTCCCCCAACCTTCCCGAGTGGTAGGAGTTGGAATCATAATGTTTTGAATACGAGGCTGGCAGTGGCATCATGGGAGCTCCTCATTATCTGCCATGAACACTAGAGTGTGCACCGACACGTGAGCTCTCCCTCTCAGCCGCAGAGACTCCTCAGCTCATTCGTATGCTGCACTGGAAGGGAGCAAGAATGGGTTACAGGGGGTGGGCTTCATTTTAGTGATTCACCTCTTTAATACCCCCTTCTCCTTAAAATAAGCTGACCACCCAGCTCGTCTCTTACAGAATGGCCCTTTTTTGACCGTTTATACACCTGGATGAGCCAGGTCAGCATAAAGCAACAACCCCTGAGCTCATCCTTCAAGTCCCATAACACGGTGCCAGGGTCGAAGTGGTCAGTGAAACAGCCAGTAACTAATGTAATGCAAAGTAAAAACAGCCACATCTAATGCAGATAGCAAACTATCTGAGACGTAATTTATGATGTGGAGCAGCAGAACACTTCAGCCATATTTCACAGCACACTGCAGCTCAAACTCAAATAAAATAAAGCGCAATCTCTGCCATGAAAAGGCCTCTGTCACTGAATCGTCCCAGAGCAGATTTCTGGATTCCGCAACCTGACAGTAACCTGAACCAGACAGCCTTTTAGCTAAAAATGTCAAACACTGGTCTCCAAGTGGTGCAGAGGTAAGTGGGTCTTGTCTGATGTTTAGCAGTTTCGCCTAGGAACCGAAGGTAGGAATGCAGGAAGGCAAACACGTTTTACTGGATGTGGCACTTCCCTGCAGGCAGTCTGCCGTGAAGAGAAACTCTGAAGCCCAGCTAGGAACTAGTCATTGTAGTGGAAATGTCAACATTAAGGTCTGCCAACAATAATGTAAAGTGCTTTTCACAGCACAATTTACTAGCTACCACAATCACTAAAAGGCCATTCAGCTGCTGTGGGAAAAAAAACAAACAAAAAAAAAAAACCAAAAAAAACAAACCCCCAAACTATTACCTAAAAAAAAAGAAAGAAATATCACCTCCTTCTTCTGTTACGTTTTTGCACACTTTCATACATTTTGTCTGAAGAAGAAAGGCAGACAGATGTTCAATCCCACTGAGAGCCTGTTCATTAAATCACTTTAAATCATCCTTCTGTACCTTGGTGGCCTGGGGTGTGTTGAGGACGTGCACAGTGCTTGGTGATACACCATTGGGTTTGATTCTCTTGTATAGAGCAAATCTGCTTTTCCGTCTACCGCGATCTCCGTTGGGCAGGGAGCCATTGTACCTGTCAGAGACGGGACAGGGTGGAGAGAAGGACAGCAAATTGACAGTTATTTATTTATTTCATCTGTGTGAAAATGCTAATAGCTTCCATAGCTGCAAAAAGATGTGTCTAATGAGATTTACAGGCAAAAGTCTTGTAATCATATAAGAAGTAAACACAGAGAATTAGAAACATTCGTGTGTTCTGAAAAGGAGATTTGCCACGCATTACATCACTGACAATCTAATACACCCTATTAGTAATCTAAGCGTTACCTTGGATAACGGCTCTTATTACATAATGCACTCTGGTGCTGGTGATTTCAGTGTGCGTGCACTGTGTAAACTGCAGCTGTTCTTTTGCTCTGTGTCCCAGGCAGGAGCACGTTTTAAGATGCATGTCAGGTTTGCTATCATTTTGGGAATGCACGGTCTGGGTGGATGACTCAGACACATTCTTTCAAAGATGAATTTTATACACGGATACAGCTTACAAAGCTATCTGTTCCGTTTCCAAAATCACTTAATAACAGACTCCAGTTTTGCCCTTTAGTGTGCTGAGAGGCACCTAGCCTAAGCTGCTCTTTGTGAATGAAGAAGCCCCTTCCGGTACAACTGGTCTTCTTTCTATCCACCAGCTGGTTCCTACAGCTGGGACACCCCATGCTCGACTATCATCCAACACACAGACCTTCTGTCACACACTCACATAAACCACAAATGTGCTGAACAGACACTTTGCACAAGATACACATTTATATTATATGCCTCAAGTTTGCACACCAATGTATCGGAGGGGAACAGAGTCTACGAGCCAAATGTAATCTGACATTTTTCCTTTCTGTTTCTGAACAATAGCAACAGAACCTCCTTCTGCTCCTTCCCACCTCCCTCCCAGGCTAGTCCACCTGTCCCATGTCTCCACACGGCTGGCCAGGCAAAGAAACACATGGTCCTAGTCAGCACAGTGCACAAAGCTGGCCTGTAGGACAAGCCACCCACAGAGAGCTAGAGAGGCACTGGAAGATTCTATGGACTAAATGCAACAAATACAAAGACAGAAAGACAGGAGGAAAGTGTCAAATGACAGCAGACCTGCTTACCTTCTCTCCTAAAGTGTTCAGCTTTTACTTTTAGTGGTGATTACTGTCTGATCGTACTCCTTTCAAGGCCATTTCAGGGATTCTATTTCCATGTCATTAGACCAGTGCACACTTTAAATGCAGACCCTTACACAGTTGTGAAATCTTGGGCTCCAAAAGCCTGAGCTGGCCTTCTCATGCTGCTTTCAAAATAAAGTACAAGTGTACAAGACATAAGTTACATTAAATCTAAAGAAAAATAAAATAATGCCCACTTTCCCCCCATTTATATAGTAATTGTGTTGCTTTCATTTACAAGTAATCTGTAAGAGAAAACAAATAAAGCCCCTTTATTGATGCACACATTCCTAAGCTAATTTCACATGGTTTGTTCTCTGTACTCCACTTTTATTTGACCTGCTCTAAAAACACCCCACCTAAATAAAGACCAGCCAGCCCTACATAAAGATGTCTTTTCAGTTTAGGGGGGTCTACTGGCTGGCTACCTGCCCCTGTGTGTCTCATACAAAGCACACAATCAAATGCTATCCAGCTTAGTGTTTTTGCCATGATGAATTCTGACTGGAGAATATAACCCTAGCTCTGCAAGAAACGCAGCATATGCTTTCAATTATTCAGCATTATACCGAGGAACAATATTCTGTCATGCAGGAACTGCCACCGTCACATTAGCTAGGACAGGCTCTTTAAAGCTGCGTTCCAACTAATTGTGATCGCTTTCCCTTTTGACCCGTGCCAGACAGACAGCGGATTTACCTTCCAATACTTAGCAGCAGGGATTAGAAGACTCTGGCATATCACCTATCCTCCAGGGTTGCGGTAAGGAGCCAACAGCACCTCCTACTTCCTATGCTAACATGAAAGGCTAGTGTTCACAGAATGAGGAGAAGATATGCTGAATAGCTGTAACACTCATTAGAAATACAGAAAGTTAGGTTAGGCTTACAGGGTCACACAAGATGGTTTCTAGGTCACTAGGACTTCATCTAAATCAATCTAAGCTGTAAAAATACATAAATAATACATCATTAACAGACAACCAGATGGCATGATGAGCAAAGACAGTATGAGTCAACTAAATGAGCATCATCCATCCATTTTCTTATCCATTTATCCAACTTAGGGCAGCAGGGGTGCTGGAGCCTAGCCCAGGCGTCACGGGGTGAGAGGCTGGGCACATCTTGGCCAGGCTGCCAGTCAATCACAGGGCTGACCCAGAAAGACAGACTACCACATACTCTCCAATGCATATTTACAGCCAATTCACAATCAACAAAAATCCCAGTGGCTCTCAAACCTCTTCTGGCATACCCCACTTTACTTTATATACAAGTAAGCACAATAGCATTAGCCAAATCTTGTTTGGTAATAAACAAAAGTCTCTCTTTTGCCTAGTTGTTCATGCCCTGCAGTTTCTGAACCTCTGAATTACCTTAACATGAGTGTGTTTGGACTGTGGGAGGATCCTGCTGCAACTGGAAAAAAAGGAAAAAAAAAAAAAAAAAAAAACCTACGCAGGCACAGGACGTACATGCAAACTGCACACAGAAACGCCTCAATCCACCAAGAGGTTTGAATACTTGTTGAGTGGTGATCATGCTAACCACTGCACCACTCTAGATTAAACCAGTTACACCTGAAATCTTTAAATGCTTCTATTGTAGTACTGACAAAAACCCCCAGAAAGAGATGTCTCTTCTCTTTATACCATTTAAATTACATAATATTAATAAAAAGGCACGATCTATGTCAGTCTGTACCAAAGATGCTCCCAAGTTGATTTGTACACTTTCCTTTAATGAGTGGTTCTCTAAGGCAAAATGTAGAAAGTTCAATCAATAGGCCTAGTCTCCCTGCCACAATGGACAGAGGAAGCTGAAGAGAGGCAAAGGCTGAGTCCTGATCAATCCATCCTTTCATTTGCAGGATACCCATGCAGCACCCCCTCCTCATCCTGCCTCCTTTCACTGACCAGCACCAAGCCAATCTGCGGCGGCAGAGATGGAGGGGCAGCCATGCAAGTAATAAGAGCCACCACGGTCATGGCAACAAACCACTGAGGGAACTGCTGCTCAAACAAGCTTTGTTCCATGCTGTCAGCTATCTTGTCTACCATCAGTTTTATCAATGGGATGTGATGTCATGGCAGTGATTATACACCCGTCACATCTGATTCACATATGTGTCTTTATGTCAGGAGAGGGAACAAAAGTACCAGCTTCAAACATGCCACATACCGAGCCTGGGGTAATAAGCACTCAGCACTTTTTATCCCTTACAATAAGCACTATGACTGCGAGTGTATGGGTGGAGGGCAGTGTACAAAAACACAGTGTAGTCTGCTCTCTGTGTAAGCCATCATTTCAGCACCTTATTTCAAATACTGTAAAGATGAAAGTCACACAGCCGCATGGACACCAGTAAATCTGAACTATAAAAATTTTATAACTTTTATAAGCGCCTCAGGACTGGCCATTGGCCAAAGTTCAGTCACTCATGTTTTCCATCATCTGTTGGCCAAGACAATACAGACAGGACGAGAAGGTGACTGTTTAGAAGGATAGCTTGTGGCAATTTGTCCTAAATGAATTCTAAACAACCAAACAAAAACACACAAAACAAAATGAAAAAACAAAACAAAAACAAAAAGAGGACAAAGCAGTTATGATATAATAAAGGTAAAAGTTACACTGGCTTTATTCGGTGACAACACAGATGTGAGTAACTGCTTATTTTGTTTGCCTTTTTACATTAACAGACTGTCTGTGTACTTTCTGATATTATCCAGTACAAGTGGCAACTGGATAGTTACAGAATGAACGCCAAATAATTCAAATACTTAACAGGAGTAGGTGTGCTCTTCTACAAAAGGCTTTTAAATGTAAAGAGTGATGTGAAAAACAAAGATTACTTCAACAAATAGCTTGAAAATGACCAGCGCATGCCAGCTATCAATACATCTGATGGGCAAAATAACAGACGGACAGAATATTACCATCTTTTTTGATAAATAATGCTTTAAGTCATAATTCCTTGGCAGTTTCTTTCCCATGTTTTATATTTACCTGAAATTATATCAGTAAATGTATGAGACTGACTTCTTTTTTTTTTTCATTGGGTAAATTACTGATATTTTATTGACAACAATACAGTTAATGGTGAGGCTCTTATCAGTTTCTGTAGAGACTCCTGACCAGTTTACTATATAGAAAAAAAATGCACGTCTACACAGGTTCTTGACACCAAGGCAAAATTTCCACTGCTGCAGGTTTGACGTAATTGTTCTGCAATGTGAAACTGTCAGAAGAGCCTTGTAAATACCTTGAAATAAGTAAGCGATAAACTTAAAGGCAAATAAGTATGGAGGCTTGACAATAAGGAACTGATTACTGATCATCTACTGGTTGGGCAAGAAATGTAAAGATGCCAGTAAGGCTTTTAAGAAGCCACATAAGATGATTTAAAGCAGATGAATAATAAAAAACACATAAATAAATAACTAAAGAACTACAGCTCGGCTTGTTTTCAACACTCTGTGAAAACATGGTGGTTCTGTGCCTGCCCAACAAAAATTACTCCATACTGAGATATAAACAAATACAAAGATGGAAAAAACAGCAGAAAGGTAGCTTGACTGAGCAGCCTTTGATGCTGTTCCCATAGGCAGCTTAGACTCTGCTAGTATAAAGCAATTTAAGAATATATCCTGTGAGATTAGATAAACTTGTCCACTGCTTTCCCTTGTTTCTCTGACTTGCACTGGAGCATTGTGGGTAATGGCAGATACTGTATAAGGTATGGAAATCAGTAACCGACTCCTTACTACTTACTATACAGTATAATTCAGCACATACTTTGGCTGATTTTCTCTATGAACAGAAAAAATGTTTTACTGTATAAATAACATTTGAATGTTCCCCACATCAGGTAGCATATCCCAATATCATTTTATCGAATTACATATATCATTACAGAGTACTTCATAAGGCTCTCGCTGTTATCCGACATTTAAGCTCCCCTTGTCTGTTAAATAAGGAATATAAGGTAACTTTTTGCAGGTCAAGGAGTGTGATTTTAAACTCGGAGAACAGCCGGCAGTACGTGCGTGCGTGACTGCAGAAGTTGTGTTAAAGGAAGCACCCTGGGGCTGGGGGAGGGGACCATCACTACTTCCGAATTCCTAAAACCCCATGAATCCAACTTTAAGGTAAGAAGGAGCGTCCGGTCAGAGTTGCTGAATAAATTTCACTGGGGTTCCCAAAGTTGTCCCAAATCTGTCCTATTTCACGGACACAGATATGTAGACACATGCAGGCAGTTTGTAGTTATCAGGGTTGACAGGGAATGGGATATTTAAAACGTCCACATTTGTAATTGCGCACGTGTCTGATTTGTGGGATAACGTGAGCTTGTAAATTTCTAAACAGAGCTTGACGTGCTCCCTGAAAATCATCACAGCGCCTCTTTGATGTTATATAATGTCGCCTGTGTTGGAAGTTGATCTTGAATTTAAAAAACAAAAATACACAACGCATCACTGCTAACTCCATGCTATTTTCAAAAACTTACAGTCATGTAGCTTAGGTAGCAGTGTGAGTGGCCGTTTGTGAAACTTAAAAACAAACACTCGTTTTCAGTTTCATGTCCACACTTACTCAGAAGCAAATACAACAACGATTCAACTTACCCCAGAACCACCAGCTCTCCGTATTTCACTAGGTCTATGGATGGGGCGCAGTGCTCCTCTTGGCTTAACGAAAACATGAGGCTCCTGGCTTCACTTCACGGTTAGCTTTACAGTAATAACGGTTCACAAATTACCTAAAATTCCTCCTTAAAAAGCGCGACGCAGACTCGCTTCAGATCGCGTACACGGCAGCATGTGTTTCAGTGTCCTCACGAATCAAGTTTGCTAAAAATAAACTGGTCTGAAACTTCTTCGGCGTGACATAGCAAAACGTAACTTACTTGGCGGTTGAATGCGCTCTAAAGCAGATACAAAAACAGCGAGGACCAGGGCCGGAACGTACCATTCACTTCTACTTTACTTTGTACAGGGGGGGCTCTCTACCTACGCCTTGGTTAAAATGGTATGCCTGGTCAAATTTTATTGTATCTATTCATTAAACACATAGATAATAGTACATGAGAATGCTTCATCTTTAATTAATTCTCGTGTAGACAAAGCAGTTGAATAATAATAATGTAATAATCATTTTTGAAACCACCCGTCTTGGTTTATGGATCGCACCTTCTGTTATGTAAACAAAGAGTAAAATCTGGGAATTCTTAAAGGGATCATACTTTTTCCTGACGTGATTTCAGTTTCCTATATTTGACGGAAATAAAGGTTTAAACGTTTTGTCATTGTATTTACATTTCTATTATTTACTGTTTCAGCAAAATGTGCCAAGGATCACATGATTTATGAGTGCAGTAGTTATGCCTACCGAGGACGGGATATCAAAAGTGGGAAAAGACATGGTTTTTTTAAAAAAAAACTATTCAGAATCCTCCTGGTACATTTTCAGCGAGTGTGTGAAAAAAAATAAATTGTGAAATCGGATTTTGTAATTTTGCTGGTAACCCCTTAGGATCTTGTGTTATTTGATTATGACTTTATTGCAGCTGGCTAATGCATGTGATTGATTGTGCAACTTAATGACATCACTACGGATGTGCATGCCTCGAGGTTTTATTTTCACCACACCATTGCTCATTTTTGTCTCTGTTTTCAGCATGAAGCCTTTTGTTGGCTTCCGGTCCGTGAGTGCATGCTTATTTCATTCTGTAATGTCAGTCAACTGGCTGATGCGCATTTGTCAAATAATAACACCAAGGCCTAGTAATTTGGCTAATTGCTTTTCTGAGACTGACTCAGAAATCTAATTTATCCAAATGTCCACACGTGACGCTACTAAGAACCTCTCAGCCTCTAGTAACACCTCTTTTAGTACATCACACATTCACTTTTTTTTCCCCCTCATGCTTTTCTGGTGAAAGTGCCACTTTTGTCTAGCAGTCTCCTCCACGCTTTAATGGCTCTGTCTTGTTTAACAGGAATCTGCATGGCTGGAGGTGCTATTACTGCTTCAGCCCTGTTGCCTCTGCAGTAATGGCCTTCTATTTGAACTGGTGTCCAGTTTCAAAGTGCAATAACACCTACAGAAAACAAAAGGTAGTCAGGGAATACAGGAGCCGGAAGGGGGGAAAAAGCCTCCCCACCCTCACGAACAACAAATTTAAACTTCACCACAATAAGACAGAGTATTGTGCATTTGTAAGCATTACAAGTCAAATAGTTGGCATTTGTTGAATCCCTTTAATGGTGCCACTGATAGCACGGATTAACATCAGCTTCTTCGGCATTTGTGCATAGGGATCAAGCTGCATTTGGCCTGGAACTACAAGGGCCAGGGACTGATCTTAATGCTGTGGGTATAATGAATGTTTACTCCTTTTTTGTGTCACTGTCTCCTTTCTCTTTGCTTTCATCCGCCATTGTCTTTGTAATAGAGCTCTATGGTCGTTTCTGTGTCTGTCTGATTCACGTTCCCACATGCATACCCACAGAAATACATACACAGATTTTTTTTTTCAGGGGGGGGGATCAAAAGCTTTCTACCACATACCACACTGATAGGGAGCAGATGCAGGGAGTGGGCTGCTTTTCTGGAGCTGTGCTGGTGTAGTATGAGTGTAAATCTGTGTTTAGGGGGAGGAGTCAAGCGTTAGCAAGCAAGAAGCATGCAGAGCAGAGGCGTACTGCAACAAACTAAATTGCACAATTGAGGGTATGAGTGTTAGCAAAGGAAACACAAGGCCCCTGTCAACTTCCTCACTGCTCTTTGGCAGGCTTTACGTGATAGCATCTCTATGCAAGAGGTGATTTGCTATTTTATCTAGGGATTGAGAGTAACGTAGTTTCTATTCTCTGTATGTCCTGTACATGTGGCAGAATTGACAATAAAGTTGACTTTGACTTTTGACTTTGAAAACAATGAGCATGTGTCTGACAAAGTGAAACCTCAGATTTATGACATTTTAAAATCTCTGCAATTTCCACACAAAGGACATCATATTGATTACAATGGCGGAACTGTAGAAAATATCCCTCATTTTAGATATACTATCAAACATGTACATTTTTAGGCGTGTAAGCAAATGACTGTATAGTAGGAAATACCCACTTTGCAGTCAGTTGTGCACACATGGTTAAGCAGTCTGCAACAACAGGCTGTGAAAGGTGCTTCCTGCGCGATCCAGTTTAACAAGCATATCAAAGATGCTGTGAAGCATATTTGTTCGCGAGGTTTCCATGAAGGCAACAGCTAGACCTCCAGTCAGCTGACTGGAGCATGACAGTGTGGGAGAATGTGAGGAATGTGCTGATTCCATGTTGCCTGTGTTCCTGATCTGACCCGCACCCCTCCTCCAGGCAGCACAACAGTCCTGTTGTTTTAAAGGCCTTTTAACATGCAAAAGATGAGAGCAAGAGCTTTCTGCGAAGAGAAGTCACAGTCAAGTCATGTCTAGTCGCATGCAGATTTATCCTTTTGTCAAAAATAAAAAGCCGGAGGTGGCAAAGAAAATATGGAAAATTTAGAAAGAATACACCCAGGCCTTTGTGCCTTTATAAGGGCTCAAGTAGAATAGTAAAATTTCACTTTCAAATGATCACAGTAGAGTGGTACTTTCCAGCATTACAGGTGTCATCCTTGGTAGGTTCTAGATTTTAGCTACTAGTTCTTTCATAAGAGTTGTACCGCTGATAGAATTTGTAAGCCTCACACAAAGCAGAAAAAGTGTCCCATAGTGAGGGATTATACAGCATGTTACTATCACAGGAACCTGGTCACACCCCAAATGTTCCATTATTGAGGGCACGCAATATCAAGCTTTTTTACTATTATACAAAAACACTTACCCAGAATAACACCTCTGCATGATGGACATGTTTATTCTGCATTGTCATGCTGAATTTACCTGCTAGCAATCGCACCATTAACAGAAGCTTTGACTTTTCCTTTCCCCATGTTCAGGATTGTTAAGGCTATAAACAAAATCAATTCAAGTTCCAACTTAGGTTATATGCTGCCCCACTGTGGCGAGAAGAGGGAAGTGCATTGGTAGAAGGGGGGGGGGGGGGGGGGAAGCAGCACAGGAGGCTGAACAGATTTATCAAGCATCCCTTTTATTAACATCACCCGTTACAAAAAGAACAAAATCTTCAGTGTTAATGATCTTAGCAACAATATAGCGAGTGCTGATTACAGATGATATGGGACGCTTATTCCTAGAGTAGTTGCAGTAGGATTAAAAACCCCTACACTGTTGACCTGGCCGTACACAGCCAGGGTCACACACACTCCCTTCTGTTTGGAGCTACAGTACAGACTTGAGTACAATTTGTCCATGCATCTCCATAGTTACAGTCACGTAGTGACCCTTCAGATATGCTGAGACCTCTTCTGATCTCCCTTCTCCCACCCAGTACTGAGCCAAGGTATAACATGGAGCTATGAATGAATAAATGCATAATGGATGCACAGTTGGATAGTTTTCTGATCAGGAGGAAAACAGATCAACAGTGTATTTCAGCAGGTCCTAACTGATACATTTAAACACTACATATCTTTAAGTTAAGAAGAAAAGGACTGAAAAACCAAAGTTTGTTTAGTCGAGTTGGAAATTCGTATCACTGCCCTCTCTTAACACAAATAACAACAAAACTACTGCAGTACTCAAAAGGATTTCAGTGAAAAATACAAGCAATTTAAAACAGAGGAATGGTTTCCACATAGTTTAAATTATGCTGGATGTCATTAAGTTTAGAATAAAAATTAACTGGCATTGTTGCTAAAAGAAGAGGAATGTGGTGGGAGTGGAATAGTGTGTATTTTGGTATAGTGCCTGGAGTTAACAGTAACCTCTGCCTGCTCCTCTGTGGCCAGCAGTGAGTCTGGGAGTGGTTTGCCAGCGTTTTGGCCAGAGTCAGTTTGAGGCTGCCTACAGTACAAGTGCAGTGATAGAGGTTGAAACGGAGGAAGTGGCTGGGTGTGACAGTATGCTGTGATGTGGTCAGGATGAGACCGAAAGTCAAAGGTGGTCTCTGTAATACAGTCAGGGTGGCTGCGTGGGGGTCTCACTATACCTTGGGCAGATCTTTATCAGCCTCCTGAGGGAAAGCACAAACATTCAATTGCAAAGTTTAACCTTCATTGGCAAGAGGAAAGACAGGAGTATGATACCCAATTGTGAATAACAAAGCGCACGATCAAAAGGCCTCACCCCCTCCTGTCTCTTAGTGAGTTGCCGGCTGACAGTTTGTAGCAGCTGCTGCAGTTCGGTGACTGTCTGGCCCAATCCCGCAGTCATTTTCTCGTTTCTGTCAATCTCCTCCTGTCACAAACACAATTTTTTGGTCTTAACATGACATTAAAAGGATCAGATGTCACTACATAAACATTTGGTGTCACAACAGTGTTACAACACTCAAACTGCCCTTACTCTTTGTGATGACAGACTGCTGTTCTCGATCAAGTCATCAGCATTGTCTGTCACTTTTGAGAGCTCCCCTTGGATCAGATCAACAGACTGTTGGGCCTGCATGAAGGGACAGCAATTTCCGCTTGTTAGCATTGTGGTTGGCAGTTTGACCTTTATCAGAAGTGTAATGAAATCCAGATCATTCCCGTTACCTTATACAGGTCACCAGCCACTTTTTGCCTCTCGTTTTCTTCTGCCTCCAGCTTCGACAGCGTCTCAGTGAGCTGGGTTTTCAGCTGGAAAGAAACCAGACATTTAGATATTTTGCACTGTTGACCTGGCCTTTGAGTCCCGCTTCTAGTTTTTCAGAACATATACAAATCCTCCTGCCAACATAACTACATTAAACAGTTCAACATTTGCACAGATTTCATTTTTTCCCTGGGCCTGCTTAGACAATGTTCAAACCAAAAATAGCACTAAGCTCATGTGGGCTTTTTGGTACAAGCTGAGAGGATGAATCATAATCCAGGAAGTCCTGTTTAAGTAATAAAGTAATTCCCTAAATTTTATCAGACATTGCAATACTTCGTGTGTACTTCAGAAGAAATGACTGTATCACTGATAACTTTCCAGACTTTGCACATTTCTGTCTCAGTTTTTCCACAACTGTAAGATAAATCCAGTCATTATGTCAATCACTTAACACAAGAACAGAAGGAATGCACACCAATTGGTATGAACCACATAGCAACGTGATCGTCATTCTTATAGTGCTATTGTTGAAGTGAACACAGCCAAAATATTGCTTAAAACTACTAAAGATTCATGACCACCGAAGACATTCAGTGACTATCAGACAAAACAGACGCAAGGCTTGCCTGAAGGCATCAGAGAAGTTAAATTACAAGTGATAGACAAAGAGGAGGCATACTTTTGGCCTGGCAGAGAAAGATTTTTAATTAGCAAGCCATTTGTTAGACACAAGTAGAGTGCAGGTGCAGAAAAAGAAGAGTTAGTATTATAACTCAAAGGTGAGTCATCACTCAGAAGCTGGAAACCCCCCCAATCTTATTCATGACTCCACCATACAAGTCCAAATCTACAGAGTTTGTGAATGATGACCCACAGTTTTGCAGTAGATAGAGAACCCCGTTCTGTTGCAGTCAGTGTCGCGCCACTGCTGAGTGCAATAAAGGCTAAGATTTAAAGGAGCTCTAGCTAGAGGGTGAGCAACGCTTACCAAAGTCAGCTCCTCATTCTGTCTGATAGCCTCTGTATATGAGCCATCAAGTCTGGTCTGCAATTCAGTCAACAGATCTTTGAGCTGAAATTGAGTTTGACAGGGTTTTGTTTAATGTGGGTCTGTCATAGGTGAACCAGGTCAGCACTACCAGCACACAGTTTATGCAGTCATAAGGCATCCACAACTAAAAAAAAAAAGGTCATAAATGAAGCAGAGGGAACCAGTTGTGCATGACTGCAGATAACCAGATTCATAAGTGATTAAATTCACACAAAACAAAAACCTGTGCTGTGTGAACTTTATATTCCCAGAATAAACAAACGGTGGGATGCCACAAAACACCACACATGGAGCAGTTTTCACACATGAACTTTGGACAATTTCAAGACTTAATTTGGGATATTTCTCACAGTTATCCGTTTCTCAGATGTAGCACAGAGCAGAAAATGCTGAAATAGCCTAAATTGGACACATTTGCACTCATGGAAATACTTAAGTCTTTTTAAAGTGAGGGGGCTGTGTGGGTAGAGCCTTGCACATGACATTCACTAGCTAGTGGTGAATGCACCAGGATGTTACCTGTGCTAACCACACATCAGTGCGATCCGACATTACAAAGACTTAAACTGCCATCTCTGTAGTCTAATGTCCAATCAGACTGCATATAACATTTGCAGTCTCAACGCAACCTCTGTTGGGTGCTCTCTGCAAATGTTCAGGGTAAAGGTGCATGTGTGAAAACAGCTCAACTGTTACACAGAGGTCGCACGTTCACCTCAAGAGGTTAAACATGACTGAAGGAGTCCAGTTTCTGCTCACCTCTCTGACTTCTGTCACATAAGTGGCACTCTCGCGCTCTGCCCTCTCCAACTCAGACTCCAAGTGCTGTTTTTCTCTTCTCAGCTACAGAGCACAACAGATGAGCAGAGATACAAATGACAGCCGCTCTAACAGGACATTTGCGAGTGTACATTGTAGACTTTTTGTGTGTTTGGTTTACTGACATTTTCCAACTCTGCTTCATCAGTTAGTCTCTCGACCTCTTGCTCCAAAGCTGCGACTTTCTGGCTCATCTGAGATCAAAGAAAGAAGAACGATCCAGTGAGAGAGAACTCTCAATATTTCACTTCAGTGACTGTGCATTTTGGAGTTTTATCTCTTGCTAAACCTGAATCCATACCTCTCTTTGTTCTGCTTGCGATAGCTCCAGCTTCACCCTCCAGCGAGACTCCTCCTGCTCCACACTGTTCTGGAGGCGCTGCAGGATGCCCTCCTGTGGACACAACAGAAATGACAGCTCCATTTGGAAGGGAGATCACTGTGCTGCCATAATGGCAACTGATGGCAACTCCCTCACCCCCCTAAAAAAAAAAAAATAGAACCCCCCCAAACAAACAAACCCAAAAGCAAAATAAAAAGAACTCTTACTGTCTCTGCCAAAACCTTCTTGTACGTCTCACAGTCTTTCTGTAGAACCCTTTGAGTTTCCTCAGCTTCTTTCAGTTTCTCAGCCAGTTCCTAGAAAGTGGATCGTACTTACTGATGGACTCATTTGAAAAAGGAATGATGTTCAACTTTGCATTTTTTCCAAATTTACCTCCGAGTCTCCTGATCCAGGGCTGGATTGTGGAGCTGAGTTTTCACCTGCTGCCCTTTCAAATCTTTGGAGCCATTCTTGATGGTTCTACAGGACAATTAAGGTGGAAAAATGAAGTAAACATCAACCACAAAACATGTAGCTGTAGTGTAAAAATGCATTTAGCATAGAGGTAAATGTTTCCTCTCATACCTGTTCAGAAGGCAGAGGCACATGTGGCAGAAGTCTGTGCAGAACATCTCGGCACTCAGCCTGACATACAGCCAGCGCTGTCTGGTTCTCCTAGAAGGTAGGGAGCAAATTGTAAAGGAATAAAAAGAGAAGAGGAGATTAACAAATGACTGTTTAAATACTTAAGATATTTTCGATGACAAGGTCCAGTGGTCATCCAAGCAAATATAACCACCAACTTTCTCTTAACCCCCATCAATCTGTTTCAAACCAGTGATCAGACTGCTTCAATCAAAATCCCACAAATTTTATAATGCCAGCTCGTTATCAAAGGACAAAAAAACAAAAATCTCACTCCCAGTTCCATTTACTCTGAGAAACCATAAGCATCAATGGACCACAGCTAGGCCATGTGTCACATCAGATTCAGAGCATCTCTCATTTGTGTTCACAAATTTACCTTGATACTCGCCAACAAACAAAAAGTACTGATCAGTCCTCTAATAACACACCATCAACTTTGAGGTCTGAAAGGGGGAACGCATGCCATACACGAGCCAGCTGGCTGTCTAACCACTGTTTGCATTAACACGCTGTCACAAGACAGCTTTGACACAGAGTGTGGAGCTGAATACAACCAACCAGCATGCACCGATAGCACACAACAGCTGCCAAGGAACTCCCTGGCTCAGGCGCGAGAAGGTGCTTTCTACTGTACTCAAATGGCAGGAGAGCAGCTGCTGTGCAGATAGTTCGGCATGTACCCTCACCTAATGTAGGAGGATGACTGAAATAAACGTTACTGTAACTCTTAATAGTACAGCTATCTGGGAGCAAACTCTACATGAAGTAGAAATGCATGAAAAGAACAGCTGATTTAGTTGCACTTTGTTCACCCTGATAGAGAACAAAGATGTTTCAGTTGTGAGAACAGAGCATTGAGAAACATTAGAGGACTGCTGCATATTCATTACAAGCTTTGAATGTTAACACTTCTCTTATACGAAAAGGGAAAAAAGGACTAGATTTGAATTAAACAGATTTTCTTTGATTGTACTGTTAAGATCACCAGTTAATGTCACAAAGCATGCCACATGACAGAGAGACGACAGGAAGCTGCAAATGATTACAATGAATCTCAATCTAATGACATCTAGTGAATTTCTAAGTCACTGCACACTCATTTCCAAGCATCGACCTAAGCTTTGGGTAAGGAAAGGAAAAAATAAACCTCTTACACTTAAAAGCGTCAAGGAAAGTTATGTATACACACTTAAGAGGCCAATATTTGTTAAATAAAGTCGGAGATGCCCGAGGGGGAGCAGATTACTGTAGTTCAACAGCTCAAAAACAGCCAATTAAAAAGTTGAGGCCAAACAACAGAGCGGGAGGAGTGAAGGTAAATGAGTATGCAGCGTTGTTATGGATGATGGCAGAAAAGAAATTTCACTGGGTCGATTATGGCAAAACACAGCGTTTCGGAGGGGGATGCATCAGATTGGAACTAGAGTGAAGCAGACTGAGGTGAGGTGTCGAACCTTGACAGCTTTGCTGAGTTTCCCTTGAAGCATGGACTCGGTGGCTGACAGAGCTTCCATTGCACTCCAGTTTTTCTCCCGAAGCTCCTGTTTTGGTCAGTTCCAGAGAGATACTACTTTCAGTTCAGCCTCGGGGGGGGGGAATGCATTCAGTGACCCTCAAATAAAGACTGGTAGAGTAACAAAACGAACCAAAGGCATTTCTCATCCATGCTCCACTAGCTAAAAATATGTAAAAAACAAAAAGTCTTGATAGTCCTACTCTGACACCATGTGTGGTTTAAAACAACATGCACAGCCTGCACAGGTATATTTAGTAAAAAAATATTCGTTTTATTTCTAATTAAAATAAGTGTCTTCAACTATAGTGTGCATATAATAATACAAATATGTTTATATGCTTCTCAGATTAAATAAACCTCTCTCAAAAATAAGAGAGACGAGTTTCTAATGCTCTGAATCACCCACAAGCACAAACAGGCTTGCTGAAACAGTCATGGCCAGCGGCGAGCACAACAAGAGTAGGCTGGAAGCCCTCTTATGCAATGCTCAGCTTAAGCAATCCAAAACAGACACTGAACTGATGTGTGTGTAATCGTGTTACATACACAACCTGAGCTGAAGAAAAATGTGTATTTGGTTTAAAACAAACAAAACAAGGAAAAAAAGCACTATTTAAAATGAACAAAAAGCGAGTGGCAGACAACAATAGGCAGAATGAATATATGCAGTGTGCAACACTGTGGGGGGAGTGCTTTGTGAAACACAATGGGCAGGGCTGATTGCTCATAGGGTTTGACCTGTGCCATTCCACAGTTCAGGTCATTGCTATGTGAAACCTACATCATTCTTCTTCCTTTGAAGGTTTACGGTGTTCCTCAGCTCAGCCAGCTCAGCCTGCAGAATGGAGACCTGTTTCTCCTTCTCTGACAACCTGACAGAAAACAGCAGAACCACACATTACAAAACTGATCACACTTCCGGTACAATACAGTAAACAGGCCTAAAAAATAAAACAGCGTTGGTATTGTTTTGATATGCCATGCAATACTACTCACGCTGTAAGGAGCTCAGGGCTTGGCACTACCGTGTGGGACTGCTATATGTGCGGGAGAGAAACAGACAATGAAAACCAGCACTGAATATCTCATGACACTAAAATAGGAACAGCCAAATAAAGAAGCTATAGCATGACGACAACCTTTAACATAGTAAAGAGAGCCCCCCCCTCCTCAAATGACATCTGGATGATTTTAGCCAGAAAATGTGTAACATGAGCACTGTTGCTGTACCTGCTGAATCTTCTCGCTTAGCTCCTTCGTCCTTGCCTCCAGCTCACTCTGTAGTGTCTGGATCTTCTGGTCCTTTCCCACCAGCCTGTTGGTCAAATGTTGGTCATCAAAAGTCGGATTTGAAAGGCGTGTGCGTAGGGAGCTTACACTGAGGTGCTGATTTAACTCACTGAGCCTGGAGTTCTTGGAGCTGAGTAGCAGAGCTGGTCAGCGCTTCTGCTGTCTCCTTCTGTCTCAGCTGCTCCATCTCTGCCTGCAAGGCAGCCAACTGCTGCTCCAGAGCCTGTGAGACAAAAACTGATTCAGACAAGAGCCCAAACAAGGACAACACTGAAGAACAATGTGAAGAAAGGGTCTTTTGAAATCTGCCAAACTGTTTATACTGATACAAGGAAAGGGCTGCACCTCAACTGTCTTCCCTCTGGCCGAGCTGCTGTCTTGTGCTGCCTGTAGACTTTCCTCCACCATTTTCAGCTTTGTTTCCTTTTCTTGGATCCTTTGAAGCACAATAAAATAAGGGTCAATATATTGTAACGCCTGTGAAATCTGCTTATCTTCACAATATCAACAATGAGAGGACATTCAACAATAGACAGCCTCTTGTTCCAATGGGAATGGATGTTGAAAGAGCTACTATGAGGGGTGTGTCTTAGGAGTGTCCTGGACTGCCAGGGGGAAGTCGTTTTTTTATATGCTTACAGAGTCAGTAGTAGCCTTTGTTTTCATGAATAGGATATGGTTGGAACTAAACCTTTGTACTAAATAATCAAAATAAACTTTATTGATCTTACTTGCTCTGGAGTTCTTCCACCATCAGCTCTGAAGACACCTTTAGTTAGAGGGAAGAAAAAAGGAAAAAATATATATACAGAATAGGAATCAAAAATTCAGGAAATACTTCTTAATAATCATTTTAGAACCCACCTGTTTATCCATCTTTTTCTTAAGGTCCTCAATTTCTTGTTGAAGTGACTCATTCTCTTTCCTTGCAGTCTATATTAGGGGAAACAAATTAGTTTAAGACTTCATATCAATTAAAGATTGTGGTTAGCAGGCCAACAGTATTATGCAGAGTCACTTAGGGCGATCGTGGCTCAAGAGTTGGGCGTTCGCCTTGTAATCGGAAGGTTGCCGGTTCGAGCCCCGGCTTGGACAGTCTTGGTCGTTGTGTCCTTGGGCAAGACACTTCACCCGTTGCCTACTGGTGGTGGTCAGAGGGCCCGGTGGCACCAGTGTCCGGCAGCCTCGCCTCTGTCAGTGCGCCCCAGGGTGGCTGTGGCTACAATGTAGCTGCCATCACCAGTGTGTGAATGTGTGTGTGAATGGGTGGATGACTGGATATGTAAAGCGCTTTGGGGTCCTTAGGGACTAGTAAATACAGGCCATTTTACCATTTTTTTTTTACTTAGGGGAAGCTGTGGTCAGATAAATATGTTTATATGAGCCAGCATGTTTTGATTGTGTCTTTTAGAGAAAACAGATACCTTAAGCTCCTCCTCTTTGTTGGCCACCTCAATCAACCCTTTCTCCAACAGGCCCTCTACAGTTTTCATGTTTTCCTCCTTCTCCCGGACACTGTTCAAAGAATTATGGATCATTTATTTCATAGACAGATTAAGACGCTGGTGTATTTAAAATGTGCTCCAGTTCTCATACCCACCTCTTCTGGAACTGGTCCAAAGCCAGCTGGGATGCAGTCTGCAAGAGGACATCCAAAAGTAGATTGTTTTAAATGAAAAACAACCTCTCAAACAAACAAACAAAAAACCCACACCAACATATAGTGGATTTTTTTTCTTAAACAGTAAAGCAAAGCAACACAACTAACCTGATCAGAAATCTGTGCCTGCAGATTCTGAATCTCTGCCTTCAGTGACATGTTCTCATTGTGCAAGGCCTGCAGATGAATACAGACGACACTTATTATGCCAAGACAGGGGAGGATCTGACATACTGTGCAATCACTTGGAAATTATAAAGAATTCCTAATTCTGTCTTAGGTTTACAATACCAGGAAGTGCATTAAATCAATTTGTCATCTGAACCCAAAATATCTGCAAATCTGAGCATGCCCTCTTCCCGTGGGGAAGAGGATTTCAAAACTACATTTCCACTCAACACAGCAACACATTCCTGCAAACTAATGAACCGGTACAATGTTAGTAAGAGAAGCTGTAGTGAAGTGCTCTTCTGAAAATACCTGCATGTTAGTTTCTCTACTAGCCCCACTGCTCCTCTCAGCATTTAGAGAATCCTCCAGACTTTTTCGCTGCAGCTCTTTTTCAGCCAGACTAGGCAAAAAAGAAAAACAACAACAACACAGGGAAAGATGAAATATAGCTCAGTGATACAGCCTGGAATGTGATCCACAATATCTGAGAAGATGAAATCTTTCTTACAGCTTTTGCAGCTCCTCAATGTGGGAGACATGAGTGGCCTAGATATCAAACAGAAATGTCATTAGCCTACATTCACTCACTCACTCACTCACACACTCACTCACTCACTCACTCACACACTCACACACTCACACACTCACTCACACACTCACACACTCACATCCCATATTGACTTTAAATGATAAGTGTGTGAAGTTGACCCATTTACCTGCGTAGAGATCTGGACCTGAAGACTTTTGTTCTCATTCATAAGTTCCTGTTAAACACAAGTCATTAGTGAGCATTAGGTTGAGGACTATAAGATCATTCACATCCATTTTGATATCATTCCATGTAACTACAATAACAGTTTCATTTTTCTTGCTGCAGGTTTGGCACTGCGAGTTGTGAGCACACCTGAACCCGGGCCTGGAGCGAGTCGTCCTGCATACTGTGCTTGGACATTTCCATCAGCTCCCTCACTTTCTGTTCCAGCCGGTCCTTGGAGACCACAGCTTCAGTCAGGCTGCTGTGTAGAGTCTGGATCTCCTTGTTCTTGTTGCTCATCTCAGCCTCAACTGCCAGCAGCTGATTGTGGAGCTCTGCAACCACACGACAGCCGTCACTGAGCCACCATCATTTTTTTTTTTTTAGGGTTCACAAGAATTAAAACTTTTGTTTGGTGCAATGTTATGTTTTATCACCTTGTTTGGAGGTCTGAATTTTCTCTCTTTCGGCATTGACACTGTGGATAAAGTTTTGCAGCTCCTCCCAGCGGCGCTTAGCATCCTGCAGCTGTGCCTGGAGACAGATACAAACTCTGTGAACACCTTCCTTCCATACATTTTCATTGGAATTGAGCGATCGTATAAATTTTGCAGAGGAAATTAAAACTTTATGAAATCCATCAGAATATCTAGAGGCTTATGTGCAGATTCTTTCTCTGATTTTTTTCTACACAGTGTAATTCTCGCACTAAGGCTCTTTGCCAAGACTTGTTTGTGTCGAGCCAGCAATTTAAATCTCCATCTTATGATCGTGGTCTGCGACAAGCCGGGAAAGGCTCATCTGAGTGTCTAGCAAGAAAAGTGTTGTTTATACACAGCACAAAGCCTCAAACATTCCTGCTTCCAAAGGCAACAAAAATCCTTCCAGCTCAGGTTCTGTTTCCCATAACCCTCACCGGGACTTCCACTACAACCTCCTCCCATTTCCCGAGTAATGCTGCCACACCCGCTAACCAGATTTGAAGCATGACCAGGTTTTGCACAACTCGGTTCATTTTTGTCTCAGCTGGGGAAACTGAAGCACAGGCTAAATAAACACGCCGTGCATCTGGATTAGCGTACCTCCAGCTGGGACACGTTCTGCTTGTAGCTGACCTCCAGTGACTTCCTCTGGTGCTCCTCCTGCTGCAGCTTGCTGTTGCTGTCTGATAGCTCTTTCATCAGGCCGGCATACTCGGAACGCAACTTGTTTAGTTCGGCCGAATTCCTATCAAGCACACGTACATGACACGAAAATGCGTTTGTTAAGGGATATGTATGGGAAATTGCAGCAGAAGCATTCTACAAATAGCTTAGACTATTGTGTAACGAAAGATAAGGTAAAAAGACAATGAGGTGACTAAGAGAGATAGCTGGAATCACTATGCTTCACTACGCTGAGCATGAGAGATGTATGGAACTCTAGGGAGCGTGAACAGCTGTGTAACACTGACTTGCTCTCCATCTGGTTGGTGGCGGAGCTGACTGCGTCCCTCAGGATGCTGTTCTCTTGCTGCAATCGACTGATCTGGCCTTCCAGCTGCTCCCTCACCTGCTGAAACTACACACAATTAACAGTACTGAGTCTTCACCAACTCTCTCTGGAGTGCCAAAGAAGCTGCCAGAAGTTTTTTTCTTCATATTTTTGAAATTCCTCATTTCTTAAACAACACTAGCAGTTACCCAAGTGTTATCAAGTATAATACAAGCCAGTACTTGCTGTACTGAAAATAGTTGAAATGTAAGGCTTCACCTTTATTTGCATTGTCTGGAGCTCTTGGTAGGTGCCCTGTGCTTTGACCTGCATACTGCCCAGTTCTTTCTCCATCGCTGCGCGTTGCTCCCTCATCATTGATTCCACCCTGTTTGTCTTCTGCTTCTCAACTTGCAGCTCCTGAAGCAAAGTATGAAGATAAATTAAGCATTTTACTGAACCAAGCGGAATTATTCCAGCATTACAGCGATTAAGTTGGAAGGAAATCAGTCATGTCACAATCATTAGGGGGAACAAAAAAAAAAAAAAGAAAAAGAAAAAGATTGGACTCTAGACCTGACTGAGCTGTTTCACTTTGTCTTTGGCAATGGAGGCCTCCTCCTGCAGAGTTGTCAGAAGCTTTTCCCTTTCCTGGGCAGTCGGGTCAGGCCTAGTTGAGGACTGTCAGCGAAAGAGAACACATTTTAAAAGAAGGCATAGAAAGTCCAACTACAAACACTGGGTGGCCTGCCAAATGCAAACAGTGTGGAATGTTGTTTGTGACAGCACCCAATTCAGCTTATCTCTTATTAATCTCTCACCTTGTGCCAGGCGTCCACGGCATTAGGGCTCTTCTCTCGCAGTAGAGCCATCACACTGACGGCCTCTGCATCTGACAGAGCCAGGCTGGACAGACCGGAGAGCAGCTCCTTCAGTTTCACCTCTGTGTTCTCTGTTAAGGCCAGCAAAAACGAGAAACTGAGTTTAAAAGGGCTTACAAATATTTTGGGATTAAAAACCCACGCTTTCACCTCTTACCCTTATCAGTCTCGTTTTTCTGCTTCTTGCCAGACCCTTTGGATGGTGCGTCATCGTTATGGGCTGTCTGGTGGTTAGCAGAAGCTGCTGAGTCTGGCAAAATATGGGCTTCATCAACTGGATTTCAGAAAATACTCTTTATTAGATTTTGTCTTTAGAGTCTTAATAGAGCCAAATTCTTCAAATTTAATGTTATTAATTAATAATGCAATATTTTATCATCATTACCATGATCAGTTTTCTGCTTCTTGGCAGAATTCTTCTTTTTGCCACTGGTCACGCTTTGAGTTGCACCATCTAAAACTTTGGTTTCAGCCACAATGGGAGCTTCTTTCTTGACAGTAGCTGGGGCCTGCTCCACTTTAACCTCTGTATGCTGCTCATCTGCTGGAAAGACAGGACGGCAAGTTCAGAAAACCTTCTCAGGTTGCCTTGATTGATTAAATAAGAATGCTCGATTATCATTAAAGTTACTGGCACAAATATCCGAACTTGAGAAAGTAGCAACTACAGCAATATATCTTCTCAATTTCACCACAACTGCTGTAATTTCAAACAAATACTAACCAAATGAAACTGCTACTTGCAGTTCTCATGTTTTTTCAAAAAAAAAACCCAAAAAACAAAACTGCAACCATTTTAAACATTACCCTTGGTTACTAACCAGACTCCACTTTTTGTTTCTTCTTTTCCTTCTTTTTCCCAGAAATCTGGGGAGGTGTCTGAGCTTGAACGGGAGCCTGAACAGCTTGGATCTGGACCTGAACCTCACGTTTCGGTGAGGGTGTGCTGGACTGTTTGCTTGCAGCCAATGGTGCCTCTGTCTTGCAGCTGACTGGCTTGGAGCCGTTCACTTCTGGCTCCTCAGAGGGAGAAACTGTGGTGGCGGCGGTAGCGGAAGCAGCAGCGGCGGCGGCGGCAGCAGCAGCTTTGGCAGCCTTCTTCTCCTTCTTCTTTCTCTCTCTCAGACCAGTAGGAGCCTCTGGTGACACCGAAACAGGCACGTAGGGAGTGGGTGTAGGTAGAGCAGGATCAGGGGTAGCAGCTGACACAGGTTCCTCCTCTACCTCCACAGTGGAGCTGTTGGCACCTTCAGCCACATCGAAATCCCGCAAATCCTCCTCTGACTCCCCCCCACCTCCGGTTCCTCCGCCGCTTCCCCCACTGGAGCTCTCCTTCTTCTTGCTCTTCTTCTTTTCATTCTTTTTACGGGGGTCTGGCTTGCTTGGTGGCAACTTGAGGTCACGCTTCTGCTTAGCAAGCACCTCATCGTAGGAGGTTTCTTTCATGAAAAGCCAGAAGAAGAGGAACATGAGGGCGATGACCAGTGAAGGGGCCAGGATGAGCAGGTACTGAGAGTCGTAGATATCCACCGCCATTCTGAAAGTGGACAATAACCCAAGAAAAACAAAACCAAGCTTAGTTTAGGAAACTTATCTTGTTCAATTTACACTTAATATTGGTTTGAAATTTTAATAGATAAAGTCTAATAGACTGATAAAGACAGCTAAATAGCAGATCCTGAGGGGATAAACTGCTCAAACATTGAAACTGATATAATGAGATTTATAGGATTTATACACTCAGTCAGCTTGCTGCTGCTTTCCATCTAACAAGTCTGGCTGGTCTCTCAGCGAGCATATTAAGTTTCAGTCACAGGAGCCAGAGTGATGGCTGAATGTGACAAGTGAAGGGTGGATCCCTCACAAAGGCTAAGAAATTGCATTCTCACAGGCTAGCGCTTTTTCAGTCACACTGTAAAAAAATATCCCAGTTTATCTGCCTTTTGATTTTAATGGGGACTAGAATACGCAGAATGAACAACATGCTGCATTCACAAAGATTTGAAACTTGCAACTGCAAAAACAGACTCAACAGGAAACTGCTTACTGAGCTCACAGGCAGGAGAGTGAAGGACAGAGCTATAGATCTCCTTGCAAACTGACATCTTTTTGAAAACAGAAAAGAATCCCGGTTTAATTCACTTGGACACTGAATTCACTATTCAGACCCTGAAACTGCATGCATCTTTACACAAACTCTTTGGTTATAGACCTCAGAACAGTGTTCAGACCTGATTCTCTAGGCAGAGTTCATGAGTGGAAATTGATTATGATAGGTGTACATAGGGGCCGGAGTGTAAGCACACCAGTAATGCTGAGAAGGTAGGAGAGGAGATTCTTCTTCTTCACACCCTGCCCCCTCTTAGCAATATGATCCAATTAGAAGACAGTCCCCCAGCCACACAGCTTAACGTATGTACACATGTGTAACTTGTGTACAGAGAGACACGCCTGTGCCTAAAACACTGACTGTGAGACTCAACTTTGTTTGCCCTGGTTTAAAAGGGGACCAAATAGGTCAAGATCATTAGAAAGGCAACTAGGCTAAAAAGAAAATGGCTCACGGTGTCTTAAATAGTCACCTCCCTCTTTCAGCCCCCACAAGAATGACACGGTGGTTATTCTAAACTCATATCGGACCGGATTTGCAAGGGGCAAAAATACACCTACGTCCAAGTGTCACAGGATGAGATCTGCTGCAGCTGCAGTTCGGCCCCCGCCTGCATAAAGCCAAAAGAAGATGATGTTCTTCCACCCCAAACAGAGTTTACAGAGTCAAGTGGTCCTAAGACATCATCAGCTTTGCATCTGCCAAAGATATTTCTAGGAACTATGTGGTGAGTTTGAGCTGACTCCTCAAGGCTATGCAGCAAGAATAAACTAGCACAAACTGGCATTTTCCCCCCTAAATTTCCCCTTTAGGCTCCAGTTTTTCCTCCCTAGTTCATATCTTTTTCGCTTTAATCGCCCCGATAAGATGTTTTTGTCACATCCTTTGCAAATTTCCAGCAATGGCAGCAACTTTACTAAAAATAAATAAATAACGAACCATTTTACAACATTGCTGCAAAGTACCTCTTGCAAATCAACACACAATGACACCACATGCAAAACGGCGACTTATCACAAAAATTAAACCACCGTGTTTTGACAGTGGGGGTAAGTTAAGCCCTGGGTGACGGCAGCAGTATTGTGTCTAACAATGCAGAGTGGCAGCGACAGTGAGTGACCTGAAGTGCGACACAATCCCACTATACTCAAGATTTGTGGCAGCAATACAGCGTAGGAGTCACTGTTGTAGAGCAGACGTCTTTAGTAATTTGGAATAAGCAGATTACCCATGATAATACATTTAAGAATAACTTTCCACTGCAGGGCTTCCTGTGGACTGGCAGGCTTAGTATAATGTTGATACTGTTTCACTCCCTTCTCCCCTCCCTGCCTCGCCCAACCCTTCCCATTACACGCAGCACATAAAAACACATCAGGCTCATTATGACTACTATTTGATCCAATTTTGAAAAATTGTTTGTCTTTGAAACAGCATGCCTTTCCTGTGAACAAACTACGAGCTCCCCATTATGTAACATCTTTGAAACATTTTTTTTTGGGTCCAGTTTTTATTATATAACATTTTTACTTTTACTTTGACTCAAATACATCAGATTGTCTCATCTTAATAATTGATTGAAAATGGCTGTCTTATTCAACCAACCCAAGGACTGAATTCCTTCACACTCACAGAAAACATAAACGGTGTGCAAAGACATATCTGTGAAAGCATGCACCAAGATGTGGTCTTTATAAGAGATTTTACTCTGTGCTGGTCTTTTGTACAGGTATCTTATCTGTGACCTCATTAGAAAATGTGCCATTCATTCAGCGTTAAAGCTTTACACTTGAACCAATAAGAAACACTTAAAAACCAAAAATATATTTCACAGTTCTGGATGAGACTGCCCCAAGCATTAACTACCTGGAACACACTGCAGGTTTTATATATTAAAAAAAGGTCAAAACATAAAGAAGCCCTTTTAAACTATGTACTACAAACACAAGTTTCTAGTGTAAATAAAATCATTAACTTTCAGTTGCTGCTAGATCAGGAAATTGCTGATTGCATATTAGAGGACACTCCCATGCCAGAGTACATTATGTGCCAAAATAACTCCGCGTTTCTTCCTGGTATTTAAAGTGTGGGTGGGGTAAGCAGTATGAAGGTATGAGGCTTGGTTGCTTTGAGTCCCTAGCCTCAGACTGGAAGGTGCATGAGATTTTTTTTGTACGGCCTGAGGCTTGTTCCAGCATCAAAATGAGCCCGCAGGACAAAGCCCTCCCGGGTTATTGGCTCCCCGGAATCTAACCACTTGGCTGGCCAGCCCTCTTGATTTTGGCAGACATGGACACAGAGACAACTCCTGATAACTATCAGATCCAAAAAGCAATACAGAGAGTAATTGAAAATCAGGCCATGCATACATAATAAATGTATAATAGGCAACAAGTCATTTTAAAACACATCTATAGTCCAGGACACTACAGAAAAATTGAGCTTTTTTAGCAAGTGTGCAGTTTCTCTACAATACATTATATAGCCAAAGTAAGTTTAATAAACACTATGAAAAATGAAAACTATTTTTCTGGATCAAACCTACAGTAGAATGGTGGGGAGACGGCCAAATGAAAGTGTGTTACAAAATGTAATTAAGTGGTAATAACATAATAAATTCATATAATCGTTATGACTGTAACGACTGTATCTGCAGGATTTTTTATTTCTAGCAGCAAGTCAATGTTCACGACAAACTGTAGGAGGTGCACTAGCAGTCACTTTACCTTTATGTTTTAATGTTATAATTACTTTGAAATGATGAAGAACATCTTTGTAATGAAAAGAAAATTGCTTCTTTAGAGTGCGCCATTTTCAAGTGGGAAAGAAGACCTGCTTTTCAACAGGAAGTGACATCTGGCAGTACTAGGGTCAGGAAGGGGCAATTTACAGGCCCTACCATTTGGAGAGTAAATGGGTAAGAAGACAGAAAAGAGGAGCACAAACCACAAACAAATGGGGGGTTAAAAATGGACCACTGTTTTTTCTACTTCCTCCACCATTGTCTAATAAAGTAAACTCTTGAGCGTGGGGGTTTTTTTTGCCCTTCAAAGGAGATGCCATTATATCAACCTCATCTCTACATGTCATTTGTATTTTATTTACATGTTTTGTGTCTGTATTCTGATTTATAATAATTGCATAGATTAGCTAGACTGTTGTAATATGTTGTTTTATTCTTAAAATTTAAGAAATATCATATTCACCAACAACACCTTTTACTCACAAAGAGTCTGATAGTCAGGCAATTAAAATAATCTACCTTAGATTTATTGTTAAGTCAAATGGAAGTTGGCTCTCTCTGAATACTGACATTCATCTTTATCAATCTTCTGGCAATAAACTACAGAAAGTACCAAAGTACACAGTGACTGTGGTTTTGGTTTTATTAGAAAACATTAACAAAAAGGTTATCTGCAAGGATATGATCCTGCCTGTCAGGCTTTATCCAGGAAAGTATGTCAACAGTAAAACACTTCAGATTAGAACCCATCTACAGACAGACCTCAAAGAAACTAAAACGAGCACTGTTGTAAAGCAAAGCTAACAATGCTTTCATCAAAAGAGAGAGGGAGCTGAGGCATAACCCTAAAGGCTTTTTAAAATAGGGGCAGTGAGGTCTTGGAAGAAATCTCAAGCTCCTTCAGAGACGTACTTTAGTTTTGTGTTTACTTAGTGAGTAAAAGTCAGTTTAACAAAGTCTCACTTTTCAACAGTAACGTGTTTGGTCGCTAACCCCATTAGAATCCCTTTTTATTGTGCTTGCCAGCACCTAAACTTGGTGATATAGCCCCGAGTCACCTCAACATTTACCAGCTGAGCCCTAAATGTCCCAGCATGCTAGGTCATGCCACACGTAGCATCGTGGGCCTTGTGCTGACTAGTCAGCAATGGCAGCTATTCTTACACTTAGAGGAACACTGTCAATGATCGCAGCATGTAATCACAGAAAAAGCAGAAGTGGCCTAAGCTAGCCCAGCTAGGTCATTTATCACACGTCATACTCAAATAAACCTCGAAAACGAAAGAAAAGACAACACATGTCACAAAGATGACTTCCCAGAATGACGAGCAATAATGTCCAACTGCTGGACATTAACTGTGTTCCGGCCACGGTCATAAACAGTTGCTACTGTGTATAAATCCATGAGCGAAAAGAGCCGTCACCACTTTTTAAGTTCGACTAGGTGGCTATAGCTCAACACTATGAATGGGCTAGCTAACTAGCAAACTAACGACAGCAAGGCACTAGCCTTAGCTGCCCAATCCAATTAGTACAGAGGCGACAGAACTGACCACACAAATGTTAGCCGAAATACTTTGACTCTCTTTCACACTCTCTGGAGGGGTGGACATTTGCCCACACGGGCCTCATTCCTCCTCAGATCCTAGCCTCCGTGTCTCTTGAAATCTCTGACCCGTCCCCATCCTTCCGTTAAAGTCCTGAGGGCCGTTCCCAGGCCTACGTGAAGAGCTAAGCTGTGCTAAGTACGGGATGAGCAGCTTTTTTCACAAGAAACGAATAGATTTCCAGAAACAGCCGCTAGAAATACCTGTAGCTTCAGTTTGCTGTTCCCTTAGCTAGTAGTGAAATGGCGTTGCTCTGCGTTGACACCAGCACACTCCTGCCTTCCCAGGGCAGCTCCAACCCGGCTTTCTTCTGCGCTATCCGTCACAGAGAATCTGCTGTTTCTGGTTCGCGGGGGCGGGTCACAGTCAGCCTGCTAAGGAGCGTTCATTTTGAGACTCGTGGCACACCGAAGGACACATGTCATCACATTACAAATAATAAGTAAAAAGTACCGCCCTTTCGAAACATTCTTGGCTCGTAAATCTTACGATACTGAAAGAGGAGTGGTCCAGCGCACTTCCCCAAAGTCTACAGACCAGAGTACTATAATTGTATGACAAGTTCCAGCAGATCTTTGCTTACGGCAATATTTATGTAATTGTAAACTAAGAGAGTGAGATGTTATTAACTTAATGCGCATTCTGCTATGTTTTACTTTGCATTAAAAATCACAATCACAACAAATTTACACAGAAACTATTTATTATGACATAGTTTATAAAAACATTTGTATATCTGTTTATGTCAGATAAGGTCATCTTTAAACTCAGGGTGTCATGTCGAGATCACAGACAAAAAAGAAAGTGTATAAAAGCTCCTCCATGCTGAAAGGCTTAGAGTCAAGTCACTGCTCCTCTGCAGCCACTGCTTGTCCTGCAGTCTGAAGCTCTGCCTCATACTGCTTCTTTAGCCCTTTCAGATACATCCGCAGGCTATCGGGGTCTAGTCTTGAGTTTCTAGCAGTCTGAAGCAGGCGTGTGGAGAGGTGGTACACAGCTCGCTGCCTCTGAGTTTCTGGATCAGTGTGATGTCTAGCCTGAAAGAATAAAACATGTTAGGTCTTCTCTTTTTATCCAGCAATTCTCTGAATTCTCTGGTTATTATCAATGAAATACATATTTAGCCATGATACAGCATTTGTCTCTCAGTGTCTAACGCTGGCTTTCTGTTGATTATAATTTGTAATACTGTGGCACATAAATGGGACCTTCCATATAAGCACAGGTAAAAATGAACTGTTAATTTTAAAGGCACAGAGAAGACGTTGACGACCCAAAGATGTTAGGACAAAAAGTCAATAACTGAACTTTCTAAACCATACCAAAAACTGCTGGCTAACTTTTGAAGCAATTGTCTTTGCCTCTTGAATTACGCTTGAAGGAAGGGCTGTCATTTCTGCTGCTCTCAGTCCTAGAAAAACAAAAACAAGCTCTGTGACTGATTCCATGAAAATTGCCAACAGGGCTGTTGTTGGATTTCACTGACTCTGTACCATAGTGTCTTTCTTCAGAAGACCCTCGATTCAGCAAATATGTGTATACCACGCTCTCTGCACCAGTGTCACCACTGCGTGTATGCTGAATCTGCATGTGCTGGTTTTCCACGTTCGGGTACAGAGACTCCAGCTGGCACAGCTCAAGGAAGTGTGTAGCAAACAGAGTGAACGCCTGCAAGAAAGAGGACACACCTTGAAAATTAGGAGAATGCCCAATCTCTTTGTTGGTTCTACCGTTCCACTGTTGATCTAACAGGTGTAACAATAAGTTATAATAAATTAAGTAGCTAATATGGTGCATAAGAACCGGAACCATCTGGTTTTCAGTTTAGAGAAAGGAGTGGTGATGCAGGGCTGTATTAGGGCATACTCTACCTTCAGGCCAAGGAGGAACTCGCAGACTGAGTGACAAATACCAATCCCTTCCTCAGCACTGGTACCACGCCCCAACTCGTCTATAATAATCAGGGACTTGTCACTTGCATTGTGGATTATGTAAGAGATCTTTTGGACAGACACACTCAGTTAATTACATATTAATGATCTTTTTGATTGATGTTTTTTGTTTTGTTTGCTCAAATATAACTTAGGAATGTGTACCTCCTTCATTTCTAACATGAAGGTGGAAGAGTTGGTTTCAAAGTCATCATCTACACCAATTCTGGTGAAAATCTGATCAGCAACACGAAAACAAGCATACTTAGCAGGGACGAACGAGCCTGAAATAAAAACACACAGTGTTGAATTAATGCACAGAAATGACCAGGCCTACATTTAAAATTCACATGGGGAAGGTGGGTTTATAACTTCCTGCTGACCTATCTGAGCCATGATCTGACATAGCGCCACCTGTTTGAGGTAAGTGGATTTGCCACTCATGTTGGGTCCTGTTATGATGACAAAGTTGCTGCCCTCAGAGATGTAGCTATTGTTCGATACGGGCTGCTGTCTGCCAATTCGCTCCAGAATTGGGTGACGGCCCTGTTTGATGGCCAATGTGTCTGTAAACTCTGGACGCACTGGCGGGCAGAACAGAAAAACACAAAACAATAACTCTGTTTACATACTGAGCCTTACATTCATTTCTAATGTTTCGTGAAAAAAAACACACACACACGTGCCATCTATAAAATTATATTTATATACACCATTTATTACTCGTTCACTTAAAGGTGTCATAACATAGTAACACACCGATTTCTGCTAGAGGTAAGGCAGTTAGCTCCTCTGCTGGGTAGATTTGCCTCGGTATGTACAGCACATCAGTGCGCAGTTATGTAAGACGGGTAATCTGAGTACAAGCTGGCTGGGATAGAAAGGGGGCAGGCAGTCAGCACGTGTCTATAACGAGACACTTTCAGACAGCTGAGGGCCAGCACTCACCACCCACATGGCTGATTGGGTTGGTGCTGCCCACGACAGACACAGAAAAGAACTAGGGCCAGCAGAGCTGCCAGCTCAATAGAGGCGCTTCTGGCTGTCATGTGTGATGATGGCTGGGTGCTGCCTTGTGCAGCACACAGCACACCTTTAGACAACAGTTCAGGCTTTGTCATGGTTAATATGACAGTCTGACTGACTTGAGAGCTGGAATCAACAGTGATTCATGCTTACCGTAGTCTGAGATGGTGCATGCATTTGCCAGGGACAGCAACATGTCCAACATGGATAGAGCATCAGAGAGCTTATAAAGGCAGTGAATGTGCTCATGGATAGTTCTCAGCAGCTGGCATATCACCCTGTATGGAGACAGGTTACATGATTCAGGGAAATAAAAACTGAACTGAACAGAAACTATGGCTAATAAACAGTGCCCCCTAGTGGACAGAGAGTATAATAACGTTTAATAGATATGTCCTTAAAAGCATAATTAAAAACAGAACTTGGCCACAGAGAAAAATCTACATTCCCCAGTTTATTGCATGAGTTGAATAATTGGTTTTAAAGGAGTTAAGTAACCCCTTAAATAACATCAACTGGTAAAGATCAGTAAATCAGATCAAAGTTCTGCAATTACAATACTGTGCAAAAGTCTTGACTCAACCCTTATTTCTTCATATTTTGCTTCCAAAGAGCCAAAACTTTCTGTAATTTTTCTTTTATTTGTCTTGAGTAATAGCTCTCCAGGCTTTCTGAAGGTCTTTCAAAGTTTTTCTTTGGACACTGGCTGATTTTTCACAAATTTTGTACTTGACCATTTTCCCACGAATATTGTTTTGCTTGTTAAGCGACTTATGGCTGATCTATGAATCATTTAAGCATTAAAAAGGATCTAACGCTTAGCAAAGAACCCATTTTAAATTGTATATTTAGAAACTTTGTTACTGACAGCCTATCACAAAAGACATATTTTATTCCAATGTCTTTAGGTGAATCTATAAAATTGCCAAAAATAATAAAGTTTTACAACGTAAAATACTTTTGCAGCAACAAGGTGATTCTCAAAAGGCTAAAACTTGGCACATCTCAGCATGGTGTGCAGTGTGTCTTTGATAATGAACTTGATATGAAATTTGATAATGAACAAGTGAAAACAAACCAAATGGCCTAAAAGACTATCTACAGCAGATGAACAGTATCTGAAAGTTGAGTCATTAAGAAATTGGGAAAAATTCAGCAAAGACCCCACACAGGACCTCAGAGATGCACCTGGACCTTTAGTTGATCCCTCTACTGTTCAATGACGCCTCATCAGAAATGATTTCAGTGGCTGTTAAGGAGCCATGAAAGAAAACAGGGAGGAAAAGAACGAGGTATGCTTGAATATCACAGGATTGCACTGAAAATTGGTGGCGACAGCTCTTATGGAGAGTTTAACCCAAATTTAAAAGTTTTGGCTCTAACTTTTAGTTTTCTAGCAAAACAAAGAAATGAGGGGCAACTCAAGACTTTTGCACAACACTGTACAAAACTGTAAAACTGCTAAGAACAGTCATGCCACAAAGCTATATTCCTTTACCTCAATTTTCTGTTCATGTTTGTAAGTCACGAGATAATGATCAACTCACACATAAGATATGTGAAAGATTTCCCTCAGGGCCTCCTCACACCGGCTGTTCTTCTTCATCAGGTCTGCAGTGGTGAAGCCACAGTTGTTCTTGTGCTTAGTTACCTGAGGTGAAAAGATGTTGAAATGCAGGTTTGTCCCTCTTCATTCAATGTCAACCTTATTGTCCCACCGGCGGCAATTTAGCTTCCTTTATTAACAACTAATGCTGAGTTCGATTTTTTGCTAAAAGTCTGGCTGCCTTCAGTGGACCTTACTTTGATGAACTCTGAGGGGAGTTTCCCTTCTGGTAAGGTTAGTCCTTCAAGCTTCAGCTGGATGAAAAAACCTCGAGCTGTGCTGAAGCTAGTACGCATTGGCAAGCCGTATTTTTCTCCCAGCTGGTTCACAAGCTCTGTGCAGCACAATGACATGAAGCATGGCTAAAGGTAAGAACAGATTACCTAAACATCGCAAGACAAAGTTATCTGGTAAACACTAAACATTAACACCTGCAATGTCGTCCACTATCTCAGTGTAAGCTTTCCGGGCAATGTCAAGAAACTTGTTGATGTTCGGGCGCACAGCGTAACACTTCTGGGTGCGCATTTTAAAGCTATCTTTGATGTAAGTTGTGTCATAATTGATCACAGTCTTGATCTGCTCCAGTATCATGTCAAACCTGAGGCAGACATAAATGTACACAGTGGAATGAGTCTGTAGACAGGAGATTGTAACTAGCAAATTCAGTTCATCGTACATAAGCACAAAATTTACAACCTGTTATCCTCAAGTGTTGTACTATATGCCTTGAGCAGAGCTGTGTTCCCGTTCTTCAGCAACATCTGTTTAAATGGTATAACACTTTAACAAAGACTCAGTATTTGCATTATAACTAAGTCACAATTAGCTTTTAATGAATTAATTGTTTTCTTATTCTGTCCATGGCTACTGGGCGATTTTGTTTGAGGATGTTAGCGGCACAGACCCTTAACCTCGGCACCAGGTCCAGTGTGTATTTCAGCTGAATGATATGTGCAATCTTTGCTTCAGCGACTTGAAACTGTCGAAGAAAAAAGTAACAGTAGTGACAAATGCACAGAAGTAAACAAACAGAATATTGTCACAAGCACTGAAAGTACTGCACGCACTGTTTCCTTCTTTGGGATTTGGACGAGAACTGAGAGCAGCTGATCAATGTCAACGAAATGACTTATGGCTAAAAGGGCCAGAAGAACAAACAGTCAATGCAGATATGCTCCAATTTTCAGTATGCAACCTCAAACTTTTTGTGCCTGCTTCCAACCATTCTTTAAGCCAAAGAAAAGCTCCTCATCTTCCAGCAGCTCTTGTATGGTGTCCAGGCGAGTGTTGATTGTTTCCACATCAACTAGAGGCTCCAAAA
The DNA here is from genome assembly GCF_057382185.1 of Mchenga conophoros. NCBI lineage: Eukaryota > Metazoa > Chordata > Actinopteri > Cichliformes > Cichlidae > Mchenga > Mchenga conophoros. The sequence goes on along the minus strand of NC_140544.1, from coordinate 29,472,022 downwards.
TGTTGGAGCGCAACCTTCTGGCACCACCAGGTGTTTTTGTGTGGTTGAGTACCCCGAAAAGAGTATGGTCACTCCTAGAACGAAAAAAGAAAAGGCACAGTCAGACTGCATGACAGAGGAACTACATAAAAAGATGTTGTTCTTATCATCGCTTTCCATCTCACCTGTAGTTTCTATTATTAACCACCAATTCCAAGTTAGAGGCAGATGCTGAGTCAATCATGGCTGTCTGCTCACTCCCTTTAAAGCTCACTTTAAGGGACTTGGCAACGTAGACAGAGTTCTGGAGGAACTCTAAGTACTTCAGCAAAGCAGCTGCAGCTGCTAGGCAATAGTACCTAAAAAAAAAGTTATTACATTGGGTAATGACAAAATTATTAGGCTACAGTATCTCTCTATCTATCTATAGCATACTTAGCTTGAACTTCCATAACAACAGTGCTGAATTCTGGGGCACACAGCTGCTGAATGTACTCCAGCCCTTTCTTCTCATTAAAATACTTCCTTTGCACTGGAGTGAAAGGTACACCCTAAAGAAAAAACACCCAATAAAATTTAGTTTGCACCACAGCAACTCAGTGAATACTTAAGCACAAGTTGGCTACTCTCTACTTTAAGTGGAAATTTGTTTAAAAGAATTGTGTGTTATTGTTGCATTTGTACCGGAAAATTCTCAGTGATGAGATTGAACAGCTTTGTTCCTTTCCCCTTCTCACTGGCTGTGTCTGGCATCAGTATTTCCACTGGGACCAAGATGTGAATCTTGGTTGTGACCTTCAGATGAATAACACATGACTGAAATATCAATTCCATGTGTCTTTAAGTGCTAAATGACAGTAGGACATGGGTGTTTTACCTTGGCATATGTTCCTGTATCTGCAAACTGAGAGAGAACAAGCTCTGGGCATTTCAAATCGAGACTAGCCATGCCAATCTCTCCTCTGGCTAAGCCGCGTCCTTCAACTACTACCACAACCACAGAAGCACCAGCGTTTGTGGATCCAGATGAGCAACTTGTTCCTGCATAAAAAGTTCTTTGTTAATAGTAATATCTTATTTTAAAATATGCTTAATTAATACCAGAGTAATCAATAACTCTGTGCAGGATATGTACCAGTAGGTGCCCCAGCAGACCCTGGGGTCCTTCTATGTCTCGACGTTCCTCCACGGCTGTGGAAAGATGAGCTCTCTGAACAAGATGAAAGGAGCAATGAAGCTGGCTTGCCTATTCTACAGCTGCTCGGTAATTGACCTATAGCAATAGGAAACATAAGAAAAGAGGTGTAGTAGTTTTATTACTGCTGTGTCATGCCCAGAGCCAAATTTTGCCGGGTGCCCCAACTGCTCTCAATTAAAAAAAAATTGATCATTTCATAACAGAAATGTCAATGTTAGCAAGTTTTTTGTTATATAATCTCACTCTCCCCCCCAAAATAAAACTTGCTAATGTTAGCACATCACCTGAGGCCGTTCCAGATGATGGGCCGTGGCGGGAGCTCGTACTGCCCTCATTTAAACTTTGCTTTGATGAAGCAGAGGAAGCTGCTGTGACACAAGAGGAGGTTTCGTTCAGTCCACTTTTGTCCTTAGGTACAGTACCCCACGACTGTTCACAGGCTGAGGCGTAACCATCAGTTACCTCCTCTGTGCTGCTGGCAAACATTTTAAACCTATGCAGAGGCAGGACAACTAACAAACACAGACTCAGATGTACATCGGTAATATTCAGTTACTACACTTCGACAAACAGTATGAAGTTGCTTCTCAGCTGCTAGTTCTCTCAGCTAGCAAGCATAATTACCGCCGCCACACCAATTGCAGTGGCGCGCGAACACGTCACGGCTTCCGGCACGTCAAGTTAATTGTAGTAATATTAATGTATCTATTTTTTAATATTATTTTCTTTTTTCGGTCATTAATAACAGTTATTGTGAATTACAAAAAAATAACTACAAAAAAATAAACAAATAAATGTTCAAAAAAATTCACTTCAAGTCGGGAAGACACAAAACAATTTTTATTATTATTATTTTTATTGTTGTTGTTATTATTATGAGGTCAAAAGAAAATAAGAAAAAAAGAAGAAATCCCTATAAGCCTTCACTCTCTAACAGAAACCATGGTTCTTGGTACGCTTCAAATAATTTTAAATAATTTTAAAATGTGCTACGGTGGAAGGACCCGCTAATCATCGCTCACGTTCATGTCTTTAATTTAATTTAACTTAACTGTATTTTATTTTTAAATTTTTTTGCAACTTCTGTTTAAATTCTGTTTGATTTTTTGCTATTAAAATGTCATTTTAATTGTATTATTTTTTTAATAAATATTAAGATAAGTATTTCTTGTCGTATCTTGTGATGCCATAGAGTTTTCATTGTTTATGATTGTATTTTTAAAATAATAAAATAGAAATATTAGAAATACATAACTTTTTAAAGCATCAAGCACAACTCTGTGCACCAGTCCTAATGTTGGGCGAGGTAAGTCTTTTATTTAGAAAAATATATCAGACCGGAAGTTCTATTTCTGTTTCTGTTTTGGCCAACATGGCGGCTAAGGCGGACGAGAATGAATATTTTGTCAGAGAAATAGACAGAAACGACGGTTGTGCCCTAAAAGTTAAGCAGTGCTTCTTGGGAGATGTTGGCTGCGTTGTGTGGGATGCAGCTATTGTTCTCGCAAAGTATTTAGAGACAAAGCAGTTTTACGATCCGTCTTCAGGTGTGAACGTTTGGTCTGGTAGGACTGTGCTAGAGTTGGGAGCTGGTACGGGAGTAGTTGGTCTTATGGTAGCAACGCTAGGGTGAGTTGTTTTTTATATGTGATCTTAGTGTTGTGTTTAAATATCAAAATATTTAAACGTCATTCCTTGCACTACTACTATGTTTTAGTAATCATATGGGAAAAGTCAGTATTGGTGATTTATTAATATTTTTTAAAACAAAATTCCTGCAGAGCACAGGTAATAGTAACAGACCTAGAAGATTTACAGACCCTGTTGAAGATGAACATCCAAGAAAACCAGGCGCTTATTAGCAGTGGATCCATAACTGCCAAGGTACTGAAATGGTTTGTACTTACATTTCCTATTTGTCTTATGCTCCTAATATAAATTTCACAGTAATACTTCAGCGGGACATTCAGCATATGCTTAATATTTTATTTTCAATATTACAGGGGTGAAGATGTGTCTGAATTCTTGCCTCACCCAGATTATGTCCTTATGGCAGATTGCATCTATTATGAGCAGGTACTTTCCTGTAGTTTTCAATCCATTATGATCCCCTACAAGATTGCAACATTACAATCATTCTGAAAAAGTGTTGTATGTCTCATTGTGAGTCATCTTATTTCCATATAGTCAATTGTTCCACTGGTGGAGAGCTTGAAGCTGCTTTGTGGACCAGAGACCTGCATTGTTTGCTGCTATGAGCAGCGCACTGAGGGTGTCAACCCAGAAGTGGAAAGGCAGTTTTTTGAGGTTAAATTATGTTTTTTTCCCCCCCACAAACTAAGTGGAGATATTTGTCATAGCTATCGTCTGACCTGCTCTCATTTCTTTTTAAGTTGCTGCAACAGAACTTCTGCTGTGAGGAGATTCCTTCAGAGAAACAAGACCCAGAATTTAGCAGTCCAGACATCCACATTCTGCACATTCGAAGAAAAGCCTGATTATCGGACTCCGATTGTGACATTGAAACTTGCAACAGTGTACTGAGCTTGTTTAAGATATTAAATTTTTTAACTTTTTAAAGGGGAGCATGCTGTTAAATTACTGTGTGTGTTATTTGACTGGAGCACACATGATTAAATCAACACACAGACACTATTTTTTCCTGCTCTTTAAAACAGTAGAGTTCCCTTTCAGTCCATGTAGTTCTGTTGCTGTGAAGCTAGATGGCAGACATGTGAAGGACAGCTCGGAGAAACAAGTGCATTGTTTGAGCAAGAGGCATCATCCCCCTGGGTCTTTGCAGTTCGTCTTGTTTATACAAAATACAGTTAAGCAGATGTGAAAGTGAAGCCTTTACGCCCTAGGCATCTGCAAAAAGCTGCAAACATGAAACCTATTGGACTTCTGCTCTTGAGCACAGACATATTTTCCCATTGTATGTCATTAAACTTGGAATATTTAGCAAGTGATAATTAAATAATTGGATAATATGTACAATTACATGTTTACATAAAAATATAGATAACCTCATGCAGAAATAAGCACCTGATGACAGTGATAAGTGGTGTTTAGAGTGGTTTTCTTTGTGATTTTCATCTTGTGAATTATGTAAATTCAGACACTTGTAAGAAGTAGTTGCTTAAAATCTGAAACTTAGGAAAGGATTTAATTGTGTGCACTGATTAATTAAAGAGCCAGGCTGCTCGCTCAACAATTAAATATTAAGATGTGAAGACAGTTTTGTTAACTTTTCATATGAAGTGAGGTTAGGGTAACAAATCTAATGTATAACTAAAAATTTCAATCTATATCTTTATGTGGGGTCCCCAATCTTTAAAAATGGAGGACAACAGAGATCTGCAATGCCAGCTTTTGCCGTCCATGTGAGGGGAATTCCACTCAAAGCCCCAGATTAGGTGGAAGATTATGGTTCCTTTTCAAGCATAAAACCATGAAGTACGCCCCATACTCCCACAGGCATGCAGGGGCCCCCTCACAGCCTTTCATGCTGCTGTCTGTTTACACAGTAGAGCTGTAGGGTAATGAGCACGTTGTCCTCAAACACTCAGGCCAAGTAAAATGTTAATACTGAAGTTGACAGGATGAGATCCCCCTAAATACTCAAATTGATTTATGAAAGAAATAGTACGATAGATCCAAGTTTGATTACACATTAATGAAATGGTCCAACATGATCACTGGATGAATGCAACACTTACCTATTTTAATAGGCAGAAAAGCCCACTGTATATAAATTTCCCTGAATTTAAGAGTTGGCGTTATTAGTAGAGCAGAGCAGTGGCTAATAATACTACATGTGCAGGTGCTTTAGCTTTGTGTATAGAGTCAACATGAAATCAAGCAATCTGAAAACATGAAGAAAATTGTATGTGTATACCTTTCTGTTCCAGCTAACAAACCAGTTAACCAGCATTTGATCAAGAGAGGCAGAGGTGTGGTGGGATCGAATCAGATTACAGATGTTGGTCGATGAGAATGCCTATGAAGAAAGGAGCAAGTGAGTTTAATTGCTTTTTAATTTTTATTTACAGTTACTATAAATAACTACAGCGGATCATGTAAGATAATCATTCCCTGTGGCCCTCCTGTGCCACTCTCACTTGCACATTGTGCAGCTGGACCGTTACAGTCAGAATTAACTTGCGGTTAAGGTCTGCTTTGGTTTGGCTGGGACACGTTTGCCTAATTAATTTGACTCACAGCTGGGAATAAGTCCATGCCCCCCAGTGTGGTGGGGACAGGACCCAGAGGGGTTACTGAGGAGATTAGAGGGGTAAAGGGGAGCTCCATTATTCTGTGTCAACACTTTCTCCCCCACCCCATCCATAGGTCTTCCACTTAAGTAACTCAAAATATATTTCCCCATCCCTGGTGTTTTCCTTAAATGTTAACCAAAAATAATTAAAACGGTGTAGTTGTGCTGTTCCTGTAGATGACTAATTAGGCTCACACAACAGGGGAATAGGAAGGCCCACTGTAAATGAGGACAGCCCACAGTGAAGCAGCAGCAGTGTCTCAGTAATCTGTTATCATATATATCAGACACACATGCACATGACTGTGGATTCTGGTAACCATCAAGACAGAATGGGGGCATTTTCTGCCAACAGATGGTGCTATAAGTAGGAATAACTCTTAATGGTGTGGAAAACCTGTATTTGGAACACAAGTCCATAGTATCTAATGCATACTGGGATTTTTTTTTTTTTTTAAAGTTTAATTATTGTCTTGGGCTAGTGAACACCTGCAATGGATTCCATAATCAGCATTCTTGTAAAACAATTTAACATGAGGCAGCAGTGCAGCACTCCCCCCAATACCAGATGGGTGGAGGAGAGTCTGACTCCAGCAGTCCGTGTGGTGTGCTCAACTCTGCTGCATCACAGCCAAGTGACACAGAGGATCCTTTGTGTCAGTCACCATCATCACGCTGCCTGGAGCCAAGAGACACTGCTCCAGAAAGGAAGACTCATTTTCTCACAAACTTTAAGGGAGTGGCTCAAGAATAGACACCAAACTGGGCTAATTAAAAATAGAAGGCCTGCATGAAAGAGTGACTCCTCTGATTCCGCAAAGGTGTATCCACAGACATAGACACCCCCCCCTCTCCATTTTACATAGCAATCTGAGCCCGACTGAACTTTACGGTGCACCAAGAGGGAGCAGGCCAGACCTCGCTTACCAAGCACTGTATTTGTTTTCTTTCAGCTATCTCTTTATCCTCATCTGGAAAGATGGGACACAACAATGCTAATAATCTGCAGCACTCATTGTTCATTGGATCTGAGAGCAAGAGGTGGTACCGTGCCAGGGAAGCAAAGCCCAATGGGACAACTAGCTTATAGAAACACAATGCTCCCCCCCCCCCCAAACACACCCCTGCAGGGGAACAGGGGGAGGGCGGGGGTGCTGTTAAGACAGCTGTGCTGCAGTTGAGAGGGGAGCACTGTGAGAATACTGCACACACTTTACTCTCCTTTCATCCCTGTTAGTGCACTAATGTCAGCGCTATGCCTGTAATGACATTTGTTAATCAAAGGTCATTTGATTGTCTTTGTAGGCAATATTAGGTTTTAAAATAATATGCATAATATGCACGCACATGTATATATACATATGTGCAGTGTATGTGGCACAGTCATGGTCATTTACTGATGTCAGCAAAAAATGTAGTAGTAGTTTATTGATCCCTTGGTTGAAATACCAAAGGTCCTGTGACTTCACTTCCTGTGACTGCTGTCTCCACGGCATACTAGAGCAGTGATGAATTTGTCATTTTAAAGATGTGTGGTGGTCCAGGACAGAAGGAAGAATTTTAGAGCAGGGAAACAGTGTAGCTGTGTGCTTTTGTGTAAAGTTTCCCTGAGTCATTACCTCATAACAGTCTGAATCCGGACTGCGTGTGTGAGTGAGTGTGTGTCGCATCGCCTGGCTCGCCACAGATCTGAGACTTCCTTCCAAACCCAAACTGTTGTTTAATCCAGATGCACTGTCACGCGAAACACTGACTCTGCTGTAATTACAGCGATCTTGTCACATACACAGATGTAGTCAGTCATGGAGTGTGACAGTGTGGCGGCAAGCTCCTGAGAAAAGTCTCTGAGTTCACTTTGCATGGATCTTCATCATCCTGTCAGCGAGTGTGTGAAGGCTGTGGGTGACTCCATGCGGTTGGTGGATACTGCTCCTGGGTGAATGACTTCTGTCTATAGTAGTACACAGTGCAGTGTTATAATCACTGCTTAGTGGCTCATCCTTTAACACTGTGGAGGTCAGTGTTCTGTGTACTGTATGAATAGGCCTTAGGCCAATGCATTAAATAAGCAAGTAATCTAAAAAAACAATCAAACTGATTTCATTTTACTTCAGAAACAGACTTAAATTTCTGTTCCTTGCAAGCAAGACGCTCGAGAGGCCTCAAACTGCAGCACCATTTATGCCTGCCCCCCCTCCTCCCAGTCTGTAGCACTTCTGACACCTGAAAGCAACGATGGTTAACACTCTTTACTCTATTTGTGGTGCTGTTCAAAAAGCACAGTACATTGTTCCACAGTTCAACTGGTGCACACATAAACATTTTATCACTTTTCAAGAGTACTCTCTGGACACATTTATGTGTCACGGAAAATAAATAGCAGCTCTGAGGTTTAAAAAAAACAAAAACTGAACAGATTGGATGTCAGCCAGCAAAACGGTTTTCTTTGTGACCTAAATTAGTTAATGCCTGTATGAGCACTTTGTCTGTGCAATAACAAACAAATTGGATATGTCAGGTGGACTTCCAACACTTAACAGTTATTTTCTGGTTCTCTGAATTTGCAGTTTCACCACAGTAAGCAACCCTCACTTCAGATATGAATGGAATGCGTTTTGGACTTATGCCCAGAGTGCACCTTGGATATCACAGCCTCATATTTTCAACCTCATGTAACTGGCCTGCACTGCACAGCATTACTCACTATCAAAACCACAACATGCTTGTAGGAAACCTCATTTATGAGCAAAACCTACTCCAAAACACCTGCAATCAAAACAAATTCCAGCCCCAGCTACGGTACCGAAAGAGAAATGCAGCATTTACAATGGCATTCTACAGTGTTAACCTCAACAGGAAACCTAAAACGACTTTCAGCCACTTCCGGACCCGTTTTAAACTGAGCTCTGTGCAGTTCATTATTAACAACGCACTCAAAGAAGGGGCACGGGATTTAACCAGAGGACAGAGAGCAAGTGATAGAGGGTAGTTTCATAACCAAATAGGCTGTTTTATTGTCCCTGAGAATAAGCCACTGAACTAAGCTCTGCAAACCATGGCTTAAAGTAGGTGTTCCCTCCTACCATTTGGCAGATAAATAATAATGGTGTTTAGTGTTGTGCATGCATCTCAAATCCTTGAGTGATTAGCTAGAAGGGTGTGGCTGTCGTCCTGCAGGCCAACATTAAAGTGGCGATGACTATATTCAGGGCCTGCAGTCAGAAAAATGAGCATTGTGAAGGTAGCACCTACCTTCACAAATGTTATCTGCAGCTGGAGTTTAGAGGAAGTGAAGACAAGTGAGGAAGACAAACCACACCCCTGAAAACCACAAGCACAATTCAATTCTAAGCATGGGAGGAGTACAGCTACAATACTACCCACAACAGATTCTCCTGAGTAGTTTAAAAACTTTTGAAGTTGACTAATGAAGGACAAGCCGTTATTCAGTTTAAAAAATAAAAGGTATTCCAATATTGCAGAACTTGACTTGCAAAGATTAGGTTATCTTTCGATTTCTCCCCACTCTTCCTCTTTCCATAAAGAGTAGAGGAACTCATTGGAAACGTGCAGCAGCCAGCCACCAGTGTGATACCAAAAACACCAGGCCACACTGGCAGAGGTCCCATCAGGCCGTTGTCCTGGGAACCACACCAACAAACACGCGTTTTGGCCGGCTAAGACAAATCTGTCATACACATGCTTGCACAGATCAGTGGAAGTTTAAGCCCTACTTATTCTGCAAATTATGACACTGGTGACTCATGAGAAACAAGTGCTGATTATCCTCATTTGCTGGTGTGGTCCTGACAGAACCTGTTTCTTTGCTGCTGTAAAAACAGTCAAATTTGCTACATTTTTTTTTTTTGCAAAACCTGACAACCCTAATGCTTCATAAAAAAGAAGAACAAGCTTCATTATTCATGATTTCTGTGACCTAACACCCATTTCTAAGCTATCCTCACAGGAAATGTAAGGAATTTTTGCTGAGCGCAGAAGGAGTTGACAGAAGGGCCGGGAGGTCTCATCTTTACAGAGAAGAGGTCATAAAACCTGCTTACACTCTCTGTCCTTGCCCCGGGGCCCAAGTGTTGCCAATAAAGCTGTAAGGATCATATGGTTGTAATGAAGTGGTGGGAACCAAAGTGGCCATTACAGCCCAATTAAGCTGCCATCAGTGTCTAATGGAGGCCCTAGACCTAGCTCTTACTGAAAGCAACTATTTACATGTACCCTTCGAATACTTTGAGTGTTTGTAGCTGATCATAAATCACTGCTGCTTTACGTATGTGGGTTGCGTGAAACATCAGTAGAAGCAGAGTCATATTGATGTCACCTGACCTGTCTGACGGAAACCTCCGTTGTGCTAAAGCAAACATCCTGAGGCCCCTGCAGCAACGCACTAAACACCAAATTTTCCACAAAACAAATGCTGCCACGATAAAAAAAGAAAGAAAAAAGATAATACATATGAAACAGAATGCATCACCTTGCAGTAAATGCAAACATGCACTTTATGACTAGCTTTCATAGTGTCAGTTTCAATGGAAAAGACACAAGGTCATTAAGCATGCTGAGCCAAAAAACTCTAGGACATCTGTAGAATAATGCTAGCTAACCTTTTGTTGCTCTAAACACAGCAGCTAGAGGATTGGTGAACACCAGCAGTGCTGTCTTTGGCAAAAAAAACATTTCAATGGAAACATTTGTTTTCCATGTCCTAACTGACAAATTAAAATATTTACAAGACATACTTTGCAAAAATATATTCTATGAGGAATACTAACCCCTAAACATTTCAGTGACAATGTAGTGTACAACTATGTCTGCTTAAACTAGGAAGTAGTGCATACAAGCAGCAAGAAAGTCCATGTTTTAGAAGTATGAATTGAACAGACTGCAAAACTATTCCTAGTCTGCTAGTTGGTACTTATGTTTGTGTTTATCTTGTAAGAGTACACACTGATTATTCATGGTACTTCCCTTGTTATACAGCTTTTGGCATTTTCAAAGGATGTAGAAATGATTTTAACGTGGTCATGAGAGGCTCCTTAAAAAGTAGGACATCTGTTCCCATCAGCAGTTTCTCCGCTATATCCAACAGGCAAACTATATTTTCACTTAATCACAGAGCATTACTCAGACAGAATTTTCATTTCTGAACAGCAGGGCTTCTATTGGGCAGCTTGAATAAAAGCAACCAAGACTTTTTTTTTTAAACTGCTGGTCCCAAGCAAAGGCAGACTCAGGAAGTTACAACTGACAGCTCAGCATCAACTTAACTATGGCTCACAAGCAACATGCAACATTCAAAAAGAATTCGCAATTCAGCTGTACATCTCCGCTGCCCTTCCAAATGCCATGCAAACTACCATGTGGCTCTGTTGTTGTTCCAAAAAGAACAGCAGTCGGGACTTCCTGTTTTGTACATCCCCCCCCCCCCCCCCCCATTTACTGGCAAGGGAACTGAGGCCAGCAACTTAGTCTAAGGGGTGAACATATAAACATTTATGGAGAATACCACTGAGCAGAGGGAGAATTTTTAACACTTGAATTGTAAGCTTGAGTTTCTCACACATTGAAACAAACTTCCTATTACATTTTTCTGCTTTTAAAAGTTTACCAAAACCTGAAAATGTTGCGTCAACCACCAACTACATTTACTCTTGAAAAAACAGAGACATAGAAGATTTAAAATCACTTTTTTAATAAGACATTACAATGACATTGTTCTGTACATGGTACCCCCCAGTCAAAATAGGAGTAAGAGCTGCACCACAAAGTGTCATTCAACATTTCACCAGTAAACAGCTCCCTCTGACTGCGTGACAGATGGATTCTGATGTAGGGTTAATGTACTTTCGTACTCATGCTACAGATATAGGCTATCATATAATGTCCCATTGCTGAGGCTAATCAACTGTGGTATCAGATTGAGAGCTCAGAACTGAATGACATTCCTTTGGAAAGATTCGAGTCGACAGACTACGCATTACCCAAAAATCAAAAATGCATCCCGACAAGCATGTTTAAAAGTTACTGGAGGCCTATTTGTTGAATATTCAGCACAATTAGGTATCAAGACATGACACAAAAAGGTCAATCAGTTAAATATATAGCCCACATAAGGGTACCGAGAGGGGTAACAAAACATGTCCAAAGTCATTATTTTCCCTCCTCTGATGCCCCAACTGGTGAGAATGAAATGTAAGCATTGGTGAAATTTTTTTTTCTCAATACCATTGAGAATGAATACTTTTCATCACAGTACTGTCTTAAAACAAATGTCAAAGTCCTCCATGTAGGCTACATAACATTAAAGAGCTCACCTTAGAAGAAGAAGAAAAAAAATCCAAGTTCAATGCAACAGAGACCGAAGAACCTTGAAACAAGCTTTAGTCCAAGAATTAAGATAAAAACTTCAGCTTCATTAGAAAAATTATACAAAACAGGAGAAAGAATAGGCAAAGGCGGTGATTTCTGTGGCTTCAACCTTAGGACCAATTAACTCAATATTCATCAAGCAAGCCCCAGAAATAATGAATGTGATATAGGCCTGCTACAGAGTACAAGCGAATTTTAAGCCGGCAAACCCAGTTAGAGATAAATTAGTCATGGGGTAAACATAGTAATAAAAAATAAATGGGAAATAATCAACTTTTCTTAACCATACTCATTTTGAGAAGTTATTTGTTACTTGCAACTTTATTATAGTTTTGACCTAAAACAGTCAGCAACTCAATCATTAAGATTTGTAATTTGAGGTTAGCCATGTCAAGCCCTCATATAGTCCATCACCTGTGGTCGCACAGGAGGGCTGAACATACCAATTCCTATCTCTGATGCGGGTCAATCCGAGCTTCTCTTGGATTTCGTGTGGCTTCATGGCATCCGGAAGGTCTTGCTTATTGGCGAATATCAAGATGATGGCATCCCTCATCTCCCGGTCATTAATGATGCGGTGAAGTTCCTGCCTTGCTTCGTCGATGCGATCCCTGTCCGCGCAATCCACCACAAAAATTAACCCTTGGGTGCCCGTGTAGTAGTGTCGCCACAGGGGGCGAATCTTATCCTGGCCTCCAACATCCCATACGTTGAACTTGACATTTTTGTAGGTCACAGTTTCCACATTGAAGCCGACTGTAGGGATTGTGGTCACAGACTGTCCGAGTTTCAGTTTGTAAAGGATTGTTGTCTTTCCAGCAGCATCAAGTCCAAGCATCAATATTCTCATCTCCTTGTTGCCAAATATTTTTGAGAGCATTTTCCCCATTTTGAACTCTTGTGCATATATATTCTGCGCCTACTGAGAAAAGTTTCAGATACCGTTTTGGTAATTACTCACTTAAGATTACAACTTCAGTTTTTATAATATATTTACTGGTGAAAACATGTCTCTGAAGAGCGACTGAAGGTTAGAAAGTCAAAAGTCCTTAAGCATGTCAAACCTTATCAGGACTTCGGGACTTCTCGTTAAAGTCTGTCAGGATCCTGTTGAGAGCGGGGACATTTACCTTCAGTAAATCACACGGGTTTCGGGGCCTATACACAACATGGCACGGTGAGGTTAAGAACTTGACACCAGCGGCTGCTGTGCGTTCATTGTATTGTGTAAAACAACACAAAGCGGTGTGTGAAATTTGGGCACAGTCGATTTAAAAAGTGAAGGGTAGTAGACGCTGTGAGTATATAAGGCCTCCCCTCAAAAAGCCGCGGTACTTGTGAATTCCTTGTGGTGTCGGTGTCTGGCGGTCCTCTTCACCGGGTGCGCCCTTGTTCTCTACCAAAGGAGAAAAGCTGCTTTCTGTGGCTACTCCATCAAGCGCTGTGCGGGGAAACTTTGCTGTGCAGGAAGGGACGACTTCGAGAATAACCTCTGTGACTCAGCAGCACATGTACCCACTCGCGTAACTCCTGTCCCCCCTGAAATGAGATTCGGTGGGAGGGTCAGACATGAAAAATTAGCTAGCTATCGCTCGTGGCTGTTTCACACAGGTAGTAGGCTAACATTAGCTAGCTTGTTGCCTAGCTAGCTAGCCGCGGGCTAACTAGCTAACGGTAGTTAGCTTAAGAAAACTAATCTTATCTGGACGAATAATACACACGTCAATGACAAAATGACTGGGACATATCTTTATCGGTTAAACTGTTAATTCCAATATAAGTTACCTACCTCTTATCTATCCCTCCTTTCTCCAGAAATACACCCAGCTCTCGCCTTTCTCCTTTGAGTGGAGCTGGTCGCAGTGCTGCTACACCGGAAAGGTGTGGAGCTGCATTAACAGCCACTTCCTCCCGTCTGCTTCATTCAGCTACTGCCGCCTAGTACAGCACTGACTGTCTGGGTCATGAGGATAAACTATAGACAGTATTAAAACGCCGTTTACAATCAAATTTCACTTCTGAAATAAAAATAAAACGTAATCTGACACTGCTTTCTTTTACGCCGTAAGTTAACAGTAAATTAGCTAATAACAATTAAGGTAACGCCGCAACGTGATTCCTTATTCCAAACTGTTTCCAATAACGATATTAGTATCACGTTATATATGAAAATGTTCTTTGTTAACACACATAAATGGAAATACACTCCATGCCTAACATGTTCAGTTCCCAATGTTTCTATCTGATAAGTCTACTGACGCTGTAGTAATGTTAATTAAAGTAAAGTAACACCGCCCCCTTGTGGCTGTTTAAAGTTGCTATCCAAACGTGTGATTGGCAATCATTTTGTGCAGTTCTCTTTGTCTGTCCTCTGTTGTATGGGATGCAGCAGGACAGGTGTTTTACTAACCTTTGCTGCGTTCGTTGCTGCCGCTATATATAACCATGTAGAGAAAAAAAGGTCTTGCATTTACTGGATTTATATGCAAACACTAGTGAACCAGCATGCATCCACAGTGCACCACTGATATCTGTCTGCACTGACAAATGTACTTAAACCTTTAATGAAATAGTTTATGAAAGCACAGTGATTTTATTAGATGTTAAAATCATCAACTTGTACACTTTAAATTGTCTATAAAATAGTCTAGGAGAACAATGGTCCTTTTTTAATTGTAAAATGAACAGTGTTTAAAACCACAGTAACTCTGGAGATTTGATCATTTGCCCAGACTGTGTAAGTAATCAGACCCATGGTCAGGCAGGTGATTCAAGAATCTCATAGTCGTGTGAAACAGGCCTTAGACAGAATAATGTTTTTTTTAGTAAAGGTCACATGAAAGCTTGCTTGGGGTTTAGCAAACAAGAAGGAATGTCTGGTTAAAAATCAACTCTTTAAGCAAAACTCCAAATACTTTGCCTGCAGTACAAAAATCACTGCCATTCTATGGATGAAACTCAGTGGGAGTAGCATTCAAGGAAAAATGAAGGAGTGACACTTTATAAAAATATCACACCATTAACTATTAAGGCATTAGTAAGGCTCCAATTTATCATTTATAAGGCATTACTCCTCCCTAGTATGAAATTTATAAATACAGATAAAAATGTTTATATTTTTATGCATGTCCATTTAAAACAATAACCCTATAAAAAAGAAACAAAAAAATAAAATAAAGTCATGATGAATATTAAAAGATGGAATACTAGAATACAACAACTGCGGTGCCAAAAATAATGTAGCAGTATTTTGGGAATCCTGATTTTATTTACATTATGGCCATTAAATATTGCTATTTATTGATTTAATTCGGTAGCATCCTTGTTTTACAGGCTAGGGATTTTAAGATTCCATGGAACATGCCCATTGATTTGGGATTCTCCATGATGAAGGAGAACCACTTCTTAACCTGATCACCTCCTTACCCCAAGGAGGTGCTCTGAGTTTTCACTGAATGGGAAGGAGGAGGCGATCATCCACTGCTTCTTTCATTTCAGCTGAGTTCACCTAATGTGAAAGCGCTTTGGAAATGAACGTGACTGGACTTAGCTGACTAAAGCTGGCTAACAGAATACAAAGCAGAGGAAAGTTGAACTTCAGGAACAAACTAAAGAAATTCCAACATCAGAGATATTTTCCTGTATTATCAGTTTAATGTGAGGGACGCTTTGTTTATGGCGTTTACACTTGTTTGTGAAGCTCTGTGAAATATCCACTATTTTTTGTGAAAACTATATTCATCTTTTATTTTAAATAAAGCAGCTTAAGTATATTTAAGTTAAATTACCCCGTGGCTCTAACTGGTTGGTGTATCTTTCGCTCTTAAACTCCTGTTACTAGTTAGACTCTGGTCCGACCTACACTTCAGTATTCTGTAAACCTCAGGTGGGTTATGTTTGAGTCTGGCACTAATTATTTCTACGTTCTATATCTCTTTGTGGGTTTTCTGAATCATTTTCTGTTGTGAGTACAGCCAAGACTTGTTCGAGTCTTAAGGTACTTTCATTTTCATTTATAAATGCTTTATAAGGCAAAAATAGTCCTCACTTTAGATGAGGTCACGCAAAAATACTTAATTAATAACCAGTAACTGTGTGAATTAACCATGAATTACAATGTGAAATGAAGTATTTATCTTCTCCACCCATAAGATCCTGGTGTACTCAGCAAACCTTCAGACAAAAACTGGTTCAACCCAGGACAAATTGGGTGGACCTAAACACAAGCTGAACAATGTTGCGTAAGAAGTGCAATGCAGTGACGAGTGCTCAGACTTGCCCAGGAAACAACAGAATAACCACAGACACATGCACGACATAGCAGAGCCAGGACCTCAGGATAGGACTCAGTAGCACTTAAAGGACAGGAAATATCCTTAGAGGTTACTAAATGTTCACATTTTAGACGGAGAAGACAGTTGGTTTGAGAGAGATGAGTAAAGATGTCCACTGTGAGTGGCCAGCACTGAACATGGGTTGTGGTCTGTCATACTAACTATCAGCCGTCTATGAGATGTCGGCTATCTGGTGCCTCTTCTTAGGCAATTCAGCTCCCACTCACACCTTGACCCTTGCGACCTTAATGACTCAATGATGACAGGTTGGGTCAACCACCTGCAGCACCACCTTCAAGGTAAAATCCCCACTTAGGTTAAATATCCAGTCCAGTTGCCTTCAGCTAAAACACTTAACCCTGTAATGCCTGAACCAGGAAATAATTCCCAGAAAATGATTATTATTTTTTAAATGGAGTGTTTATTGAACCTTCTCTGGATCATATTTGCTACATCCAGCATTTTACTGCTTAAAAATGTATTGTGCAATTTATTATTATTATTATTATTATTATTATTATTAATTTATTTTTTAAAAATAATTCTCTAATTAATTCTAATTCTCTTCAGTAACCTTTCTGAATACTTTATGAAGCAGCTTCATGTTTACTAGTAAGTTAATCGATTTTATTTATATAACACATTTAAAACCAAAAATCTTTACAATAGAAGAAACAAGGTATTTACATTAAGTAACACAACAACAACTTTTCCTCCATCCACGTTTCCAGAGATCAGCTGCTTCCAGAAGCTTGACATACAGGTCTGTTTTCAGCTCAGATTTCAAGATAGTCACGTTGATGCTTGTCTGAGGTTACTTGCAAGATCATTCCACAGTCTCGGCAAAGGCACACACAAGACACTTTACTGTTTTGATTTCAAACAGCACCAATTTATACCACACTCTCTAATGCACATAGAGCCACTGTAGGCTGAAGTAATCTGAACTCTCTTTTGTGTCCCAGTCAGTAATCTGGCTGCAGGATTTTGGTCTAATTGTAGACGAGCAAGAGATGACTGAATAGCTCCAGTATACAGTGCATTACAGGAGTAGATGCAACAGAAGTATCCATGATTCTTTTCAGATGGGTTCTAAAAATAAAGATTTTATTCTGAAGATTGTGCTGAGCTGAAAGAAACTGCAGTTCACCGTGGCATTATTTTGTGTGTCATAGATTATCCCAAAGCTTTTAATCTGTGTTTTTATAGCCTTCCCTTTTTTCCCAGTCTGTCATTTTATTATTTATTTATTTATTTTAACACAGACTTTGCTCTTAAAACATATAAACTGATTTTATGTCAAAGGCCTGATACTAGGGTATTTTGTTAAAACATCAAGATAACAGACACTGCTATGCATCATCACAAATTTATAATAAATGCACATTAAATTTCAGTAAGCCCACACTTCTTTTACAACCGAGTTTTAAATGTTAATTAAAAAAAAAAAATACTGAAAATATGCATAAATTTCATGATGCATGTATATTTATTGCCCCAAACAAAAAACAGAAATTGCACAAATTGGAACAATTGCACAAAATTATCCAGAAGGCAGGAAACTGAGTTGTCCAGACTCCTTGACAACACAGTGTCCTCCTAATGATCATAGGAATCTACCTTCATGCATAAGAGTCAGAAACTATAAAACAGTAAACGTTTTTTAAATGAACTCCAAATGTATTTTCTTTAGCTCTCAAACCAAAAAGTGGAGCGTGCCAGGCATCCTTGTGGTTGACCCGTAGGAAGTTGACCCTCTATTAATCATGTGCGTCATCACACTCACAGTTTCAACTTAAAAGGGCCCGATTTGTCTGTGTCAGATAGTGCATGCTGAAATAACCAAATAAAATATGCAGTGAAAATGTCAAGCTAATGTCTTCCTTCTTTTCTATATTGTACCCAAAACAAAGCTTCCCATACAGGTTAACAGGCGGCAAAAGGCACCTTTCCGCATTTATGAGCCCACATTGTGAGAAAGGTGCACACAGACATTTCTCTGAAATACACACATGCCAGAGGGTGTTTCTCCCCCCATGTGCCTGCGAGGAGCTTTACAAGGAAGTTACCTGCCTGCATTCTCTGTGCTCACTAACTCAGGCCCCTTGAGCACAGTGAAAAAACAAACTAAATAAAAGAGACAACTAAATAAAAATGGCATAATAATTCGTTCTCATGCTGTTTGGGTGCATTTTACTGCACTGTTTTGAGTACAGAGTACCCAAATTAAATAAACAGGTAAAAGAAACTGTGGGTGGATGGATGGATAACATTTCAAAAAGGATTGCAATACATTACAATACACAATAATTGTAATGGTAAGATTTCCTTCCAATATACAGCTACTACCTGTAAGAATTGCTTTTAATGGTAAAGGTCGAATTGTTCTGGAAGTTATTATCAGAACAGTTTTTCTACACGTGGAAATAATTGTTCAGGAGATCCAAATGAATTGTATGAAAATATATACATTTATTATGTAAACTGCTTCTTATCAAGGTGAGAAGAGCGACAGCAGTTATCATCAGCCTTGTTCTGAAAATCTTATCTCACACAGGTTTATAGACCCACTGTGCAAATAGGAAAACACAGTTTAGCTGCTATTTGCCCTTGGGGCCCTCATGGAGCCGAAATGAAAGGGATGACAAACAGAAGACAGGTCAGTGTACGTCAAAAGGATCGATTAGGTTTGATCTTTTATAGTTCCTCCCTAAAACTGTGTTTGTTTTGTTTTATTCCATTAGTTTGAGCATGCAAGCAGCAGTCATTTAGGGAAGACAGAAAAGTTTTGAACTGCTTTGCATTTGGACACTGCTTGACCTCCACACACCCAAACACACCCCCATACACAGAAACACAAAATCTTTTCCTGGTAGTACAAACATTAACCTTTTTGAAGGTAACACACTCTAAGACTACTAAAATAGTACCACACAAAGTGCTTTACTCCAGTAACTACTTTGATAGTGATATAAAATGTGCATCTGCAGCTTTATAACAGAAAAAGATCCGTTTGGTGCTGGTTTTGACCCAGAAGATTTTTAGTGTGGCGCGAGGGATTTATGTTGTATACACATAACTACAAGGCTATAAGGTTACATACCATATTTTATGTAACTATTATTTAAGTATTGCAAAAGTCACCCTCACAAATGTACTCTACACTCAAGAGACACAGTATATTTCAACAACTTTATTGCAAACCGTTAAGTAACAACGTAAGTTAAATCGCCAGCATGATACATGTTATAACAGCAGGAACAGGAAAAGGGGGTGAGAGTGTCATTGTACTCTCAATATTGATTGCTGTGGTTATAATTCATAATATAATCATAACCATATCAGCCAAATAAAATATTTCCATATAAAGATATGAAAACGTGAACATGATGGGCACACGGTATCAGGAGACTGTCCGCATAAAGAGTTTACATCTAGGTCATTCTTTAGCTTTTCTACAGAATTCTTCACTGCGTAGAATTTGTAGATCAGCCTAAATAAAAATTCCTTGAACCAAGACCAAAACTTTATTACTGAGAGACTCGTGCAGAACACGCCCACGTCACTGACGTCAGAGTGCGCTCTGAAGAGTTTAAGTGGGTGGGGAAATTAAAACATAACGGTAACA
The DNA here is from genome assembly GCF_057382185.1 of Mchenga conophoros. Classification (NCBI taxonomy): domain Eukaryota; kingdom Metazoa; phylum Chordata; class Actinopteri; order Cichliformes; family Cichlidae; genus Mchenga; species Mchenga conophoros. The sequence continues at coordinate 29,452,223 of NC_140544.1, read as the reverse complement.
ATGAGTCCCTCCTCTGTTTACTAAGCCGTTTTAACTACGACGAAAGCCGCTCTCCGTGTATAAAGGCAGACGATCCTCATGTAACCCTGCTAACAATAAAGAAACCCGGGTTTTGAACACTTTTCTTAGCTACCGCATTTAAAGAGACAGCGCCGGGGCTTTCGAAAAGCATCATGGCGGACTCCAGCACCAATGGCCTCACATCTCTCGCGCGGGCTTTGTCACAACCATCTCTGGATCTGATAGAAGTTAATGATGTTTCCCCTCCACGAAGTCTTCAGCTTCATCCAGGACGAAGGAGAAAGTTGTCCAGTTGCAACTCGATTGAGAACGCCGACCTGGTAACCTCACCTTGCGCCGCGGAGGCGCGGGTCCTCGTTATCAATACTGGAGGAACTATCGGCATGACTCTTCATGAAGACGGTAGCTATGGCAATCATTGTCATCAATTATTCGTTGTTCTCCTCTGTAGCAGTTAGCTAGCATAGCCGGTGGCTTCCTCTTATTGCATGTTTGCATGTGGGTCTGAACACGAGGCGTGACAACAATCTGCACGTGCATCCGAAAATAGACTTGGGGTAAACAGCTTACCTACACAGCTGATGCCATGTGCGACTGGCGACCTTCCAAATAAACTACACCGGTGTACACATGAGCAGACTGTCTTGGTCTTGTGAATGAACATGGAAATGAAGATGCTAAATGAAGCTTGGTTTTAGTGAACAGAAATGCAAAGACGAAAGTTGAGATCAGATGTATTTACTCTGCGCATGATTCAGGGTTTTACAACAGACTTAAGTTTCGAAACAGGAGAGCAGCCAACGCCAAACGTACTACAGTGAAAACAGGTTCTCTCAATGAATAACTGAATGTTGACATTAGTTACTGTGCAACATCTGCGGTATTCGGACTTTTAAAAACCACCTGTCCCTATTTTTCAATCCATAATAAGCGACCTACTCATGTTTGTGGTTTGTTCATTGCTTTGACATTTGCAATACAACTAAATATTCTTATATGTTATGGATTTTCTAAATAAGCTGAACTTGCCTTAACTATATTTGGACAAATACCTTTCATTACTTTGTACACAATAGAGTAGATATGAGAATGTTACAAGGCCATTGTTAAATCCTCCCAATTCTTTTGACCTTTGGGCTGAAGGAAGGACAATACTCTGTGGATAAATGCTCAATCAACAATTACTTTATTACATACAATTCAACACTTTATGAGCACAAACCATCCGGATGGGGAGACATGCATGAAGAGGGTCACAGCAAAATCTCAAACTGGTGGAGGATTACTCAAACTCTTATAGCCTCTAGTGGCCCCCAGCTAGTTGTAAAAACCTAAACATTCACATTCTTTCTAACTCCAAGCGAGCCTGACTTATGGCCTTGTCTGTCTCCTCTACTATCAGAAAAAGCAAGGTCCTGACTCTCTGAAAACAGTGTTTCTTATAACTCAGCAGTATAATGCATCATAAAACAATATCATTCATTCACACAGAATCAGCAGTCTAATGCAATACAAATCAGTTTAATAACTGTAATAGTTATCACCTTCTTCTAATTCAGGAGAATAATACAAACTAAAACTACATAATAATTTCACAATCTTTAATTAGGGGTATAACATAGCATAAGATAATATGCTAATATATACCATCCATGTTCTGGTAGCAAAGAAAAGAAAAAAAGCAGCCGGAAAGCCATTTAGGCGAGGGTCATCATCCACACTTGTATTATACGTATATTATACTTAAAGCTAAATAGAGCCCAACAATCAGAGTGAACTCATCAAACACAGTGCTAGATCAGTCGCAATGTACAGTAGATCAAGGTGGTTTGTTGACCAACTGAGATATTGACAAGTGATCACAGGATTTATACCACAGCAGAAAGATCTTTTCCTCATCTAATCTCTCCCCACACCCTGGCGTTCTCCCAGCTCAGGCTTCATCAATATTCATGTCACTAACACCCAAAACCAGTTTTTCCTCAGTTTTATGCCAAGGTATGTTCTTTATGGTCTGTTTTTCAACAGATAAACAAAAGTTAAATTAAATACACTCTTTAGACATTAAATTAAGAATAAAATGATTTTATAGATTTGATATGACACTGTTATACTTACATCAAACACTGTAACTATCCTTCATTGTAGCTTAGTAAATGACTGAAATCTTTTCAGTGCCAACACACTGCCTTCGTTGTGTTGTTTTGCTCGACTCATGCTTCCAAGCCTTCTCCATCACTCTAATTCTAGCCTTTCTGTTTTGAACGCAGTGAATAGTTTGGAGCTTGTGATGAAGGTCTTCCGAGGTCTTTTCTTAATGGCTGACTTGGATAATGATATTCCTGCCTTCTGGAGAGTCTTTTTCATTTACATGGATTTTCTGAAGTGGTTTCTTCTTTGTCATGGAAAAGATGCTCTGACCATTCACAGCTATGGTGATCTGTGGGGGGTCCAGGCCTTTTTATTATTTACAGAGCTGACCAGTGTATCCTTTTTTCTTAGGATGTCCCACACTTTTGATTTGGCCACTTATAATATCCCCATTGTCTCTATGATGGGTTTTTTTTGGAGCCTAAAGATGGTCTGGTTTTTGAATCGAGAGCTTCTTTGATTACATATTGTGGGTTTTATAGCAACTGCTTCCAAATACATTATGCCGTTAGAGCTGTAATTACTATACTCTTCCTACAGTTTGGATGTAAACAGCCTCAAATTAAAGCTGAAAGTATTACTTTAGTCATATTTTAAGCCCATATTGGTTGCAATTGTAACTTGAATATGTTTTGATAAAAGGCTCAAATAACAAAAATTGCACGGACTTAACTGTAGGTCAGCTCCCTTAATATACAGTCATATGAAAAATAGTTTTCACACGACTTCTTTACAGCCCTGTGATAATGTAACTACACCCTTGTTGCTTCCGTACAATTTAGAGGGAAACTACGAGCCAGCCACTGCTGACAAATTGCACTTGATTAATTGATCATCATGAAGTGCTGTTGTGGAGGATTAAGTTTGTGTTAACACAATATGAATGATCTTAGAGAAGGAATTGTTGCTGCCCATCATTCCATCGGTCCATCATTCTATAGTAAGAAAGATTATTCACAAGTGGAAAACATTCAAGACAGATGCCTGGATCCCCAGCAAATTCAATCCAAAGTCAGACTGTGCAAGAGAGAAATTGCAAAAAACTCAAGAGCTACCTCTCAGATGCTACAGGTCTTGGTTAGTGTGTTCAATGTTAGGTTTGTTTGTACAGTATAAAAAGGCTGAACAAATATGGCGTTTTTGGAAGGGTTTCCAGAAAAAGAACATGGCAGTATAGCCTAGGTTTGTCAAACCACACGACTTCGGGAACGATGTCCTTTGGACAAACCAAACTAAACTAAATCCAGAGCGCCACATTTGGTGAAAACCAAACAAAGCATATCAACCCAAACACCTTACCAACCGTCAAGCATGGTGGTGGAGGGGTGATGATTTGGGTTTGTTTTCCAGTCACAGTACGTAGGCAACCTTTCACTCACTGGGATGATCAGGAACTCCTCTTTATACTAAACTATACTAAAATCAAATGTGAGGCCATGTGCCGGACAAAAATGATTGTTAACTGAAATATGATAATCATCAGTTATTCAGATTGCCAGTTTAAAGCTGTATTATTTGTGTGAGTTCAATGTATGTTTATTTTGCTTGACAGTTAAGATTGCATGTCCATATTATATTCTGTCTCCTAACCTTTGTGTTGTTGTTTCTAATAGTACATTTAATGTTGTCCTTTTATGTTATACTCAAGAAGATCATGTGTTTTTAAAAGTGTGCTTCAAGTGTATTTCCAGCCATAATGTTATTTTTTACAATAACCACTAGGGTTCAGTATGAGAGTGTTGTTGTGGTGTTGAGATGACAGCATATCCACTGTGCTCGCTTTCCATTAATAGTAATCCTACTAAAAGCAAACTGTTAAACATTAAATATCTCTGTTGTTTTTCTGCTCTTTAACCTACAGTTCTTGCCCCACAAGCCAATGCTTTTGTGAAGAGCCTGCGTAAGCTGCCCATCCTCCATGATGAGACATATGCTCACCAGACCCGCATGTATGAATACTATGGATCTGACACCTTGGTCCTGCCGTAAGTGCACCCATTAGTCAACATGTAGATATATATATCTGTATTTAACAAAAAGAAACCACATGCTGTACTATTGGTTGCCATATGTATCAGAGGAAGACTACATAACTGTGTTTGTAATATTTTAAACATGTTTCCTTATCCTTATTTGAAAACAGAAAATTAACAGTATTTTCTGTTGTCACAGCCATGAGGCATTAGCTCATAATTTGTCTTCATTATTAGCATCTTGTGAGGCCTGTGTTACTGACAGAGCAAGAGTAGGTCAACAACAAAGAAAAGGATCGCATGTAAATTTGTAATGTTGCTTATTTTGAACTAAAAGTTTGAAATCCTGTGTGTTTTTATTTCCTTTATACCTAATTTATTACATTAATTATGTCATTTATTTAACTTGAGACCGTCTCACTTCACAGTGAAAAAATGTTGCACTTCATCTAATGTGCAGTGCTTTTCCTGAATGGCTAAACCTGACAGCTATTTGGATCTTTATAGATCCAAACTTTGTGTTTATAGTATGTGCAGACCGTCCTCAGGACAGTGAGATATAATGTATTTCAGGTGTTTTTGCAAGAGCATTCGTTATACAGGCTAAATCGCCCTATATCTTGGATCTGCCCAAGATGGTAACTGCACACAGTGCAAGATATGTTTCCTATCTGGAAAAGCAGAGGCTGAAAATAAAACAAGTTACATTCCTGTTAAGAGATGCACTTATTTTTATTACCCTTAACTGCTTTTGTCACTTTAACAGGAAGCCAGCGCCCCATCCCGACCTGCACTTTCACGGGTGTTGTAGTACTGGTTGCATTGTGTTTGACTTCTCCCTGCTTGAGATTGGTTTGATGTCTCTGCTGTACTTAACACCACTTGCTTGGGTGTGCTTCCCTGTTGGGAAGTGCATGCCTACGTGTCTTTCGGCAGTTGGAAAAAGTTGCTTGTTGCTTGAAGTAATTCTGTGTCTCTTACTCCGGCTAATTTTGAACTCTGTAACTAACAAGGCAGCTGTACAGCGTCTCGTTCCTGATATAAGCAAAAGATAGATTGCAGTGTTGCATGTTTAACTTTATTTTGTCTTGTTTTGTCATGCTTGTGTGCAGTTGAGTGAATTGGGCTCGGAGCCGATTGACAAGCCCTTTAGGGTCTTCATCGTCAGTAGAAGTAGCCTTTTCCAGAGACACTAATTTCCTCTCTGGCCTCATGTTGACTGCTATTATAAAAGTGGGTTTAGTCCTGTATTATAGTAAAGATATCAAGGTATCTATGGCCCTTGAAATGGTAAGTATTTTCTAAAGATAGGTTGTTAGAACTTCGTTATTTTATTATCTGTGAGATATATATATGCCATCTTCTTATGTTTTTCATTAATATTCTACTGATTGAATGTTTTTAGGTGTTCAGCACGTCTTAACACTTGCTCATCCTTGAGTTTGCAGTGTTCATATCAACTGAATTAAACTCACATGCAAATTTAATAGGCATACCGTTGATCTTATTCAAGAGCTGATCCTACGTCTATTATTTCAGAGGGGAATTGGTTTATTGATTAACTGCAAAGCTTTATTCATGTGATGTTGAGAGGCAATGCCACAGGGCTGTTTGCTTCCACCTCCAGCGTCCTTCCATGCGTTTATTATTCTGAGCATATGAAGTGTCTTAGCATGAGTATGGTAATGTGTAGCTTTGCTAAACCTTAGGACACACTGCCAGATATATGAATAATTGGTGATTTGAATAGTGTTTTTTTTAGGCACTTTTCTTCTAGAAGATCGACAACATATGTTCTTGGGTCATGTGTCGACTTGAGGCTAATTAGTAGAGTGTCTATAGGACCCCTGCTTGGATGGACTGGGGCTCACCCGCTCTTCCCCCTGCTGTTCCATTCACCTCCTATCTCTATGCTATAAGGCTGCCCTATGGTAATGTGGGGGGTGTTCTACGGTGTTTCTTTAAAAGGGAGATTAAAAAGAAAATCGCTTCATGGCTTTTCAGTCAGTCACGCTGCCTTACATGGAGCGTGGCAGGTGGGGCTGTGGGACGCCTGCGTTAAACTGCACTTACAGGCAGCATAAATATGTATGTATGAAAGACTCCCTCCCTATTATTTGCAATGAAAAAGAAATACAGGCTTTTGCTCCAACATGATACGAGTCACCAAAGAACCTTCAAAATATATCGGATAAGCTATCTTGTGTCCATAAATGTAAGTGTTCAGTCATGTAGCTGTGCAGGAAATTGGGACTCTACTGTGCTAAACAAAAATGCTTAACTTTTAAAGTGCTGCACTGTCTAACTTGTGTGACTTTGCCCCTCCCTTTTACCCTTTGAAAATTCTTTGTGTGCGTAAACCTGAAACAGGTTTTGGCGCCCTGTTGCTCAGACAGAAGGCCCAGCTAAACGGATTTTGAAGTCAGCGTTTTTAACATTCCCTTACGCTTCTTTAAGCTCACATCTCCCCTTTAACCAGAACCTGATCCAGCTTTTATTAAATGTTCACCACAATACATAATACGTAATAATTTATCCCAGTAAAGACTTTAATTGCTTGTTGACTGCGTGAACTTTTGAAGTTGAATATTTGTACTTGGAACGACCAACACCGCTGCTTTATTATTGGCTGTATAATCTGTCACTGTTTGGCTTTGTGTAAATGTTCCTATAGAGAATGCAGCTCATAGATAAACTGGACTGTTTTCTCTTCCAGACTGAGTAAACAAAACAAGAGGATAGTCTACACTATCTTGGAGTACAATCCTTTATTGGACTCTTCCAATATGACCACAGATGACTGGGGTAGATTTGGAAAGGACATTGAGGTACTTGCTACTCTTTTTAATTTGTTGTTGTGCCTTTATATTACTTAAATCCTGCTTTTAAAATCTATCTGGCCATGTGAAATTATCTCCATTATGATAATTATTTTCTTATTTCACCCCAGAGAAACTATGAAAGCTACGATGGTTTTGTGATTCTTCATGGCACAGACACTATGGCTTACACAGCCTCTGCCCTGTCCTTTATGTGTGAGCATTTGGGCAAACCGATCATTCTCACGGGCTCACAGGTAAGAGCTGCTATCCTCAAGTCACTAACTAACCAGCAAATAAACCAGGGTTTACTGCTTTGTTAAAATGAGACACTTTCTGTCTTTAGGTACCCATCTATGAGATGAGGAATGATGGCAGAGACAATCTACTTGGGGCATTACTAATTGCTGGACAATTTGTCATTCCTGAGGTGAGATAAAGAAGATGGTTTATAGCTGCTAATTGACTGCAAACCTTATTAGAAATGTTGGATTGTGAGAGAGAAACTGACTGAATGTAATACCCTGATAGCCAGTTGTTGCTTTGTTTTCTCTTAGCTCTGTTATATGTTAGTGATTTAATCAATCAAGAAATAAATTATTAAGTTCATCTTATGAACATGCATTTGTTAGGTGTGCCTGTATTTCTACAACAAACTCTACAGAGGGAATCGTGTGACCAAAGTGGATGCTGGGAGCTTCAATGCATTCTCATCTCCTAACTTGGCCCCCTTGGCCACTGCTGAAGTGGATATTACAAGTAAGGAACCAATAAACTGCTTACGTAGAAAATAAATCACTTTTTGTTTTTAAAGGATTATTTTTTTAATGGAGTTTCTTCAACTTTCCGCCAGTCAACTGGGATACAGTGTGGAGGGCAAACACCACAGCAAAGTTTCAAGTCAAGACTGAGCTGAACCGCAACGTAGGCCTGCTTAGGCTATTCCCAGGAATCACTGCGTCTACTGTAAGTTTCAGGGAAATGTAGTTTATTTAACTTTTTATTAAAGTGGTATAAAATGTCATTTTTTGTTTAATGCTACTGGTGTAGCCTGTGAAGTGGACCATGGATGTAATTTTGGAATATTTACCAGATGTTCTGAAGCTACCGCTTGTCATTATTTGGATAGAAGAATGAAAATGATAAAAACTAAACAGCTTGCTCCTTAGAGTGCCTCACTAATCACTCAGAGCGGCCGCCCTGACAGTTGTGTATAACTTTAAGTCTTAAATGCAACCCTGTACAACCTTACAGCTAAGGTCACAAAAAAGATTAAAACACTCACTAGCACCATAAACAAACAGCCAGCTTCATGTAACTCAGCAGTCGTATTGTCTTCTCCAATGTTGTCCTTTTAAACATGGGAGTCTGTTTTCTCACATTTTGAGACAGCCTCATTTGGCTGCTTGAGGAACTGCAGTATTTGGACTTGAGCCTTGGCTTCATTTCTAAGCCTCAGAGGTTCCAGCTTACTTACGCTGTTTCCAATTAAAACCAAATGACATGCAGTCAAGTGCTGAAATGAGTATGTTAAAATTGCCGGCATGGTGCAAATCTTTAAGCCGAGAAAGTTGTAATTGCCTCCTTTTTTTCTGTTGTACTAGATCACCTGTTCTTCAAAGGTAACAGACTGTTGTTTTGTCTGCAATAAAATATAGTTAACTTCAATGTAATTGCGCTATTAGCCTTCTTCTGTTACTTTCCCAGTCATGTAAGCTGCCATCAAAGCTCAAGCCAGAGAAAGATGAGACGGAGTTATGGGCCATGTCCAATCCCCCTGTAAAGAGGGAGGGTTGCTACAGATACTGTAACATTTAGCTGCACCTCCCCCTGCAGCGTCTGCTGGGGGAGCGACTTTACTGTCTCAATCTGCTCCCACTGCCCAACTCTGCTATCAAGGCTTTCTTACAGCCTTTAACTGCTTTTATGAGGCACCGTTTTGATTAGGCACTTGGCTCTCGTGTGTCCGCACTCTGCAGTACGGGAGCTTCATTGGTAATCTGTGTCACACCTTTCTTGTCAAACTGCTTATCGCATCAAAAAATACTGAGTGAACCTGGAACTTTTAATGTCACCTTCTTCTCGCATTTTATGGTAACTGGCACAAACTTGCCAAGTGACTTTATGCTTGCTAACACCTTCAGATTAATTGCTCTCCTTTCTGCCATTTGAGTCATCTGCCATTCTAGTCATATGCCATGGCTAATGATGTGGTGTAGGGCTTCCCAGTGCCAACCAGCCAACCAGTGACTGAGATACTCTGGTTGCAGAGATGGCACCAGATGGGCTTTTAGGAGAGTGAATGGGTTGCATGGAGTTAAAGGGGCTGCAGGAAAAATAACACGGAATACTAATTTCTCATCTTGATTCTGCACAGTTGAGTAGCCAGTTAAGATGGCCATAAATTTTGGGTGTTTATAACCTGAAACTGCGCTCATCTTTGTCCAGGTAAAGGCTTTCCTGCAGCCACCCATGGAAGGAGTGGTCCTGGAAACCTACGGCAGCGGAAATGCCCCCGATAACCGCCCTGATCTCCTGGAACAGTTAAAGAAAGCCACTGATGCCGGTGTCATCATCATCAACTGCACGCAGTGTCTGAGGGGGTCGGTGTCTACATCCTACGCCACTGGCAAGGTAGTTCATGACGCTTGGTAATTAATCACAGTCTTGTTAATATGTTCAGTTGAGTTGGAGAGAGAATGAATCAATCAGGTCACTTATTCCTGTGATTGATACTACAGGTCTTGATAGAAGCCGGCCTGATAGCAGGAGGCGACATGACTCCAGAGGCTGCGCTGTCAAAACTGTCCTACGTATTGGCCAAGAAGGAGCTTGCTCTGGAGGCGAAGAAAAAGGCTGGTGGCACTTTCAACACTTTCTTTTCCATTATGTGGAAGCTTTTAAAGTAACAAAGTGCTAAAAGATTATTATTTTTTTGTGACTCTGTCCAGATGATGGCAGAGAACCTGCGAGGTGAAATGATCGCTGACTTGGCAGGAGCCAAACTGTGCCTGAGTGACAGCCGTTTCATCCAAGTCATTGCCAAGTCTCTAAGCGTCAGCTGCAAAGAGGTAAGGGTAGCAGTGCATTTCCGCAGACTTTCAGCTCTGGGGCTAACTTTAGGTTATTAGGAGCTTGTCATTTTGCCATACTTGATGACTTGTTTTCATATTCAGAGAAATTGCGGGTTTTAAAATTCTTGGAATCTGGTTTCAAAAGGAGCTGGAAGCCATCCGAGATGCTCTGACTCCCACGCTGGCATGCGCCGCTGCTAAGATCGGTGACATTGAGGCCTTAAAAGCCCTAAAAGAAATGGTAAGCAATCCCACGACCTTCACCACATGCTGTAAAGTTAATCATTATTTCCTGTTTTTGAGTCTCCAAACACATTTTACCCATTTCTTTCCTGGTCATGTTTGGCTGTAAGGTCATTGAACTTTGGAAAACTTTTCCCACTGGTAGATTTTCAAAACATTTTCAGGGTCACACTTCCATTTTGTATTAGAGCGGTGTAGTCAACACGCAGGCACTCAGACAAGCAGAACTAGAGGACAGACTGGTAAGGCAAGCCTAGAGTTGTCTCCACAGTCGCATGTACATGTCTGTATGTGGATTGACTGGTATGCAGCTGCTGCCTAGATTACCTTGAAGTTTTCAAAAATATATTCTGCCCTCACGTAAGGGCATTGGCTGCTTTTCACTCATTTTTGGTCCAGACCTTGTTTATTTTTATTTTTTGTATATTTGTTAAGCCACTTAACACTGACCCATGAATCATTCAAGCATAAAAAAGCAGCAGATGAACAGTATTTGAAAGTCATGTCCTTAAGAAATAGTAAAGAAAATCCAGCAAAAACCTTCCAGTTGATGATCCCTCTAATGTTCACTGAAGCCTCTGCAGAAAAGGTAGAAGGGCGGCTGTCAAGCAGCCACTCTTAAGGAAAGTAAGCAGGGAGAAAGGGCTGAGATATACCACATTAGACAAGAAATTTAGTTAAAATCGGTAGCAGCAGGTCTTAAGAAGTGATCAAATTGAAAATTTTGGTTCAAATCATTGTCAGTATCTACAGAGGAGATCGAGAGAGAGCTACAACAGTGAGTGAATACAAGCACGGTGGATGGTGACGTTGTCAAAATTGATGCAATTATAAACACAGAAATGTGCTGTCAAATTTTGATCCGATGTAATGCTAATTGGAAAGCATCAGATTGGCAACGGCTTCATTTTTTCAGCATGACGGTGATCCCAAACACACTGTCAAACTAAAAGCATACATGGATAAAGACAAACAAAAAAACAGTGGGACACTACCAGGCATGGGTTGGCCCTCAGAGCCCAGACCTCAACATTACTGAAGCAGTGTGGAATCATCCTCACAAAGAATGGAACAAAAAGCAGCAAACATCCAGAGAAGAGCTTTGAATGTCCTTCAAGAAGCCTGGAGAAGTATTCTTGAAGACTGCTACTCAAACAGTTTGGCACTTTAGATCCTCAGATGAGTGGAAAAAAAATCAGCCACAGGTTTGGCATCGCCCAAATCTAGCAGTGGTGTAAGGCTTTTCGATCATTCTAGTTGTACACTCAAGTTTTAGTCTTTTTCAGGAGATTTTTTATTATTATTTTTGTAATTTTGTTACGCTGTCTGAAACAGGTTTCTCTTGTGATTGAGCATTGAGTCTCACTGGGATTACCCGTATAAATAAAGATTAAATAAAATCAATACATCATCTCACCACACTAACCTTTAAACCACCAGCACACACACTGAGGATTTTCCCTTTCCACAGGGCAGTAACTTATGTCTGGTGGACTACGATGGACGCACACCCCTTCATGTTGCTGCCTGTGAGGGCCACCTCAAAATGGTGCAGTACCTACTGAGTCATGGAGCTTCGGTCCACACTAAAGATCGCTATGGCGACACACCCCTATGCAATGCTGTGCGTTTCAGGTAAGACTTGTCTTGTTTCGAAACAGTAAGGGCCAGTGTGTCTGCCTGTATCTTGCTGTTAAAGTAATATTGTCATTTATGAATTTGCAAACACAACAATTTAAATCCCCCCCTCTTGGCAATTAGACATCTGAGGATCTCCTGCAAATATGTTTAATAGCTGCTACAGAGAGGACTTCATTACATGAGCTGCTGATAGGTTTTGCTCAAATGGCAAGAAAGCAGCAGCGGCTGGGGGGAGGGTGAAACCAGGAAGGGGCTCGTAATGGAGTTTAGAGGCCGGGCAATAATTATAAGCTAATTAGGCTAATTGTCATCTGACAATTTAGGCAGTGTTTATTTTTACCAAAGCTGTATTTTTAATTTTGTGTCATTCACTGAGGTTGCTCTAAACGTCTGTCAGGGAATAGCCAGGCGTAACATTTCAGGGCTATGTTGAGCCTCAGGGTGAAAACGTTGTGTGTGTCAGAGCTGCGACAAATGGCTCATCTCTTTCAACGGTTGGTGCTGCAAGTGTGGACTTGTTGCGTTTGTGATGGCAGAGGGATGCACTGGAGCGCAGACACCTGTTGTTACACTTCCTGTAATGTGCTGCACAGCTTGAGCAGCTATTCCCCTTCTTAATATTTTCACTGAAATAACAAAAGTAATAAAAGTGGAGTTTTAAGTTGCTGTCAGGGATGCGCGAGCACATTGTGAGCCACATTTCGTACTGTATTAAGAGCCTAATGCCCATATAAGGAGAGGCAGAGAGGACAGAGAGAGAAACCTGAAAGAAATGTGGGGAGTGCCCTCTGAACCAGTCCTACCAGCTTGCTCCCCGGTTCATTGATGAGAGTTACTGGCTTATGCTCCGCAGGAAGTCCCTAATAGGTTCTCTGGCTGTTGCTCTCCATACAGCTAAACAATTAGGCACAAAATTGAGCTCTTACTAGCTTACCCTGTCGCTTTGTCACACAGGTCTTATTCAGAAAGTCTGCGGGTCAGTTGTGGAAACTTTTCAGCCTTTGCTTTTAATGCACATTTCTTGTCACCGTGAAAATCACTGCATGTGACTCCTGCGTGGGCGGCTCTTTGCGGGGGACAACAAACTTGTTCGTACTTGCCAAACGACGATTACTGCCACACAGACTCTTTCGCTCCAAGTCTAAATTACAGTGTGAATGAAAATGTTGTTTAAAATTAGCATTATATCTAATTACACTTAATAGGTAGTTATGTCTGTTTCTTCTGATTCAAACGAATATGCTTATTAAACATAAGCCCTTTTATTAATGAGATATAGGCTCTCTGGCATCTCGCTAAGAGACGGAGATGGAGTGCACGAGCATCATTTGGTTCACGTGCAAAGGACTCGTCACACTTGTTGTAACTGAGATTGTCATCATCACTTCTCTTGAAGTCTAGCCAAACTTCTGAGTATTTGGGCCCATCATTAATAGCAGGGTCTATGTGTGTGTGTGCTGCAACAGCTGCTCTCGATTGGACACAGGCACCGAGAGGGGAAGACCTGACTTTTGAATTGAGAATAGCAAAAATGCACCATAATCTAATGTCCTAATACAACTGCAATTAGAGAGAGATTTATAGTCACAATGTTGTGTTGTGTTATTACATTCCTTGAAACTTGTACCATGTGGAATATGTTACTAGCTCTGTCTTAAGGTTTGCAAGAGTTACAGAAAAGTGATCAGTTGCGATGCCCTTTTATTAATAGAAAAGAGTGCATGTGTGAATGGTGATATACAGTAACAATAACTCTGTGATTACATGCTCTCTAACTTAGACACAAGGAAGTTGTGAAGCTGCTGAGAAAGACCGGAGCTCATTTCTCCAGACATGAGTTGGAGGAAGCAGGAACTGAAATGTGCAGGTCAGACACAAAAAAGGAAGTATTGTAACAATTGTACACAGCCACTTCGTTGCTCCACCGTCACTAATGACCCATCCTACATAGCTGACACAGGTGCAACCAGTTGTCCCACTCTTACACAAACTGTAGGAATGCTCCCTAACAGCATAGCTTCAGATCTGTTCTCTATCTGTAGTGTCAGTGAGTACGTGTTGTTTTTTTTTCCCCTTTCTTTCTTTCTTTTTTTTTTTTAATCTGCCCGAGACACTAAACAGGTTTTGTTAAGACCGTTCCAATTTCCAGTTTCAGGAACACACCTTTCATATGATAAGCATTGCATGTGTCACTATGAAGATAAACCTCAAGCTCCTGTGGCTCATGTGGCTCAGTAATACTGAATGTTCCATTGATATGCTTTTGCAGTCTTTCCACAAATTTCCTTTACACAAGCTGTTCTTTGCCCAGTGTATAATATTATATTAATACTGATTTTGGAGAAATGAATCCTGTTGCTGTAATAATGCTTTTACTTTGTGTGCATCAGCCTGGCAGCCAATGGTGACCTGGATGGTCTGGAAATCTGGAGCCTTGCTGGAGCAGACTTAAATCAACCAGGCTATGATGGGCAGACTGCAATTCAATTGGTGGGTTTGTAGGAAGGCATATTTCTATTTTATTAACACTTAGCAGTTCACAAAGTTAAAAAAAACTTCTCCATCATCGCCTGTCACAGGCACAAGTTGTCGGCAAAAAGGATGTGGTAGCATTTTTGCTCCGACTCGAGAGCAAAAAATCAAAGGTATGCTCTGTTTTCTCCATTTTTCAGCTTTACTCTTCTGCAGGGCAAGCTTGGTTTCTCTGTCTATAATTTTCTCTCAATTACTTTGTTTAATTCCAGAAAGTATTGGGTGAATTTAATGATGATGATGATGATGATGATGATGAGGAAGAGGTAAAAAAGATGTAGCCCAAGTGTGTGTGTTTCCCTGTGTCTACATTCCCCATACTCAGCATGAGATCAAACCCTGTGCATGACTGCATTGGCTCCCTTTTTTCTTTGTCTACAATACCTTTTGCTTATTATCCATCATGACCTGTTGTCACTGGGTTGTGTGTCTCAGCGCAAAGTGCTAAAGAGGAATTGCATACACTTGGAATGGTCACCAAATTGGGTGGGAATAACGTGCCAAATCTACAGAGAAATGGCTCTGATCTGGAAAGCCATTAGCTAGCATGCTGATTGAAAACCTGGGGGAAGCGGGCTTTTTTTGGGGTCTGGGTTTCTGGTGTAACCAGGACATCCAATAGAAGTATATTTTAATAATTCCATACTTCCTGTTCAGTTGTAGTTTACAAATAGATTCCTTTTGAAAATCAAATTAAAACCCTAAATTTATGTCAGGTGATAGGTGACTATGTCCACATAGCATTTTGGTCAATGCACTCACTCTTTGGGTCTTCACACACCTTGTTCACCTGCATGTACCCACACCTGCTCAGATCCCACTGGTTGAACTGACACACAAGCAGACTGCAAAAGGAAATCGGAAAAGCTCCTAGTGCCAACAATATATTATATTATAACCGGGTCGACTGTGGCTCAGGACATAGAGTAGGTCATCTGCCAACTGGAAGGTTGGTAGTTAGATCCAGTCTGCATGTCAGCTTAACCTTGGGCAAAAATGAGCCCTGAGTTTTGATTCATCCATGAGAGTGTTAGTGTTTAGGTATAGAGAAAAGCACTGTGTGAATGTGTGTGTGATTAAGTGCATATGGCTTGTAGTAAGAAAGCGCTTTGAGTGCTCACTTAGACTAGAAAAGCAGTGTGTGTGTGTGTGTGTATGTATGTATGTATGTATGTATGTATGTATGTATGTATGTATGTATGTATATATGTATATATATATATATATATATATATATATATATATATATATATATATATATATATATATATATATATATATATATGTATATATATATATATATATATATATATATATATATATATATGTATATATATATATATATATATATATATATATACATATATATATATATATATATATGTATATATATATATATATATATATATGTATATGTATATATATGTATATATATATATATATATGTTGAAAATCATTTAATCGTTAATAGAAGTAATCAAGAAAAATATTCATGAGGATAAGCTGCTTCCTTACTGTGTAGATGTTTCTCTCTGGCTCTGAGAAACTTGAACTGACAGCTTTACTAAATAATAACTTAATCATTGATTAAAATGAGCTAATTGCCAGCTTAATTTGTAACCTGCTCACTTTGCAAAACAACTATTGCATGAATTTGAGCCAAACGTGTGTCAGACCCCGTTTATCACCAGAGATACATCAGATAACATCTGATAACATCTGTGTGTGTAATTGTGGTTGGAGATGAAGCGTTTTATTGAATTCTGCTGAAACACCAGCCACCCTTGCATATTAATCCTGTCTCTGTTTGTCCCCGTGGCAGAGCGGAGTGATCCAATTCAAGGCTACCCCACCGGCACTTTGAGCTGACGCTACCTGAACCAACAATTGTCCTCTGCTGGCATCCATTTAACTGCTGAGGTGTTCTCTGCACAACGTCCGGCTACTTTTCACAAAATTGCTCTCTTCTTGGATGTCATCTGATTGCATGTGTTCTTCAAAGCCATCGCTGCTGCAGTCTTCCTCTCCAAAAATATTAATAACACAAAAGACTGTGTAACTGCTGAGGGCATGGTGCCCAGAGAAAATAAGTGGATGTATGTACATGAAGTTGTTGCAGACTTTTCTGTGTATAAGGAAACTGGTTACAGTGCTGACTGTTTTAATCAAATGTTTTATTTCTATGTATGTAGTAAATGTGATGTCCAATTAGGGAATTATGCCATTTGAGCAGAACCTATATATATATACACATGAACATTACAATATAAAGTAATATTTTCTCCTTGTGTAGCAATATATGTGTCATAGCATAATATCTGGACGTACAGGGTACATTCACAGATTTCTATGCTGTTTCTTTTATAGTGACATGCTGCAAAATCTCAGTTCAAATGATTCTAGGATTTTTTTTTTTTAATTTTATTTTATTTTTATTTTGGATGGTGTCCAAACTACCCATGCATTTTGAGCCAAAGTATACCTCTGTTCCCAGAGCTTTTCATTTCCTCCTGCTACAACAGGTATTTCAGAAACCTACAGTTTAAACCTTTGCAACTCATCTAGCGTGTTTCTTGTTCTGATTGTTGAGCCTGAAGTGTCACATATCTCTTTCTTTAAGATGGAAAGGGGAAATCCAGAGTATTGTGTGAGACATAAATGCTTTAAAGTGTCACGGTTTCTGTTTTCCTTAATGTGTTTTAAATGTCTTTTCGCATTCTTTACATTTGTAATCACAAATGAATGACATTTACTTATTCGTTACTTTAGTTAAACATGAGGAAATGTTAAACATTGCTACTCCTGTTTGGTTTTCAGTAACGTTAATACCAATCTGGGCAAGAGTCATTCACGTAAATGTTTTGTGATTACATGTGTGTGCATATACATCTTAGTTATTTTAAATGTATCCTGTTGTTTCCATTGCTGCTGTTGCCTCTGCTGCTGCAAATCAGGAACTCTGGGAGATTTAGTTTGTTCTGTGGATGAAAAAAAGAGGCAGAAATAAATTTCTTCTTTCAGAGAAATGTCTCCTGTGATCGCTCCCATGTTGCACAAAAAAAATAAAAAACACATGGACTGCTCCATGCCTGATTCTTGAGCAGTTATCACTTTTACATACAATAAAATGTTTTAAAAACTTAAAAATGAAATTGGAAAACTTTTTTTTTTTTAAAAAGGCTGGAAATAGTCGTTTTCAAAGGCGTGGTTTAGTTAAAGGCTAATCTAAAAACATAGTGGGGTTTTCCCCCTATTTATTTTTTTTTAAAGAAAAGTCAAGTGAAACGGAGTCCCTCTGAGACCACTGAAATGTCTATGAAACTCCCATCTATAATTTATCTCGTGCAGGCCATTCAGTGATTTAAAAGCTAGTAATACAATCTTAACACTGACAGGTAGCCAGAGTATCTGCTTAAAATAGGTGTTACATGACATGAAACCCAAACACAGCCCTTCAGCTCACACAATGTAAGACTTTGTGAGACAATTGATAGTTTCATCAGAAATTAAACAAACTACAAAGACAAAGATAACGTGAAATTCCTCATGTTCATGTGATAGCAGTTGCTATCTTTGTCTTGAGCGTGGCTGCCCAGTCGTGCTCCTACTGGTGGAACCCAGCTCATCCGGTTGGACCTGCACGGGCCTCATTCCTGCCTGAATGTGAGGCTTGTACGAACCAACCCCAAAACGCTATATAAAGAGCTCTTAACCCTGCAGTTAGTCAGTCTGGGCTGGGATGACACAAAGAAACACCACCGCGAGGAAAGAACTATCTCTAGGTAAGTCTTCTCAGCGCACGTTGGCTGAAACCCCTTGTTAGTTTTTGCGTATTTGCTCTCCATCAGGCCCAGTGTGAAATCTGCTGTCGTGATGTGTTTGACTTGTGCCTTAACCGACAGATTAACAGAACTTAATTCTGTCTGTTGTTGTTTCTTTCACTAGTGAGATCAGCAGTTTAGAGGACGGACCTTGCTATGAAGACGTGCGTAGTCTCTCTGATTAAGTGGTTCTCAACAGTTCAACAGTTCTTTAACAAAATTGTGAAATGTTTAGGACCACTTGACCAGTACGACAAATGCTCCCACCTTTGGAGAAGAAGCTACACTGTTCTCGAGTGACTCTATACCAGAAAGGTCTAACGTTTGCCTTTTTTTAAATTAATTTTTTTTAAACGACAGAGTGAATTGCTCTGCTTTTCTTCTTCCTTAATGCACGCCTTTGTCTCCTACTCTCATTGTGCCCCCTTGTGTTGCAATCACACCTGCAATCCAGGAGCTGCGGGGAGCTGTAAAAATCTTCAGGGTTCAGTAATTTCATTCTGCTGGCGCACATACAAATTTTTTAACAGCTCTGCTGCTCCTGCTGCTGTAACACCCGTCCTTTTCACTGCTTTACTGTTGCTGCTGTTCAGAAGTCAATAAAGAACCATTTGTCACTAATGGGTATGCGTGGGATTGTGTACTTTACGTCTGCAGGGATGGTCGCTGTCCAAAGTACTGAAAATTGCAACTGTGGTAAATATGGAAAAATCACATCTGCTGCTATCTAATTTGACAAAACAGAGAAAAATAATTGCTGGTAAGACATTTTAATCAACAAATAGTTAAGCGTGGAGCAGCTATTTCCCCATTTAACTTGGTTTAATATCATTTTTCCTGGGCTGTTGTTTTCCCGTCTGTATTATATTGATTAAATCATTTATTAGTCTAAATTAGTTTAAAAAGCCTCTAAACTGAGATAGACTTAATTAAAGCCACAGGTTTGCATTCAGGTCTCTTATCTGCTTAAAGGTTTGATGAGAAAACCAAAACTAAGGACTCACAATCTGACACAAGTAAATCCAAATGCTTTTTCCCAGGGAAGGGAAAGGCTACTCTACATTGCATAAATCATTCATGAAAGCAGTGTGCACCATTTATTCCCCCTCCCCTTTTTAGACAGCCCCCTTCCTTTTTTTCTTTTGATCTCCTCCATGCGCCAAGAACTATCAATATTTGCTAAACGTTTCTCACAAAGCCTGTCCGTGCACCGGGAGAAGCTGCAGATCGAGGTCTCACAGTCAGAGGATAAGACATAGGAGAGGACTTAATGAGATGCCCAGAGCGATTTCCCTGTACGTGCGCAAGGGCAGCAGATGTAGCAGCACACGAAGTCCCAGGGGATCCCGTCTTTGGAATTTCATCAGCGGCCAGAGGAGACTCAACCCAGACCTCCTCCAGAGGGGAGGGCTGGGTGACGGACATGGTAAATCATCTTTACTATGAATTGCAGTTATTGCTCTTCTCACAACCCCTGTCTCTCCATCACACAAAAGAAGGTGTCTGTGTTTGCGTGCATGCACGCGTGCATGCGCAACAGCGGGTGTGATGAGTTGCGTTGTTCTGGGGATAAAACAAATGATTAACCCCCCTCTGCTTAGCTGTCAAGTCATAATTGTTGCACCAGAGTCACTCTTGATCTTCTCTGCCCTCCTGAAAGACAAAGAAAAACTTTGCTCCATGCAGCCGCCGCTCTCTCCCGGTGACCTTACAACTTTCCAGCAGTCAGATCAGATACGTCACACTTACACTTACCGCCACTGTGAATAAAAGTTGACTGTATTTGGGCTCTGATACTAATGAGCTAAACTAATAAAACGATTGAAGTTAAAGATAAATTTCACCCAAGATATGATTTCCGCTCAGCTAGTTCATTTGTTAAGTTAAAGGAACCATCCACAGATTTCAACCTCAGCCAACAGGTGTACTGCTGTTTCCAGGGGCTTTGAAGGCACCTTTTAAAACTCAGAGCTAAATAAAGCTAATCATGTCATAGTCTTATACCACGGAGCCCAATATACCACATACCACACCAGCCTGTGGTGTTTCTTAATTTAAACTGCACTCTCAGGTGCAACATATAGCCTATCAAATATTTGTTTCTGCTCTTATGGGCTTTGGTGGTGACACTTAACCCCATTATATCAATTTAATCCAAAAGAAATAATGCGGATTCTTACAGCTGTAACATTAAAAAAAGCATACTTTGTCAATTTGAATTCAGTTTTCAAGAAATGCGAGCCAGTGTTTCGGTGAAACCACCACGGGTGCCGCGTTTCACAGTGACACGTAGCTCACCGAGGAGCGGCTCCATGTGCATGACATCATCACTACAGTTTGTTTCCGTGCAGTCCAGTCTGAGAAGAAAAACTGGTTTATATTCGTAAATTAAACCCGGGCAGGACAACACTCTGATTATTCTGTTTAACGCCTGTTTTCATTCTAAAAACTAATCGTCTCTAAATTTTTTTTTTTTTTAAAGACAACTCATTACTTTTATAATAGATCCGCTGGATCACAGGGAAACCACCCACTGGCCTCGTTCTTAATCTCACTATCTTAGCCGCATCTTGCTCGAAGAGTTGAGGCTATTCGCTGCATAGTGATTGGCAACCATGCGATCTTACTCAGTTATAACTGTTAGTTCCATTTTTAAGCAGCAAACACCTTAAATTATCAGGAATTTCAGCACTCGGGAGATTTTTCCGCCTTGGACATCTCACAGGAAATTTGAGCTGATCTGATTTCGATACAGACTGTAATAAAGTAAAATCAATCAAAAGCTGATCTGTTTCAATCCAAACAAAATTGGCTATCACTGCAGATAACCGTCATCACGGTAAACAAATCAAGTGCCTCATATTTGATTATATCCCAGACTGGCTTCTACAGCAACACTTTAACCACAGAGCTGCAGTACATTCTGCTGCAGGAAGATTATAGGAACATTATATATGTATATAAGACAAACATATAACATAGAAGCTTTGATTGGGTCGTTACTGCAAGCCCCTACATGAATAATACAGGAATATTACAGGGGGTCTGCCGTTAGGGGTTATAGCCGGATTGTCATTGTGTTTTACGTGTTCGTCCAGGGGGATGACAACGACGCACCAGCAAATCGGCTATGAGAGCAGGTCATCTCTATCTGAGGGAACAGAGAGCGAGAGAGATGGAGAGAGAGGGAGGCTGAGTGAGGGGGAGAGAGGAAGGGAGGGAGGGGGAGAGGAGAGGAGATGAGATGAGAGTGCAGCAGATGCACAAGGTGCTCCTTCTCTCTCAGACCTGCAACAGCACTCAAAGATCATGGATAATAAAAAAGTATTTCAGTGGATATAAACACCTTTTTGCGCACCGGATGGATTGCAGTGCTTGTTTCCCTCCCTCTTATTGGGCTGCTGGAAGTCGTGGCTATTTTACGCACACGTGCGAGCGCTCAGCTTGAATGACTGAATGTCCGGATTAAAAACCCCTTTGGATCTTTTTAGGGGGTACGAGACATATAAAATAGATGGCTGTAAGAATCAAATAGGTTTCCCAGGGAGTGGAATATTTTCTAGGGTACACTTGCAGCCCACATGGCTTTACCAAACTCACCGGGGTCTCCCGAAGCTGGGAAGCCCAACCCCAGCGTCATAGACCTGGGGACATTCTTCGTCGACTCGGACATTATATTTGGGTTTACAAGTCACCTGCTGAAGAGAAAAACAAAGGTAAGAGTTTTCTCAAGGGATGTTTGAAACAAACGCTATCTCAGAGAGCATGTTCTTGCTGGAGCGCTGTTTGCACAAGTGGGAAACAGTGACGAGCCAGATAAATGATGCGCGCTTGACGGGTCCTGTCCGCTATTCAGGACCGTGAGCAGCACCTCGTAGCATCTGCGATCCCTGTTAACCTCCAGCTTCATTCACTGATTTCAAGAATCTCCAGTTTTGCGTATCAATACTTTCTTCAGCATTTTGAAGCAAATAAAAGTGCCTTAACTTAAATTCTCTTTAACTGCTGTTAAAGTAAACGAGGAAAAATACACCTATAAGGCTTTGTAGACAATTCAATGACAACTTACCAACATATTTAAATATGACTTATAAGCTGGTGTGGAAAAAATGTTTATTACAAGGTGCGTTGTTTAATTTAAGTCTTAATTTCCTAATAATAAATCTTCCAGTGTCTTTTGACAAGCCCCTTTCAGCCCCGAGAAATGTTGCAACCGACGATAAAAACATATATTGGAGGTTATATTTACGTTTAAAACGTCACCATTGGCTGATATGACTTGTGCAAAAGAAGTGGACGAGAAAAAAGTGAAATAAATTAAAATCTTTTTATGGGGAGAGAAAAAAGAGAAACCGTTTCTTATGTGCAGGACAGCAGGGCATGTGGCGACTGTCGCTTACATCACCCGCATGAAATATTCAAAGTTTATCAATTAAATATTTAACCGTGGAGAGCCCACCCTCTTCAATTTGAGAGATGGTGTTCTTTATTTCTGACGGAGGATGGCGCCAGAGTAACATCAGCGACAAACATCTCTGCTCCCTGAGAGGCAACAGTTGACGGTGCACCCTGAAAGCGAATAAAGCACAAAAAAAACCCTACAAGAAGATTCATATTATCATTATCATTCATGTAAGATGTTGTCTTTGACATTAGTTTAATTAAGCTCCAATTTAGGGTTTTATATAGCCCTACCTACCAAATAACAGACTGGGTACCTTAAAGTGATTAAGGCATCTAGTATTATATTTTTCATATATAATATATATATATATATATATATATATATATATATATATTTATCTCTTTATATCTCTTAAGATATTTTTACATTTAATACAGTTGTAAAACGTTAAAACTGTACTCTAGACTATGGCTATTTAAATCCGCGTGTGATAAACTGAAGAGAGCAAGCTGAGAGAGAAACTACTGAGATTTTTAATAAAGAAATAGTGGAAACGTTTTTATGCAATTAAATTAGTATAATATTCGATAATGGTTCACTTCACAGACAACTCGATTGCCGCATGAGCAGGGAAGTTTCTTTATCCCTCCCATTCGGAGAGTAACACCGCCTCCTGCGCACGGCTGAGTGCCCTCCTGTACCAAAACTCCTCCACAACTTTGGAGCTTCATGGGGCGCACTCACAAGTTGCCTTCGCCCAGTCGCCACCGGTCCGGTGCGATGTGACAGATGACTGATAACCTTCAGTCCGGTCTTCGGTGCAGCCTATGGCTCGGTCTCACATTTTTCAGCCACAGTATCCGTGAGTTTCAAGACGTTCTCCTGAAGGTGCAACCTTGAGTTGGGAGAATGAGCTCCTCTTGGGGCAGTTCAGCTTTTGATGGTGGAGACCATGACAACCGCGTGTTCACTGTAAGTGTCTCCCTGCACAGGATTACGTGTAAAAAAACTAATTTGCTTATTCTTAAATACAGTTTGCATTATTTTTATTTACATCAGCTTTTGTGAGGTGCGCACTTCAGGTGCTCTGTATTCAAACGGGTTGTCAAGGTACAGGCAAAACAGTTTCACCGTCACAGTTGGACGCTTTTTAAGTGCAAACTACTCTTTTTTGAAACCTCAAAAGTTAACCAAACCTTTGCTTGTTCCGAAGGTGGAGGGATGTCCGGGTGGAGACTCTCCCGCGACCCCCAGGAAAAGACTTCACTCCGCGGAGGAAGCGCAATGGAGCAGCCGACCTCCTCCTGAGGGCGCCGGGTCGGTTCCCATCTCCGAGTCGGAGGAGAAGGGAGGCTTTTGCCAAAGTTGCCAGAAGAAAGTCTCAGAGCTGAAGAAACAAGCGCTAGCTCTGGCTGACCAGAATTCACTGAAGGTTGGTGTTATAATTTGTAATCTTTGAAATCTTTTAGCACATTCTGTCGCTCACATTTTAACTTTTTTTGTTTGCATTGAAAAGTACTGTGATCACCCAAGTTGCACTTCTGCTTTACAGTAATTCATGGTAAAATTTTCATAAAAAGCCATCAAGCAAGCAAATTATAGTAACTATTACCACAGAATAGTGATAGGAGCTCTGTAGTGATGCTTGTGTCCACCTGCACCTGCTCTTCGCATTGAAACATGAACAGTGAAATTAGATCCAGCTAATGTTTCACCAAGAAAGCTCTCACAGTCCACTTGCAAAGTTGTTTATTGCTATACTTGACTTCAAAATGCTGGCTCTGGAAGTGAAAATGGAAGCTTTTGAGACTTTGAAAGTGGCCTATTGTTTGGCTAAACAATGCTTATCTTTTTATTTTGCTGTTGGGTGTGGGGGGGTCGAAGGGGCCGAAACAAGCAGGCCCCGCTCATGTTGGAGACTGAGGAGGAAGTTAAGTCCCAGTCGACCTTCGCTGTGCATTGAAAGTGTTCCTGTGTTGCTGCTCCCACAATTCCCACCGCTGTTAAATATAGGCCCTGAGACCACTGTTGTTGTGGCGCGCTGGTTTTTGCCCCAGGGTCGGTTCTCCTTTGTTGTACCATTTTAGAGGGAAAGTCTCAAAGTTAGATTGGATTACTGCTCTACAAGGTTCACCCTGAATACGCCTGCACCTGATGTTCATACAGGAACAGAATACATAAGGGAGAAGGAAACATTTGGACAGCACCTGTGCTCCGGTTTGAATCACCTGTATGTGTGGTCTAATCTTTAAAGGTGGTTTTGAGTGTATCAGATCTATAGTCAGGTTTCAGGTTAAGTCCACACATTAGCCAAACCCTAACTATTATTATCTGCCCTGGGAACTGACCTCCCCTTTTTTAGTGTGGGACCCTCCAGCAGTACTTTGTGGCCTTCAACAGGTGCTCTGGGCTGAAGAAAGAGACGAAGACTTCCCCTCTGCCCCGTATTTTGCTCTTGTTGATGGCTAAATTGCGCCTTAATTCCGGGGTGGCAAACAGTGATGGCAGGGTGCTGTTATTGTACCAGCGTTATGGTATAGGTTTCCCCTAGGTGAAGGATAATAAAACCATTGTCTTTGTGAGTTTGAGCTGCTCACCTGTTGGGCCTCATAGGATGGATGCAGTTATGGATGATCGCTTCCAAATTACTTCCTCCATGGAGGGAAGAAGGTCAACACGGTTATTCAGGTGGCCTGCTGGGATACCTGCTAGAGTTCAGCCAGTGTTGTGTCTGCGGCCGTCATGGGAAAAATGAGTGCGGAGACTGTTTACTGAGGTCACACTTCCCCTCCCTCCCCATCCGCCCGCCGTCCCGTTTTTGAGAGGAGGAAGTCAGCTTGGTCCCCAGGCATCCCTCCCCCCCCCCTTCTCTGCTGTAGACTTATTGTTTGAATACAGTAGTAGTAGTGAGTAGATAAAAATTCAAGGAAAAGTGTTTGGGTCAAGTGAATGTGCTTTCAGACATGAAGCGACTGGAGGGAAAGCTAACTTTTAACACACATTGAAGTCCAGACAGCTTTTGCATTTTCCTGTTTGGGTCTAAAGGAACAAGAAACTCGGGGAAGTAAAGCCCTTCTCCCCTCCACACTGTTGTTTATTGTGGCTCTGTGGAGCCCAGTGGTGTAAGTGGACAATTGCAGCAATGCAGTGATGTTTTTGTGCACAGTCCACTTGCTTTGAATGTTCAACAAAGCAGCAGCAGCAACGATTTTTGCATAACATTTACAATGAATTTCTGATTATAACCATTTTATGACATCACGCTAAGGGGGTCAAGCCTAAATTAACTTTTCTGAAATTGGGTCCTCGAGCTACTACCCCTACATTTTAACTGCCTTGACACATTTTATGTTATTCAGAGAGAAGATAATGAAAAGTCTCGTGGAAAAGTGCCCTTTCCTGAAAGGACAGGTAAAAAAAAGAAGAGACACTGACAACCACCAGACTCTATTTAATCAAGGCACTTCAATTGCTTAATTTGCATAATTAAAACCTACAATAATGAATGCCTTGACTAGAGAACAGCAGAGAGTCTGGATTTCCTAATTCTAGCATGCTTATTGTGGCTGGACACAGCAGTTAGGTGAGGTATGCCACAAAGTAAAACGATTGCTTGAATCTCAGTTTCAAAGAAACCTGTTAATTTCTTACTGCAAGCTAAATTAGCCAGCTTTCGGCTAAAGCTTAGCACCATATGGAGAGGTGAGGTATCAATTTCCACCTAGCTTTCAGTAAGAAAGGGACTAAGTGCATCTGCAAAACCATTAAACTATTTTTAAGATCAAATATGAAAACTGTTATTTGCAAATGATGTCTATGACTTTTGTACTTTTACTGATAATATAAATTTTGAGTTGTGGACGTATTTTAAATATTTCCATTTTCCAAACCATTGCACTGAGGTTTCACTGCAGGTCAGTGCTGACAGACAATCATAAATAAAGATGTCTATGAATGTAAAAACCAGCCTTGGACCTTGTGGAGTGCACGAGTGTGCTGACTGCTTAACAGAGAATGTCCTGCGGGCCTGTGAGGGGTTAAAGATTTGGAATTAAGCTGAACTGTTGGTGTTTTTTATTGCAGCCAGGCCTCACCTCTGCCATGAGGGAAGTGAGACACTGACCTCTGCCCCGGCCACCATACAGATCAAAGTATAATGAGCAAGTGAATCAAGTTAAATCTTGCTGATAGAGAGCAAACCACAAGCTAATCAAGAATACAATGCACTGCTGATATATGCACAATGTGTTCCAGCCTATTATGGATAGGGTGAGTGAATGTGACTATGAATGTGGCTGCACAAATTAATTTGAACCACGAGGCCTTTTTGCCAGGTTTTTCATGATGAATTCATAAATTACAGGAACGGTAATTTTCACAAATGACTCACTGGGATTCATGTTTGATTTGTTCCTGCTTTGCTCCTTATTTGACCCTCGATCCATTTAAAATGCAGCCTCGTTAGTGAATCCATATAACTGTCTCGGATCAGGTTTTATTTCCCGAAACACTACAGAAAGGAAATTAATCAACCTTATGTCATCCAACAAATGTTTCCAGGCCAAACAGTCACTGGCATAGCATGTTCTGAGCATGTTTGTCTTTGATTTATGATGACCAGAGATAGGTGAGGCAGAATACACAGCTAAGGATTCAGGAATGATATTTTGCTATTTTGCACAAGCGAGCGTGTGTTTAAAAGTGTCCAAAACATATAGGCGAGAAATGGGTAAATGACTGCAGCTCTGCAGGCCTGGTTCCCGTTACCTCTCCTTTGTTGACTGCCCTCTGACATTTCTGTCACTTCTCTCAGCTTTTATGGTGGGTTAAGGTTTCAAGGAGCTGATCTGTGCAGGAACAAGAGCACACTGCAGCTTCGCTGTAGGAGGGCAGACGACAGAGGACAGAATGAAAACCCAAACTGACGTAGACTTAAAACAGAGCATGGCCATATTATTCTATTCACCTCTAAGCACCTGAGCCCCCGAGGCCCTCGCTGATACGTGTATGTGTGTGCCTGTGCGGCTGTTCAGCAGTGCGAGCACTGCAACGGGCCTGGGAGGAGATGAGAGACGAGGCAGGAGAATAGAAGAGACTCTGAGCTGAGCTGTGCTCTTGCTTTATCCCTGCATGCGGTGTGACTTCTGCTTTATGGCATGTGGCTGTATTAAACTGTAGGGCAATAATCTGGTGTCAAGTGGTGCAGAGACCATAGACATCAGTCATGCTGGTACCATGCTGTACTATATATGGGAGCCTCAGCAGCATGCAGTTGTGTACTGCCGTTTTACCCAATCCCCACAGCTTCATTTATCCAGTGCTGGGTGTTGCGGGAATGGCAATACTTTTTCAGTATAGACCGAAATTTGTCTGAGACACCCCGAATTGACAGGCGCCTTTTTCTTTTCTCAGTGGAACAAAGCACAAAGTTAGTACTGTGAGCGCTGCAGGAATTTAATTGCCTTGAAAAAACCTCCTCCAAAAACCTTCATCTCCATTATTTTTCAGCCTGTTATTCATCTTCATCTATACTTCTGAACTGCCCAGTGCTCCCAGAGCCCTTTAAATTTGAACAGTGGAACAACTCTGTCAGTAGTTAAAGGAGTGTAAAGAATTTCTCATTCACCTTCTTGCTTCCAGATTTTCACAGCTGGTCCTGCTTTCAGAGCACTTTTACTGGCCACAAACCTTATTTTTTAACCTCCAGGCAACTCTGGAATGAAGGCCACATCTTCACTGTGTCTGCTGCAGTTTCATTTTACATCTTTAATTTAGTGAGCTGAAAGTGAATTGACCCCAATTGTCGCTGGCCAGTCTGCCACTTATCACAATTGCAAGGGTAAATTGGTATGAGGCAGAGAGCAGAAAATGGGTTCAAGGTGCACAGATTCAACATCTGAAGGGTCTGGATGGAAAGTGAGCTGCAGTGAGGCTGATGCTCATCACCTTTCATCAGGAGGAGACCGCAGGAATCTGTTGGAGGAGGTTGCGGAATTCTCCACCTGGAACTTCCATTCCTCAAGTCTGCATGTCACTCCTTGCTCAGGGGAGCAAGATGAAACAGGAGCTGACTGAGGCTCCCCAGCAGATGCCCACTAACACACATACACGCATAATGTACGCACACAAGCAGGCACACACACATATTTGCTTGAATGTGTCCTCCTTCGGCCATCTGGCCCTTTCTGCTGCTACTGCATGCCATTGCAGTGTCTACAGAGAGCCGTGCAGATGTTCCCACAGTTACCTGTCAAGGTGAGCAAAGCTTTTTAGAGCTGTTTAGATGTGGGGATTTACCCTGCTGCTTCCAGTTATCTCTTTCCATCTTAGATCTTCACTGTAAATATACACTCCCAATAAGTGAGCTTTGCATTTAGAAAGAGATAGAAATGTAGACAAGAGCAGCTCTGTCTCACAAGTAGCAGATCACTGTATCTAAACTGAAGTCATTGCTGTCAAGGTATTAGGTCAAATTAAGCAGGCAAGAATAAATCTTGGAACTAAAATTTTATGTCAGTGTTTAATACATTATCTGAATCTTTTTGTTTCTAACCCATCTTCTGTATGAGTAAAAGCAACTACCAGGCTTCTGCAGCTGTAAAATCATTTCATTATCGGCAGGGGAATATGCGTTATTAACAGTAACGAGAGTTAATTTAAAAATCATTGCACGCCTCTATTAAGGGCATTTCAGCTGTCATGTTTGAAGGTTTTGGCTGGTCATAGTTTTGTCACTATTTATAAAAGATCACCTTAAATGACTCAAAAAGAGCTTTCTCTGGCTGTGGCATACCTGGAAACCAAGAATCGCAGCACCATCAGTTTTGACCTTTGGTCCTGGCCTCACCAGATAGTCACTTTATTGTCCTAACATGAATCTTGTGTCCTTAATCATGGGCTAATATGCTGACTAAATACAAATTCTCTTTTTTAATAAAAAGCAGGAAACCTCACTTTTCCTGACACTTCTTAATTTATTATCTTGCAAGGAGTTAAAGGTGAATGTGCCCTTCTTATGACTGACATGTTAGATATAAAGCTGCAAACCGTTTGCATCTTGGCATAACACATCACCTGAAAATAGCAGGTGACAAATGAACATGCATCTCATTTATTTTATCTACAAGAAAGGAAAAGTGTAAAAAAATGACAAGGCAATGTTTGACAGGAGTAACAATTTTTAAAAACTGGATAGAATAATAGCTGTTTCCACCTGCTCCAGTCGCTTTGCCAAGCTAACCTGTCTGTAGTGGCATGAGTAATTGAAATTAATGAGAGGGAAACAGAGATGGTCTTTATATCCCAAAAAATGTGAATAAACATATGTCCCCTGGAATCTAAATACTTTGTACTTCTCTGAGTTTTTGATTGGATGTTAATTAAGTGCAGTAATATTTAAAATGTCTGTCAACAGTTGTTCACAGATACATGTTTACTTTACTACGCTAGTATCCCATTTATTTTATGATCAGTCATCTTTACAGGATTAAGCTGAATCAAAGCACCCTGTAATGCTCCGACTGTGACAACACCTATATCCCATGTCGGCTTCTTATTGTTAGTGGGTTTGAAAAATAATTGCCATACATAATAACATGTGTCTGAATGGGTTTGCTGCTATTTGGTGAAGGATCATGTGTTACAATGAGCCAGACTGAAATGAAACAATGGATTTGCAGTCTAGGCTGACAGGCCAATGTGTTACGGCACGGCACAGGTCTGCAGAGCATGAGAACAGAACAACAAAGGCAGAAATGTCAGTGAACAACGAACACGAATGCAACAAGAAGTCTAACCAGTGGGAATTAATCAGTTTGACTTGTTCACTTAGGGTGAGGTGCGCGTGCGTAAATATGAGCGTGAAAAAGAAAATTGCACGTGTGTGTTTGTTTCACGCGCTCTTGGTACTCCTGGCGCTTGGATCCATATGTCATGTTGAAGTGAGATGTACACAATCCGGGCAGACTGCACTCCATTATTGAGTCTGATTCAGAGTATTGGGAGGCAGAAAAAACATAGTTGTTGAGATAAATTTTCAACATGGTACACAGACACTGAGGAGCACTGAGTTGGAGGTAATCTCCTGCTGGCTCCATAAAACGCACTCAATTGACAGAAGGCCTTGTGGTAGCAGACAAATCGCCTGGCTTATAGCAATGTGCTGAAAGAGAATGCCAGCACTGTGTATCCTTGCCAAGATGGATGTGCAGACAGCAAACTCAGGGCTGTTTTGGGCGTGGCTCTCTTGCTGACAGCAAACAGTGGATCAGTTGAGTATGCTGCCTGAGTTAGACTTGACATTGCCTTGTTTGTTTTCCTCTTTGCAAGATGTTAATGGAGCATCTACTTCTCACCTTCCAGTTCATGAAGTTGCCAGTGTGTGGCCTCATTGGGAATATTTAGCCACTCGAAGAGTTAGATGCTACAGAAGCAAGTGAATAAGAAGCTTAGAGATCACTAATCAGGACGTGTCACTTTACATATTACATTTTTTTTTAAAAAACGGGTAATTTTTATCCACAATTGGCTTGTTTAGAGAATTTAAAGGAATCCTAAAAGACTCTTCTGCACCTCCAAGCAAAGTAATTACTCTCTGCAACATGCCTGCAATCATGTTTGTTGTTTGGGCAATGTAATATTTCTTTCCTTTTATTCCCAGAGGAGCCCCTGAGTGGCCAAGAGTAGTAAACTGTGGCTGCGGTTTGCAGCTGCTCCGTAAGTGCACCAGTCTGCTGTCATGTCATATTTCCCCATATGTGTCAGAGCAATAGTGTGCATGCATCTCTCTCTGATTCTATTTGTGTTTGTGCAATAGCAGATGGATAGCGATGAGTTGTGGTGTGACTTGTAGATGGCTTGTGTTAACTCATCTCCACCGGACTCCCCAGCTATGCTTTAGGCTATTCTTTATTGTCAGGAGCTCATTCAGATACGTATATAGTGCTCCATAAATCCTGGCACGGTATATAAAAAAAAGATGCCAGTCAAAGTTCACGCTGCTCATGTTCATTTCACGCTTGAGTGTCCCGCCCCATGTGTGAGGATGAGCGTGGGTATTGATGATGTGTGAATGTGCGTGAAAGTACCAGAGGAAAAAAAGATAGAGATGAAGCACAGTCAGAGTCCCTCCATCCTTTCCAGTTTGCTGCTGAATGCATCCGTCTTTCTGATCTTAACTACTACCAATTTATGATTGCTTTATTACTGTCGGCGTTTTATCTTCACTGGCCTGGTGGTGGTCATGGAGAAGGTAACCATCCAGTAGCATTACTCTAGTACTTGCTGGGGTTAGTTATGATGAGCTTTCTTTACCCCTTGTGTTTTATCACTAGCTTATATATCAGGGTCTAAAATGCCATTAAGCATCTAAGTATTATTATGTATATGAATATCAATAATGTCAGCTTAGCATCAAAGCAGGTAAACCTTCTGTAGTGAGAGGAAGCTAAAGTAAAGAAGAAATGTGTTTCAATTTGGACTTTTCTCTCATTATCAGATGACCTGACTTGGCAATTTGTCTGCTGACATTTGAAAGGAAATGGCATAGCCCTGCGTTCGACAAATGGCATCAAAGTTGCTTTTATTCCAATGGAAAATTGTTGTCGCTGAATTTTTCAACAGGCGGAACAACGAAAAGGTCAATCGCAGCCGTATGGATTTTCATAATGGATTTTCAACTGAAAAAGTCATAAAATATCTGCGTTGTTTGTCTGTGATTGGCAGCTGAAGTCCTTTTCCTTAGACTTTTATACTTTGGGAAAATGTGAAAAAAAAAGTTTTATTGATTTTGTTTTGTAAAATCGACATTAATATAAGACAATGATGTTTTGCTGCTAGACAAACTCACAAAAGTGTGATTGCAGACCTTTTTTTTAATCTCTTCTCGATGAGCCACGAAAAAATCATAAAAAAGATAAAGAAAAAAGTGCTTGAAATCTGTAGCAGTGTGTTTTGAACAGGCTGCAAAGTGAAAAGAGTAAGAGCTAATGTATAAGCTACAGTGTATCACGATAACAATCACTTTAGAGGTCACTGGTTGGAAAAACAAAAAGAAAATGAAGGGTAATTAGATTTATATTCAGATCAGCAGATATGTACTGTCTTGATAAACTGTGCCACCTCGAGCTTGTCATTACTCCCAAGCAGCAGATGCTCGTGGAGTAAACCTTCCCCTGCCTTTCTCCTATGAACCATCTCTCCCATTAATAGATCCGTCCTTTATGTTTCCCCTCTTGTTACGGCCGCTCTATTTTATGATGTCACTCTCTTTGCTGAAGAGCTCTGGGCTGTTTTATCTCCTTCGTGTGTGTCGAGCACTTAAACTTAAACCTCTCTGTTTACGAGTCCCAAACTGCCTCTCCATCCTCTGCGTTTGCTGCTCAGTATCAGTTCAGTACCACCTATAAAAGCAGAGCCGTCCTAGCTTTTCGGGGAACTTGCCGGGGAGGCCTCACAGTGCAGACTCAAAGGTAAGTGCCCAGCTAACATGCTGATGATGGGCAAAAACCTATGGAGGGACTTGTCATCAAGTGAGTGTTTGTATATGTGTGTAGATTTACCGATAGCATTGTGTCTTTGCCACATTCTCAGTTGACAGCGGCTTCTACCCCTGATTACTGCTCTGAAATCACTTTCATTCAGAGATGCTTTCAGTTTATATTTTGTTCCTACATGCTGTTGTTTTGTTGCCTGAAATTGTCATCATTAACGTGCCGTCTTTTAGGTACTCAGCTGTATTCGCTTTGCCAGTGGCTGTTTTGGCAGTGTTCACTCCCGGTGCCTCTATCAGGCACCTCTAAATCAACATGATAGATGGCAGCTTTTTGTTTACCGCTCTAAATTTATGCATCAAACAAAAAAAACATTGCTGGAATACCTTTGAACATGTCTGTGCAATGCGGAAATGCTGTCCCTCCTCAGATGGAAAGGGGGGAAGCTCCTGGGGAGAGCACCTGCACTTGTAGCCTTGGCAAATTCCTGCCAAGTTTTACTGTTCGAAGCAGGAGTGGATGCTGTAGTTGTGTTTCGCGCTCTGATCCTTTGCTCTGTTCAGCTCAACCCTCCCCTGTGTCTTTCAGGAGATGCAACAAGGAGATCATAAACGCCAGAACTCACAGTGCAGGATCATGCTTTAATATCATTCAAAGTCAGCCAGAGGGCCTGCTAGATGGTGTTAAACACTACATTTTATTGTTTATTTACAGTTTTTGCCATCTTTAGTTTCACATTTAAGCAATCCTGTTTAAGCTATGCTGACCTGACCTCAAACGCATCTCTTTTTACAAATTTAATTTAGCTAGGAATGATAGTTTGAACTTCTCTCTCCATTTTTTCTTTTTCCTGTGCTTTTTCTGACCTCTCTGTACCTGTTCACCACCACGTGAATGCATTCCTTCCTACACAAAATCCACTCCTCTACTCTTTATTTACTGTGAGCAATCTTCCACAAACTCCATTGCTGCCACACGGTCATTACCACATCTATGTAGCGAGACGGTGCCCTCCTCCTGCTTTTTCTGTCCAGCCACTGAACCCTTAACCTCACTGTCCCACGCTGGGCGTTTATGTCTTCATCCCTTTTGTGCGAGAGGATCTGTTTGGGTCGTGATGTCCAGGAGAGAGGTGAAATTGGGGTACACTTGAACTCCCAAAGAAGCAGTAACATTTGAACTGAATTTGACCTGTGGGACTACACGTGATGTGTCTGTTTTCCTCTCTTTTATGCATTTTCTCTTTTTCAGCTATTGCCAGGCATTCAGGCACACAACGTATGCATATAGAGTTTGGTTCCCACACTAGATTGCAGCAGAAAGTGTTTTATACGTTAGTGGTTATCTTATTAGGGGTGCTGTAAAAGCCCTACAGTAACCATTCAAAGTCATCATGGTGCTATAGCAGTTGAACAATGCTTAATTAGCTCGTAAACAAAGGCTACAGGGGAATCAGAAAGGGCAATCAAAGTGTCCCGTGCCTTTGAGCTTCTCACACCATCAACAAAGCCTTCTCTAATGGCCCCATCACTCCACTTGTTGTGTCTCACCACAGTGTGCTTCCTGACAACATAAAAGGCACACATTCCAAAAAGAGCCTCGGACAGGAGACGCTACTCATCTTCACCTCCCTTTGCCTTCAAAGCTACCCTGCTGACGCCAGTGCCACTCCCCTCCCTACCCTTTCCCCCCCTGCCAGATATTGACATTGCTCCTCTGCTCACGTCCTCCGTGTATGTTTGGTTCCCCGTGGCGACCACCGCAGCTTTCATCTTTCCTCTTTCAGTCTTGTGTCCGTGACTTTGGTGGTCTGTTTTATTGCAGCTCTTTGTGTGACGCTGTGCTGGCACGTCGCTGGGATCCTGTGAGGAAGTGCTCAGCGCACAAAAGACACCGTGCCAGGCTATGGAAAGGTTACTCAGGCTTGATGTAAAGACAGGTGTGAATTTGATGTGTGTGTCAGGTGTGCCCGCGCGAAAGCCCGTGCGTCACGGCGGCCTCATGCTCATGCTCACGCTCGCGCCAGACAGCGAGTGCATGTTTTCCTATGTTCGGACACGAGGCCCTCTAAAGAAAACAGACATTCGCTGCCACACGAGGACAGCACGGCAGCAGGTCGGAGGCAATCTCTGCTTGTTTGTGCGACTATGTTATCATCTCCTGTTTCCTGTCAAAACAGGAAAAGAGAGGGGCGAAAATGGAGGCTTGGAAAGTGCCGCCTTGATGTGTGTTGGCTGGAGGTCCAGCTCTGTCTGACAGTGACCCTCCCGGCCAGGAAAAACAGACCTGTTCTGGGCGTAACCCACAGTGGGGTACTTCAGTGTTATTTTTATCACTTTCGTAAAGCAGGGATGCTTTTCCCAGCTGTTGACACAGGTCTGGGTCATTTTTGTCTCTCAAACAGTGCAGCACAGGAGAGAGGGAGACGTCCCATCTGGTTGTGTCCTTTTGGCTATTAGCCTCACATGATTGTAATGTCTGTTTAAGAAGGGAAATCCTTTTCGACATTCTGTTAATCATGAAAGCGAGATGCTCTTTTTTTGTTTTTTTTGTTTTGGATGATCCCTAGACCTCAATCACAATGGCTTTTTCATCAGGCAGGGCTCGTCAAGTGATTTATCCATCCGTCACACTTATTTGTTAATTCTTTACAAAAGGATGGCACACACACACGTGCACGCACACACACAGCAACAATGGGTGCATTCCAGCAGATTCACTGTGGTTCAGGCTGCGGCTTACTGCTGATTGCACGGCAGGTAAAAGCTCCAGTGCATGCATCGATATTGCTTAATAAGAAGGTATGGACAGGCGTACTGCACAAACACCTGATTAGGGAGCGAGCTAATTACTGACTGGTGAAAAATGATAATCATCTCTCTCTACTTTGATGAGTCACTATGTAAAACTGAGAGTTGCCCTTGTGGCATTCCAGGAATTGATGGCAGGGCTAAGTTTAGCTCTTTATGGCATTGCTAAAAGCGAAACAGCTCCATGCACAGGAATCCTATTGTTACACCGAGTGGGTTTTTCAATTTGTGTCCAGTCTAACCACAATAATTCTTTAAGTTATACATGAAGGATTGACCCACTAGGAGTGCTTCCTTATTGAAAAAAAGACACACAAAACATCAGTAGCGCCCTTGTCACGTCACATCTGGATCAGCGGCAGCCGTCTGCCCCTGTCTCCGAGACCCAGATTAAGATGTGGCGTGCGCTCGCTGGCTGGGGTCGATGTCATCAGCAGTGGGGGTCGGAGTTCATTTGTCTTTCTTGACAGACCTTCAGGTGGTGTTCCAGTGCTTTGGCAGGAGGCCACACCAATGCTGACCTCCATGAGTCGCGCAATTAGTTACCCTTTGACCCCTCAGCCCTGCAATCAAACCCCGAGCATGGACCGGGCATGCTTCTGCATCCCCAGACCCACTTATGTGGGAGCGTGTGTTTCTGTGTGTTTGTAGCTCAAGCACACACTGACGTAACATCTGATTCAGTCTTAAATGATGTAATTGCCAAGTCCCACTGTTTCAGTGTACTTCACAAAATGAAAATAAACTTGCATGAATTTGCACCATGAGTGTATTGACTCTTTTGCATTC
Source organism: Mchenga conophoros (assembly GCF_057382185.1). Lineage (NCBI taxonomy): Eukaryota > Metazoa > Chordata > Actinopteri > Cichliformes > Cichlidae > Mchenga > Mchenga conophoros. The sequence goes on along the minus strand of NC_140544.1, from coordinate 29,415,454 downwards.
TCCTCGATTCATAAATATTTTCATTTTTCAATGGAAGCGGATGAAAAAGGGTCAGATACATTCATTCTGCCATAGACAGTATAACACCTCTCACCTCGCTTAGTGTCTTTGGAAACAGACGGACTCAGATCTATGCCATTGTGCCCTTGAGCCAAAAATACGCAGACTGTGCCGACTCTCCCACTGTTTCTTTAAGAATCGTGAGTGTCTCACTCTAGCTGAATTCCAAAGCTTTTACTGAGATTTGCAGTGTTGTGACATTACATACAAAAAACACCCCTAAAAATGTGAAGAGCACAATTTTAGAGACATAGTGAGAATTCAACAAAGTCCCCAGCAACTCAAAAGTTTATCCACTGATTTCATTATGTGAAGTGACAGCAGCGATATCCTTGTCCGCCCATGCTGACATCCCAGACATGATGATAAGGACAGTTTTGTAACTTGTTTTGTCCCTGGTTATGCAGACAAAAGGCTAGATTGGCACCAAGCTAAGCCATTCAGTCCAGACAATTTCAGGAGAATCATTTTGGCATTATGTGAACTTCAAACATACCACACAGCAAAAGATTCTCTGTGTTTGATGTGGTCCTACTAACTTGAATTACTGCATTTGGTTTAGGTAAGGGGTGACACCTGTGTAGATGATGCAGGAGGCAGGACACACGATGCCCTCTTATTGCTGTGAATTCTCGGGAAATTTACCTGCACTGTTCATGCGTGGGCACAATCTTGTGTTATGGTGTCCTAAGACATTTACATTCACTTCCAATGTTTAGTAAATTAGGCTGCAACACATGTGTGAAAATAGCTTGTGTAATACTTTCAAATAGCTTCACTATTTCCTGCATCTACAAGTCTTGTTTCAATTTAACTTCATTGCATCTCAAAGGATTACAGAGTTCATCTTAACATAATGTTAAATCTGTGTTTTGACTCAAACGGATGCTATAAAATTGACAAAAAGGTTGAAAAATAGTTTAAAATTGCCTTTCACTTCAACTCGTCCTCACCGTCTCATTTTAATATTAAGTGAAGCTGCCGGAGTAGCTTAGTGTTGTAGGCCATAAGGCCATTTGCAGGATGCTATTGTTCCTGAAAAACAAAGTGGCAAAATGTGCATGTGAAAGAATTTTGATAAGCTAAGCATTTTCGAGGCTTGTGAATGAAAATCCTTCAGACTCAATAAGTGGATTAGTATGTGCTACGCTCCTCCGAGATAGTTCCGCTTACCTCCTTATCTTGCTGCGATTCAACTGAATGTGTCTAGACATCTCAATTAGCAAGAACCCCCCCCCCAAAAAAAACAACAAAACAAAACAGATACTGGTTAGTGCTTATCTTTGTGTTTTCTTCTATCAGTGCTCTCACCAATGTCTAGTTTGGTGTCTAGTTCTCATAAACACACATCAGTTTCCCATTAACACACCACTTCCTGTCTGAAAGCCCTGCGCTGATGTTTAAATTTCTATTATTAGCGATGATTGTGCTCTCTGAGAAGTCATTGGCATGGTAATGACATCTTTCATGATAAATTAGTATTCCCCCCCTCTCTCTCTGTGCCATACCTACACGAGGCTGTTGCGCCAGACTGATTCCGCCTCTCGCATCTCTGCTGCTCCATTGTTCTGCCGACACACAGCAGTTTCGTGAAAACACAAAGCGTGTCACTCTCTGAGATAATGCTCTGCAGACTGGGAGCGGATGGGACAGGAATGCTCAGCACTGCTCACCTTGGCTCAGGATTTGTTCTTCAGCGAGGCAAAAATGTCGGCCTCACCTTTAGCTCTTTTTATACTCCCTGCACATTTGTGATGTTAATCGGTTAGCCTGTTGCTCACATAATCCTGCACTGGCTGAGAATTTAGATATCTGCCAAACGCAAAAGTGCCACGCTCATCAGTAACCAGTTACTGTGGCTCAATACAAAGATACAGAGTCCGTCTATGAGGAGACAGAGAGGGGGAGGGAGACCGAAACTCACAAACACTCAGGAACGGAAAAATGAATAATAATTATCCACATGGCAGCTTGCCAGCATAATTACTGTACAGTCCGTTCTAAGGGGAAAGTGGGCAGAATTATTGTTGGAGGATGCTCAACATTTCACCTTGTCATCACTCCCCGTCACTTTCTTTTTATATCACTAGGAGTATGTATAGCTTTGCATTTTCTCCAAAGAGGAGGGACGAACTATTGCAATGAGGACATAAGATGAGGTGCAGAGATCCATATGTTATACCTCATGCATTCTAAATGGGCTGCTTGGCATGAAAAAACTACTTAAATGTTGATCTGAAAATGATTAATTTTAATTATGTTGTTGATGTTTAGTCCCAGAGTTTTTCCATTATGCGATCTGGAGGACGTTGATCAAATGCTGTGTGCAATTACTTCTGTTTGAGCATGAGCAACTCCCTTTGCATTTTTTCTTTGATAATTAACTACTCATATGCGCACTCCACGCGTCTGGCTGTTCACTGCTGTCACACTTTACCCCTCCGATGGAGATTAGTTGCCGTGAGCTTTTAGCAGAGGTTTCTCTCTAAATAAACTGCGGGGACCTGGGAGTGCTCGTTTTCCAGTCGAAATGAAAATGTTCCCCCCGTACAACATAACTGCAGCGACTGCAGCTCTCTTGGTGTGACAGTTCAGACAGAGGAGAAGCAGGTGGCTGTCATCGCTGCGTTTAGACTGAAAAAATGTTTAGAAAAAAAAGCATTTTGAAGTGAAGTACAAGTGAAGTAGCGGTTTGGACTGTTGGAGAGAACTATTGTATCAGGATCATGTGCTCTGTGGTGAGAGTTTAGAGTAGGTACTTGGACAAAAATAGATCTTACAACGAGCTTTAGTGGACCGTTAGGAATACTGATTACAAGTTCAGACCTGCACACTGTTGAGGACTTTAAAAATGCATGGAATAAATTCAGATTTCCACTCTTTTTTAAATGTATAAGAGTTATATGCCTCATGCTGTAAGCTACTGGATAATGTGGGCCTTTTAGCATTTTTCTCAACATCTTAGTTACAAGAATTAAATATAAAGCAGATAAGCATCGATTATACAGTGTATAAGTGTATTCAGTATATAAAACAAAGATTTGCTATTGGAGGCAGTGGGATATTCCTTCCTATGCATTTTCCTTTTTTATATACTTTTATATACTTTTCATTATCCCTGCACTCTGTGTAGCTGCCAGACTATTTTAACCCTCTTCCCCTCCCTCTAATCTCACCTTCCTCCCTTCTGTCCTTGCTTTCACCTGCAGTTTACAGCAACACCTGGCTTCTGCCTTTACAGCTTGCCTGTTGAATTTTTCATTACACACTCATTTTGGCAAGTCTGGTTGGGGGAAAAGAGGAACTACCTTGAGAGCATCTCTGAGCCAAAAAAATCAGCCATTTTAATTAGAAGTGCACAATGGCTTGTGCAGGTATACGTAAACACAATTCACTGCGTCTCTGGCGAGGACAGCATAGCAAGCAGCCCTGCTGCCGCCGCCGCCGCCAGACAGCCTCTGCTGTAGCACTGGGCAGGGGAGTGAGAAATATAATGTTTTATCCTGCTAAATTGAAAAATACTTTTTCCACGAATGTGAAACCTTCAGAGGTCGATGTTGTTCTGTCTGTGCACTCAGCACTCAAATCAGTTGCCGCTGAGTTTAAGCAGTGATCGTTCGCTACCGGATGTCTTATGGAGACCTGTTAAAGTCTCTCACTGCAGCGCTGCTGAATTCAGTTTGACCCTCCCCGGCACTCTGACCCTGGCCAAAGCTGATGAAAGCTTGACGGATCTTGGACAGTGAAGGCTGCCCTGTGTCCACAGAGGAGAGAGGAAGAAAAAGATGTTGGAAAGGGGGCGGCGAGGGAGAATGAAGTCTGTCCAAACAGTCTGAAAGGGGCTTGTTTTCTTTATGTGCGTGAGTGAACAGGAAAAGGTAATTAACTGGCCAAGTGGCGAAAGGCTGGAGTGATGGATGGGTGTGGTGTAAAGAGACACACAAGGGGCAGCAAATATAGACACACACACACACACATCAACGGACGGTTTTCACCCATTTCTCCTTCATATGTAAAGACGGGGTTAGTGAACCTTTTATGATATTACACGTCTATAAATGGGACGAACATATGGAGGAGTGACATATCATTATATGGCGTCATTAATGGTTACAGGGTGGTTTGGAACACACAGTCATGAATGATTACATCTCACTCTATCTGTTTTTAACCTCTGGATCAATGTGTGGTCCTTTTTATTACTGATTGACAGCGACATCTGGTTTTCTGGATGACAGAGAATCTGTCGGATGCGATCTAGTGTACAATGAGCTGTAACGTGCTCCGAGTAATCCCCAAGCAAAGGAAGAAATCCACCCAGACCTCCACGATCTCAAAAAACTGCATTTTATAGGCTATCTTGTGTGCTCGTTCCAGTGGCAGATTATTTGCCATCTTGGGTCCGTTCATCAAAGAGTCTATCTCTGTGATATTGTGGACAGGTGGTGCTGAAAGTGTCACTAAGGGGGAAAGCCTATTTGCATTTTCTGTTAGCAGTGCACTGACGGTTCAAGGCAGGAAAGGATTAAATCACACAAGGCAGGCAGACTGACATCAGCCTCTTCCTCACATAAGCTCTTCTTGAACAGATGTGCAATACAGGAAATTTTGGCTGCACTGAAGATCAAAAATTGGATGCACTTTTCAAAACAAGGTAATCTGTTTTATATCAATAGGGAGACATTTGTTCATTGTAATTTTGTTTTTGGCATTGTTATAAGCAGTTTTTCAGCACGATAGCTGGAGAATTATGTAAAGCTATCTTTTTTTTCTCAGTAGAATACAAGAATGAAACGACTTTTTGCAACATCACGTTTAAAAGATCGTAATTTAGAACATGAATAATCCCGGACTTACAAGATATCTTAATTGGTATTCATTCCTTTGGCATTTTACATTAATAAAACCACAAGGCGTTCTTGTGATTTATAGAAGTTATTCAGCTTAAAATATGGGATAATCCCACGAGAGTAGGAGGCAAAGAGAAAGAGGAGCAGTGAGACCCCGGCTTCGGAAAGGCAAGAGCAGAATCGATTTTGTAACCGCATCTCTCACAAAAAGCTTAAACTCAGATAATGAGATATGTGCCTAAATGTAGCCGCGCTTAGACAAAAGCCAGATTTCGCATGAGAAATGCTGGAGAGCCACTAGAGATATTTCATCATCATTTCTTGGAATCCTATTGTGCTCCAATAAAATCCCAGAAGAGCGGCTGAAAAATGAAGCATTCAGAGTTTTTCACACAGCCACAGAGGATGAATGACTTCATTACTGTATTGGTGTATGCTTTTTGTGTGTGTGTCTGAGGTGGTATTATCAGGTAGGTAATGACAGTGTACTTTTGTTGCTGGAGATACTGTTGCCTTGTTTGGGGGAAAAGCCTTATTACAGGTTTGTTTAATCTTGTCGAGTCAGCAGACGGGGACAAGCATCTGTTTGATGTGATTTGTTGAACCGTCCCATTTTGTGTTCTACCAAAGGCGTTCCCACAGAGTTAAATAGCATGCTAGTGTGACATCCTGAGTCATTGTCTTCTCTGCCTCCGAGCAGGCAGTGGTTAAATTTAATGGTCTGTATCCTAGATATGCTGTGGCACTAAAAGCTCTACCTGATATCTAATCAGAGTCGCTGGCCTTCCGGGTCTCCGCTCCTTCAGGGGATGTGAGTAGAGTCGTAGAAGTGGAGGTGGTGGGGATAGTTGAGAAGGAGCGGAGGGGAGGGCGAGAAAGGGATTACACCACTGTGGTTGCTTTTATCCTGGGAATGTAATCTGCCTTAATGCCCAGTGCTCACTCGGGGCAAGGCCAGCAGCTGTGCTCGTTTTTCTCCGACATGGCTGTCAGATTTAGCCGTGCTACCTGTGGGAAAGTGGGCTTGGTGGAAGCTCTCGTCCTCAACCTGGGATCTGAAGTGGGCTCCTGCGGTTTATTGGGGGGGCAATCTGTTTCAGGAGGCCATGTGTGGTTTAGGTCAACACTATCTCAGGCTGGGTAAACAGACGTGGCTCTGTCACATCCTTACAGAGCAGGAGAGGAAGGGAAAGTCAGGAGTTGAAAGGGCATTAGATTTGGCAGCTGCTGTGTGGTCTTGATTTTACAAGAAAGTCAGTAGGAAGTACTTAAGAATTGTGATGTGTAAATAGGACTGGTGCCGGTGAGAGGACAGATATAAAGCAGCACAACATTGTACTGACTCGTATTTAGGAATGCTTCCAGTGTTCACAGGATAATAAAATAAAAACCTGAAAGAACAAGGTAGAAATCTTAAACTGAATTTAAGAGTTAACCTGGCAGGTCTTTCAGTTTAATGGATGCTTGAGGTGAGCACACAAAGGACTTAGGAGTAGTGAATGACTTCACAGATGTTACGAGTATTAAAGCAAATCACCGACAGCAGAATGCCACCGAGTGCTGGCAGCTCTAAAACTGTTCAGATATGAGCTGACCGGCAGCTGGCTGTCGAATGTCAGAACTTTCCACTTTATTTTTTCCGTCATCGATACATGTTGGTACAATTTTGCTTTGTTTTTATTCTGCTGGAGCTGCAGAGGGTCACGGGGCGCTTTTATGTCTGGGAAATATCTGTTGAGCTCAACTGGAATAGAAAATATAGTTTCCCAGAGTATTTTACTTTCAATGGAGCGTGCCTAAAAGTGTCTCGGCTAGCGAGGGGCCTCATGCATTTCAAATCACTGTGACCTTCCCTTGATTTGAGTCAGCCTGCAATATCTGGCCTCAGCGCTCCACATGAGAAGCACATCAGAGACCGAATGCGGAAACTGTTAGATGGCAGTTTTCCTTTGTCTGGTTAGAGTGAAGGCGCTCTGACAAGGCAAGGTAAATGAGGTGTGATTTGAGGAAAAACCTATGTGTGACTTTGACCAGTTCTGCTTCTACCCTGAGGACACACAGGAGTGAAATCATGCACATCTTTCTCCCTGTCGCCTCATCCATAAGTGGTTACGGCTGAGCTTGTTTCCATCAGCCTCTGGGCATGGGATGTCTGTGATGACACTCTCCATCAACCCAGAGAACTAGTCAGCCGGGTGGCTCATCGCTCCTGCTGCTGCTACCCTGCTTTTCATCACAGTTAGTGTGAGGGACAAAGACAAACTTATGTCTCTAAGGGCTGTGAAAGGTTGAATCCACAAGCAGGGCTTCTCTCTAGTGTGCTCACCACAGCTCCTTTCCATAATAAGGCTGCAGCATCTGTCCCCAGAGTTTAATAAAGATCCATGCTGTCAGGCAGTAAACCAACACAGCCACCCACAAGCCTCCGGGCAAGGGCCGCAACCCTGGCCTACCTCCTCCCACTCCTCACTGTCTTTTTATCCTTGCTTGTGCTGCTTAATTTTTCAGTGGACAGGCCTTGGGTTGAAAAACCAAAACCGTCTCCCACAGTAACAATGGCCAAGAGGTAACAGCCCCAAAGTAGCTTCCATGCCTCTTCTCCAACCAGAATGATTTGAGCGTTTGAGTTGTGTTGATGCAGAGCGTTGCAGACTTCTCTGCAGCAGCGCTACTCCTCGCTGCCAGTTGCACCCGTCAGTAATAGATCAAATGGATAATAAAAGAAACAATATGGCTTTGGGGGTGGGTGCGCTCATGTATCATACATTTCATGTTTTCTCTGATATCCTTATCCACAAGCTCTCACACTGCTTAAATGTGAAGGTACAAACCTGTAGGTGAAATATTTCGATGCCTAACTATGGCCACTTTTCAGCTGACTTGAGATATTTTTACATCCAAACCTGAATTCTGATCTGTGTGTGAAATATGTACCACATAAATATGGATTTGTCCTTGTGTTTCCACCTACCCACATCATTCTCTTCCATATACCCATCATCATCAACCTCATAAGCCTTCTGGCCCTGACCCTTTATTCACTCCAACGAGCATACGTAAAGCTTACAGACAGCTTTACAGGAGAAGCCTGCTCTCTAACCTCCAGAATCCTAACTGAATAGCAGATGTGCTCAGCTTTGTGTGTCCTTTTATTAGCTCCCCTAAATCAACACCTAACAATGCACGCTGAGAGAGAGAGAGAGAGATGGGTAGGGGGTGGTGTTGATTTATTCGATGTACCAGCACCCTGAGGTGGGTAAGGAGTGGTCGAAAGGTAAAAGGGTTAAGGGGTGGAGTTGGTTTGTTATGACTTTGGTTCAATTTCCTGTCTAAGAAGCGTATACATGAACCCAGACTAGACTGTGGAAACGGCAGCCAGCGGTGCTTTCATATTTCACTCCAATTTGTCGTAGACCGTTTGATCTTATTTCAGCAGAACTGTCCTGTCTTGTGCATAAATATCCTGTCTGAGCATAACAGCCGGGATTGTTCACGTGTCAGGATCAAAGAGCATTAGATATCATTTTTAAAGCTCTATCCTATTTCATATATCTTAAGCTTCTCACATTTAAATCCTTTTCTCATTGGGATGTACAACAGCCATTTGATAGACAGCTGATCAACCATAGACAGTTGTCACCCCAGAGTTCTCATTTAGAGTCGGATTTATGGGATTTTCTACATTCTGACTGCATTTCTTAGTTGTGCTTGTGTCCTGCCCACATTTGTCCATGTGCAAAGTAAGCAGCCAATATAGCAGATCATTAACCAGAATGGTTCTCTTGCATGATTGTGCTTTAGGTAAAGAATAAAGCAAAGAATAGATTGAGCATGACTTAAACTATATTGCTTTTTGTGTCTTTATGAGATGAGAGGAAATATATGGCAGAAAAGAGTCTGTTTTTATTTGTAAGGCTGCAGAAGGTTGCCTTGGAACATTGCGTGATCATACTATTAATGCTGTTTGCAGGGAAAGGTAATCTAAAAGTCTGTGTATTGTGTGGCTTTCATAGGGAGGAGATTTAGAGTCCCTCTGCCTGCCTCTTTGTTCTCTGGGCCCATCTTGGGTTAGCTGTATTAAGTGGCACTGCATTAGAGCAGCGGATTGTTGTTTCCCCGCAGCTTCACTCCTCCTGATCACCTCGGAGGTTCTAAGGAGCAAAGGTCTCATAAACATTTATGTAGGGGCTGTGAGCTTCTGTCTTAGGCCACTACTCCTCTGGGCAGAATCCTATAGTGCCTCTTTATGCCTCTTAAGAGACTCTCTCTAGTTCTGTGTGTGTAGGTGTGTGTGTATATTTCTGTGAAGGTTAGTTTCACTAAAACAGACAGAAAGTTATATTCTTTCCCCTCCTATGCCTTTACTTATGATAGGTCTGTATGCTTCCAGCTTCCCAGAGAGTAGGTTGTCATATGTTTTCACAATGGGACACTTATTATATGTAAATTTTATAGCTTTAGGCGCAGAGTCCCCAAGGCTGTCTTATACTTTTGTTAGTTCTTGCAAACAGCGATGGAAACCCTAGGAAGCCTTCTTAGAGAGGAAGTGAGAGGACAAAGCTCTACTGGACACCATCGCTAAAAGCAGTAATAAGCTGAAGTCTGTGTGGTGTTCTCTTTTAAAACTGCAAAAAGTAAATAGCAGCCACATTTCACTTGTGCTTTTTTAATGCGAGGAATGTCTCTGTGGGATGCTCGGCTAATCCCTCTGAGCATTGTAGAGTGCTGCAGGGATAATGTCTTTATTTTTCAGGCCAACGTGTTAACAAATACTTTCTCTGGGACAAGTATAAACTTCAGAATTCAAATATTTGACTTTGAATTCATGTTGAGAATCAAGAATGTGAAAGTGCGTAGAGCTGATGCATTATTTCATGCATCTAACAAGTCTTTAACAAGTAGAAAATGTTAACTAATTTCTCAGTTTAGCACTAATTTCTGCAAACTCTACTTCATGTCTGATTTATTTTGGGGGGGGGATCAGCAGTTTTAAGTTGCATGCAGGCTGCGCATCTAAACTAGAAGGGAACTTGCAGAGGGTGTAATCCTCCACCAAAGGTTGATGCCTTATCTTGCAGTTTTAAAGGTGATTTGGATAAGCAGCACAATTTAATGGGTTCTTCCTTTCCCCATGCTGTGTCTGTTCATCAAGTCTCAGGAAATTCAGCCTGGTAGTATTTGTGTAGCCCTAATCTCGCTGACAGAGAAACAAACAAATGGTACTGAAAACACACCTCTACCGTAGCCCTCTGCACTGAGGCCACTCAGAACAAACAATCATCCAAGAGAGGGAGTCGGCAAAAGCTCAGTAAGGGTCTCAGAGGGCAGTCAGGGACCACATTGCTAGCAGACCACTGACACCACAGTAAATACAGTAAATACAAAAAATTGTAATGTGGTTATGCTTTGGAAAAAACATGTTTCCTTCAAAGTGTTTCTGTTCCGAATGCTGTGCTTTGAGCTAAAGTGCATTTCTTGTTTTTCTCTGCAGGACCCCGGGTATGCAACCTTCCTGTTCGAGCAGCTCCAAACTCCTGGGAATCATGAACCTGGATGCTGCCAAGTTTGCTCTACACCTCTCCACCAACTGAGGCAGGAGGCCTTGCAGACACTCCATGCTCCTGTCTTGGCCTTCAGCTCCAACATGGCTGCCTTGCCCAAAACATCTTTTATACCACAGCCTTCTAGATTCACTGTGTCGTCCTCCAGCATCCAAACAAAACAAGTCTCGAAAAGTCAGCCCTCTCCCCACTCTGTCCTGCCAGTAGGGGAGCGCCATGGGGTACCAAGCTGGTCCCAGAACGCAGCTAGCACTTCAGGGCCAAAGACCAGTGTCCAGGTGACAGTGGCAGGAGGGCAGCTCCCTGGATCTCTGAGCACCGTCACAATCCAAGCCCAGCAGTACCTCGAGGGCATGTGGAGCATATCCAGGGTCAACAACTTTCTCCCTCAACCCAAGTTGGTATGTGTTCACTTTGACCTTTTTTCTTCCTCATGCAACTAGCATTTAAAAGCAACTTTAGAAATAGTACATACCGTTAGAAGAGATGAAGCCCTGTGGGAAATTTGTGTCGTAGAACTGGAGCGCTGACCTCTTATTTCTCAGAAGTCACAGAGCCTGAGCGATCTAATGTCAGAGGTCATCTGAACACTAAACTCCTGACCTCTTCCTCAAGGGCATTTTAAATTATCACAACACAGCGTCACCATAGCTCCTCTCTCGTTTTAGCTAATCAGCGCTTTAATCTGTTTTGTTTATGCATGGAAGACATGCAGCAAACAAAACAGTTTCAGGAGCTTTACCTTAAAAGGTAAATGCTGAGGTTTCTATGTGCACGTTGCCAGGTATTTTGTGGTAAGCAATACGAGGGCATCTTTCTGTGATGACAACCTAAGTGACAAACCTCTGTGACATTCTACACCAGGCGGGTTCAGTGTACAAAGCATACAGCATGTGCTAACATCATCTAGTCCAGGGGTAGGCAACCTTTTTGATGACAAGTGCGATCTAAAATTTCCTCAGAAGTCAATGTGCCATATAATTGCATTAGCAATAAATTTAATAATGCTCTATATTAACAGTTACTGCGCTGAGCGGAGAGCTCCTGAAGCATTTGAAGTGTCGGAATGTGGAAATTTCAACATCGCTTGAAAAAACTGAGAGCTAGCAGCGTCCCTCTCACCAGTAGGCTAAGTGATTTTTAGCCAATTACAAGTTGAATCTGGTAGTTGGGGTTGTTAGCTAAGATACCGTCATTAAGAACCAGTACAACTAATGTGTCTATGCGAGCTAATTTGCGATGCGCACCGCTGGCCCGGCCATTTATTTTTTAATGCACCTTCTCAGATTAATTTACTGCGTGTCGTGCACAGGGCTGGACTGGGACAAAAAATCGGCCCGGGCATTTTGATTAGAGACCGACCGCCAGGTATTACAGGAAAATCCATAAAGCCTTTGAATGAAAATAAACGCTGTTGTGACAGTGATGTACAGTCTTGTTGGTATATATACGATTTCTATACGTTTTACATCAGGTAAAAACTTTGGTTGTAAGATTCAGATTATTATTTTAAATGAGAATAAGAAAGTATTTCTTTGTGCCCCCCTCTCCCTGTTAATGCCCTACCTGGCCCCCTGGCAAAACTTTGCTAGATCCGCCCCTGCACAGTTACCAGCTGTCAGCTACATAGAAAGGGATCCTGGTGTTATTTGTCTCTCAGAAACAGATCATAACTTCCCTTCAACTCATTCATGTCACCTAAAAGATAAACCTGTTTCTCCATCACAACTCTGATGATTCAGTAAGGACATCTCCTGGTTTCATCTTCATGTTTCCCTCTCACCACATATCCAAACCAAGGGCGTAGATTTGGTTTTGGCATTGGTGGGGACAGATGATTCAACCATCGAACCCTGCCCTGTTTCTTTTTTGTTTCCTTTTTGTCTTTGCTTCTTGATAAAAAAGGAGAAATATACTTGTCTACATATCCTATTCTGCATGCTTTTAAACCATTTAAAATCACAATTCATAGTTTTATATGTGAATTATATAATGTTAAATTACTATTAAACAAATGACTAAGTATTTTAGAGTTTAGTTCACTTCAGGCATATTTCATATAAATCAGGTATCATACAAACATAAAAATAGCTTCAAATACAGTCATGACAATAAAAGAATATGACTTTAAGGACTTAACAACATTAGTTCAGTTATAGTGCACCAACATCTCTGATACATTAGCACTAAGGGAACACTGAATGACCTGCTGGTTTTTGTCCATAAAACTACTCATCTAAGATTACCACAAAGTACAAGATCTCTCAGCAAAATTATGCAACATTTTAGGCACTATTGCCCCGATCAAATCAGTGAGCTGGGATGTTTTATTCTAAACATGAACTACTGTTACAGCAACAGACACGAACAACAGACATGTCCCACACAACAACTCAATGTGGACTATGTGAAGGAGCCAAACACAGGCCTTCTCCTCTCGTTAACTGAGATAAACTGCTGGCATATTGGTTTTACATCTATACTGTCCAGTGTCTCCTGGTGGACACACAGCAGCATTGTTTAATCTCATTTGAGTCACTGTTGACCGTAGCCATGTTTTTAGTCTTCTGAGAGCACTGAAGCTTCTTTCAGCCTCAGTACCTGCGTTTTATCCTCAGATTAAAATTATTATTAAGTGCGTGATGTGCCTCACCTTTGGCCCTGGCTCTTCCCCTCTGACTGCACTAGGACATATTGCCACCTGATAAAATTGATTCGTGCCATATAAAAAGTGAGACATGTCAATTCAGATTCTTTGTCAAATATACATTAATGAATCAATTTACATCAGCAGCCTAACAGTTGTCATGATAATAAATACTAGTTCATCTATAGCACCAACTCATCAGTCAGTCACCTGTGACCTCGCCTCTTCACCTCTGAGCTACAACATGGCAGAGCTGCCTCTGTCACCTGATCAATAACAGTGAGACATTCCACATACATGCAGTCACACATGTGCTTCAAATACACTAATGAACCAACAAGTCATCATCCAATTTCACCTGTGATCTTGTGTCACCATTACTGTCTATCACCTGACAAATAGGACATACATGACAATAAGAATAAAATGTGGAGCTGCTTCAGTGTTTCTGTCACTTTGTGCAGATCTTGACTCATCAGTAATGTTTGTAGGGTGAGTGAGTTTTTAAAACAATTTGTGCAAACTGCACTACAGGGTGGAATATTTGCAAAATCCTGACTATCTCATGATATTTTGTCTAAAAAATTAACCCTATGAATATGTCAGGACCATTAGGATGAAATTATTGTGTCACCAACATTTTAACTTTAGACATATCATTTTAACAGCCTCTGTAAACTAATATCCTGGCTTACTTGAGGCTGCTGTTTTCTCTGACACTTTCAATCAAAATTAGAAATGCTGCTCTGAGACTGAGAGAACTAATAGTGCTGCATGTTGTGCAGTTAGTTTCCAAAACACGTTATTCGTGGTTACATACAGTTTTAGACTGATGTGGGCCAAAGCCTAGCATAGCCTGTAACGTTATTGTGACGGACACATTTTATGAGTGAGCTTGACTTTAAGTGACTTACAGGTTTCTTTGAAAAATACTTTCTTATATCCAGGTTCTTCCTTTTTGCTGTCATCCTCCTCTCCTCCTTGCAGGTCCTAGCGGCGCAGGCTTGCCGGCCGCTGCTAAAACTAAACAGAGCTCCTTGAAAGGCACAACCAATCACATTGGCCATATTTGTCACATGATGTAGGACTCCAGTATGGAACGTAATTTAACTCTTTCTTCACAGCTAGGCGAATGAGACGTTGACAGATCGTTTTTTTCTTTCTGTCGGGTTTGTTTTTCTTTACTCAAAGAGATCAAATTATTGGTGGGGACAATTCAATAATCGCTGGATATTGGTGGGGACATGTCCCTTCCGTCCATGCCAAATCTATGCCCTTGATACAAACCGATATCATGACCAGCAGCTTTTACAGCTGTGGCTCCAGCAAACATCAGCTGATACTAGAAATTAATATTAAATAAATTCTAATGATCAAGCTTAAACGCGCTGCTGTTGTTTAGCGCGACATCCGCTGGTTTCCTCTTTCTGGCGCAAAGTGGGCGATAAACAAAGGAGAGACGGGACTTGCTCAGAAATACCGATCAGCTGATCATTGATCAGTTTCATGATTGAATGAGAGAAGAAGAGGCAGCTGACAGCGTAAAGCTGCAGAATAACTCCAGCTTTGTGTCTTTTTCATTGTAGCTGAAGTCCAGGACAAACTGTGTTCCTTTTCAGCTCAATACCAAACACGTGATGTTTTCTCTGAATGCCGGACGATTCTGTTTTTTACGGCATGGTTGGCAACTCGACTAACGAACCTTATGAATAAAATAAAGTTCACTATCAGTAACATCAAAGCACCCACCCAGCTGTATAGAAACTCCGTCATGCTAGCTAGTACGCAGAGTTATTGTAACTGACTGTAAAAAGTCAGCACAACGAAAATAAACTCCACCTAAACTTGGTTCATATCTGACCCAGAGAGACTGCAGGTCATAACTTGGTAAATGGCCTGCATTTGTATAGCGCTTTTCTAGTCCCTAAGGACCCCAAAGCGCTTCACACTACATTCAGTCATCCACCCATTCACACACACATTCACACACTGGCGATGGCAAGCTACATTGTAGCCACAGCTGCCCTGGGGCGCACTGACAGAGGCGAGGCTGCCGGACACTGGCGCCACCGGGCCCTCTGACCACCACCAGTAGGCAAACACGGGGTTAGTATCTTGCCCAAGGATATTTGGCATGCAGCCAGGAGGCAGCCTGGGATCAAACCACCGACCTTCTGATTAGTGGCTGACCTGCTCTGCCACCTAAGCTACAGCCACCCCTGAACTTCTTACCTGAAGTTCAGTTCACCTGACACTCGGACCAGCGGCCACCTCAGGTCTCTGCTCCTCCTGCCTCACCTTTCCCTCATCCACCTGGCCTCTTGTGGCAGCCACCACCAAACAGTTATTTTTACACATCTGCCAGCATCTGGCCAATCCACCAACTTTCATTGTTTATACCATTACTAAAAATAAAAATAAAAAAAATCATCGGTGGCCAGTCCAGCTATGGTCATGCCATCAGTTAACCCTTCGTGCCAACTGTGACATGCGTGCCCAGGGTTGATCTCGTCCTTGTACTTTAATATTTTCCATCTGCTTCATAAGCTGTAAATCGTGCCATTTCTGTTTTAGCTGCTCTGATAACTGCAGTCTACTGCAGGTCTTGGCAGTGTTATTCCTTCTTCCTGCTTGAAAAATTAAAGACAGATTTTCAATCCTCCCCTTAATGTCAACAAGTGCCTGTAGAGATGGTTTATGGGAGGCCATCAAAAGCTTTTAACTGCATGTACGCAATCTAGGGCAAATCAAACAGCCTGGCACTGAAGGGAGAGGCAGACTTGTGTTCTCCATCTATGTGTCTAAAAGCAATTAGCGGCCCGTGGAGCCAGGATGAGTTGCTTGGTTTCTGTAGCTGTGGCTGAAGCCTTCCCTGGACAGAGAGAAATGTCCCTTCAGGACATTAAGTTACAAACACAGAAGAAATGGTGTTATTTTCTCAAGCTGGGTTCTTTCATTAAAACCAGATCCTTTAGAATGACAAAAACCCACACACACTCTCGAGGATTGGAGGTTACACAGTGCCGAAAGGCACAAGCTTTAATTCATGATTTCTTCTTAGTTTCTTTGTGAGGAAAGCGTGCAAGAAGCAGAGATGGACTGTGTGTGTTAGACAGAAATTCTTCAGAAAGTGTCAAGCCTGAGGCACTCCCACACACAGACCATTATAGAGCACCTTGACACTCCCATTTGGGAAAAGGCTCTGGTTAACATCTGAAGCTATGTTTGTGGTTGTCTATTGAATTGAAAACTATGTGGCTCCATCTTTATAATTGGCTGGCAGCGGTTCCACTGAATGTAGCTGCCTCGAATTGGGCGAATGAGAAACATGTGCATTTTCTGAAACAGTCTATTGCAAGTCTAAGAGTCGGATGCAAAAACCAAAGTTGACATGCTCCAGCTTCACAGTTGCTCATGTAATCCCTGCTGTTATTGGCAGTTTGAATAAAGATCTTTAAGTAGTTAAGGTAATCCGTGAAATCACATTACTAGGAGTGTGATGCTGCTGCTGCTAACAGCAAAAATTGATTGATCCAAATCTGCATTTCTTCCCTTTGCTCATTTAAATCCACAACCACATGTACACTAATCTGCAAAAACCAAGTGTTCTTGACTCATGAGGGTTTCCGTTGTTGGCCCGGTGGTTGCCTGCTGCCACGGTGTGCTCCATTGCCACCAATTTGAAGCCCAGCAGATGATCTTGGCTTCGGCTGCTTCGGTGCAGCTGGGCTCTGATGGCAATGCGCCACAGAATGAGAGAATGACAAGGGAAGAAAATGATGCAGAAATGAAGGGGAAGGAAATCCCCACTCTTCACAGATTAGGAAAGAATTTGAATGCTGTGCTGTTACACTATATTTTCTGAAAGACACTAGAGAACTTTTAATTATACCGGCACTAAATGAGAAGGTATGTTAGTCCTACATGGTAGGAACTCAGCTTTCGCCTCAGTTGGTTTCTGGTGGTTACAGAAGCCAGCCAGGCACGAAAGCCAGATTAACGCAAGGCCTATTTCGCCTCAGCAGTAATCGTCTGTTGACTCCTGGGATCAAAGGTCACAGAGGAGTCCTGGTAGTCTAGGGTGGAAAAAGAGCTGTCCTACTCTGCTCACTTCACATTTCATAGGAAGCATTCTCCCAAACCCTTTTCACTTATGTGATTCACTTTTTTCCATTATGGTTACTTGCTTTGTCTCGTTTCCCCCCCTCCTTTTTCTTCCTTTTCTTTCCAAGGCAAAAGGATCAGGGAGGGCTAGGGGTTAAAGGGTGTAAGGCCAGCTCATTACTGACTTTGGGTGCAAACGGCTGAACACACATGGCTCCAGTGACACAGCCTAATTACTTGACCAGGGGATAGATTGTACTTTTCAGCCAGAATCAGGGAAAGTGCAGGTCCAAGGCTACAGAGAGCAGCTTGGCTGTGGAGCTTAAGTCCTCAGTTTTAATACTGAGGGGAATACTATTTGAAAGGCACTGTGCTAAGCTTGAGTGTGTGTGTATGAATGTACATGTCCATTTCAAGGACACGCTGAAACCCCACCTGTGACCAGCTGTCTTGTGTGCTCCTGAAACTGTCTGCTACTTGATTTTTAAACCGGCACTGCACCTACTCAGTCAGTGACAGATTTGATAGGCTGTACACATCTGCTTCCTGTATGGCTGTGCGTGAAGTGCCCTAGTCATACATGACAAAGTGCAGCAGGTCTGCTTCGCTGGTATGCACCAAGCTAACACCAGCATAGTGCGCGGCCTACTACTGTGGTTTGCTTTCAGTGTGCTGCCTGGTTTTTCATGCTTTTAAAGTCAAAACTTTGGAATGCACAGCTTGATATCTGACTTAGCTTCTATGATGAAGCCCCAAGAGAGCAAAAGTAGACCTTTAAAGCAAGGCTATGACTCTAAGATCTGATAACAAGCTCAAAAGGAAGAAAAGGGAAAGTGGGAATTCATGAAGACCAAACACCACAAGGCTACTGTTTGACAAATGGTCAGTGGAGCGTTTCCAGGAAAAGATAATGCAGCCCTGCTTTAATATAGCAGCACATTGTACTGCGTGTACAATGTGCTGGAAAGCTGCGTGTAAAGCTAACAGTAGCAGGAGTCCAAGCAAGAACCAAGCCTGTCATATATGAATGTAACTATGTCCTCACATCCTGATGTATGGCATTCTCATGTCAGGCTTGGCATATAAATAGTGCAGCTGTCAGTGTGTGTAGACAAATGGCAAATGGTGGAAGGCCACACACTTTATAAAAAAGATTGTAAGGGGTGTTATTTTTGTTGCCAAACATGAGTCTAGGGCAAACCCCAATGTGGTAAATATGCAGAGGGCCTGAACTGTGTTTATAATACACTTCCTGTCAAATGGCACTGAGGCTGCTGCCCTGTGTTGGGCTGAATTCAAGGTCAGTGCTGATTACAAAGTGTCGTGTGTCAGTTTTATAAATGTTTTTTTGAATAGCTTCAGCCTTTCTTTAATTTCTGATGCTAAAACCTCAGAGAATGGGTTCTCGTCAGCTAGGATAAACGTGAGGCTTCAGTGGGGATTAACCTTTTGTCTGCATGGTGACTCCAGCTCCAGTGTCGTCTCAGAGTCAGCTTTTGACTTGCATAATTAGCTCTCTGCACGCCATGGCTTGGTGTAACCAAAATAAGTGGATCACTGAAGGCTCCGGAGCTCTTGCTCACCCTTTCTGTGCTCCAGCTTTCCAAAAATCCTGCAGTATTCCCCTCAACTTTAAAAATGAACTTAAAACCTGAGTTCTGAGAGCTAAAAGGTAATACTGCATGTATTTAATTTTTGTTACATGATGCATCTCAAACTCTGCGTGAAGCCTTTTTCATACACAATAAACCAATGGCAGTGCCATTAGATATAGTTAATGTTATTTTTCACAGCTTTATGTTGCAACAGTTTTCACAAAAATCTCGTCAAAACTTCTTCAATCTATTGTTAATTTATTACGCTGCAGACACAACTTAAACTTGTGGAACTGGTTCTAATGCAGAATGTCTTGCTGCAGAAAATAATTAAAAAAAAATATGAAGACACACAGGTCTATCCTTAAAGGAGTTCATTCATAGATTTGGCATGAGTTGTCAAAGCCGAAGGGTTGAAAGAGATGCGGCATGTCTCAGTTTTGTCCTTTTCGTTTCCAGGGTAAGGTGTGCCATTTAAGCACAGCTCACATGCCTCATAAACATTTAAGCTATGGAACAAATGCCACCTGTACACCACCTGTTGTTACTCCCTGTGAAACTCTCTGAGATAGCTTTACTGAGTCTGCAGGATGAAACGTTCTTCATTCCTGAGGAGTAAAGTGCTAAACTTGCAGGTATAGATATAATCAGGAGCAAAGTGAGGTAAATCGCTAGTGATTTAATTACTAATTAAATGTGGGTTACCACTTAATTACAGTAGGCTGCAGCCAGAGGAACCTTGTAAGTGTTGCCAGAATCAATGAATGGTCCCGCATCCTTGCTGTTCTGTGGGGAGCTATCTTTGGATATTGCTGACTCCCACTAACTGGTACTGGCTGCAGCAGCTGCCCATCCATCTGTGGCAGAGGGGGAGCAAATAAAGTGGAAGGAAGGTGAGCTGGAGTGGTAAAACCATTAAGTGGCGGTTGTGGTCTTATCTCTGTATCTGTGTGTACACAGGCCCATGGGTTGATGGGAAATTCAGACAGGGATGTCACAGCCTTGGAGGCCCCTGTCACCACCATGACCAGCACCAGCGGCAGCACCCTGACGCCCTGCAGACTGAGGAGCTCCAGTCAAGCGGGACTCCCAGCGCCCGTTACCAGTACATCAACCACCGCGTCTCCTTCCTCATCTGCAGCAGCCTCCTTCTTCATTAGGTAAGCACCTCCCCCATGCTGTCAAGTCACTGCATGGTTAATTGAAATGTGTTTGCATACACACCCGCATGCATTCAGTCTTCAGTGAGTTGAAGAGGAGATATGCACAGACTCGCGTGGTCTCATGGTTTTAACCTCCATGTGGGGCACTTATTCACTGGAGATGTTGTTCTTGCCATGCTTGAATTATAGCATGCCTTGGGATACACATCATGGAACTAAATGAACCTTTTAGTTGCAGGCACCAGTGCCCATGAATAGAAAACAGAATTGCATAATTCGATATGAGGAAGGAGTGTCTCACGAAAGGGGTTTAGGTTAAAGCTAGCTATTGTCCTGAGGTATTTTATGTTTAGTTATTTTTTTCTTTGTTTTGCCTCGCCAATTTAAACGGATCTTGCAATTTTCCAGCCATAGACTTACTGGATGCTCCCACAGGTGTAGCGCAGGATGCATTTTTTGTAAAAGCATTTTGGTCCCTGTGTATCCAAGGCTGAAGAAGCCTGTTTTTAAAGCATTGCTTGGCTTTGGTATTGTCGTTGCCCTGGAGTAGACTTCACCCTCTCTGTGCGGGTGCATGGTTGGGGAAATATTGTCAATGACAGATTCCCTGGCAGGCCAGTGCATACATTCCCTGCCTCATCTCTCCAAAAAGTGCTGTGTTGTAATGAGCGTTTCTGAAAGGGAAGCTGGCTAAGAATGATGCATAGGACCATTGACGCTCTGCACCACAGGAGACAGAGAAAACCGGTGAAGGGGCTTGTGGAGTGTGACAGGAAGCCCATGGGGGATCAGTATGTGGCTTAGCTTTTCTTCAAGCATCCCAAATGGAGTTTGTGTTGCCAGCTTTTACAGGGTCCAAGTATATCAGTGGGACCATGAGGTCTTTCCTTTGACTAAGGGGATGTTCCAAATCCTCCACCTAATATGTAACTTCCTGTGTATCTTGCTTCCTGTCGCAGGAGCACGAGGTTTAAACAACAGTGAGGCATGACCTTCTGCTAGACAGGTTAAATTCCTGACATTGATTTATTAACGCTCATGTTTTCTTTGGACTTGAGCTAAAAGAAAAAGATAAGCATAAAGAGCTGCATCTAGCCATTCAGTGTGGACAGGAAAAAAGAGGAAGGTGGACTTGTTCTTTTCCCTGCAACAGGGCCTGGTGGAGCACACGGGGTGTAGAGAGTGCGCTCCACCACCACCTTTTATTTTATCCAAAAGATAATTTGCTGCCAAGAATGTTTTGTTTGACTTGGCTCGCAGAAATACGATAATGATAGGCCAACCTCAAACAGCATTGGGTTCTGCAGATAGAAAAAAATAGGGTGGAGGAGATCCACTGTTCTCCATTTGAAGCACACCCACTTCCTGACCTTCTGCAGCTGTTATCCCTGCAACAGGGATCATCATCAACATCATCGTGAAATCGTTGTTGCTCATTTTTTAAAAACATCATTGTTGTCTGAAACGTAAAACAGTCAAAACAAATTGAGTCATTCAACAATATTTTCCATTTGCTCTGATAGTGGAGCTGCAAAAAAAAGCAGATGAAATTAGCATCCCTCATGTTTTAGACATGATTGAAAACTCAGATCTGATTAGTATTCTTTTTTTGTTCTCCGTAGATACAATTAGTGAGATGCACGTGCAAATCCTTCGAGCCCAGGGTGTAAGACCAGAATAACCAAACAGCAGTTTTTTCTTACCCCAGTGGCGTGGAAACAGCTCCTTGGACACTTGTCTGACATTCACTAACACTATTCCATTCACAGATGAAATTTTAATTAGAATGCAATTAGCCGGAGTCTAGGTGTTCTCGCTAGGCTGTTGGTGAGAGGAAAAGAAAAGCGATTAACAATGTTTAATTTTGCAGCGGAAAAATAAGTCAACCATTCAACTAGTTAAAGAAGCATTTAGTTTAAATATGTCTGGTAAAAACACTGGTTTGATAACAACACAGCATTTGCATCTCCTTAGATGAATTATTTGTGCCTGTGAATTGACTAATTGTGCCTTCAATGTTTTATTATTTTAATTTATTCTAATAGTGTCAACTTTACAACAAGTAAACTTTGATATTTTTATGGTTAGATTGTTCTAAGAGCAGCTTTGCCTCAGATTTCTAGTATATTTTGGAGAGACCAAATGACTCATTTGTTCACATGAATTTATTTGATTAACAGCATTACAGAGATGCCTTCCAGGCTATGTAGACAAATGCAAGTCAAAAAAAAAAATCCAAGTGTAGCTTTTATTCTCTGAATCTTCCCATTCCAAGTCCATCAGCCATTTATATTATCTTGATGCTTCTTTTTCTTCCACTTGCAGAAAATAGTAAAAGTCTTTGATCATCTAATGAATGCTTCTTTCAGGCTTATGTGAAATTCCAGCTCAAAAACAGTTCTTTTGTCCCACTTCCTGTTTCTCGTAATCTTAGGAAATAGCTTGAAACCAAAAGATGACCCCAGGGCCAGTAACGACCAGTTTGCAATTAGACTGACTTTACAGTTGCAGAGAGACAGGAAGAGTCAGGGGTCAAACTCTGACTGGATGGTGTGTGTGTGTGTGCATATCATTATGTGTGTTTGGCTACATCAGTGTGTTACTTGGGGTAATGAATTTAGAGCCATGTGTTCAGCTGACTACCACGTTAACCACTGATTGTCTTGTGACAGAGCATATGATTAGTGTATTGACACACCGCTGTGTAATGAAACCAGGCGACGCTCACAGCAGGGGCTAGACGGTGCGGCTAACTGCTGCCTCGCACAACCTTCTCCCCATCTTTCTCTTCCATTAACATCTGCTGATTGTGGCAGTGTGTTTATTACACACCAGGCCCATGAGATGAGAGGGGATGCTTGCTCAGTTTGCAGCCAACTTTGATCAGCTGGCAAATTTTGTGTGTAGCAGTATGAGATAGTGTTATCTTACGTTGTTGGGCCCCTGTTTAAGTTTGTCCATCTACCGTCTCTTATCATACCCCAGAGATGGACAATGAAGTCACTCTTAAGATGCAAGGAGATAATGACTAGAGCAGTATAGAGGACCTCAGAGACACGACAGTCGGTGGATGCAGACTTTAGAAGTAGCACGCAGGCTGAAAGGTTGGGATTTGCAGGGGCTGGGCGGACAGCTGTTTGCTGGAATGTGAAGGAGGAAGTGGTTTCATGGTCATCCACCGGTGCCTATAGCTGCTGCCCAGGTGAGTGTTTGTGCACTAATGACTGTGATTGTGCAGAAGGGATCCTCCTGTAATTGTGGCAGCAGGGCCATTTAGCCTCGGCTCTCCTGCACACACACACAAGACTGTGCCTTTGTGTCAGGAACGCTCACTCTGCCCTTCATCCCCTGGCTGCTCTGAGTAACCATAGAAACAAGTCATTAGCTTGTGGGAATAAAATGTAACTGATTTTTCTTTCAAAAGTGAAGATTGGAAATCAGGAAGTTGAAACAGCCCTCTCTACTCCACTGGACTATAATTTAGTCAGAAGAAGAGCATCTCTTCAGTAATGAGTCCTACATGCTGCACAGTGGAAGCGCAGCAGGGTGACAAGTAGCTGTTCTTGCTCTGAATAACAGATGACTTGCTGAAGGCCAGTGTCCAGTTATGTTTATTCTGGAGTTTGTGCGAGAAACTGAGCCGGCCTATTCGTTTTGCTTGTAAAAGAGACAGTGATGCAGTTATATAGAGAGGCTCAGAGCAGACAAAGCAGCTCACTGCTGGCTTTGGTTGGCTGTGCTGTGATCGACAGCAGGGATCTCAGTGAATGACAAATAGGCAGGATAGATTATGTGAACCAGAGGGGTGCACCGAGCACAGCTGATCTGGCCCACATGGCAGGGAGGATAAAGAGTGGGGCAGTAGCAGCTCCTTATAAGTGTTGTCATTCAGACGGTGTGCTCGGGCTGATGCTCCTTTCTGACAGCACTAAGAGCAGGAGACCTGTACCTGTGGAGAAGAATATTGGATTCACTACCATGAGAGTGAAGTAAGCTATTTTGTGCACAGACATCATTGAGCGCACTTGGATATTTGATATTCGTGTGTGTTTGTGTGCGAGAGGTGCCCTGTTTTCTTTCTCTCTTCCCCTCCCCTCTCACCCCTTTCTCTCTCTTTCTCACTCTCCCCCTCTCAATTTATCTTTCTTTGTGTGGCACACGCTCTTTTCCGCTCTGTGGAATGTGCAGTTTTGTGCAGTTGGAGTTGGACTGTCTGATCCCTGGAGGTGAGAGGCTAATGGTTTTGTTGTCAAGCCAGAGCGAGATGGATTCCACCACGAGAGCAGGAGTGTGAGTGGAATGTATAGCATGTGTAACATACTGTAGAAACCTTGGCTCCATTTTGAGAAAGTAGCCACAGTGGAGCTGAAATGTTAATACTACCTCTGTCTCCGGAGTCTGACAAATGAGAATTGATTCATATCAATCTGTTGAATCTGAGCAACACATGCCCAGGGCAGCGAATGGCTCATCAGAAGTATTGAGTGGGTGGTAGCTGGGATGGTTGAGCTGCTCTCTGGTATTTGTCTTTGTTTACTGTTGGATAAAACACCAGCTGGTATTTTCCTGCCATAATCTGGCTGATGGGACTAATGGCTGCCTCTGTGCAGCGGCGGACCCAGTGGCAGCTGAGGCCACAAAAGGGCTGGGGCTCAGTAGATAAACCCAGGTGTGAACCTGTGAACCAAGGCCTGTCGGGCACCGTCAAGGCTGAGGTGTTGATGGAGATCCTGCCTGGCCTCGGAGCCTCGGGCATCTGTGTCGAGTAGATACATCTCACTACCCACATCCACCTTCTCATCCACCCGCAAAAAGCAAAATGCCGCTCCACTCTGACTCATAATCCTCCATCGTTCTCAGGTAACAGAAAATTTGTCTTTTGATATAAAGACTGACATAGAGAAAACCGTGTTCAGCCTCGGTGGATATTAGAAATGAATAGAAGTACTGATTTGCATTTGCAGATTCCCTCTCACTCTCTGGGCATCTGTGTCTTCCCTGGGATATGATAACATGGTGTGATAGTGCTGTGCCCCCTGCAGCAGCAGACTGATGTGCTGTGGTGTGGTGGGCAACACAGAGTCACTTGTGCCTGTCATTATAAATGGCAAACAGCTCCACTGAAAGAAAAGCAAAGGGTTTGTCCCTGCCTTCGTGGTAGCCTGATGCCTTTTCCCTCCCCAATATGCCAAATAAATCCCTGAGTCAGGAAGTCTGTCTGGCCCACTCACATAGCCTGCAGGGGGGCAGTTAAAGTGGGAGGGGGGTGACAAACAAAGAGCTGAAGTGCTGACTCAAGTCTGTGTGCTCACCCTGGGTCCACGTGTCCTAAGCCCTGGGGGAGAGGGGAAAGCGCTGCCATCCTCGCCTGACAGATTGATAACATACATGAATAAATGTGGAGCATAGACCTCTGTCCTGCAGGCTTCTCACTTAACACTGGGCTTCTTTTGTCACTCAGGATGATGACAGAGACAATAAATAAGGTTTAATTGTGTGCGATTGCTTCACGTGGGCAGGGTGAGGTCACGCTCCCAGCATCAATCCATTTCCGTCTCTGTTTGCCTGCCCACGTCCAGCATTCCCCATTTAACGGCATGTTTCTGATAACTGCCCACTGGGCTCCGTGATCAGCGCATTAGCGTTTAGTTATCGCGTTAGACTAAATTCTCTCACCCTCAGCCTGTTGAATGGATATTATGCATCGTGCCTGTAGGGGCTGAGGGATGCCATCTAAACCTCTTTAGTGCACCTCAGTGAAAAGTGTCATGCAAATGGAGTCTATTATCTCTGTCATTACAACCACTTTCTCTTTGACATTGTGGGTGTGAGACACTGAGTGAGAGTATGGAGGAATGAGAAAGAGTAAACTGCAATAGCTGGTGGCAGGGAATATATGTTGAGGAATTTTATGACCTATTGTGTGCAGTTGTAGAGTGACGCCCGTGGCCTCATGAGCTCCCACAAGTGCCTTTTTTTGCCTCAGAATCCAAGGAAACAAGGAAGGCTCCTAGTGGGGTTTCTCAGGCATCACAATGCTCAGCCACGCCACAGACTTCTATTCAACATGAATAACTAATATCTGCCTAAACACTGGTTGTAGGTTGACTTCCCCATGTGCTAGAGCTTTATTTTGTTGTGAAACACATAAATATTATATGCACAGCACCACCTTGCACCCGCCGTCCTTCGATAAGTCAATTGTGAGGCGCTAGCTTTCCCTGGATGTAGCTCGGATTACCACTGAGGATAAGGGCATTGTTAGGACAGGTTTCCCTCATTACCCACAGCCCTAGTAGCTGAATCATTTCATTCCGATAACACTGTCTTTTTTATTTTAATCTCCATCTATGTGTAGCTTGGCTCCAGGAGGTTGAAAGGGTTCACATGGGTTGATGGTAGCTGTGGGGAATTTAAAACAAGTAACAACGGGGCTTGTAAGAAAAATTAAACATGAAAAATATTGCTGACAGTTTATTATCAGGACATTTTCAGTATTAACTTCTGGCTTCACTATAGTCTGCAGCAGTTAATGCAAAATAAGCTACATTAAAACAGGATGGATGCCTAATGGTCCTTCTAGTACATCGCCTATGTTTTATTTGCTCCACAGTCTACTTCTTAGTGGAGAATTATGAAGATTAAGAGTAATTGTAAAGGATATTGTGCCCCACCTTTTCATGTCCACTTATGTATGAGACAAGCGAGCGGCTTGGACGTGCAAAACCACCGTATCAAATTAAAAGCTGCGAGGACGGTTGATCTCCCCTGTGTTTCTGTCACTGTTTTCTACATGCACGTCGTCTTGAATGGAGAGGATTATAGCCTATAATCGGTTCACGACCCAGCGCATGAGAGCCAGCTGTGGTGTGCTAAAATCCCCTTTTCCCCATACGCTCTATGAGAACCAGCAAGTGTAGCTGTGTGTGTTTCGGTGACTCAGTTTATCAGTATGTGATACAGGATAAACTGCTTAATTTGAATAATGTGGCTGCAGTCGCTGGCATTTTGGTGGCTTTTCTCAGCCACGCGGTTTCTTTGCTTTCCCTGCTTTTATTTTCAGATTGGTCTCCACTTTTCATTTGATTTACGTGGTCTTTCATGACAGTACTGCCCATTTCACCTGATTTGGACCTTTTCTGGTTTTAGTTGGGTTACCAGTTGACCAGAATATAGATGAAAGATTAGGAAACACATGTAAGACCTCCCCTCCCCCTGCTTTCTGTCTCGCCAGGCCGCCCACTGATTAATCACTCCCAAATGTTCTCATCAGCCTGTGGGCCTGTTTGTTGTGATAGCCTCTGTGTGGGAAAGTGCAAATAAATAATAGCTAGGTGTCTTACTCTGGCAGCAAATGATTAATGAAGTGGAGAAGTGATCCAGAAGTACTTTTTCCCCCGTTGCCCGTCCCTCCCAAAGTTATCACGCTCTCACGTTAGTTTCCCCTCTGACAGCATTAAGCTACAGGGGCATAATATTTGATTGAGGAATTGTCTCGTAATTGTCTGATAACAGGCCTCATTTGTTGCTTGTCTATCAAATATCCTGCTTCTAAAAAAGCACCGAAGCGATTTCCGAGACAGGAAACGTCACTCAGTCAGTGATAACTTCATGTGTGTTCCAAAAGTTGTGTTTGTGTGCCCTGAGTGCAACAGCCTACCTGATGTTTTGAAGGCAAGACGTGGGTGGGATGACGGGTGAATCGCAGTTCAACATGTGAAAATGTGGAGTTATTCCAGATTCTCTGCAGCCTGGGAGAGGAGCATAGCAAAATACCTGGAGCGCTGTCTGAGGAGCAGAGAGAAAATGCTCTGGAAGAGATGAAAGCAGCTGTTAATCTTTGTCAGCAGTGCCAGAGGTGGGGAGACTGCAGTCGGTGGAGCAGGGATGAACATGTCTTCATTATCATCTGTCACCCATCAGCTGAAAAGTGAATGTTCTTCCAAAGACTTTTACTTTTGCTGCATGAACCAGTTTTGACACATTAGCGGAGCATTTTACTGACGCTGCATTTTTGGAAACCTCTTGTAAACAATTTAGAGTCAATTGTTAGAGATTTTTGTTGGATGACCTTTGAATTTCAATGCAGTTATTTCCAGTTATTTCCACAAAGGAGTTTAATTGGCTCATTTATCCAAATGACTAGCAAACATGTCCTGCAGAGCTAAAGCCTGTGCTTTCTTCACCTCGTCATGGCCCAGTGTTCAAGCTAGTTAAGGCCATATTTGCAAGACTTGATCCTCAATGTTACAAGGAACAATAAAGTGAAAGTAAATGCAACAATACCCTACCATTTTCCTTCCTTTGCTCATCTTAAGCCTTCCTTAAGACCCTAGCTTGGCAACAGAGTTTTGCGGCCTTTCACTCCGGGGTTGAGGTGAATTAGTGGGTGTGTGACTGTGCAGGGTGTCTGGAGACACAATACTTAATATTCAGCGTGTTAAACACAAAAACCCTGTGTGTTTGTCTGCCAAAAATATTCCCACCTCTCTTTAACCTTATTGGCAATGGCACAGAGCGCCTTCTCTGTACCGCAGTGGGATAGTGAGGGTCTACTGGCATGAGCCAGTTCTTCTTGATCTGACATCCAAAAGCACAGGAGCCAAATCAGACAAATCATAGTTTCTTCTTTTTCTCAACAAAATCAGAGTAAAAAGAAGTTCTTTTTACGTCTGCGCTGATACAAGCCACTTCTTAAATTTGTGTTGTTTACCCTCATGTACTGAATCACCAAACCAGGTTTTCTTGAATATTGATGAGTTTTTTCACTTTCTGGGCCAACTGTTCCATTTATTTTTGGCCGACTGGGAATTCCCATCTTTGGGAATAAAGTAATTCCAAGATGGCTGTGGCATACCCCCACCAATCATTTTTTCCCCTGTTTCTTTCTCAGGCAGAAAATGATTTACCTCCTCATGGACAGCGCTTCACTGGCACAGAGCCAGGCCCACTGATCGAAGAGAGGACTTGGCTCTACAGCCTGCTGCTCCCTCCCTCGCTCTCCGTCTTTCTTCCTTCCTTCCTTACGCTTCCTCTGCAGCTTTCTCTTACTTACTATCCCCCCAATTCATTTTTTAACGCCTTCCTCACCTCTACAGTGCTTTTCCCTCCATTTACCACTCAGAATCCCTTTCTTCCCCCGTGTTCCAAATGATCCCCTGTTATTCAAGCAATTCTCCAGAGGATACCCTAATCCCTTGTTTTCCAGCTCAGTCCACAGACCGGTTGAAAAGAGTTCTAAGGAGATTGCAACAAAACAGGTTTACAACCTCCGGGAAGAATTTGGGATTTTATTTACGGAAAGCTGCACTTCTTTTTCTTCTTCTGACAGGAAACCTCCCTGAATCCACATTATGATACAAATGCGACAAGTCAATTGCAAAAAGGCGACATCAGTTTTTGTGCGGAATCCTTTCTTTTCTGTGATGACGCATTGTATCCACAGATGTTACATGAATGCTTTTGGCCTTACTTAATTGGCTGCAGATTGGTGCAGTGAAGATGCTCAGCCTTGGGCCGTCAGCAGTCAGCGCACAAATAATGATCCATCTGATATTCTGTGTCCAAGGCCAGACGCTAAGCAGGAACAAAAGGCTTGTTGAACACCTTGTTGGAACAAAGAGCTTTCCTGAAAAGCGTCGGTCCGATAGGTTTGGAGTGTGCCGTGCAGGGTATCACTCAGCTAACTGGACATTGCATTCATTGCTGTCTGGTTTTGCTGGGATTCGTTTATCTATTTCTGAGGATTTATAGAAAGTCTATAAATCTTAGCCTGGAGGTGTTTGGCCACTTCCAGCAAACTGCTGCTGTGTAAGCCAATACAGCACAGAGGAGCTCTACCTTCAGTATACTATTAAAACAGCCAAGCAGGAGAAAGCAGCCTCGCAGTCAGTTGAAAGCTTCAGAGCTTTGGATTGATAAGATTTAACTGACAGCCCGATAAGCCTGATAGTTCTCTCTTCCATTTTAATGTACCTGGGGCTGCCAAAGGAGTGAGGAAACACATTTTTCAAAACTACTGGAAAGATCTTGGTTTGGAAAGATGCTCATCTGAATCTGAATCTGAACGATAAGATAACCATGCTGAACAGAGGAGAATGTCTGTTCCCGTAGCTCCAGGTGGGAGCTTTTTTTCCTTTTTTTAGCAGCGTCTGTAAAATAAAATAGCATATTTTTGTGCTACAGTTACATTTTTTTAAAACCATATTCGGCATTAATTTCAGTGTCCATGCTGCTGTAGCCTCAGGCAGTTGTTTTGAGTGATTTAGGATAAGAGGGAGGAAGTGAGAAAAACTAAATGAATGTTTATACCAGAGGTCTTTTAATTGCAGGGAGACTTTAGAAAGAAAACGGGCTCATTATCAGACTAAACGTCTGTGCCACACAGGAGGCTCTGTCATCTATTCAACAGCCAGCTCTAAAGCGTTCTCCCCATATGTTCAGTGCTGCGTCTCAGGTAACCCAACTATGTCTCTGTGGGGCAGCTGTGACTCAGGGAGTGGAGCAGGTTATCCACTAAACAGAGGCTTGTGCTTCATTTATTGGCTTTTCCGCCCGCGACCTTTGGTGTGTCTTTGCACAAGATACTGATTCCCCAAAATGGTCCCTTAGTTACATATTTATGTAAAGCACAAGTGCTATATGTATGAATGATGCTTGTAATGCTTTAAGTATTCAGCAAGGCTAGAGGTATATAAATAAAGTCCATAGACCATTTCTCTGGTTAGTTTAAGAACCTACCTTATATGACCACCCGAGCTTTTAGTGTTAGGTTAATGCGTATGTTTATACTCCACAACTGAAAGATGGTGACACTTACAGCTTCACAGGGCAGTCAAAGGGTCTTTTCTAATCCTCTGAAATACAGCTACAACGGATGAACTCTCAGGAAGCTTTTATGGCATGGAAGCATTTGTCTCATTTAATGATCGGCATCCTGACCTTGTTAGTAAATCTTGTCTGGGTGGGCATTCTCGCTGCCAGCGCTGGTTGGCAGAGGATGACATCACCTCCTCTCGTCTGCACACCGTATGAATGTGTGTGTATGCATGTGTGTGTGTTCACAGGCTGATGTCATGGTCACTTAATCACTGCCAAAGTTTAACGAAGGCTGGGTCAGGCTGTGGGTGACCTGGGACCGCGAGGCCAGTGCAGAGATGCAGATTTGCGTTAATCCTACCTAAAATTTGGCAAAGAGAAAACCACACAGCGATGTCTGCCTGCACACAAAACTTCGGTCTGGTGCTCTTGCTTTAACAGAACTAAGTCTGTATTTCTCCTACAGACAGTAGATTTATGTTATACCCCCACACCTTTGGGGCAGAGAGCTGTTTGATCATGTCAAGGGCAGCCCATCAATAAGACAGCCTGTACTGGTTTTAGCTCTGGGGAGGTTTCCTAATGATTATCTTTTGACTCAAAAACACAGTACCTGCTCTGATATAGATCAACAGACATCCAGCCCAGTCAGTCATGACCATCTGCTGATTTGGCATTTATGGTGAGGGCAAAATACTCAGTATATACAACAGCAACATGGCTATACCGGCTTCAACTAAAGAGAAAGTCTCACAAATGCCGTCACTGGTATGGGGTAAATTCTCAGTGTCTCTAGCAACCAGTGAGCGAGTGAACTCATTGTGCCGTAGTCATTATCACTGCATGGTGTTGAAGCTGGCTGTAGCCCCAGTACTCCCATCTCCCATTCGTGAAGAGCTATGCCAGCCTGCTAATCAGCAGCAGTGGGAGACTCGCTGTGGGTGGGGTGGCGCGGGTAAAGCAGTCTCATATCAGACTGAGTGATCTGATCCGCGCATGAATGGCCAGAGCAGCCTTATCTTGTCTGCAGAGGGGGAAAAAAGGAGATTCACAGAAAGGAAGTGTCAAGGATAGTAAATGCGGCCAACATGGTAATTAACCACAGAAAAGAGGTACCTAAAGAGCTGTATAGCTGGCGTGGAGAACAGAGACAAATTTGTACAAACAAGCTAATGGGCGCACCAACTAATGTCTCTCTGGGTCAGAGGAATTTCTCTTGTTAATTTGACAAAGCAAAGAAAAAAGGCTGGGAACATTATTGACAGGCTACAGTGAAGCTTTGAATCTAGTCAGAAAATACAGCCTAACCATTCTTTCTCTGTCGTGCCACCATTGACCACCTCCGCTCCTCCCTCGCTCTCACTCCCTCCTTAGGTAAAGGATGAAATCTACATGTCCTTTCTCGAACAAAGGCACCGGGAGACCTTTTCATTTAAAGGGTTCTTGATTTTACATCTGTCTTGCTTCAGCTCATTTATATATATTACTCTGATTATCTGTCCCTAAGGTCTGTTCATAAGAAGACAGTGATGGAGCTGAAAGACTATCAGGATAGTTCCAACTGTGGCTGTCCCCTATTTTTATGTCAGTTTGATGTATAACAGTGAAAAGCACGCTGGTGGTAGCAGCAGTAGGGATGAGAATAATTACCGGTTGCACTGTCAGAGTGACCAATGCCGACATTAGTATTGTCTTTTACTCATCATCTGTTGCCAATCATTGCTCAAAGGGATTCGATGGTGGTGAAGCATGTAGAACTCTGTTAGGAGACAGTCCTAGCACTTTAAAATAAGCCCACCTCAGAAAAGCAAACACTGCAGAAAAGCAAAGGTAACCATGCTATGGAAGGGCAGAAAGGGAAGAAGGAAAAGGTTATGTGATATATCAAACAGCTTTATTACTGTACGAAAAATGTAGGTGGTGTTGGTTTTATTGTTTGCCTTCAAATTTAATCCAGCAGAGTTCATATAAGGGGCACTGTGTCAGAAGGAGAGGAGCCGATAGAGCTTTGTGCTGCATGTACTTTCATCTGGCAAGTCTCACACCCACTCTGTTTGCCGATATGTTGTAGTAGGCACTCTGCAGCCAAAGTAGCAGCCTTTCAAACAAGACTGGCTGGTTGGGGGGGCTGAGAGGGCTTACTGGTAAATTGGCAGCCCAGGGAATACAGGGTACTCTCACCCCAGCGCTCACCCACTCACATGCTTTCATTCCCCTTTTTACCCTTGACCATTGACTGACTGCATTCTCTCTTAGTGGCCAGCATAAATCTGCCTTTCTAAGAAGTCATTTGTTCATTGTCTGTCCTCTTTTTTTGTTTTGTTTTTTTTTTAATCTCCCTCAGCTTTCCAGTTTAGTCAGAGCATCATTCATTGAAGAAATCCATTTTTCTCCTCTTAAGTACATCCTTCCTTATCCTGTCTCGCTCCTTATGATTAATACCGCTCTCATTCTTCCGGCTAATTACATCTGTTAGCAACGACAAAAAATAAATAAAATAATACAAATATGTAGTGTACACATGCTACCCCAAAAACACAGGAACACACATGTACTCTCGGGCTCATGGATGCATACACTGTAGGCATACTAACCAAATCTGTTTGAAGTGTGGGACCCTAAAAGAAGAGAGGGCTCCTGCATGCATTAACTATTCATGTGACGTGTGGTGGGGTGCATGCATGTGTGTTTGTGCAGAAGGCTGAATGAGACAGTGAGTGTGTGTGTGCGTGTGGGTAGAGAAAGAGAGAGAGAGAAAGAGAGCACTCGCAAATTGCGCCGCAAGCAGCCAGCAATCGAGCGCTGACACCTCGTCTGGCAGTCGGAGGGAAAAGGGGCTGGGCTGAGGAAAGAAAGGGAGAGAGAGAGGGAGAGGTGGGAGGCAGGGAGAGAGGAGGGAATGTATGTGTGTGTGTGGATGTGTGTGTGTGAGAGAGAGAGCCAGGGAAAGAGAAATAGAGAGAGACACGGCAGGACAGCTGCCAGAATTTCTCCGATTGCAGGAGAAGGACTAAGAGGTGGAACAGGAGCAGGAATTCTTCTCATTCTCAGCTACTCAAGGAAATCTTGCAGCCCAGCCAGGAGCGCTGATTATTTTCCCTGCCTTCTGCCTGTAAGCAGTAGAGCGTCTGGGAAGGACCGAGGCATAAGGATCTGTAACCACTCACAGCAGACAAGTACGGTGGATTAACTGGATGAGGGGAAAAAAGCAGCCTATGGGATGACTGAAGAATTGGATGCGAAGAAAAAGTAAAACTGAGTCGGAGGACAAGCCAAGTTTCTGCGGTTTCTGAACTGCGTCTGAACTTTTGCAGGTGAAGGAGACACGCAAGGAGTTAGAGATGCTTTCGTAGTGCATGAACACAGGAGGTGCACATCCTCATCCTAACCTCGTCCTCACCTTCTCTTAAGAAACTCTCTGGATTACACCTTCACTGCGCACCTACTGGTTTTCCTGAAGGGCACTCATCCTGCCTGCCCACCTCCACCCAGCCCCACCTGCCGCTTGTTCCATTCAGTTACTATGACGCCCACGCCTCCCACTCGTCGCTCTCCCTCTGCCCCACGAGCTTCTCACAAGCCTCTGTGAAATTAAGTGGAACGTTGATGATCGTAGCGAAAAGGACCTCTGTGCCTTGAGTAGCAAGCAACCCCACCTCGCTGTGTAATTGCTGAGTGTGCCGGCGTAGCAAATGTGCAAATAATGGAGAAAAGTGACAACACGGACAAGGACAGCAAAGTCGAACTCTATCAGTTGCCTGTTTTTTGACTATGAGCATAAACTAGATAATGGATTGGAAAGAGCTGTAAGTATCTCACAATGTGTGCATGTCGGGGGGGGAAGCTTTGGCTCACTTTTCTAACATTCAACAGAATTCATAAAGCATGAGTGTATGTTCAAGTGTTTTCGGGCTTCACTTCCTCATACATATAGAGTCTCCTTTGAGCATTTTAGAGAAAGTTGTGAAGGAAAACAGCTTCATTAGCATTGAGATTGAGTGAACAGGTGGACAAGCTGTTGTGGGCAAAGAAATCTGAGCCTCTCTTCACTGCCTCTCTCTCTTTTTTTCCAATGACTGATCATATAGTTGTGTAAGGAGAGGAGAGAGAAATGAGAGGACGTGGGAGGGAGAGGTGGGGAGAGACAAGCAGTTTACCTGTGTACGTGTGACTGTGTTGAAAAAAACAAAGCCCTAGCATAATCATCCCTCACCTTCCATTCATGAACATGTGCACTGATTGTCATTGTGTTGCATGAATTAAAGCTCAAGGTTACAATCGCAGCTTTGGGCTGTGAACGCTACTCGCTGGTCAAAACAATTATAAATGAAGTGGAGTGGCTTTTTTTCTATGCTACTCTGTGGGTGCTGCTTGATTTCTGTCTAAACTCAAAGAGAAGAGAGAATGAGGTGAGGGGTGAGAGAGGGAGAGAGGCAGAGAGAGACAGAGGGACAGGGTAGATTTATCTTGAATGAATGTGCTGCGGATGCCTCTCATAAATGCGCGTACACACTCGCAGACTCGCGCCGCCACGTGTACTCTGCTATAGTTTCCCCTTTCTTTCTCTCCATCTCGCATTCATCTATTCCATCTCACTCCGTGTCACACGATCCGTCTCGCATGCTATCACACATAGGCAGCTCCCCGGGGAGCGGCTTCTCCTGTAGTCTTCTTGGATGCAATAATTATTCCATCAGCAAGCAGTGTGTTCGCTGATTGTGCTCTTGGGCTGTCACTGCAGGGGGTGTACAGTGGAGAGGGGAGGGGGTGGAGAAGAGGAAGCGGGGTGGGTTGTCACTCCAGGATACAAGGAGATAGGGACGAGAGGTGGGTTCTGTTTTTGGCAGCAGCCCACCTAGTCCTGTCCAGAGGAGCCCAGAACACAGCTAATGAGCTCAGGCTGGCCTTTTAGAAAAATGCTACTCACCAGGACATGGATCTGTTCCTTTTTGTACTCCAGATTTCCTCTTTTCTCCTTTTCATGTTCTCTATGTATTCTACCTCTCCTCAAAAACCTTGCTCTGCAGATTTTTCACATTCTATTCTCAACTTCAGGTCTTAATTCTCCGCGCCACACTTCCCTTCATGTTGACAACCGCCCCTTTGTCTTCCCCGTACTTCTCTGAAATCTGACTGCTTAAATGAAACCCATTTGAGTGCATTTGAATTACCTTTGGGTATTACTTTCCTTACTGACCTTGAATTACTGCCTGAGGTGTGTGTTAACTGATCTAGGGCAAAGCAAAAACTCGAACCACCTGGACCGGGGTCCCTGCAGGCCAGGCAGAGATATTGGTGTTGCCTATAAAGTTGAAGAAGTTTGCACAAAAAAGAATGACTCCTTCTGATTGTTCTATGGAGATCTTCTTGACTTTGAAAAGAGACCAGAATGACAGCGGAATTTAAACTGTGAAAAAGGTCAATTCACTTACAGAACTGGGTTCTGTTTGGTATCAGCAGAACTGTCATGTGACTATCTAGATATCACTAAACTAACATCTGATTATCGAGGTTGTTTACAACTTCCAAAATACATACATGTTGTAGGTTTGTCTCAATAGAATAGAATAGAATAGAAAACTTTATTTGTCAATTTCTTCAAATGTTCTTGCCATACAAAGGAATTGAAATTACGTTTCACACTGTCCCATGCGCAGACATTGACAACAATAAAGTGCAGATGCACAACAAAAACAACCCTAACAATAAGGTAATAATACTAAATACTAAAACAATATGGGTCTTTTCTAATGCTTTTCTAGCTAACAATTACACATCAGGAGAACCTCAGTGCTCAGTATCTTGCCCAAGGATACTTTGGGATGCAGCCAGCAATTGAACCACAACTTCTTATTAGTAGATCATCTGCTCCATCTTCTGAGTCACAGCCACCCAAATGATGCTGTCATCATTGCTTAGCTGCAATGATTAGCAGAGAAGGACACAAGTATGCGGTAGAGGGAAGTGTTTCAACAGTCCTCAGCTGTCACATCCACGACAGTTTTTTTGCTGTGTTTGATCAAAATACGTGCATGTATTTCCTGTGGCTTTACAGTCTGCGTCTGGTCCCTTTGAGCAGAGAACCTGGTGACCATTTGTCTTAGAGAGCTGTTCTGCATAAAAACATAAAGGTGTAAGAGAATTCCACTTTTAGTTTAAGTCGAGAGCTGAAACATTATCCTTCTTGTTATGGGAGTATGAGTTGGGAGTTGAGGGAAAAGCATTTTTAGAGTGGAGAAGGGTTGGGAGTGGTGGCATAGTGTAACTCACCTCCTGACTTTGTTTACTTTGGCAGACTAAGAGCAGATTGTTGACCTTTATGTTAAAGTGTTAGCGTGTGGTTTTTGTCAAGGTAGACATTTAAAATCAATAACCTCTTGGTAGGGTACCTCCTCAAGAAAACATTACCTGAGAGAGAAAGAAAAAGGATTTGCTTAACTTTACAGCTTGGTAGTTTTCTAAGTATAGCTTTACTTTCAAGGCTTTTTTTCCCCTTCCCACCTCCAGGGCAGCTCAGAAGCTGAATCTTTCCTCCAAGCGGAAGAAAAACCTGCCTTCTCTGCTTAACCCGCAAGAACCCTCCATCTACCCGACCAACTTCAGCGGTATCCTGCAGGTCTCGCCACCCCCTGCCCCACCATGTCTGCTCCGTGCTGTTTCCAAAGTGAAGGAAAATCCAGGGATGGGAAAGGTGAGAAAAGACACACACAGAGGCACCAGAGACAGAATGCTTTTAATGCACAACAGCTATACAACACGTGCTCTCATAAGCCACCATTCCCTTCCTCCCTTGCCCTGCAGAACTGCGTGCGCCAACATTTATGGATACACACAAACCCCTATTTGGAGGGTTGAATGCAGAGTGGCGACAGACTGGTCTGCAGGCAGCGTGCTGTCTGGTCCAGTCCATGCAGATGCAGCCAGATAAGCCTGCTGGAATGTCATGAATTCACTCAGTTTGTGTGACCAGCATTCCTCTCTGTGAACACAGAAAAGACAGTAAAAACTATAATTCACCAATCTGTGGTCACGTTAGCATCAAGACTCCTAATTCCATTTTAGGTGCAGTGTGCAGTGTTGAAAGTCAGGCTGCCAGCGATAGAGCAGTCATTAAACAAAGCTGTATAAACACATCTCTCTTCCTTTGTGGTTTATTGGGTATTGTTTGTCTGAGCTGGCGTCCTGTATTTATAAAGCAGAAGAAGTCCCCTAACAAGATTAGATCCCACCTGGACAGGAAGTGCTCGCTTTTGTTGCCAGGTATCCAGACGGTTGAAATTTTGCCACATATTGTAAATCTCCCATTGACACGGGGACTTCATAAAAAACCTGTGCTATTAACAAGCCTACTCAAGCTCACACCTGATGTATATGATCCATCTGTGCCGTTTAAGCAGCTGGTTTTCAACGGGAGATCAGGATTTATGACATTTTATGATATTGTTCCAAGTCTGCTTGCACAGATTTTCAGGTTTTCTTATAGTAAAGTAAACAGATCTGTGTGCTTTCCTGGTTTGTCTGCCTCTCTTTCACCTGTGGAATCGCATGTGAAATAACATTTTCAGTCGCTTTCACGGCTTCTCCGGATCTGTTTCATTCGAATTCAATCAATGTTTCCAATCAGGTGTAGGTGGGTCACTTCCACTTCTCCACTTTTGACCTAGACACAGTTCTTTCAGGTGTAAGGAGCTGAGTGGACGGAGTCATGCCAAGCCTCACTAATGGATTTTGTGGGGAATCAAGGGACAGGGAACCAGGGGCCATTAGCACGGTGTGAAATACTACAGCCAATCCTCTGTGGCCTCCACTATCTGATCTCTGCCAACGTAAATAAAACAGGGACATTAGCTCACTTGGTAGCCTCTGTCTGGTGGACAGACATGTGGTTGTCATATATGGAAGCCCTGTTTAAATGACATAGCAAATCTAATTCACTCAACATATGCACTTGTCAGTCACAACAAGAGTCCCCTGTGGAGTATAAAGAGTGCTTGCACTTGGCCTGGGGTATCCAAGATGAATTCACTCAATGAAAGAAAGGGTTTTCCAGCCACATTGTTTGTGAGTGCAATATTAATATACGAGTCAGGGAAGAATGGTCCTTTTGTGTAGGCGTGAAGATGGTGGAGAGTCCTGAGCTGAGCAAAGCAGCCCTATGTCAAAAAGGGAAGAGAGTTGGTTGTATTTTAAGGGTTTTATTTCAGTGCCTGAGAGGCACCATAGGTACTTTTTTAACAAGCTTTAAAATGACTCTGGATTGAGTTCCCTGTCATGTATACTGTAGGACAGAAGCAATTCAGCTGATGTAATGTTAGGCGCAGCACTAAATACTCTGGGAGTTGACAGGGACTCTAAAGACTGCTAAACATATCCAAAGAGCCATTTCTGTTCCCTGTCATTCACAGATATATTTCCAGAGAGCCTTTGGAGAAATAGAAGTGGCGCTATCTGACCATCAGATTGTAAAGGAATATAGAGATGTCAGAATTTCTAAAGAGGTGTCATATAGCCTGACACACATAAGCACACCCACACAAACCACAAACTGTGCATCTATGCATTAGAGACATAGGTTGTCTGTAAAAGAGGTCCTACCACAAGGCATGAATGGGCATGTTAGTGAATCAACATCTTTAGATGCAAGAT
This sequence comes from Mchenga conophoros, assembly GCF_057382185.1. NCBI lineage: Eukaryota > Metazoa > Chordata > Actinopteri > Cichliformes > Cichlidae > Mchenga > Mchenga conophoros. The sequence continues at coordinate 29,376,010 of NC_140544.1, read as the reverse complement.
GCGATCATGTTTAGCATACCATGTTGGCATCAAGAACTATATGTTGACCTGGGGAAGGTGTTAAGAATCTACGCTCATTTTATAAATATAATATGTCTCAGAATATAGCAGGGTGGGTCACTTGACGGCCAGTCGTTTTGCAGGCAATAGAGGGAAAGGAGAGAAAAAGGAGAGTTAGGAGGTGGAACAACAGGCAGGGAGGGCATATGCTCCTGCACTCCCACGCTGGTGAGCTGTTCCTGGTCCAGAAAAAACAATCTCTAGTGGGATAATCCCCCAGCAGGGAGCTGCACACACACCGATTTCTAACATTTTCAGCTGTGACTTTCAATACTCACCTTGCTGCCTTTTACTAACACCATTAGCCAATGTGTTGACCCAGGGAGAGTTTCCATGGTAACTTTCAGTGTCCATCAGCTCTGACAAAGTGAACGTGATCTTAATGCACAAACGCTGAAGGACCTTCAGTTTGCAACTTTTATATTGAATGCCTGCCATATGTTTTTCCCGTCTCTTCGCTTAGTGCACTATAATCAAAATGTCTGTCTTTTTGTCGTGTTTTTGTGCCATCTCAATTTCTAACACACCGCTGTTCTCTCTTTTTGCTTATTTGATGTTGCTTTAGGTGAAAGTGATGATGCGTATCTGTCCGTCTCTGGAGGCTGCAGACTCCTCAGAGTCTCAGTCTTTCTTGAAAGTAGACAGTAGGAAGAAGCAGCTGACCCTCTACGATCCTGCGTCCAGCCCACACTCTAGTTCAGGGCACAGGAGATCCGCCACTGTGGCCGTCCCAAAGATATTTGCCTTTGATGCTGTTTTTACCCAGGATGCTTCACAAGTAAGGGCCAGTCTTTGTGTATGTGTGTGTGTATTAGAGCAAGAGAGCTATTTTTCTATTTGTTATCAGGGAATTCAGCCTCTCAAGGGCAAAGGGACGTCTTTATACTTGCAGGGTGTGACCAGAGGCTTAGAGAAAAAAATGCCTTTCTTGGGTCAAGGGGCATTCTTAGCAACATGGGCCTAACAGCTGGGCTTTTAAGCCCTCTACGGAATGATTTGAATCCACTCCACTTATATCTAACCACTCCTTTCATAGGACAGCTATATCTAACCTCAGCCATTTGGAAGACACAGCAGGCATAAGTGCTGAGATCAAAGTCAAAGGTCAGATATACAGTATGTTTAGTACATGTGACTTAGGAGCGGATCAGATTTGCTCTCTTCTCATATTAAGACAAACACCAAAATCTTTTAAGAGAATGACTCAATCTGTTTTTGCTCAAAGACAAAATTAACAGAAAATCCAAGGTACGGTAATCTGAAGTATTGTTTGCATGTCGCCATGGTGCAGCGAACTCTAAATAACTATGACAACAGAGTGTAGGATGTCATCACCTGTGTAGGATATCCAGAAAAACCTCAGATTTTTTGCCTACTTTGAGCAATTTTTTAAAATTAAGTAAGCTGCTGATGGCTAAAGACTAAATGTTTCTGCTACATAGTTGAGGCCAAGCTGCTAGATTGTGCTGCTGGGGCAGCACTGCTGGTGGCTAACAGTAACAACAAGCTGTTCTGCTGTTAGAGGTCTTGTTTGCTGTGTGATGTATGGGAAGGGGCCTTTGCTGCTGAAGCCTTGCCCCAGAGGACCTCTGCTGAAACAGATTGCCTCGACATGCAAGACACGGAAACAGACATTAACAAACAAACACACACGCACTTGAGTGATGAAAAATACTGAAACTAATAACATGAATTGGTGTAAGCAATGCCAAATGCTCACTGTGCCTGTTTTACAGTGTTCCTCGAATTGCAAACTGACTGTGAAGGGCCTGTCTCTTTGTGTTTTTCCACAGGCTGAGGTGTGCTCAGGGACAGTAGCTGAGGTCATCCAGTCTGTGGTGAATGGTGCAGACGGCTGCATCTTCTGCTTTGGCCAAGTAAAGCTCGGTAAGCTTCTCCACTGGCAACAGATTAGAGAAGTGCCTTTGTTAGCCAAAGAAAACTCTCATTGCTCTTTGTTAGCTACACTTGATGTCCACAATTGGCTTAGCGGTGCACTGGGGTGAGTCAAGGAATGGGTGATTGAAGGAAAAGGAATGGATAGTGAGTCTGGTGTGGGGGTGAGGGGTAAAGTGCTGCATTCAGGCTTCAGGGCTCAGTCTGTAATTAAAATCTTAGTAATTGGCCTGGCCAGTGTTCTTAGGCTGAAGGGCCTGCTTTTCTCATGCAGCTGTTTCCAGTTTCTGTAATTCTGTGCAGAATGACTGTGTCTGGAACAGGTCCCTGGATTAGCATTTGATTTAAAAGAAAAAAGTTATTATTATTTTATTTTTGCCTTTCCAAATATTACCTCAAATCCTTCACATCTGCCATTATTAATTTTTTTTCAGCACCATTTGTTTAGCAGAATAACCCTTCAGAAAATATCCAATGCCAGTGCCTATTTCTTTGTGAACTTCAGGCCTATTTCAGACAGGTTGATAAAAGAAGCAATTTTATTTTGAACATATAGTGAGTGCAGCCGGCTTCCACACACAAGGCAATATTTTTATCCCCCCCCCCTCCTTTCTTACATCCTCAGGCAAGACATACACCATGATTGGCAAAGACAGCTCCACTCAAAGCCTAGGCATTGTGCCCTGTGCCATTTCTTGGCTCTTCAAGCTCATCAACGAGCGCAAGGAGAAGACGGGCACGCGCTTCTCAGTCCGCGTGTCTGCAGTGGAAATCTTTGGAAAAGATGAGGAGCTAAAGGACTTGCTGTCTGAGGTGTCGTCCGGCAGCCTGCAGGAAGGCCAATCCCCGGGAATCCACCTGAGAGAGGATCCCATCTGTGGCACTCAGGTGAGAAGTGTTCCATCTCTCCACTTTTTCTTTGTTCACTGATCCTTTCATTCTCTCTGTGGGTTATAAAATATTAGTCTGACTGAGTATTGATCTTTTACTGTCTAGGCTCTAGCTCTTTTTTTCCCCTCAAAGATGTTTAAAGTTCTTCGAGTGCAATGTGTGTATATATATGTGTGTGTGTTTTTATCTCCCGTGACTTCCTACCCTACCTGCTCTTAAAACCCTTGCTTTATATTTTCTACCCAACCCTTCTGTGGTATTGATGGCTTTCTTCTTACCTTTGTATTGACTCTTCTGTCAGCATCCGTCAGAATCTATTACTGATGTATTAGTGTCAGCCCTCTATAATGCCATAGAAGTATTACTGGGTGTGTGTGTGTGTGGTGGGAGTGGGAATAGCAGAGGGGGGTTGTGACTGTATGTTTGAAGGCTCTCACAGGTGTTGCTGTCAGATGTTGTTTTTGGGGGATATGCATGGACTCTAACTTCAAAGGGTGTGCAGTACTATGAATCTCCCTCTTGCGCTTTCCTTCAGCAGCTATGTGTGCCTTCTCTCTTCTGCCTCCTCCTTCCTTTCCTTCTGTATCCCACCACTGCCATCATCACATCATGTTGAGGTGAAGAGCCCCTGCCTCCTGCTCCACTATTACCTCTCCTAATCCTCCTCCCACTGTGTGCATATCTGCTGTTTTAATAGCCCCTGAGACCCAATCTAATGGGCAAGAATTGTGTGGCAGAGTCCAATTAACTGGTTACCTTCTCTTTCTCGTTTCTCTCTGTCTCTCTTTCTTTTAAACATCAGTCCTTTTTCGGATACCCTGACCTTATTCTCTGGTTTTCCTTTCCCGCCCTTCAGCTTCAAAACCAGAGTGAGCTTCGTGCCCCAACTGCTGAGAAAGCCGCCTTCTTCTTGGATGCAGCCATTGCTGCCCGGAGCACCAGCAGACCGAATGTTGATGAGGACGAGCGACGGAACTCCCACATGCTGTTCACACTGCACATTTACCAGTACCGCATGGAGAAGACTGGAAAAGGGGGAAGTTAGTATTATTGCATTACTACTGCCCTGCAGCATAGGACCAGAAAGTTGTCCCTTCAAATTTATAGTAGAAAATTATAGAGTGAACCATGCGCAAGCAGCCAGATTAGTGAATGAAGTCCACACTTGCTCTAAAAAGTACTAAAATACAAGATAATCTAGATTAAAAGGCGCCTCCATTTAGTTATCACTAATTGTTGTTGGGTTTTTTTTAAAAACATAAGCTCTTTAGATGGCTAAGTGGATTTGATCGCACTTTAGCTTTTAATGGAAAATCGCAGGCTCTTTTTTGCGTTTGATGAATTCATTCTGGTCTCTGCAAAACAGAAATGTATTTGCATGCTTGTAATACATTGTGGTTAAGAGTAAGTAAAGCCTGCTGGTTTATGAACAACATCAATCACCAACAGGATAATGTGTAGCTCTGTGATTTACAAGGACAGACGCTGGCATTCGCCCTGTCTGCATTTTTAAATTATTCGATGGGGGACTGTGTTTCTAATTGTCAGTAGATTCTCTCGTTTTACGTGTCTCACCAAAGGAGACTCCTTGTTGCCATGAGTTACACATCTGGTGGAGGTTTAGCAGTCTGGCTGCAGTCTTACTCATAAATAATCCAGACAGCTCAAACACAGCTATGCCACTCCTGTCATCAGGGCACTTTGTACAGGCAACTTACTCCACATAGGGAGTGTCTGTTTTGCTCACCTGGTTCTTCTTCTGCCGTTGGCAGTGTCGGGTGGACGAAGCAGGCTGCACCTTATTGACTTGGGGAGCTGCGAAAAGGTCCTGAGTAAAAGCAGAGATGGAGGAGGAGGCTTGTGTCTTTCCCTGAATGCACTGGGAAACGTCATAATGGCTTTAACAAATGGAGCGAAGCATGTACCCTACAGGTGAGAACACCAACATGAGGTTTTAGAGTCGGCTGCGTTTTAGCTTCCAAGAAACTGTATCTATATGTTAATTGTTTCAGGCAAGTCACCGCATGTGTTGTCAACCTTGCAGGTTTTTCTGTGCGACTGTTCAGTTTGTTTAGTTAGCTGCACAACAGCTTTCACTGGGGTTGCACAAGATTATATTGTAGTTACTCAAGTATGAAAAGATTAATGACTTGTCATTTGGGAGTGTTTTTCAGCTCGGAGGATTTAACGTGCCTGCCCCAGTAAAATATTACTGGGCTGTTTGCTAATAACAATGTAAATGCTCCCTGTAGAGACAGCAAACTGACAATGCTGCTGAGGGAGTCCCTTGGCAACATCAACTGCAGAACAACTATGATTGCCCACATCTCAGATTCCCCAGCCAACTATGCTGACTCGCTCACCACTATCCAGCTGGCATCCCGGATCCACCGAATGAGAAAGAAGAAATCTAAGGTACGGCATGTAAACATGTGCAGTAACACACTGATAAACCGATGAACAAGCAATATGAAATTCCAGTGACACCACTAACGATGCATTTGTATAATTTAAGAACTTATTATAATCCTTATAAATCTTAATAAAGCTCCATTTAATGTTGCTCATTGTTTATAAATGATAAATGAAGAGTAATCGTTATTATTAAACATTATTTCATCATTAAGTGTTGCTATTGTAGCAATTACATTCCTAATGTTCATGCGTAACTTTAATTACCTTCATCATAAATCACAGCATTATTAAAGTCCTTAAATTTGTCTTCCTCGTGTAATTTTGGAGCTATTTCGCAAATGAATGTGTTAATGCTCCCACAAATGAAATATTATTAGTGCAGTAAGTCAGAGCTAGTTTCTCTCAGCTCCTCAGCACATAATCATGTAATCAATACCACCGCCTAAGGAAGTGTGTGATGTATTCCCTTAGATTAGGGAAATATATGCTCCAGATAATTAGGTGAAATGACAGCATGTATTTATTTAGTCCCCATTATAATTATGATGCAGGCCGCAGACAACAATTTGCATTATTGACATTAGTTTCTGTGGGGCTATTGATGTGCACTTTTAACCTCTAGATAAATATTGACCGGTAATATTATAGGAATTAAAATATGCTCTGAAATGGATTTTGCTGCAAACTAGTAAGATATGAATCTGCTCTAAATTATAAGAATTAAAGTGATTTTGTAAATTGCAAAGTCTATTATGTTAATTTTCCTTTTATCATTTTGTGAGATCATTTACAGATCTCTACTCTGTTCTAACTTGGTTTTGCAGTATGCATCTAGTTCATCTGGAGGTGAAAGCTCGTGTGAGGAAGGGAGGATCCGGAGGCCCCCCCACCTCAGGCCTTTTCACCCTCGAACAGTAGCCCTGGACCCAGACCTGCCCTGTTTGCTCAGTGACCCAGAATACTCCTCTAGTAGTGAGCAGTCTTGTGATACTGTTATTTATGTGGGCCCTGGGGGAACTGCAATCTCAGACAGGGAGCTTAGTGACAATGAAGGCCCACCTGCCTTTGTTCCAATTATCCCTTCTCTGAACAAGAAGAAGTCTGCAAAAGAGGGCCCTCTGGACAGAGACCATTTCTTTAAATGCAACACATTTGCTGAACTGCAAGAGAGGCTTGAGTGCATAGACGGCAGTGAAGAACCTACTGCTTTCGTTGGAGAGGGAAAACGATCCCAGGCTAGCCCCAAGATGGACAAATCTAAAGAGAGCCAAAGCTCTGTTTCACCAAAGACTGTAGCAAATATTTCTTACAACCAAGAGGGTATCTCACCCAAACAATCTCCTAAATCGGTCCCCCCGCAGCCATCTTGCAGTCCCAGTGCCAAATCTAAAGTTGACAGTGCCAAGAGGCAATGCATGCCTGTGGAAAGGGTACCATCAGAGAGTGTTCAAAATGTTTGCAGGACCAGGGCTGATGGTGAGAAGGCCTTGGTTTCAGAAAACAAGGTTAGTGCAAACAAACTGGCACCTGCCGCTGCCCCACCTACTGAACCTGTGGTGAGAGAGAAGATTTACTCCAGCAAGAAATCCTTGCCAAAGCCAGCCCCGCCTCCTTCACAGCAGAGAGAAAATACTGACAATGAGGAAAGATCAAGCACCAGAATGCCACCTGTTGGAATGAGCCACCAAGCTGCGAAAAGAAGGGATCCGTGCACTTCGCCTTTACTTAGAGCTCCGGTGGAGGTGTGCCAGGTACGCTCGACGTTGAGGGAAAGATGTCTGGACCGGGACATCCTTAGAGCGACCGTCACCCTGCAGCAGCCTGTGGAGCTGAACGGAGAGGATGAGCTGGTGTTCACTGTGGTGGAGGAGCTATCTATAGGCAGTATAGTAGATCAAGGCCGGCCATCGAGCATTATTAGCTTTAACAGTGACTGCTCTCTTCAGGCCCTGGCCTCTGGTTCTCGACCTGTCAGCATCATCAGTAGCATCAATGATGAATTCGATGCCTACACATCAGCCGCTGGAGGGTCAGAGGTGAACATTTCAGTGGTCACAGCCCCTCAGGAGGGAGGAATGGCGTGTATAGACAGCAGAGGTTCATCTATCAGTTCTTGGCTGAGTGAGGTTAGTGTCTGCACCTTGGAAAGCGAAGGGGCTCATTCCACAGACGTCTTCCTTCCACAGGCCAAACACATGGGCCCAGAGGCCACCGTTTACTTTGACTCCCTGGATATGTTTAATTGTGTCTCCTCGCCTAGAAATGCCAAGAACTCCCTAAATGACAGCGGATTTAGTTTTTCTGAACTAGACAGTGATAGCGCCGCCTCAAGCAAGCTGTCACTGACAAAGTGCCCCCCATCACCAGAATCAGCAAAAGGCTCCCTAAAATTTACATCTAAAATAACTAAAGCTCACTCGCTTAGCTCCTCCCCACAGGGCCCAACTATAGTCCACTCCAGTCTTCCCAGGAAGATTAAACCTACCTCATCTATCTCTCATAGCAGCAGCAGTAGCAGCAGCAGCAGTAGAGAGCCACTAAGGCAAGAGGTTAAACAGGAAGATCCTTGGAAGTGCATTGACAACCACTCTGAACCTCAATTTTCTGACTCCAGCAATACCAGCAAATTTCTCAGAAATCCCCCCAGTGGCATCCCTTCCAGCAAAACGTCCAGCAACACCAACAGTGTACCTCGCTCTCCCAATGTGCAGGGGTCTACCTCAGCCCAAAGGGTGGTTGATGGCTGTGAGAAATCAGCCAGCAGGAATCCACCCAGCAAAATGCCTCAGCTGAGACGAGGTGCCACCACCCTGGGAACAGTGCCCGTCATTCATTCCACCACGGACTACAAGGGAAGCCAAGATATTGTTGCATCTGCCACAAGCCTTAAATTTTCCTCTCTGGGGAAAAACAAGGCCAACTCACAGAAAGCGAGCAATTCCGCTAAACCCGACTGCACCATGCCTCCTCCTCCTCCAGTGAGAAAATCCAGTCTTGACCATAAAACGAAGACACTGCTGCCCCAAAGTGCCTTAAAGACAGCATATGGGGAGGCAGGAAGGACCTATGGAGCGAGGGCGGCTGTATCAGAAGATGAGCTTGAGGTATGCCACAGAGTAGACAGTTTCAAAACCTCCAGCCTCAACACGGCCAAAGTTACCTCCAGTTTGAAGGCCAAAGGGCCTAGAGGAGAGGCTGGGCAGCACTATGGCAGTCAGATATCACTGGAAAGGTGTGAAAGTCTGTCCTTATCAGGTTCCAGAGCTGCGCTTAGTAGAGAGAACAGCGGGGCAAGTCTTGGCAGCAGTAGTAGCAAATCAAGCAAGTCCATTTCGCGATTCGGTATTCCCAATTCATCCAGCGCTCCTATTGCTTCCTGTCCATCCTCCCCAAGTGGAGGAAATGTCAGCAAACCTGGACAGGTAAAAGCTTCTGTAAATCCTAGGTCATTGGGAGCTGTTAATGGTTCTAAGGCACGTTCACTATCAGCCAACAGCTCCAAGGGCTTAAGCTCCTCCACAAAGTCTTTGGCCGCCCCATCTACCAGAAACACTAATGCCAACCTCCCTCCTTCTGGACGGACATCGGCTCCTCGGACCACCGCTGCAGTCACCAGCAAGCCTGGAAGAGGCACTATCATGGGCACAAAGCAGGCCATTAGAGCTGCAAATAGCCGTGTGAGTGAACTGGCAACAGGCAACATATCAGGAAAACACGTGAAAGCTTCAGCAGACTCAGACAGTGGGAATGACAGCGGGGTGAATGTGAGTGATGACAAATCCCCAGTAGCCATGCTGCCTTCTCCATACAGTAAAATCACAGCACCCAGGCGACCTCAGCGCTACAGCAGTGGCCACGGCAGTGACAACAGCAGCGTGTTGAGCGGGGAGCTACCTCCGGCGATGGGACGCACAGCTCTGTTCTACCACAGCGGTGGCAGCAGCGGATATGAAAGCATGATCCGTGACAGTGAAGCCACAGGCAGCGCTTCCTCTGCCCACGACTCTATGAGCGAGAGCGGCTTCTCATCTTCAGGGAGAGCAAAGAGCTCCAAGTATCCCAAGAAGAGAGCAAATGGTGAGAAACTAATTTGGGATTTCGGGGTTTTACAAGTAATCTAGAAATGGGTAATATTCACAAATATTGTGATATACATTTCGTGGCACACACCCGAGTAATAAATATGTGCTGTCTCAGAGGAAATCAACCATAAATTTGTGGATCCATTGTTATTACAACCACAAATGGGCATTTCATCGGATTTTGTTTCCTTCTGAATCAGCAGCATGCATAATTCATACGTAGAGTAAATGCGAAAAACGTTAATGAATGTTTCAGACAAGGCATCTTTGATGTGTGTATTGATCAAATAAGAGTTGAACATGGGGATTTTTATGTAGGCCATTGTCTCGTGTATAACTGTTTCAATTCATGTAGGATAAACCAACCTTTTGAATCCACATATCTCATGAAACTCTTATAAGTATGCAGTCGCCACAGCTCAACCAACCACTGTAAAGCCTTGCATCACTTTATATCTCAGAGTGGGATTTATATATTTTTTTCTATAGATCCTAGCAAATGCTGCTGTTGTATGTTAGCAATCTAATTGGTGCCTGTCTGCCTGGTGCTTTAGGCTTCCAAAGAAGACGGCTAATCCCAGCACCCCTGCCAGACACAGCATCTCTGGGGAAGAAGGTGAGCACAGCAGGTCAGTGGGTGGACTTGCCTCCTATGTCTGGACCACTGAAGGAACCCTTTGAGATCAAGGTGTATGAGATCGACGATGTGGAACGGCTCCAAAGGCGCCGTCAGGAGGAAACCGCAGAGGTGAGCAGACACAGGTCACAGCTGGCTTGTTTTGCTGGTTTAGTGGTTCATCTTTCTGAACCCTGTTTTGGGTAAAGTGAAGTCTGGGTTGATGCCGTGTAAATCCCACTTGCTAAGCCTTAGCAGCATTTTGCATCTGCAACATCAATGCCATACATTAAGATACAATCACACTGACTTGCAGTGTGGGAATTTCTTAGCTCCCTTCTCCCCAGCTTCTTTTTAAAGAACAGGACAGGAATAATATGTCCCAGACGTCTGACCTTCAGCCAGCTCTGTGGCAAATCCTGGAGTTAAAATGTCTGCGTCTCCAGATTCCCAGTGCTTGGTATTTTGGCAGCACTCCTTGGGAATGTCAAGAGTTCAGTAGGCAATTACCAATGAGGGTTAATTGGTCTGAGTATGACTGATTACTCGCCTCACTGCTGAATGTGATGGTGATACGGTGGGGTGTAAAAATGAAAAAGAAGACTGCGGTGAAGAGATTGGTCAGAGAATGTGCGATGATTGCGAGGACACCTGACACCGACCCAAATCAGCTCAATGACAGCAGTCATCACTGTCTGCATTGCTGACTCCTCCTGGGTCATTAACTGTTTCCATGAAGTGCAGCTGGAGGGGGATATTTTTAAACTTATACATATGAAATCAATGACAGGAGGTAGTCTGATTTACTTTTCTCCTCATCATCAATGTCAATTTAGTTCTTTTACTGTTTTTTGCACCTATTACAAAATTCCAGTTAAAATCCATTGCAAACAGAATATGTTTTAATATATAACACTCTGTCTTGTCCAACACACTAACTTGTTTTATTGGTTTTTTTCCAATCCCGTGTTCAGCAACCATTCCAAGACGTTGACAAGGTGAGCTCGTTTTTCAGAGAAACTGATGTTTAATTAAAAGCAGCACAGACTGTATTACCAGCGAGCCAAATGTGACATACAAGCAGTATATTATCTGTTTGACTTTATTTCACATTTATCAATGAAGTTTACTGATAGCTTCTCTTTTTTATGTAATGCAACCGTTTGAACTTTTTAACTGCATTTTTGATAGTTACTTAAATCAGTATAATCTGTCTTTTTCCCCTCAGGGCCTGCTGTATTTTAACAGTAAGCTGAAGATGCTTGAGAGAAGGCAACAGCAAGTGAAGGAAGTGAGGGCAAAGCATCAAGTGTTATTGGAGGAGCTGGAAGACACGAAGGCCCGACTGATGATGGACCCCAGCAAGTGGATAGGAGAGTGTAAGTCACTTCCTTTGAGAGTAAGATGACAAATAAACTTTGGTAGCAGACAATGTAACTAAATCCTGCTTTCCTCATTCCAACAGTTGAGGTGGACCAGAATTTGGATAAAGAATCTCCAGAGTATCTGGAGGCCTTGACACAGGCCACAGAGGAGCTGGAGTTCTGCGTCAACCTGTGCAAGGCCCGTGTCATGATGGTGACGTGCTTTGACATCAGCATGTCAACACCTGGCACTCAGGAGGGGCTACGTGAAGTCGAAGTCTGAGGACAAAAGTAAGTAGGAGCGGGAAAGGAAAGGAAATGGAAGTGAGAAGAAAAAGAACGATGAAATGTAGCAGTCAGTGTGTAGAAGTCCCTGGGAAGAAGAGCAAAAGACGGAAGTGAGATGAGAGTGGATCTTAACATGTAAACAGAGGAAATCTTGACCACCTAGCTACAGTGCCTCATTACCAGGACACGGCAGAGGAATGACACATGAGCACAAACGCTGTTGCCTCTATGGCAAAGCAGTGGCCATCACCTACTCAAGAGTCAATGAACAACACCTGGAAGTGCCTTTTTTATTGTTTTGTTTCGAGTCGTTATTTTTCCTATGGCGCAGGTATCTTAAGCTTACCTACTCCCTGAACATATTGCTTTTAAGAAAAATATTTTATATTCCATTGTATAGTGTATTAAATGAATATGTGATGTGTACAAATGTCCTTTTTATGGGGAAAAATAAAGTAAAAAGAAAAAAGCAATAAGCTAATGTTATTGCTCTCCCAGACTGCCTTTTCTCTCGTTTCAAACCTCAGTCAGCATTTTATCCATGATCATTCAGCCTCCTGCGCCTTATGTTAACTCTCTGGTTCTGTAGTTTTCTAAATTTTCAAACTGGACTATGTTATTTCATCAAGGACTGTATTTGCTGTCATCACTCATCTCCTGCCAGCTGTCCTGTGAAAGCTGCTTGCAGGGTAGAGTGAATGTTTTTTTTTCTCCTCCAGTTGCCTTGTTCAAAATGGGTCTCAGTGGATGCACTTAGGTAGAGCAGCAGTTTTGTTGTGGGAAGGAGAGTTTATTCAAACTGTGCTTGCCCGTGTTTATCTCACTAAAATAAAAGTTTAAGCCAAAACATATCAATCAGAGGGGCACTGTGATGGACGATAAGTGATTGTTCTTGATTCAGCCATTCTTTCTGGTGCCTCAGTATGTGGTCATGCAACGTAACCTTCCCTCCACTCACCTACAATGATCATATGATGACTGGTTACACTTCTACCGGTGCCCATCAGTGAGCCCACTATTTCTCTAAATGGGCTTTGACTGGGGGCTTTTTATATACTGTAAAATAAAAAGGAGCACTGATGAGCACAAGTCAGCCAGTCTGTTAGACACTACTTCTTTTTTAAGTGCTACCAAGCCTCAGCTCTATGCATTCCAATACATTTACTGCAACTACAATAAGAACCTCATTACCGAGTAAGGGCAACCACCTAGTTTGTTCTCTTTTGTCCCTACTCTACTAATCTACTAATTATTGACGTTGATCTAATGTCTCAAACGAAGACTCCAGAATTTCTCCATGAAACGATACAGTGAAAAGCAAAAGATTGCGGCATTATTTAGCAAAATCAATCATGGCATCAGCTCTTCATGGCTGCCAGAATGTGCTTATGAATCAAACAGCTGACACGGAGACAAAAAAGATGATTGGTGAAAATGATTGTTGAGAAAAACAGACTGGCTTTGACGTATCTTGCTGTGTTTGACTTCTATATCTATGACAAATACGACTTTGTTTTCTTTGTTTTACAAAGATGGACTATCTCAGGCCCTCTCTGAAGATGCTGCATGAGATTTTTAATCACTTTTAAGAATGATTTCTACTCCATTTTTTACCATTCTAATTTTTTACAATAATTTCTGTGTGTTCACTAATGTGGGGTTATGCTCATGAATTAAAGAACTATTACCAAACCAAGACCTTTTTTCCAAGAAATTATTATATGTAAGGTCATATTTCATATCAAAACCCATATTTTCTAATACCTTTCTTTTTGTATAGGATTTTCAGACCCTGTGTATAAATGTACAATATGGCAGCTTGTGTTTTACTTTTACAGTACTTGTGAATAAAATGTTCCTTCCTACCGATGATTCGGAGTTGACTTTTTTCACCCTTTCATGTGTTTAATACTATTTATTCTACAATTATTTTCACAAAATTCCAAATAAATACCTTTACTACAGTGGTAGCTTAAAACAGCAACTAACCAGGAGAAACCTTTGCCACAGGATTACAAAACTAGACATGGCACACTTGCCCTTTTGTTTTATGTTTGTTTATTCAGCATCTTCTCTTTTAAAATGAATGCGTGTAGAAAAAAGTGCTTTAGTGAATGAGCAAGTTGTTACTCTATGGAAGCCCGTTTCCGCCACAAAAAAAAAAGTATCCGTAACTCGAAATTTTGAGAAAAGTAACTCGAAATTTCAAATCAGCGCTGCCGAGCAGTAATCTATGTGAATGACGTCATTTCCTTGTTACCCGGAAGCTGAAGCCCTCAGGTACAAATGCTACAGCTAAACTACCGGTATTACAGCCAGTCATTAGGGCACAAATTGCTGAGTATTTTCAGCTTGGCTTCACAAATGACTTGTGTTATTAGCTGAATCACATGGCGTTACTGTCAGCAAACGTACTCTCGAAAGCGCTAATTTGTTGCACATTCCTCTGAGCCATATCCTTCCGGATAACAAGAAAACAATGCCAGTCACATAGATTAATGATTGGCAGAGCCAACTCGAAATTTCGAGTTACTTTTCTCAAAATTTCGGGTTGATAACCTCGTTCAATTTTGAGTTACGGATTTTTAAAAAAATATTTTAATTTTAGTGGCGGAAATGGGCTTTCATATTACTCAGACGTATTCAGAGTATAAAAGCACTATATAAGAACCAGTCCATTTACTAGTATAGATCCATATACTTTTACATTCACATTGCTAATGATTTTTTTCCACAAAATAAAAAATCACACAACAGACTGTATTGTCCTCGTCTAATGAAAGCATTGATATTATTGTAACATCACCAAAGCACAGAATTTGTAGCACAAAGGATCAGAAGGCAGATCTGAAGACAGAAGGGGGTGTAACCAATAAAGTGGCTCCAGTGAATCTAGATTGACTTTATAGAAACATCTATTTATAAGTAGCAATCCTGATAATATTCAACATCTTCTTTCTCATGAAATCCTTATAAATTAAGGAAAAGTCCATTATACTGTTCCCTGAAGATTACAGTCCGCTATTATTTCCCCCCTTTTGTTGACAGGTAACTTAGCCGACTCTGCACTGAAATCATTTTCAGCAAAGGTCTAATTAGCCTGGAGATGAGAGTACCTGAGCAGATCATAAAACCGGTTAAATTAAATAGGAAGCAAGATGCTTAATGTCAGATCAAAGTGTGTTCTCACAGCAGCCAACTCAGTGTTCTTTTTTTCTACAAGGACATTATTGTTACCTCCCAAACAAATTATGAATTTGTAATTTGGCTCAGTTTTCCTCTCGTTTATCTCCATGTTTGCACTTTGCTTATGTGTTTGGAGCAAAAGAAAAACTAAGAGTGAAATGAGAGACATTGACATAAATGGACTTGCTGATTCAATGCAGCTACATTAATAGCAGCTACACGATACAACTGTCAAAATGTTGAATATTATGGAGCGGGGTAAAAAGAGAACGTGGAGGACTACAGCGATTAATTACTATCAGGAGAACCCTTGGCTCAGTGTGAAGTCCTGTTGAGTAATATGCTGTTGCTGTGTGGATGGAGAGCCAAACTGGACCCTGCTGTGCAGTAACATCTTGTCTCCCCCTTGTTAATTCTGTTTTGATCAAACACACGAGGAGTTGGTTTAGCTGACTGGCAAAGAGCAGCTGGTCACCGTGTTTATAATCAAATTCTGCGAATGACCCATGTGTGAGGTTTTGACACATTTCCACATCTTGTAAAGGTCACTGTATGGAAGAACCACATCAAATGCGCCACACACAATGGAGGCATATAAAATGTAGGAAACTGTATCCTTTAAAAAATTCTCAAGTTATTCTTTAGCCAGCAGTGATTTGGCAGAAAGTAAAAGCCTTCTGACAAATCACTCAAAAGCCTGTCAGCTCTGTACCTTGTTGCTCTTGGGAAGCGTGTGTCTGAGTGGAAACATTTGGCCAAGGCTGCTGCAGACGTCTGATGGCCCCTGAGCACAGTCAGCCCCGTATATCCCAGCCTACTTGCCTCGGGGCTCTGATCATAAGTAGGGGAGCTGGGTGTTGTGTGAGAATAAAAATGAGTTCACTGAGAAGTCAAGAGTCCCCCTCTCCTTCACCCCAACCTGGCACTGACCCTGTGAAGAATATATACTGACATTTTTATTTGATATTTTTTCATCAAGCACAATTCCAGTCTACTCAAATTTGAGTCCATTTTATATTCCTTTCTGTCTTCTTTGGTCTGTTATCTTGACTTCAGTACTCAGAGCGGTTTCTGCTGTCAAACTGTTTCAGAAGCTATTTTGTAATTGGGTTTTTTTTTCTCACTATTTCAACACTTAGAAGTTTAAATCCCCTAAATGTCAGCCTAAATCCTTAAAAGACACTTCCATTTAGATTAAGGAAAAACTCTAATTTTAATCTAACTGTATTTTTCATTTTAGGTGGCCTCACGTTTGCTGAAATAATGTGGATTATTACTAAAGCAGGCTTATTGAACCCTCACTCCCCCTGCAACCCTGTTAGGCTGTCTGAATGTGCCCAGGGCATTGTTAGTGTGGGTAGTTGCTCAGTTTTGGATTTACAGCCCTGCAGTTCCACAGATTGGTCTGCCTAAACCAAGCCTGCTCTTTGAAGAAGACCCATAAACCTGACCACATGCTGCCACTTATTCACAGTAATTAAAACAAGCTGGCGTCCTTAAATTACCAGAGCCTGGGCAAGATGTAAGCCTCACACAGTCGCTGGTCATGCTTCAGGGAAGTCGTAACTATTGACATCTCCATCCCTAAAATGGATTGCATGTGTGAGCAGTTTTGCACCGAGACAGAAACCTTAAGAATCCTGAAAGCTTCGCCCCATGCTCTAGATTTTTTCAGGATGGGTGGCCAGACAAATCCAGTAATTTGGCACTGAGCTTAGTTGATGCTAAAGGGAGAAAATCTAACAAAAGCAATCAGTTGTGTGAAAATGAATTCTCACTTTATAGTCAGAGTTAAACACATTTGCTCTGTGATTTTGCCAAACATCGGGGCTAGGCTGGCTCGAAAGGCCATCATCATTATAAGTTGTGTAGTGTGTGGCTAATAATTTAACATATTGGTACAAATTGAAATGTGAATAAGGTACCTTGTGTCACTATCACTGGACTTCCTGAGTCTGCATTCGAATTGCCTGGTTTGGATAATAATGAGTTCAAACGGGCTGTGAGCTGAAATGGTAATGAGTGTTTCGGCGATGATGCATACTCAGTCACACCTACATAACCTGATGCGGTCTGACTGTGAGCTGGCAGCTTTTTTCCTATTCATTATGCGGTCTGAAAAAGTAAGTAGAGAGGAATAAGTAGGGATAGCAGGGTGGGAAAATTCATATTTTTTGGCAAAAACATGTGTTCCTGCTCAGGTAATTTTCTCTGTCTTTGCGCAGTGAGTGAATAAATGTGACTACGGTGCATAAGATATTTTTATTATATCTTTTTTACATGCTTGTTATTCATTCAGCAGTCTATCCCGTATCATGGTTGGTCAGTACATGCAGTACATGATGCACTGACCTTGTCAAAGCATGATAAGGAGAACTACTCCTCCCCACCACGTGCACTCACCTTGTTTTATCTGTGGTCTTGTAGTCTCATGGTCCAGATTGCTTGTAGATAACCAGTGATTTACATAAAGGCTTTGTTTGGAAACACTGTTTTAAAATGCTTTCAGAATACTGATGTGAGGAGTCAGTGTGTAATGAATATTCATTATTTGGGGGGAAATAGGTTATACACAGTTAAGCAGAAAAAATAAATTATAAAATCATTGATTACAATGTTTTTTGGACATGTTGCAGCACGCTACAGTGAGGTTAATCACTTACATGCCTATCAAAGCGTTTGCTGTTTTTCTTTTTAAGGTTTCAGGACTCATATAAGCCTGCAAATTGCACTCAGGAGATTAGTGATCATAAAACATTTCATTATTCCTACAGAAGAGGTGAAAGTATTTGATTAAAAAAAAAAAAGCTCACTGAGATATTGTTGTTAATTGCATAGAGAAACAGCCATTCCATCAGGTTGTGCTCTTAACAGATGGGAAGGCGTGACGAAAAAGACCTTTTTTAATTAGTCTGTCTGAAGACATTTCTTCATAACAGACAGCCCCCTCTGTGTTAAGTCTGAGTGGCCACCAGGAAGGCTCTTAGCTGGCTCCCAGTAGCAACCATCTGGTGTACAGCAGAACCGGGGCTACAGGGTGGATCCTCACTCCACTGAGCCACCACATCACCCAAGGACGCAAGCAAAAGCTCATCCTGTAAGGTTTAGTCAGTTTAATCCAGTACCTCGCTGCTCTGTGTGATGATCAGGGGTCAAGCCATCAATCTACGCACCAAGATATGTAGTCCTGTAGAGATGGATCAGGCATAATGTAATCTTTGTGTTCTGTGTTAAGTATCTATTTATCTATTTCATGCTAATAAATCAAAGATTAGCACGAAATAGACAGATAAATGGGCTTACATTTATAATTCTCCTCATCTAAATTGTTCTGAAATAACAAGACACATTCAGAAGGTAATACTCATCATCATTCTGCAAAAAACCCCAAAACATTTTGTTCAGTATGAACTGTTTCTTTTTGCCACGTAGCTCAGCACATTTCAGTTGTAAGTGTATTAAATGCTCCATCCAGTTCTAGATTAACTGTAACTCACAAAATGCAAAAGCAAACATACTTCAGGCATTTGTGAAGTGTACTGATAAGATAAATTGGATTTCCTGCCCCTGCCTGGCACAAGTTATTATATATGCTGTTTAATAAGACCTCTGTTTTTAAAGCTCTGAATGCCTTCTGCCTTCTTCTTGCATTGACTCAAGCTCTCTGGCTACAAACCTTCAATTGTAAATTAAAAATCTTATCAGTGTATACTCTTTGATTTGTGCACTTAGCTGTAAGTGCAAATACCAAGTTATGGTTTTGTGTGCCAGCCTTAAAAACAGTGCACTTTTGAGGTCAAAAGGTACAAATGTAACCTCAGTTGTGTTCATAAGATCAAAAACAATCTAATTTCATGACATTTGGAGGTTAAAAGCAATGGATCCAGTATCGACACCCTTATGATGTCGAGTAAAACATAGTTTAAAAACAAAAATACTGAGGACTTTATTTGTTTCAGAGGAAGAAATGTTGGTATAATGTACTCCCACTCCCTTTGTCATTTTTTGGCATTTGCTTTAGTGTTCCTCTGTGTGATAGTTTTTTGTATCACATTCACATTTTGCAATTCTGCCTTGACTAAAAGAATGTAATCAAAAGACATGGTCCAGTATTCAGGTTCATTTCAATCACTCATAGCCATGTTCTATTTATCATGCTTTCACCTGGCAGTCACTCACTCCTTTAACGTGGGCTGTTTTCATTTACACATGTAGATGATGATTATATCTCTGAGGCTTTTTTTCTTCAGGTGTTTCCATTGCAGTGAGGGCCCATTCATTGTAATCATGGAGATGGAGCGCATTGTCTTGTCAGACGGTTCCAGAGGCACCATACTGGTGACAACCCAAACATGTCTTTGTGTTCCCTCTCTGTCTCCCACATTAGAGTGTGAATTGTGCAAGTTGATGACAGGAGGCTGTCAGTCATTGCAGTGTCTAAAGTGGAATACGTGCAAGTAAAGGGTTAATTAAACAAAATGCAAGACCTTTCTTTGCCACACCGTTCATACTGTAGCCAATCACATCCCAGGCGCACACTAATCAAACATAGACTGGCAGCTCTGTGCCGCGGCAACAGTTGCTCTGATGGCGGCTTGTCTGGCAGGGTGCGTATGTCCTGCTGTTTGCCTGTTGGAGTTGTTTGGCAGACCGGTGCGGTCTCTCTTTTCTTTAGCTCATATTCATTCACAGCCAAAAGAAGGCGGGCAAATAATGTGTTCTCTGAATTACTGACACACTGAATCATTCCTTCTAGTGTCTGGTTTGTGTAAAAATAGAAATAATTTTGTCCAATGTTTAATAAAGATTAAAGGAGTTGACAGATTTCAGTTACAGCACCTCAGTGTGTGTATATATATATATATATATATATACATATACATATATATACTCATGTAAAGGTCTACTAAAACAATTCACATGCACATGAATTGTTTTCATGCAAGTACATTATTATTTCCAAAAACTTCCAGTATGATGCTTATTTTTCCAGTGTACTATTCTTACTTGTTGGTTTCACATCTATCTGAAACTTTCCACAGTTGTCGATTGTCTCCCCACATTACATTTTGAATGTGGCTCTGTTAGCATGCTGTCAGTGCTAACTGTAATTTCCTATTGTAGTATGGCAATAAAAAAAGGCAATTCATTGGGTGTTGCGTGCAAGAATACTTAGGCTGACCCTTCAGAAAAGTGACAGAAAATTTGGTGTGCTTTGCTTGTGGCTGAGACCTTTTCGAGTTGGCAGAAGCAGCTGATTTAAATCCAATACAACTCTATAAAATACTAAGCACATAGCTTATAAAAGGTTCACAGTGCTACGTTTCCTAGTTTTCTTCTGCTTTCTACAGACCATCTTTAAGCTGAGTCCTCCGTATATGCTGACATCGACTCTTATCCAAAGCTTCAAATATGGAAAATACACGCCAGCAACACTGTCACTGCTGCCTGAACTGATACATATATTGATATAGTTTCCTTTTAAATAACCTCCTTGACCTATCAGTTTCACACATGCAGCCCACTCTTGTCACACTATCAGTACACCGTCACTATTGCAGCAGTAAACAGAAGTGTTCAGACACAGGGTACAGGCTTTGAATGACAGTGATAGTTTGTGAGAAACCCTGGAGAAAACATACATTTGTGAAATTGTAGAAGGATATACGTGGGTGACTGTTATAGCGAAATAAATTGTTATGAAGTGATGAATAGCTTATAATGATCTCTCAAAATCAGAAGATCTATTGACACCCTTTATTCTTCAGGAAGACTTGCTAATTATTTTTTATATGATTGTGTTGCTATATAGAGCCCCAGATAGAAGATAGTACAGTTACGCAGATCCCCAGAGGAATTAAAATCAGAGTAGAAAGCAGTTTTACAATTGTTTTGTTGCTATCATACATACTAATTCTGTTTGGTTAGCGGTGATATAGTACGAATTGTTTTTACAACAAGTTTTATTTCGAAATGTGGTACAAGAAAGTAATTTAACTTTAGTTCTCTAAGAAAAAAGAAATAAACTGGATGAAAATCCGCTGAGGATAAAACAAAACATAATGTCCTTGAAAGTGCTCAGCCTCTTTCTCTTCCAGACGAAGAACATTGTTCAAAACTGCAGTCGCGAGATTATTTTTGGTGCCAATTTCCACAAGGTAGTGTTCATTGTGTTTTACTATATGTTGTTCCATAGCAACCGAGATGAAATGGTTATATTGATTTTTCTCGGGAGCAAATTAGGCCTCATGTGGGAGTAAGCATGCAGTTCACTCTGCTTTGCCTCTGTTGTGGTATGAGCAACCTTCAGAAGATATTTCTTCCTTCTCTTTAATTACCTCTGGTTACTTGAATGGCAAAATCTGCCCTCATGATTAGCTGTCAGCTGTTTTAAGGCACAGTGCATTGATTACATCATGATCGCTAATAGAAGGTGAAATCTTCTCTATTGATATAGAAGACAATGAATGGAGGTTTTAAATCAACACGACCCCCACACATAAGCGTAGAGAATAAAGCAATAGCAAAGAAATAGCAAAATGTGTTATATGACCACATAGGTAGCTCATTCTTCATCACAATGTCTGAATTATTACCCCTGATTATCTGCTGTATGCACATCATATCTAGATTAATAAAATCAACCAAAGCTGTGAGTCTACCTGCCATATTTTTTTTAGCCTGAATTAATTATAAATAGATATAAAAAGCTGCAAAATAAATAATTTAACCTTAATTTAAACTGACATAACAAACACTCTGAGCCATTTCTCTGTTAACATGAGTTTTCATATTCAGCTTTGATTAGGTGGAGCTGCTGGAGCTGGAGGCACGTGCCACTGACTGCCCGATCGACAGTACGTTAAATATTAAACAGACATTGGCTGAACATCCTGCCACAGACAAGTTAGAGCACCATTTATAGATGGTATTCTTTGTTTATATGAGTCCATCTGAGGATTTGAAAAGTTTATTCTAGGCTTTTGGCTGCCTTAAAATAGGACTACAGTGCTGTACTGTTTTTTAAGAACTGTTTTTCAGCCTTTTATCTAGCCGTCCTTATTGATGGTTGTCTAAGTAGTACTATTTCAGATCATTTGGACACTGAACGTCTCCAATTTTCTACATCTTGCTTTTTTGCTCATTTGTAATCATTGATCTTCTCTATGGGAATGTGACTTGCCTGCTTGGACAGGTGTGTCTATGCCTTCTGGCATACGAGCCTCTGAAGCTCCACCATCCAGACTTTTTGCTTGGGAGACTTTTGGCGCTCGTATGGTGGTCCCTCCTTCCATCGCCGCAGCTCCTCAAACACAGTTGTTCATGAATATGGATGCAAGCAAGGCTCCCTGGCATCATTAATGTGCCACAAGCCCATATAAATCACATCACCGTAAAACCTCCAAATGCTCTGTTAGAGAAGGTAACAAGAAGACAAATAATTCTCGAAGAGAAAAAACCCCAGTCTGCTTTTATTTCTCATCCTTGTTTTGTGTTGTCTCAACATTACTTTACAGTTGTGAAGTAGTGTGCACGGCCTCAGATATCATGTGACATGGATGAATGCAGTAACACACAGACAGTATATCATGGCTGAAGTGTTGAGGGGCACTCCTGCACTGCTGCAGCTGATTTGAAGCTCTCCATTTCACTTTGAAAAATGAGCGCACATCTTCAGCTCTCTGTACCACTTCTGTGACAATCCTGTACTACTTTTTTTTTTCATATGATGGTCAGATTTTGCAGTAATATGTGATTATTACTATGGGACTCTATGGGAGTCCTATAATACTAATGAAATTTGACTCTTTATGAGAGGATTTAAAAAATTCACATTATCTCTCTTTCTCTCAGTGGAAATGCCGTACTTGGCTCGATGAAACAGGTTATATTTCCAGCAAGTGGAATGAGAGAGGGCAGTTTAAGTAAGCAGGTGAGTCTCAGGCAGACTTTTCAAAAGGTCTCGAGCAGAGGAGAACACAGGTGAGATTTAACTCGAGCAAACCGATCAGAAACTAAAGGTCTGGGAAAGCTATCATATGAGCAGGTTAACAACCTGGTGAGGAGTAGTGGTGAAGAGTTTAAATGCCGTGTTGATTGCAAGTGGACGACGTGTGCCTGCCTGGGATTCCTAGAAGACCACGCCCACCACTAGAAGAGAGAGAGGTTAATAGCCATTCAAGTACAGGTGTATATAGCCGCTTGTTAAGACCTACTAACCTGATTCTGTAGTGTTCTTGAATGGGATCATTTTGACTTTGGTCTATGTGTGTGTTTCACTTAAAAAGATTTATATGTATTTTACAGACATTTTCTGTACAAAGCTGCTTACTTTCAAAATGACAAGGGGATGATTTAAAATAACTAAATAAATAACTGAAGGTGTTTCCATCAAAAGCGGCTGCCACACACTTTTGCCACACTGCAGTGTAATATCATCCATTTATGGGTTGAGGTTATAAGTGGAGGGGGAAAAATCCACTTGACTTGTTTATTTCACAACTGTTGGATTTTAAAGTCCTTCTCTGGAGCTTTTCTTTCAGCTTTTGAATGAAACCTTTTCTGGTTTATATTTCAGTTTCAGCTATATGGACCGATTCTCTGCAGCACAAAAGAGAACACAGGGAAATGCCTCGTATGTTCTTTTCCTTTTCTTCCATGACAGTGCCACCCACCCCCCCTGCAAACATCTGATAAGCCCCCATTTCCAAAAAGGAGTGCTTGGACTTTAACTTTTTGCTCTCTTTCACTCAGCCTTCCCTATTTGAAATACACACATGAATATGAAGTAGCATGGCCTGGATGAGGCAGGCAGGCATCTTCTCTCTTCTCTGTGAAACTTCAGAGGAGGTTCCTTGCGGGGGGTCTGGACTGGATGGTGGGGGAAGGGAGGTGCCAGTGCCAGCCTTCTTCAGAAACCTGGCACTTTTGTCTTTGGAGAGAAGCCATGCAAAATTCATTGTTTTCACCCTCCAAAGACAAACGGTGGATAAATATTTTTGAAGCATATGTATAAGAAGAAGAGAAGGAGTGATGCCCTAACTTTGTGCTGAAGCATATTTATTCTGTGGGTGCAGGCATTTTCACATTTGAGGTTTATGTCATCTTTTTAAAACAGAAATAGGAAATCTTTAAATCACTTTTTATTAGGACATAATAGGACATAGTTTAGTGCAAAGATGAAAAATCGCACACTGTGGATTTTCCTTGTGTTGCGCAGGCTTACTCGACATAGTAAATAGAATTGATCCTTCAAACTTTCTTCACTTTAATAAAGTATGCATTGCTCATTGTGTTGTACAGTAAAGCAGGTGTAAAACAACAGTGATTAATGCTTTATTTTGATGCATTGGTTCTTTTGTCACTTATGTTTTATGTCTGATTAAGCTGTGATTTCCTCAGGGATGATCCACACAAGCGAATCATCCTTTTAGAGATGTGGAAATCCCAACAAATTTGCTGAAAATGATACCCCGTAAGTGAATTAAGACAACTTTAGAGCAGTGCCCACCTACTTCACAGCAAATTGAATTAACAGTAGGCGAATGCTGATTTTAACCAAGTGATGTAATTACAACTACAGGTTGGGTGCTAACGCAATTATCAAGCTGAGTGAATATTCCCAGATCCGATTACGATGGTGAACTTCAACCCCCTTCAGACTGAATAAGACATAATTTATCTATAAAGAGCAGTGCTGCACCTCCATTTGTCTTTGGCTTGTCTTTCATAGGACGACTGATACTTTTTTTTCTTTAAATGTAATCTTACTCCTAAGTTGCAATTAATCTAATAAGTTATTTTGATTTTTCAGATAGTTCCAACACAGCTGCATGGAGCAGATTTTGGAAATATTTGACTCATTGCTAAGAAGAGCCAAATATAGGAAAAAGGCATAGCAGGGAAATCAAATGAACTGTTTAATATTTGCAATTTACTTCCCCTACCTACGAGAAGAGGTGACTAGACTTGTTTTCTGTGTTAAGGGGTAGGGATGGGGTGGGCTAGCTCCTTGGACACAGGTCATTATTATTGCCTTAGGTCAGGATTATAGAAAAGCTAACAACAAGATATGCAGTGGGGTGAAGATGTACATGGAGCAAGGTTGAGCACGGATTGACTCCTTAATGTAATTACACCTACTCAGGGGAGAGGAGGAGACAGAAGTGGGCTGCGGATTTGGGAGAGTGATGTGACAGCCTCACAATAGAGAGCAAAGGAGTGTCAGCAGACTTGTCTTCCAGGGTGAGGGTCGGCGTCGTGGCCTTAGGCCACACACAAGTGATTAAAATATCCTGGCCCTAGGGCCTGGAAACGGCACAAACAAACGCACAGCGCAGGACCTGAAATTTGAATAATGGGACATGAGTGCAGTGCATACAACCCATTGTTATCTCGGTGCTCTGCCTTCAAGCTTATCCAAAGGACTGACTTGCATACAAATTCCTGAGCTTGAATTTGTATGCACAAAATTTAAGATAAATTGTGCAAGTGTGTGACTGATACCTAATGTTTAGCAAGAATTTTTGCAAAGGACATTATTTGCGTCAGGTGTTATTTCCTGTGCAGATGATTTAGCTTTTGCTGCCTGACATGCAGTCGCAGAATGGATTGCCCACTCTGGGGTTGGCACTCCCTCACACACTGAGAGAGAAAAAGCAGGAAAGAAAGGCCGTTTGATGAAAGGACAGAACCCAGCCCCCCACTTGCACTCCTTTCCTCCCTCCTTCTTTTCCTTGCCCCGTGGAGCTAATCTGACAAAGAGGAGCCAGCATCAGCCAATTTACACTAGCAGCAGCTTTTCTTGTGCTGCGCCGTCTTTCAGTAGCCTTGCCTGTGTCTCTACCTCCAAACACCTCTCCCCACCCCCTTCTTTGTGTATACACTTGTTTACAGTGTTTGTGTGTGCACAGTTGTTGCTGTGCATGCAGTGGTGGAATAATGTCATGTACAGTAACATGAAAGACGGTCCAAGCCCTGGGGCTGGCAACACCTGCTTCATACCAGCTAAGGTATTGCCACCTTCACTAGTGTGCCCCCAGTTATTGTGCAGTCTGTCTCTGGTACACACATAGCGTAGGTTTCCATTATGTTCTTGAATGTGCCTCTGAACAAAGAAAACAGATTAAGAGTCGTCCATGATTGAGCTCCACCCTCCCACCTTCCCACCATTTTGCTCAGCCTCACTCTGGTGTCAAATGATCATCCCTTTTGGATGCCTGTGCATATCAGTACCTCAAGAAAGATGAAAAGTGGACAACACATCTTTTAGTTATCAAGAGGACGTTTATACAGTAAAGAAAATCTGCATGTCTTGTCCACATGGCAGATGAACATAATGCGTTCTCAGTGTAAACAGTAATTACTTAAACACGAGCTATTGTTGTACTGTTTATAGTGGCTTTAGGCATGCTGGTAAGAGATCCCTGATTCTGCTTTGTGTTGTTATGTCTCAAATAAATCCTTCAGATACAGTGACTCTCTCTCAGTTTAAAGCAAATGCAAGCATCATGGTCCATCAATTTTTCTCCACCAGGCTTGCCCATACCAATTAAATCAAAGTTCATCTCAGCCAGACATTAATTATTTAATGAATGGCATCTGGGCCTGGTGTGGCAGTGTATGCATCTGCACTCAAACGGGAAAGAAAGATAAACTGGTATAGTCTTTTTTAGTTCCTCCCTCTCCTTAGTATTTCTAAGTAATATGACTTCCTCTCTAACAAGGCTATATCAGCTTTGTTATCTGTGATATTAGTTGTATTAGAAGGTTTTGGATAAATTTCACAGCCAACAGTGGTTAAATGCTGAATTGTTGTTAATGTATGCCATTTTTTCCCTTGTACCAGTGACAAATGTAAGCTGTTGGGTGTCAGTGGTGAGGTGTTTTGGATATAATAATATTGCAATTAAGAATCAGAATGCTCTGTTCCTCTGAATTTTTTTTGCCTAGTTTCTCATAAGATGCTGGTCAAAGGTGAAGGAGACCAGACTCATCCTCATTTACACAATGATGCATCAGCACTTTGTCTGTGCCGGGTCAATAGAAGTCTCCCAGCATCCAGTGCAGCCTGTCAGAGTCAATAGACTGACTGACATGACATGTCCTGCACCACTGATTGAATTAGTGGCCATTTGTCTGCCATGATTGTCTTTCTGTCATATCATTGTTAATCTTGTAGTGGGTGTGGTCTATTGTAGCTTCGTGAGATTTGACAAAGCAGAGATGAACACATTGGGTTTTTCTTAGTCATATGGATGCCACATATTACTGTTAAACTTAGTTAAGTTCCTCGGTATCTTCATTACTTGAACAAATTAATTGAGAAACTTATATCTGTCTACTGTAAACATCTGACTTTTCGTTGAACAGAAATAAGAAAAAAAGGACACCCACAAACCTCAAAATATCATATTTATAGAATAGAATAGCCCTTTGTTGGTCTGAGTAGAGTCTGTGTGAGTGGCCTGGGTGATGAGGGTTACTCAGACCATATGAGTTATTAATTAAAAGCAATGCTCACTAGAGACAAGTTCGGTTTTTATTTTTCTGCAGGATCTTATTCCTCTGTATGCTCTTAACTTTTATCTGTTATTCTTATTATTGTGTATATTTCCAGTTTTTGTGTTTTTATTTGTTGTACAGTGTCCTTGGGTGCTTTGAAAGGCGCTATTTTAAACAAAATGTATTATTATTATTATTATTCAAAATGCATTAGCTGTAAAGTTAGACTTCTGTAACAATGGTGGCATCAAGACGCAGGTGCATGTCCTTGTAAAGCCTTCGTCATAATGATAGGCAAATGTGCTGCTTTACACTATACTCGCCTCACTGCTGAAGAGGTCTTGCAGCTCTGCAGCAAGGTGGGCTCGGCAGTACGCATGCTGCAGTGTGTGTATATATATATATATATATGTGTGTATATATATATGTATATATTTGTATCACTTTACATCTTCAGTATATATGTAAGAGATATGTT
Source organism: Mchenga conophoros (assembly GCF_057382185.1). Classification (NCBI taxonomy): domain Eukaryota; kingdom Metazoa; phylum Chordata; class Actinopteri; order Cichliformes; family Cichlidae; genus Mchenga; species Mchenga conophoros. The sequence goes on along the minus strand of NC_140544.1, from coordinate 29,348,230 downwards.
CATGTGTTCTAGCTGCTGCACCACACTTTTCAGTGAATTAATTGCCACCAGTGTGCATTACTATGCTGAAAGAGTGTGTGTAAATAAACAGTCACCGATTGTGTCAGCTGGAAGGAATGCTCCTCCAGTAGCTGACATTTACAGTATAATGGGTGTTGGCCTGAGATCAGCAAGAATATTGAATATTTTATGGGGTTTTTTTTTAGTATATAAGCTGATATAAAATTGTTGTCCATAAACAAGTTGTTTCTAAAATGTATTTATATTTTCAAACCAAATATATTTGAATAGCTCCAAATACCTCTTGTTGAGAATTTAAATTCACATTACTGCCAGCAGCCAGTGTTGCCTTTGTCCTCTCATAGTCCTGACATTATGCTCCAATAGTGAGACAAACCATAGAATTGTTAATAATTCAGACTTAGTGGAATATGCATGCCTATTCTCTCGCAGACTGCTTAAGATGCACAGACTGGGTCTCTTCAAATATTGATTTTCTCTCTCACTCCAATAGTGTTTTTATGCAGAGAACCTGTGATTTAGCCTTTCCTGTGACATGCGAAACAAAGGAGTCAGGCTGTAAGTCTGTTTGCTCTCTAGATTTCCTCCGGTTTCTTTCTGGATTCAAATGTGTACATAAAACTGTAATTTTGTAGCAATCGCTGTAACATAAAAAAATTAAATGGAAGAAAGAGATTTAGTGGTTCTCTAATCTAATCACAGTGAATGCCTTTTAATGTAAATTTCCTTTTGACAGCCCAGAGCCAAACGCAGACACTGGCACAACTTTAGAAGAACTCCATGATGGCAGTAACTCATCTGCTGCAGTTTTCAAATCCTCATAGCTCACCTTGCTCCTGTGATCTGTACCCAGACTGGCACGTATTATTTAACAGGGAGATGAATGGCCGATCGGGTGTTGCTCGTGCGTCATGGCGTAAGTCGTGATAAATAACGCGAGATGGCTGACAGGCGACCGGACAGTTAAGAGTAGAGATATCAACATCAACACAGGCTCAACCAACCGCAGTGTAATTTTGCAAGTCGTTAAATCACTGCCAGAGAAATATGAGTCCAAGGTTATTGGGCGCTGCGTGAGTGATGGAGGCTTGGAGTGGTTCACAAGGCTCAAGTTGCTGCGGAAATGAGATTTAACACTGTGTCATCTCATAGACCTTAGCTAAGCAGAGGAGGGGAAAAATCAGAGTGGAAGTGAATTTTATTTGTTGGTGTAATGCTGGAGATGTTTAGTGCATTATACTGTTGAAATGGACTGAAACTTTATCTGAAATTAATCGACACAGTGATGCTTCACCAGCGCTCTCTTTCCTACCACTGGGCTTTTCTCTGTTTTTTTCTTTTTAATTCACAAGGATGTTGTGTGTGTTTTCTGATGGACAGCATCTATCTACTACATAATGGAGGAGAAAGGCAAGAAAGAGTGAGGTGATAGGGGTTGAAGATTTGAGGCGGGGGGAAGGAGGTAGAATACACTATCCAATTTGTGGTGGACCAGATGCTGTACCCTCAAGCGAAGTATTTTACTCCAAACGCTACCTGTAAAACTCCATCTGTTGAAATGGGCTCTGGAATATGTCAGCACTAGCTGAAGGCTCTCTTGAAGCACTCAAGCTGGCTCTTTGGCTCTGAGGATCATGTGTTGTCAGCGCTACCCCATGGGTAGAGAAAGAGAGAGGGAGGGAGAGAGAGTGAGAGACAGAGATGCTGTCTAGCTGTCTGGCAGCAAGGTTGTTGCAGCCAAAGCCTGTAGTAGTGGGGCAGAGGGGGATTCTATCATCAGTGAAACCAATGTTGTTGAATGTCAATTTGGTTGAGGAGACTGGAATCTCCTTTTTATTCTGAATGTCACGAAGTGTGCCATATGCATACAGCTGCAACATTTGCTCACTTGGATAAAAATAATGGCCGGCAAGCTTCTACACATGCTTGTCACCAGGTGTTTACTTCTCTGATGTCAGAGGAAAGCAAAGCCAATAGCTTTGAGTGTGAGTTTTACAGGGCAACACTGTTTATGTACCTACACGTCAGTATGTATTAAAATGAGCCTATAGGTTTGTACTTATTTGCAGTTCTTTCAAACACGCATGTTCCCTGTGCTTATATGCTTACAATAATTCAGAGAGCACAAGCCCCACAGCGTGCTCAAAGGAACCCCGAGGCACAGTCTCATATTGTATAAGGATATGAGTGCTTGTAAACCATGCAGTAAATGGAAGTACAGTAAATCCCTGCTTGCAACAATAATCCACAGCAGATACTTTTTGTACCTATGCACTGTCCTGGAAGAACAGTTTCCCTTGGGGTGGTATTTGTTTGTTTCTTCTCTATGTCTGAGTCTGAAACAGGAAGCAGAGTTTCAATATCTGATTAACTGCTATTAAATAAAATTGCCTTTCCGTTAGGGTGGGGCGTCATTCAGCTCTTAATACTGCCGGTTCAGACTGCATAAAACATTAAGGTGAGGCTGAAACCAGAAAGTTTTGTCTTTTTTCTCAGTAATTCCACATTCAGGAAGTGCTGCTGAATCAAACATACAAAACGCATTACCTCAGCACCGAGAGGCAGAGCATGCCTGCGCATTTCCACTTTAACTTTGCAGTTTCTAGTTTGAAAAGCTCATCTTTACACAGGGCTGGGTATGCAGTTTTACCCACTCCAACTTGTCTCCTCATATATGAGGCAAGAAAGAGTTGCATAGGTGGAGTAAATGCAGTTATAAACAGATATTCTGTCGCTGTAGTTGTGCTGCAGTTTGCTTTCACCTGCTGTGATCTGGGGCTAAAACTGTAGCGATAGCCAGAGAACTGTTTCCTGTCTCAGCGCGCACATTTATACCCCCACTAGGAGAGTGTGTCAAATAAGGTCAGTCGTTTTGATTAGACTCACACACAACATAATGCCTGTATTTTGCTTTCACTTTGTCATAGTAAAGATTTTGCTTTCCTACTATTTTAAAAATTTGTCATAGAGCTAATTTTACACCAACAGCGGCGCGTGCCTGTGTGTGTGTAAATAATCAATCCCCATAGCAGTAATCAATGGAGGGAGAAGTATGCAGTAATTTTGTTAATTAAAAGCTGGGGGGCATCAGACATGACTGGGTGTTGGAACTCCATTTTAGAGGTGGCATAATTAGGTGCCATACTTTGTAAAATGGCTGATAGGGATTCCCCGTCTGGGCAAGAGAGCTCTGAATATTCATCAGGAATTGTTAAATGTCGTTTGTAGACTTATTACCACTTCAGGAGATTTACCCTTGCTCTTTAGTCATTCTTCCAAAGCAGCATTAGCAGAAAGCAATTGTATAAACTGCAGTGTTTAAGTGCAGGTTATGGCTGTTAGAGCTGTTCAGGCTAACCATAGTGTGTGTGCAGTTAACGCCTGCAAGACGACAAACAAGGCAACATCATAGATGCTCAAGCTTTGTGGCAACTGTCCTGGAAAGAAAAAAAACACCAATTAGCAGTAATATGTTGAGACTAAGTGAGCTTGGAGTGAAAGCCCAAATCAAATAGGAACACGAGGGATGAATTCTCTCTAATTTGAAGCCATTTTGATGGGAAACCTGAGCATGATGGAGCATATGGCAGACAATTCAGCCGTGTTTTGATAGTGTTCATAAACGGGGACCATCACCATGCCTCATTTCAACCCAAGTGCACTTTGCTAGAGATAAATGCAGCATCGGAACATGAGGGGGTGTAAATTGGTGCGTAATTGCATTTCCCAGAGAAAAACCTGCACGCACATCTTGTCCCATAGGTATTTGCAGTGTAACACCTACAAATATGTGCAAGTTATTTGCATTTGAGCAAATTCATGCAAATGTCTGTTAATCTTTCTCACCTCTTAAGGTTAGTTTAATTCTAAGGAACAAAATTAAATCTTTAAAATACTTTGCTCAGATATTATGGAGGTTGTGTTGACTGAACGTGATTTCTGCCCTTAATAGACTTTCCCACCGACCACAGAAATAGCAGTTTGATTTCAGGAGGTTCCCATGTTGTTTCTATACATAGACTGCTTGAACTTTCTTATGCAAGCTGTCTTGTAATTTCTTGAAGAAGTCTTCAGGAGTAGTTCTCTTTCTTTAAAGAAATTCAAAGCTCTTCTTTGGATGTTGGCAGCCTTTTGTTCCATCCTGTCAAGATGATCCCACACTGCTTCAGTAACGTTGAATTCCACACTCTGGGGAGGCCAATCCATGACTGATAGTTTCGTTGTGTGTTCTTCTATCCAGGTAGGCTTTTATTGCATTGGCAGTGTGTTTGGGGTCATTGTCACGTCTGATTGTGATGTGCTGTCCAGTTGATACTGCATGGTGAATCAAACTCTGACAGTACTTTTCTGCGCTGATGCCCAACACCACCGGCTGAGCCTCCACTGTGTTATACTGATGGCAGACACCCCGGGACAGCATGTTGACCATCCCTGACATATTGTATTTATATCTATATATGACCTTTATAACAACAAGCATATACATGATCAAAGCATGTTGCTATCTACAGGGGGAGCAGAGAGCCGCAGGGCATGCTGCGACTCCACATGTAGTCGTCAGTCCGTATCAAATGTACATAAAGCATGATTAGTTGTTTCCTTTGTCCGACCATAGGATAGCAGGTGATTAGATCCAAAGTCTGCAAAACTTTGTTAAAAAAATAAAGCTGACTTATATTTTCAAAATAAATCCCATGATTTTAATTTTAATCGCTCTGCTCCTGCAAATTTCTTGTTTGTTTTTCTGTGCCGAGTTGTTTTTGCTGAGACAGCTGGACCACGAGTCTTATCTCCATGTCCTCACTTCCCCTGTAGCGAACTGCTTGTATCATGTCCACTCTTATCAAATCTCTCTCGCGGCAGGCACTTAGGATACTTGCAGGTTGATGCTGGGCTCAACCTGCCTCTTTAATTGAAAGGGAAGCGTTACGCACAAAGATACAGTACGAGTACAATGTTTTAATTAAATGACCTGCTTCAGAGGAGGGAGGCTCAGGGAGTAAGAGGTGGACCATGAGGTGAGAGACATCTGCCCTCACACGCACAAAGACAGATGGACACCTTCATGGGGTCCTTTAATGCTAATGAATATGAAGATGAGAATGTTTTAGTTGTGACCAAAGTATGAAAGTATTATATGCACAGTTCAACATAAATGCACAATAAACCTTTAAGCAATAAATTGCACAAAAATTCCAGATTTTGCAAAAATGCTATTTGATATCTTCTTTTCTTGTCATGCTTGAAATTGTCATAAGGGTCAAAAATGTGAATTTTCTGGTAGTTATTTGATGGTATTTCCAGGATTAAGTGATTCTTGTTGGTTACCGTGAGCCTAATCTGCCTCAGAGGAATAGTTTTATGGTATCGGATTAAAACATGGTGATGGCTGCGCCTCACAGGAATTTGGAAGGCTTCCATCTTTCAATTTTAACAACTCATACAAATAACTTTGATTTTAGAAGAAAGGTTTAACGAGTCTTAAATGATTTGGCTTAACCCCCCTACTTATTTTCATTTCAGTCAGATATTATGCACGCGGTGTCCTTTTCCATTCAGAATAATCTTCTTGTGAGGAAATAGGACAATAATGGTGATAATCGTGTTTTTCCCAGTTTTAATGTAAAACATATATGTTTCTATTACCTTATTTCTAATTCATGAGATCTTCAGATGAATAATAGATGATGTCCTTTGAGACCAGTGCCCTTGTGCCTGCACTCATTATTAAGAGAATTCCAGATCATATCAGGCGGCACGTTTACTTTGATGTCCTTCTGGAAAGTCCTTTTTGAAACTGACCACTGATACATCATGCTGCCTTGGTATTGCACATAACATACATCATCATGTATGATGGTGTGTATTTTTTTAACACGTTTTCTATACTTTTTGTTGCTGCTCACTCCTGAATTTGCCTTTAAGAAGGGGAGAGCAGGAACTACATTTACCCCAAAGCAAGAAGTAATTTAGGGGTTCTCTCAGTGCGCCGAAGCACGATCTTGAGAAACATTTCACTAGTTCAACATGGAAATTGCTAAGGAAACAATTACTCTTAGCCTGAATGAAATGTGTGATTATCTTGTTTGTTAATGTTTGAATGATATACTCTACATTACGTTCTGCAGTGTTTAAAATGGCAGTAATTAAACATTTCGCCGCCACATTTCAATTATTTCCACTTGTGGGCAGGAACGGCCCTGAGCAAACTGGAGGCCGTGTCCTTTGCATCTTGGGTATGAGATCCTGTATAATTGAGATAATTATCTCCCTCAGCAACAGGGTTTTTTTTTTCTAAAAAAGAATTACCATATAACATTGCTAATTTTAATTAGAGACCTAATGCAACTCAAATAATTATAGGAAGAGAGGAGAGAGAAGAAGGGGGATATCTTGAATCATTCACCCTGATTTAGAGGATGAAGAGGGGAGGAGATGGTTTATATAATGGTTTATATATAAAATGTTAGGGTCAGGTCTGTTGTGACGAATTGATTCTGCTGAAATGATGTTTAGATGCTTAGCAGGTGAAATAAGTTGGCGAGCGATCAGCCATGTGATGATTATCTCGAATTTATTTAATTAAAAAATTTATTGTCTTTTGTGATGAAACTGTGCAATTTGAAAAATTGGTACACTGAGTTTTTCATCTTCTACACACACACAGAACCTCTCACGTGGCCAAAAAGGTCAAGGAATTAATCTAACCGTAAACCATAATAAATTACAAAGACCAGTTTTACAGAATAATCCATATTAATACCACTGCAAGGGAGCCAGGCTGTAAATACAGAGACTAGATGTTGTGATGCATGGCTGCTAAAGACTGTGGTGGAAATAATCTCTTACTGGTGTCTCTTAGTGAAGGGATTAAATTCAGTTTCTCGGGGTCAAGTTCTCATTTCATCATCTCTTCTTTCACTTGATTGCAGCTGATTTGTTGGCTTTGCTAGCCTCTTTTGTGACACGTCATGTGAAGTTCTTCCTTCTTGTTTTCCCTTCTTCAAGTGCTCGAGGCAATAACGACAACAGGAGTAAGCTGAAAATAGTGGAAGAAAAAAAAGTGTCAGCCTCAGAGGGATACTGATTTTACATGTCACCCTCTTTCAACGCGCTTGCCATATTTTCTAAAGATTTTACAATAAAAAGTACTCATTACTGTTTTTCGGAGATCAAAAGTGTTTCAGAGAACTGTTGTAACCCAGTCACTCATCACTGACGGACCTGATCTTCAGTGAGTTTTGAGTTGTGTAGGAGAGACGCTCCCAAAGGCGTTAGTTCCAGCGCTCGGTGTACAATATCAGTTCACCCCTTAATGAAGCAGCTGTAATCACACTTATACAGAAATGTCGTCTCTCGTTAGCAATGCAGTTGGAGAGATGCTCTGCAACTCTTTGATGTTGTCAAAGAATCTCACCACTGCGTTATGAACAAAGGCAGCCTTCCTCTAAGATAAGGGGAGGAGTATGCCTCCCTCTGTTATGCCAAAGATGTCAGGAAACTGTGTGAGTTAGGAAACCCTTTGTTTTGATTCTGAAACAAATTACATACACACACACACACAAAACCCCCCTTGACTATTAATGCTATTTTTTCTAGTGTTTGCTCTCTCCAATAAACTAGTCAACTGTGTGGCTTGTCTACCTTCCTGTTGCCCAGTTGATGCTAGTGAAGGCTCTAGCCCCACTGGAATAAGCTGTAAATGGATGATAAAAGGATGGATTAAAAAGGCAGTTGCCCACAGATCTCTAAAGCACTTGTATGGCAAGATGTTGATGTTTCTGAACCTGTTTGAGACATCAGAGACTACCTGGCATTTGATAAGGCTCCACTCTTCGGCTGCATTTGAGACGGGATCTTGTGTTTTCCACACTTTGGCTGTCACTGCCAAGGCTGCTGTCTGTAGATAACACTAAGGGAAGAGTCACCAACCAAATGCTACAGAGTAATGGGAGGAAAAGAGGAGAAGGAAAGCAACGTGATTGCACAGGAGTATGGGAAAAAGCGAGGGAGTTACATTTTTTTTCTTCACTCATTCGATTGTCTCGAGGGGTTTTGGTCACACATGGGAACCTCCTACATTGATGCTGATTAAAAGGCACCACCACTCTCCTGCCTTCAGCAGAATGACTGCAGGGAATAATACCAAACAGAGTGCCTTTTCTAATTGTTTGCATACCTGTAGGGCAGTGGAACTTACTCAGCTTGCCATGCACTGTTTACTATGCATGAAAAAAAAACAATTAAAATAGGCAAAAATCTGTTAAATAGATCTCAGCATTGAAGATTGGCATGCAGCCTACTGTGCCTACTGCAAGTGATGGGAAGCTTTTATAAAGGTCTTAGTTAATGTTTGGAAAGGAGGGAAGAATTTTCAAGTCTATCTTAAAGTCTATATGATTTTGGTGTATGCATTAATTCAGCTTCCCAGATTTACGTTCACCTTGCCAATCAGAGTCATGCCTGGATTTGTAATGGGGGGTTCTGAACAGCCATGAACCAGGGGCACAGAGGGGGACCAGGATATGGACTCGCAATTAAATTCTTTTGCATTATCATTTGTATGTGAAAAATGATAATGCAAAAGAATTTAATCACAATCTTGTTTTGGTTAATTCCTTTGCAAAGTGGAAAAAAGTATTTAGGCTTTTTCTTAAAAGTAAAAGTTTTAATCCTACTTAACAGTGCACATGTTACATAATCAAGCTATAATTTAAATACTTGTAAGTCATTAAATATAATGATACTTTTCACTCGGTCGTAATTATTTATTTTTTAATGTGCATATCTCTTAAATTATGCAGTTTTTTAATTACTTATATATTGTTTGCTGCCTTGATCTATTGTAATACAATTCATCTACAGGTAAATTATTTAAAATGTTTGTTTTTTTAAATTAATCAAACCAAACCAAAGTGTAACAATAACAATTACTGCCAGCAACTTTAAAAGGAGAAAAACAAGGTTCACTGAAACATGAGTTGGGGCAATTGCATATTACAATGAACTATTACAGAATGTCAGGTTTAAATAAGGAATGCCAAGTCCAAGTTTCTTCAAAGAATGAGTAATTTAATCCAGATCAATTAAATGTCATCCTGTCCAAGTCCAGGTTAAATATTTTCACACAGAGACCAGCAGGAACCAGCCATTAGTTCGGTTTAGTGTCAAGTACTAAATCTAATGCCTAGAAGTGTAAATTGTAAACTCTCTAAAATGAATAATAGACATAGATTAACTTCTCATCATTAGGATATTAAGCTCACAGTGACTATGCATTACAGGGTCTTAGATGCCTCGTGCTGATCTAAACCAAGGTAATGATTATCCTGGGCTATGACGGTCAAGGATCACTGCTTTCAGGCTAGATTGTCGTCCAGTGACCAAACGCATCAAGTGCACACTTTAGACCAGCATAATTATACCAGGAGGAAATCAACTCTCAGTTGAGGGAAATCAAGGTTTTAATTTAATTAAGCTATGACTGCACACAGATTGCAATGTGTAGGTCTTTAGGACTTTACAAGCTGGTGGCTCAGGCTTGGCAGCTCTCTAGAGGAAAATTAAACACTGACTGCTCTACTGTTAACATGGAGAGCTATGGACTGTGCCACATAGTTATAGCGTCACCATTCACCAGCATTACGGTGTTCAGTGACATAGAGGATTTGGAGTGAGATTTATGCAGAACTATATCCACTTTGTTAAATCTGCTTCTGACTCAAAATAGCTCCATTGACAGATGGTAAGCCTTAGACCTGCACTGAACAGAAACAATCCTTATATCCCAGTGGAGAAAAAAAAGTCTAAATTCAATCTTTTTGCACTCTCCCTCCTGCTGTGCTGCACTCAAGCAGAAATGCATTAAACACACATTCGCAAAAGCGCACACACAAAGCAAAGACCCATGTTAGTGTTTGTATTGATTGTTTCACACCCACTGATGTCTGTTATTTAGCAGTATAATTTAGAGCCTTGCTGATTGAAATATCAAAATTCCAACGATACCTTTGTATCAACATTTTTTATATCCTCGCCATCTGTTTAATAGCCGGAAAGACACATCTTACATGTATATGCTGAATTAATGATGGTAATAGCAGAAGGGAATTTTCAGTTGCTGCTATAACTGCAGCTTTCTGATGCTTAAGCAGAAGCAGAGTGAAGCTCTGGGTTTTACAGCTCTCAGGTGAAAAGCCGGCTATCGACAGAAAACAGGAGACTCTCCTGAATCCTGATTACAGCCACTTTGTGACACCTGGGGGACAGAGAAAGATGTCTTTTAAACCTGTCATAAATATTCACAGCAACTTAATTGTGCGTGCAGAAGTGATATAAAGACCCACCACTGTTGCACTTCTGGGAAATTGATGCCATAGAACAAAGTACTTTGGCACCTCGCACAGACTTGACTTGAGAAACTCACAGGAACAACACGTCTCAAATCGTCGTGCCATGAAAAATTCCCAATTTGCTGCTCGGGCTGTCACAAATTCTGGCCCACCATTGTGCCTCCGGCTTGCTTTTACTTCTTATGCAGTCAAGTTTCATAAGACTCCACCTCTCACTTCCTGGCAATTCCCTTCCATCAAGGGTAACTCCCCCATCCTTTTTATTGACTGTTTCGCTAATTGTAGCCTGCATAAACAAAGCGTGGAGGACTTGGCAGTATAAAATGCTCAGATAATTAGTGTTGCAGGGGGGGAAGACTGCATCTGTGGACATTGATCTGATGGTTTGCTGTATTGAATGGGTGAGGGAGGTACCCCTGTGACTGTGACAGGTAGCCTGTCTCATGGATCACAGGCCACCGTCAATACTTCTTCTCCTCTTCAGTGGTCTGGTGTGAAGCATTTCTTAGAATGACACAGGTGCCAATTGATTGTGGGTATTGCTGGGGAGGCATCTGCTGTTTATTCATTCAATTTCCATTCTTTTTTCTTTTGCTTAGCTTGCATCATGACTTCATTATTGAAACTCGAGCAGCTTTTTAGCCAAGACTGGAGAAACGCATCTATAAGCTGATCATCTACAGGAGTTTTGTTTTTGCACTGTTATTTTGTGTGGTGTGACATACACCAGCAGAATCTAAATGGCTATTTTCTCCTCTGCTAACATGTGTCTGCACCGTGCTGTATGATGGTGCAGCGGGAATAAAGATGGTGATAATGGGAGTGTTGGGGTGCAGCTGCACCATGCACAGGGGAGGTGACCTTGGCCATGGTGGCTACCACAGAGAGGAGCCAGCCATCTGTCTTGGGCCACGAGGAGGTGACCGAGCATCATTGTTTAGTCCAATGGAGTACACTGGGGTCACTGGGAGTGCTGACCTCCCGGGTGTGGAATAGAATAGGGTGTCTATGCTTTATCAACACTGAGTCTAACAAGAATACAGAGGGCGACTAAGTGTGCAGAATAAATTGTCTTTTTTATGCTCAAGCAAGCTGTTATTTGGGGAGACTGAGTATTTCCTCCTGTGACTACTATCTAATCAGATTCTTTTTTCATACCAGTGAAGTAGCCCTTATCCTAAGTATTCTGGCCCTAGAGCCCCTTAACAATTTGCAACAATTACTACAAGAACCAAGAGGAGATGCAATTTGGACATAGTTTGACCCCCAGCTAATTTCTAAACGGCATTTAATCTGTATTTTATAGAAAAAGTTCACCAAAAAAATGTTTTATATGTTCACTTCAGCACTCTTTTAGCACATAATGCTGGTAGAAAACCACAGTTGCACCTGCCTGTTGAAGATAAGTTGATACGTGTGGTGGTATTAACTTAGAGTGGTTAAAAATCTAAAAAGGCTGCTAGGAAACCATTTAATAACAGCAAAACAATATTTTAAAAATGGGTGTGTACAACAAGAGCCCTACAAACCTACATTTTCTCTATATTCCTAATTCTTGCACCAATTGATGCTCTGGACTTTCACAACAAATTTAACTTTCTGCTTGTTAAGAAACAATGCAAATACTCACACACAATTATGTTGCCATAGTCAGCAAAAATCAAAACACAGGCAAACATGGCGGCAGGCTGGTAGTACTGTAAGTCAATCCAGTATCAAAAATTCTAATAGACATGCTGGTGTCTATTACAGTGTCCATTTCACACTTCGCCTCTCTAAAACGCGAAATGGATACCCATGCAGAAGTTGTATTACTGCATGCAGAAACTGCATTACCAGCAGGGGGCGATGATCTATCTAAAGGCACGCAGACTATTCCAGGGTCCTTGTCAGAATCGATTAAGCTAGGTGGCTAATATGTATATCCATGTAAATGTGTTAATAATGTCGGTTTAAATGCTTTCCCATGATTATTTTCATGTTGGCTGGAAATAATATACTTTTATATAAAATAAAATACCCCTTGTTATTAGTGCAGATTACTGCAACTTCTGCATGACAGGCGTGTCTGTTACACGCTTTGTTGTGATATCGGGTGTAGGCAGTGATTAAGATGCTAGTTGTGTTCAATACATTCCAATTTTATTTATATAGTGCCAAATCACAACAATAGTTGCCTCAAGGTGCTTTTTATTTTAAAGTAAAGACCCTGCAGCCCCGCTGTGAGCAAGCATTTGGCGACAGTGAGAGGGAAGAACTCCCTTTTAACAGGAAGAGCCAGAGATGAATAAAAACAAATGATTTCATGCAAATGTATTTGTGTGGTCACACTTTGTCCAGTCTGCAAACTAGACAGAAAACAGAACAAACGTATCAATATTGTAAGCCTGTTGGAGAAAACTCAAGCTGCATAAAAGTGCTAATCTATAGAAGAGACTCATCACACCGAGCAGTCCATTACACTTACTTTCCAATGCTACTTCATAAACTAAAACTAAAATATAAATTACATAATGTTTTATCACATGAAGGAACAACATGTGAAACAATCTTGTAGTGATATTTAGCAAATACTTGGTGAAACTACGATATTAAATGTTAGTGGACTAAAAATATGACTTTTCAAGTGTAAATAGAACCAAAACCACAAAAAGCTAATATCAACATTTAATGTGAAGCACTAACACTCTTGTGATGACAGTGACTGACTGGTGTTTAGCAGACATAATACTTTAAAATCTTCCCCCATCATTTAGCTTGCCAGCCTTTGATAAATGGCACAAATACATCTGGATGATAGAAATGGCAAAGATTAGAAGGCAAAAGAAAGCCTCTGACAAAATGAAATTTTGACCTAATGGTAACACCACAGCAAGAGCTGGAGGATCACGAAATTTATCAGTTTAATTGTTCCTGTCTTACATAGCAAAACCTTCTTAAACATGATATAAAATGATATAATTCAGTCTAGACCAAACACCAGCCCAAAACACTGACAGTGGTATCCATAAAACCGTGCTCCTTTGTATCTAAAGGTATTACAGAAATGTTATTGCCCCTGTGCTCAAGTGTTTATGAAATCCTTGTAATGGGATGAGGTAATTTAATTTAATATCTATTTGAATGTCTGCATGGGTTTATATATTACAGCCCTATAATCAAAGTATCTATCAATGATATACTCTTGTAAATTTAGCTGTGTTTTTTAAATAAATCTGCATGGTTTCATAAAAATGTTGTACGTTTTGGACAATTACTTTGTCAATTTTCTGTCTTTTTGTGATCTGGGCACAGACTTAATGGAGTACCCATACCAGACAAAGGCCTTCTGATGAAGCAGTCAGCCTGACAGAGACGTGACAGACATGCAATCAAGGTTTTAAATGATAGGAAGGTCATAATGTCTGTCCTTTCAGTATAATCACAACCCCATAGCTCAAGTTTTACCCCACAGTTTCAATCACCCTCCCAGCTCCTTTCACATATGGCTTGACCCTCTCAGCTTGTTCCTCACATTCTCCACTCTAATGAGAAGTTTCACTTCTCACCTCATGCTCATTAGTCACCTTTCTAAAGTACTAACACCACTGCAGCAGGGTTTTATAAATTCATAGGGACACGACTACATAAATGAGTAGTTTAAAAAAAAAAAAAAAAAGCTGTCAAATGGAATCAGCTCCACCAGTGTGAATATGACCATACAACAGTTGTTAAGCTGTTGAAGAACTGGGTAGGTTTAGTTAAAAGAAATGTAGAAATGTGTTATTATGTGTGAATCACACTCTGCTTCAAAGGCTGAGCTTTCAACTTCATGGACTCCAGCTGGACTCGATTTCAAAGACAGAGCTCGCAAACAGCAAATGAGTGGGATCAGAGGTCGTGGTCAAGCTGTGGTCTGTTAAGAGGATAAAGTGACATAATAGAAGGAGCCTTATGAAAGTAACCATAAAGTGGGTTTACAGCTTTGCATAGTAAAACTGCCCCTTTCACATCTCTTTACTCTGCAGCATAATGCCACTAAATGCTACAATGCTAACACGCACCTACATGAGAACAGACGAGAGAGTGAACAGCCCTGCCTGGCTGGAGTGACTAAGCACGGCTCGTTCCCATCACATCCTCTGTTTTACAGGAAAACTTTCTAGTTAATTGGTTCTGTGGCTCTTTAACTCTGTACTCTTTATTGAGTTTGCAGTAATGTGGCCTTTCTTTGACCCAGAGCATAGATTTAATCAAAGGACAATTGACAATTTGACTTATTATATAAGTTAAAATGCTTTGAGGGACATCAAGGGCTGTTTATGAAAACTAAAGGAAGGAAACACGAGTAAGAGGCTTCTTTCTTCCAACCTACAGTCGACATTTTTAACTTCTAGAATTCAAATAAGTCTAGACATTATATTGCACATCCTAAATTGTTAAAGGAGAAAAGGATGTTCAAACAACCCTCCTGTATTGGTAGAAGACCTTTTTTTTTCTGGGTGAAAAATGGATAAAAACAAACAAACAAACAGTTAAATTAGAGTGTGCTGCAGCTATGGTATAAAATCTATTGATTGATTTTTATTGCCAAGTACTGTATGTTTTCATTGTGGTTTAGCGCAGCTGGAATGTGTAGCCTTCCAGTTGTGTTGAGCTGCACTCGTTGAGCTGACATGTCTCTGAGGTAGTTAATTTCATGGTTGGCACAGTGCGCCATCCCGCTATTTATTGAGTGAGGGTTAAGCCCGTATAAATGCATAGGTTTCTTGAACAGCACATACCTTGACATTCATTCTGACTGCTCTGAGGCCATGTGTGAAATGGTGTGTGGTGAATCCCACTTCTGATTCTTTTAGTGTGGCTAGCACCCCTTTAGATTTCATAGGCTCCATTACTCTTCAGTCTGGACCATACTAAAGGACAAAATGTATGGTGGCTGCCAGCATTATGAGTACAGAGTGCCAGCGTATGAGGTGTTGTAGAAGTTTAGCCAAAACCCCCCCCAAAAAAACCATGTAAATCATAAAAATAACAAGTTTTTCTTTCATCAAAATCTCCACTGAAAATATAATTATGGTGCATTTAAAAGGGGGGTCCCCTACATTGTAACTGTGTGGTCTTGGTTGGACGGTTTTATATCTCGGTCTGAAATTTATGACTGCATGAAACACCACATTGCAATGCAAGGCAAGTGGTTGTAATACAACTACTTGTATTAAAGACATTTCAAAGTGTCTTGTCCATGACCCTCGCAGACAGCTCACAGATGGAGATTCTTTCAAAACAAACTGTGTCCAGTGACCGCAATCTTGACTCTTGACCAGTGTCACTGAACTTGACAGAGTCCTGACCTGGTGGAAGATGGAATAAGGAAGAGATGAGGGTTGTGATGGCTCTGGCTTTTAGCCAGAGTGTTTCATATATGCACATGCTCCCGACACCGACAGAAAAAAAAAACAGAAAAGAAAAGCATATAAACAAAATGTCATCTTGAATACGACCATGTCAACCTCATACAAGCAATGTGCTTGCTCCTGTGTATTCAGATAAAAATAACATTTGAATGTGCTGGTGCCAAACGCTGGCAAACAGACAGCGAGAACAATATGAAACAGATGCCACCACAGATGGAGAATAAACAGACACATACATTTCCGTGACAAAGCCGACCTGTCACTTGCAGCAGTAAATGATTATTACATTTGTGGTGAAGTAGAAACTCTGAGTTGTCTCGTGGGTTTCGTTGCATCTGTTTTTTACTTCTGTAAAAATAGCAAATCTTCACCACAGCCTTTGATTTGGTTCGCTGCCAGTTGATTTCTCCTTGCTAAGTGCTCTGCATATTTGGATCAAATCAGGGGTGCTCCCAATTTAGAATCCATTTAGCTAAATATTTTATTTCTAAAACTTCATAATTATCTGTTAAACAGCGGTATAATTTATTAGGAGCAATCGGTACAGGTAGACAGACTTTCTTTAGTTTCTTTTTTAGAGCCTTGTTGTTGTGTTGTCTCTGTATACCAATATAGTTCATCGTCTAACTTTAAATGTATCCCTACAGATCCAAATTACAAATAGTTAATAGTTTCACCTGAAGCACCTTCCCTTCCGTCACTTGATTCCATGCAGGAAGTTTTAATTGGCTGCCTGGACAGACATGACATTACAGTAACTGTCATCCTGCCTCTGCGTTTATTATGCATGAGTGTTTATTTTTCGTCCCCTTTCAGTGTATAGAGAAAGACGTGTGGAGTAGGTGAGGTGAGGGCTGGAGCTGTCACCTATCAAGAGAACCCGAGGGAGCGCAGGCAGTGATTTACAGTCTGGCAGGACACCCACTGTTTTCAGCTGAGAGTGTCATGACATGTAATCACACACAGACTTTTAGTGTTGCTACTCTCTTTGTCTTTCTGCATTTTTTAAAGCACAGAAAGCCCTTTTTTTTCTTGCCTTTTCCATCAATATCTAGTTTATGCAAAGATCTTCGCGGTGTTTGGTTTGGTGCTATGGATAAAATTTCCTGAAACAATATAAATGGTAATGACATGCATATGAATCAGGATTTGAACAACTAGTAAGCCTAGCCGCTCTTTTATACTGAACTCATTTGATAAATGGAACTTAACAGCTGGATTTAAATGTCTGGATTGCATGTAACAAGTCTTCTTTATTGGAAATAGCGTGGCTCAGACAACTCCTTATTAATTGGGCCATAAGAATAGAAATAACAAGACTTGCAACAAGGAAAAACTAGTGGCTGTCGGGTGACTGGCTGTTGGCAACTAATTGCATGTAGATGTGGTGACCAACTGCTCACTAAGAATTTGAGCAAGCCGCAGTCTGTGCAGGTTGACTGCAATCGCTCCCAGACAGATTGTCAAATTGCTGTTTATTTTATAAACCCAGACAGATTACCAACCAGCCATAATCAGTCAGAGTCTCAGTCTAAGTGATGATACAATATAATGAATCAGACTGATGTGAGTTAATAAAGTTTGTGGCAAGCAATTTGCTGCAAGGTTTGATAAATTTAACCCTGAAAAGCATGTCTCATTTTGTGCCTGTGTGATAGTTGCTGCTAGAAGTGTTCATTTATTTGTGTGAGAGGGCTATGCAGCTGTAACATTAGTTTAAAATGTGAATAGTACAGTAGGTAGCATTGATTTTAAGGAGTACCTGCAAATTCACAGACCCTGCATAAAACCCCAGAGATATGTGTGTATTTACGTCACCCGGCACTGTAACGGTATTATCGTTAACATGTGCAACGCTCAGGATCTGATGGCAAATACTGTTTTGTGTTCTTTAACACAATTTACATGTCAGCATTTACAAACAGACATCAGGTTTAGTGTGGAGCAGTTTGTAAGCAGATCTTTGGATAAATCCTGCAATCCACCCGAGTCTCAGACCACACACAGTCCCAGTCAGTTTTAAACAGAAGATTTCAACCTTTCAAAACCATACTGGTTCTCTTTAGCCTTGCTCCGTGTTTCAGAGAGAAACTCGTGTAAATCCTGCACTTACACTATATTTCTTTTGTTAGTACATTACTTGTTACCTCAGCTACTCATTGTTGAAAATATACATTTTGAACTTACCCAATTTAATAAACTGGGCCCAGTTGGAGGCTGAGGAAGTTGTATGGAATTTGTGTAGCTGGTAAACTGTTTGCTCATCAACTTGAGTATTCATGCTAGGGCAAAATGACCCTTAGGCCACTGGGAAATATCATGGTCAGAGTGGCCAGTCCACCCTTGGCTCCAGTATAGCACTACACCTCCATCCAACTGCAGCAGATTTCTGTTTTATCACAGTTAATAGCCATATTACCCCAAATAAATTGCATGTAACTTGACCATTTATCTTATTACTTCTTTGTCCTTGTTTTATTAGTGTCCTGATGCACCAAAGTCATTTTGAAGATGACAACTTACTGCAGACCTGGTCCACATCTTTGATGTTAAGATTTTGAAGACAGAGGAATTGCAAGCTGATTGCACACGGTTGCAATAATTTTACTATTGCAACCGTGTGCAACCGTTACTATTGCAAACTACTCTTATGCCTAGTGCGACTATAGTTTAAATGTCTCTATAATCACACTAGTGTCAGTGTAAGACAACTTATATTTTACAAATATTTTGTAAAATATAATTATAATTAAATGTAAGATTTTGCAGCAACATGGAGAAAATCCAATCAGTTGCAGAATTAAGTGTCACAGAGGTGTCTTAAGAGGGGTTTCCATAGACTCTTGACTGTTTTTAAAAAACTATATATCAGCTGATGCTCTTAGTTCACATAACTATGTTTACTCAAGTAAAAGTGAAAAAGTACAGGCTCTGAAATGTACTCAAACTAGCTCTTTCAATCAGCTAGACCTATATAAAGCAAAATGAACCTTGTCCTATGTTAATATACCACTAAAATAATATTAATACATGGGAAAAGAAACTATTTTTTGGCTTTGGCATCAGTGCTAGCTAGATGCTGAAATACCAACAACCAAAACACATGGACATCTGCACCAAAAATTCAGATCCAGATGTTTTTGCTCCCTGCCTACATAAACAATATCATGTAACCAACTGATTTTTAGACTCTGTCATTTCTGCCTTTACCATCCTGTATTTTTTCAAGCTGCATATGACGTGTGAGGGGTGGATGGAAAAACATGGACTTTGTACAATTGCACAGAATCTACATGTCAGTTAAGCACAATCTAAGCTCCAAGCATACTGGGTTTCACTGGGTTTCTTTACTTTAAATAGGGACTTGATTCTCAAAATAAAATGTTCTCACTGCAGCTGTGCATATCACAGAAGGAATATGCTAATTGCAATATACCTGCGATAGGCCAATATGGCTGTTCTTTTATTAAAAAAAATATTTACATTGTTTCTTTGATCATTTTACTTGCTGTGCAACTCTTGTTGTGCCTTGACTAGCACAAAAACACGAATGTTTGGAGTGACTTGGGAAAAGACTTTTGTTCTGTATCAGTTTATACCCCACTGTTGTAGGAGGGTATGTGGCTTTGTCACCACCCCTTTACAGGCCACTCATCATAGCGCCAAACTGAACCTGAAGCCTTCCTTCCCCTCTGGTCTGCTGACTCACTGTGCTTATAGCAGACCTTTCAGTCCAGGAGAGAGAAACCAGGAACAGGTAAACAGTGTTGCTGATAGGTTCGGAGATGACAGCTACAGCAGTTTGGCTGTTTTTTTAAAAGCAAAGAGCAAGCACTTAGGGGCTACAACACCCACACACACACACAAATATATTTTAGTGTGCAAACAAATATTTTTGTGTAGGTGTTTGTAACTGTTACACACATACAGACAGAGAGATACAAGGAGACGGGGAGAGCACAAGAGCATATTTTCTATTTTCCATGCCCTGGGCGTAAGACATACCAGGAGTGCCAGAAATCTCGCCAAGTGGGATAAGATCATAAAACTGCATGGTACTCTCCTCTCATTTTCAACTAAATGGATAAAATGGTGTCAGCATGTTACTGCGAGCCCCTCAGGAACTGAAACACTGGCAAGGCTATAAACTAAGGCAGTTACTTCATGACAAGTCATTGAATCCTTTCCTATCAAGAAAGATTTTCTTTTAAAATGGAGCAGATATTGATAAAAAAATATATATTAGGGAATAAAGTAGAGCTGGGAACACAAACATGTTTTATTTATATTTTTGACCAGTTCACTTTTACATGACGGTTTGATATTTTTAAAAGCAACTGCTGCCAGACTAGATTTTAATGCTAACCATTGCTATCACACAGTCAAGATTAACCACATTACTAGTCAATCAATACTGATGACTTTAACTATTATGCAACATTAAGAACGGGTATATCTGGTATGTCAGCTACAGTGACAAACAATGAATGCAAATTTTATAAAGTCTTTATTATTATGATCTAAGTAGAAATCTGTTTCTGTGTTGACTTTGAACACTTCTTCTGTTATACTTGGTTCTTTAGTAAAATGCAAGATTATCAACACTTATTGATAAGTAATCCTTGCCCATTGTATGCGTGCTCCAAATCCCGTGTTTGATTGTCTTACCTTAGTATCGATTCCTGTTCAGGTTTAAAATTTTTGACTGCCTCACCCTCGCTATGCTTTACTGACATGAGCTGTATTGCCACTTTTCCAAGTCATTAGGCTTTGTTAACCTCAGAGACGGATGTTGCCGCTCTAGGCACCAATAAAGAAACAAGTGAAGCGGAAGTAGCGAGGAGTGATGAGGGTGAAATGGAATTAGGTCGAGGCCATCTTCAGGTGTCCAATTCTGTCAGAGTGGCTGGAGAGGTGTCAAATTGAAAACGAGACTGGTGGTCACAGTTTGTTGTTAGAAAATATTTGCTATACTTCCGCTGCATCGGCGTCTTCTCAGCTGAAGATGAAGTGCAGCTCTGGAGAACGGTTAAATGGTCTTTTGTGTGAATGCACTGCAGACTTCTTCACCTAAATAAAGCCTCGATTGTCATAGCAGAGTTGCTGTAACCACCAAGTGATCTGATAAGGAAGGTTATATCATTTCCTCGCTGTAGCAAAATTTGGTGTCTTCCCTTTTTTTTTTCAGATTCTCTCTCACTTAGGTTTTGATTATGCTAGGGGTTGCTGACGGCAAGTTTAAACCCCATTTGCTGGGTCTCCGTGACGCCACACAATTATCTAGGGCTTGATAGCACAACCTGACTTTGACACCTTCTCCTTCACCGTATTGAGTGTGAGCTCTGGGTGGAAATGGAAACTACCTGGCAAAAGCCTCGCCCGGAGGCATGATCCAGGAGCAGGAGAAATCAGCTGCTACTGCATAGTGTATTGCAGAGTAAGCTGTCATGTTAGCGAGGATTGAAAATCATTTTTATAGAGATTTTTTCTATTTAAAGCTAATATTCAGAAGCAGCTTGCTGTTTAGGCTAGCCTTTATGAGAGCTCTCCTTTACCAGTTAAGTTAATGTTACAGCCTTGCATCATTTGAAGAAAAGGCTTGAATGCTACTCACATGATTGAGCGGCACCTGCTTGTCAGAGGGTTGCAGCAAAAATATTGCTGCATTGCCAGAAAGCTGTACTCCACCTGCATGCCAATCAGGCATGGAGGCTAATCCCCTCCACCTACATGCAGTCACACACTTGCATGCTCTCGCTTTCTGTCTCTGCTCTGGTGTTTCTATCACATCATACCTCCCATAGGTACGTGTACACATGTGCCCATCACAACAGCCATTCACGCTGTGGCAAGGCTTGAAAATAGGAGCTAATTAGATTTTATCAGTGTGTACTTTGCACTCAGACCAGCACATATCAGCCTGTTTTGTCAGACGGATCATTTTACCTAAACATGGGAGATAAACTGACACTGACGCTATTTAATGTCTGCTCATTGCAGCATGGCTGCCAGCATTTATTTGCCCGCTTTGGAAGTGTGGTGTGTATGAGTGTGTCTGGCTGGATTTGGTTTTTCTTTTATTTACAGTAGCTGACTTCCATAGAAATCTCTGAAAGGCAAAGGAGGGAAAACAAGAAATATTCTGTCTTTTGTTTTTAAAGTTATTGATTTCCCCAAGCAGAGACGTGAAAAGGACCTTTCCTCGAGCTTATGATCATCTGTGCTGGTGCGTGTGATCACACAAGCGCGTTCGTGTACATCTACGTGACTGTTGTTGTGCGTATGTGAAGTAACAGGAGCCTCAGAAAAGGATTTTGAGCATGTGTGTCAGCAATATGTGCTCAGTTATGCACACACAAACCGCAAGCAGATTCTCCTGAGCATCTACTCTGATCTTTATTTTCTCTGTCATGTCAAGACTGTAACAGGTGTCTCACCTAAGGCAAAAACAGTGTATCACTGTCTTCCTCTTTATCTAACTGTATTTATCTATTGTTGCAGCTCTCTGGAATAAAATGGCAACAACACAGTGCATTCGGTACTAGGGCTACATGTCTGACGCGCGCAACACTGCCAACCTTGTAGCTGTGCTTGGCAGTGCAGTTTCATCAAGGGATTAACCACATGGCACTGTCTGGCTTGGACTAGTTCCCGGTGATACACCTGTGCTGGACTGGATGGACGAACAGAAGGTCAGGACATGCCGTAACATTGGATAATGTTGGGCTAGCAATAGCACCCAGGCAATGCCAGGAACTGAAGACCATATCAGGCACCGCTGTCAGAACAGTTTCTGATACAGGTGACTCAATTGGGTATGATCACTATCAGACTGATCAAATTTGATCTGTAAGAGTAGAGCCGAGGTTTTCCAATGATTGGAAATGGTATTGTGAAATGTGGCATTAACTGGAAAAACTGTGATGATAAAGGAACAGTCAGGGATATTTCTGAAGAAAACTGCGACAGAAAGTCTTCATCTGTTATACGTTTTACACTGCATGAGTCAACGTGTTGTGTTTCTGCTTGCCCTTTTACCTCACCAAACCCTCTTCCCTCCTCCACATCCCTGCTCGATGAAGCGGGCAGATAGACTGTGAGACAATAGAACCCTGTGCCCTTAATGAAACACTCAGATTAATTTACATCTCAGTGGTGTTCGGCGGAGGAATGAGTCTTTCACAGGAAGACGGCATTATCACTCCAGTACACTCCTGCTAGAGTACTCCAAATGTAATTTAAGCGAACCGTTTATGAACATGATAGAGAACACCAAAAATAATATGCTGAATTATGCAGTCTGCACATTTTAACTATTACTGCATCAACTCGTAGTCATATTCTTTCACATAAACAGAACAAAAAGCACTGAGTAATTCAGCCTTTTCTCCCCGTTTGCCCCAATAATGATCTCAGTGCATAAATTCATCCATTTATTAGGTGATCAGGGTTTAAGGAGCCTTTATTTGCTTTGCCTTGTGGTTTTCTTGGGGCTTTATGGATGTTAGGTAATCTAATATTTACAAGCTGAAAATTACCCGTTCATTCAAGATAAAGTGTCGGCAATTACACAAACAAAGGAAAGCTCTTCATAAATCAGGTAATGCCATAAGTAAATGAAGTCAATGATGTAATCAAAAACAAAGTGGACATGATAATCCATAAATAATCAAAACATACTTAAGACTTTGTAAACAGCCCTCAAAGACAGCATATGGATTTTTTAGAGACTTAATATTGAATTCAAAATTTGACATTTTATGCTTTAGGAGATATAATATATAAAGAAAATATATAACAGTATCCTACTGAATGTCTGAAATGTGACTAATAGATCAACATAGAGGAATTCTACTGTGTTGAAGAAAACTATTTCAATTTAATTCTGAGAAGGTTCTGGTTTTATCGGTCTGTTATGACTGTAACCTAAATATATTTTGGCTTTTGACTGCTGATCAGATAAACAGCCCATCTCGGATGCACATATTTGTCCAGTTAAAATGTATAATTTCAGCAAACTGTGCAAACTGCAGGATTATAAAAATGCTGTATACTTGTGTTTCCTCCATCCAGATAAACAGGATGCTTATAGAGCATTAGACTAATAATGGCCTAAGCATGGAAAAAGCAAACACCACCTGGCAAATGTCACAGCCGAGCCAACTAACAGAGGGGACGGACGTGCTGTTTACATCGAATCAGCCGTAATTGTGGGAGATTGATGTATTACAGACTAATTGTCTCTACACTCAGGATTTGTTCTGTGAAAATTGAAGCATTGCTCTGGGGAAGCACTTAAGCAAGGCAGCATATTTTTCAGATATTTCTTAACCTTTTGTTTATTTTCTGAATCACAACCGAACTGTTATGAAGATGAAGTATGCTTTAACAGTATTCAGAAATCACACTAGATGTGGATTTAGCTGGTCAGATGCCATTTTTCCCCCCTCTCTGTTTTCTTCAGTGAAACCAGTCAATAAACAATATGCATAACTTTAGCACATCAATATTTAACGGCGCAGCTAAAGCTCTCCTCTCCTACAGGTCGCACTCGGTCCCAGTTTGATGTTTACTACTTTGAAATTCGCCACAGATGCAAACAGTCCTAAGGGGTTTACTGGTGTGTGTGTGGGTGTGTGTGTGCCTGTACTTGTGTGTGTATGTGTTTGCTTGGGTGTGAGCATAATGAAGAGTGTTTGTGTTCAGTATTGTTATTTTACTTCAGAGAGTCTCTTTTTTTTGTTTGCATGTCTGTGGGTGTTTCCATACATCACAGAGAGAGGGGCCTCAGAGCCCTCCCATACCGCTAGAAACGATCCGCACCCCCAAATTGCTTACAGCCGGTCTATCAGTGGGGAGGGGAAAATATGAGGGTGAATATTTAACGATGAAAACAAATGAGGCAACACAGGCACACAATTAGGGGGAAGTCATGGCTATGTGTCGTCTTTAGATGAGCAACATGATGGCCTCTTTACCCCTGGTGGGGGTAAGGCCCTGCCCCAGGAGATGGCTCATTAGGGCTGAGATGGGAGGAGAGGAGGGGCTGCTGACAGTCAAAACAGTGGGTGTGGAGAGAGGGGGTCGCTGCCACTCAGGGAGAAGAGGCCTAGGCTAAAGTCCTTTTACATCAAGGGCCATTCTGATTCTCTAGAAGACGTTAGCTCATGGTGCGACTTGCTGCCCTTAAATCATCATATGACACAAAGGACAGCTGCCATAAGGGCTGCATTACCTCTAGTGCCTTATTAGTCAGGCTGTTTTGTAGGTACGGTGATCCATTGCTGTGTTTTTGTCATCATTAAATCTCTTAAATGTGCGTTAATATAACTTGATTGTTTTCTGACAACTGATGTGTGTTTAAAACTTGTGAGCTTCCAGATTATTAACATAAACCATGCAATGAAAAAATGAATAATTAATGGTTTTTGATTGAAAATAAGAATGATTGTAATATCTGAAACCATTAAAATGACACTAATCATAGGCCATTTACTGAATAGATCTTGATCAGTGATATAATAATTAAATGATGCCTCTCATTCATCTTGGTGTGTGGTTGTTGCAGATGATGCATTTTTGGACTTAAATTGGATTTGAAACTCCAAATAAAAACCCAGGAGACTTTTACAGAAGTGGTATCAGTTTAAAGAGAAACAGTACACAGGTGTGTAACAGTAAGGATAAAGTGATTGTGATCTGCCTGACAAAAGCCTTTGTTCAGTGGGCGCAGCAGCTTTGGTCCCACCATGGGACTGTGCATGCAGCTCACTCTTGGGCCTTGAAAAGCTGGAAGAGTGCCACCAGATGGTGAAGAGCAGAAGTGAAGCCGTTTTAGACCTTGCATCTTTTTTTAAATAAATAATATACCTCAGCAATGGAAAAAAAACAAACCCTGTAGTACATATTAATCAAATTAAATTGGCTGCTGCTATTTAATGTTGTATTGAAAATGCACACTGACAGCTAATTTTCCTGAATTAAACAAATGGCTTTTAGTAGGAAGTTAAAAAAATTTTTAAAGCATGATTTGTTGTAGTGTGTTAACAGCATGTCTCTCATCAAGTCCCCCTAGAATTGCCTTAAATCTGTTGTTATAATAGCTTATTAAATATATCTCTGTGGAAAACATGTCCTTATTTCCAGATGCTATAATGACTTGTCAAACGTTTTCATTGAAAATGACCGCCATGCTTTGCTTCTCTGTTGATCAAAGGAACTAAACCCAGACTGATTCATTTGTTTTCTATCTCTCTCTTGTTGAATTAGCCCACGCTGCTGCTACAGCAAAATTTGCATACTGTGTATTAGCTTTGGAACAAACTGGGCTTCACACAAACAAACGCATACAGCTTTATTTAAGCAGCTAATTGAGAACCGAGTAAGCATCTCTAATCTGTTTAACCTAAAAAGTAAATAAATAGTATTTTCTCAGCTAATTAATATTCACAGTTTGGCTAATTAAAAATCCAACAAGGGGTATACACAAGTGAGTTCAGTGTAAACGAAGACTGACAGGAGTTTAACACTCACATAATCACGCCCCCCACAGCACCCAAAGAACTGCTGGGATCTATATGTTTAAGCTCAAGTTACTTAAAGCTTACAAGAATGTTTTCTTTAATGCAAAGGAATAATCTCGCAAAGATTTCACCAAAAATCACACAAAAAACAGTAAATAACACAGATGCATTTAAGCCATTCAGCTGTTGTGCCTCTGAAACTGTGATTCTACCATCAGTATCTGAAATCTTTGTGACTACATTATATCACCCTGAAAGAACATTCTACCAACTAAAGTGTTAGGATAAGCTTCTGTTCATCAAATGGATTCTTTGTGACTCTCGCCCTGATGGGCCTCGTATCCACGGTGAATCACTGCTAAGTGCCATTTTCTCCAAATTAAATGCACATCAGTCCATGGAACCATTAACGGCTTTCTTTATTCATCTCCAGGCTTTTTACAGGTCACAGTTAGATGCATTTAGAAGTACTTGCGTGTCAATCTCACAGGAATATCTCACTGTGCCTCTGCATCTTTGATTTTCACCACCTTGTACTCTGACTAGGGCTGAACGATATATCGCATTTGCGATAATATCGCGACATGATCAAGTGCAATTTTCTAACCGCAAAGGCTGCGATTATACGCTGCGATTATACTCCGTTTACGTGACATGCGCGAGTAAAACATGTGATATGATCAAACGAGATTGTCTAACCACAGAGGCTGCACTCTGGTCACGTGACACGGGGAGCAAAGTTTTGAAACAGTCTACCGAGAGTGAACTAGCAAGCAAAGCTGTAGCCTACACAATGGCCTCAGGTTCAACAGAACCAGAGCCTGCGGGGATGCTAGTACCAAAGAGGAATGGAACATCAGCCGTGTGGGAATATTTTGGGTTTAAAACAGATGATGTCGCACAGAGTCAGGTACTGTGTAAAACCTGTCTTGGTAGAGTTTCTACATCTCGCGGAAACACTACGAATTTGTACCAGCACCTTAAGACTCGGCACAAAACAGAGTATGGTAGATGTATGGCTAAAAAATCTAGTAGTGTGCAGAATAAACCTAGTAACGTTACTCGGCAAGGATCACTGACCGAACTGTTTGATGGTGTTACGCCATATGAACGCACTTCAAAACGGCACGTGGAAATCACCAAAGCAGTAACCCACTGCATCGCGAAAGACATGATGCCCATCAATACGGTGACCAAGCCTGGGTTCAATAATTTGGTAACTACACTGGATAAGAGGTACAGAATGCCCTCCCGCACGTATTTCAGTCAGACTGCAATACCCGAGCTACATATGCAATGTAGGCGGAGGGTCGCAGCGGAGTTAAAGGCTGTTGAGTTTTTTGCGGCGACAACAGACATGTGGTCAAGCCGTACAGCAGAGCCCTATCAAAGTCTGACGGTGCATTACATTACCGAAGACCTCCACCTCGAAGCTCGCAGCCTACAAACGGCCTACTTCCCCGAAGACCACACAGGGGAAAACATTGCTGCTGGCCTGAGAGAGGGGCTTGCGTGTTGGGATCTCCCTGAAGACAACCTTGTCTGCATAACGACGGACAACACGTCAAATATGGTGAAAGCAGCACAGCTGAACGAATGGACCAGGCTCCAGTGTTTCGGACACAGATTACATCTTGCTATTGGTAAGTTACTGCCGTGAGAGAGAGAGAGTGTGTGCGTGTGCATGCATGTATGTGCGAGCCTGTGTATCACTCTCTCCTACAAACACACCACACTATTATTTATCTTGTTCTTTACTGCTGTTAATTCTAGATATGTTATGTCAACCCCACCCTGATGTACCCACCTCTTCTTATGTATTTTCTTTTTTGTTTTTGTCTTATGGTCTTATGTTCTTGTATGTCATGATGTATGTAACAGTAGCTTTGGCAACACTGTTCCCATAGTCATGCTAATAAAGCAACTTTGAATTTGAGAGAGAGAGAGAGAAATGGTGAAACCTTGCATCATAACTGCAATTGTATGTCTAACACTAATTTTACTTTTTACTTTATTTTTTTTTCCCTCCAGAAAATGCAATCAAAGATGGTAGAGTATCAAGAGCAATTGGGCTGTGCAAGAAGTTGGTGGGGCACTTCTCGCACAGTTGGAAGAAAAAGGCAGCTCTCACTGAGGCACAGAAGGAGCTTAAGCTTCCTGAGCACTCTCTCATTACTGAGTGCCCTACAAGATGGGGGTCCAAAGAGAAAATGATTGCCAGAGTGCTGGAACAGATGAAAGCCATATCGCAGGTATTGACAGGTGACCGACATGCACGCTCCCTCATCCCAACCTGGCAGGATGCTGAAGTGTTGGAGTCCATTCATAAGGCACTGCATCCTCTCTCCGAATTTACTGATGCTCTTTCTGGAGAAGAGTATGTGAGCATCTCCTACCTCAAGCCAGTTCTCCATCTTCTGGCAACATCAGTCTTGGCTGAAGATGCTGCGGACACTGATCTGACTAGATCAATTAAAACCAAGGTCCTGGCATACCTCAACGACAAGTATAGTGACCTCAACACCCAGGAGCTTTTGGATGTTGCGTCGTTCATGGACCCTAGGTTCAAAACGCAATACATCAGCGCAGACAACCTTCCTGCCATTAAGGCCCGACTGAAGACAGAAATGGTGGAATCGGCTAGACGTACACATAATCAGGTAAATCCTTGAAAATTATATTTCCACAAACACATAATATTTAAAAATAAGCTAACTGCAAAACTAATGTCTCTCTTCCCATCTGGCAGGAGAAGAGGTCTCGCACTGAAACTGCTCAAAATTCTCCAAGTGCACAGGCCTCTGGGGGAAAGGCAAAGAAGACTATTGGTAGTCTTTTTAAAACCAGTGCGGCCTCTTCAGCTTTGCCTCTGCCACTTGAAGATGTCGTGGAGGCAGAGTTGAATAGTTACCTGTTGACCCCTGTCATTGACGGAGAGGATGATCCCTTAGCCTGGTGGAAGGTAAAGACAGTTATTGATGGTATCGTAAAACCATTAAACCATTAAAATATATATTCAACTTGTCGTTTCAAAAAGGAGTTTTTCCACAAAAAATGAAAGTTGCTAAAGTTATTCCCATTTACAAAACCGGTGAAAGACATAATTTTACAAACTATAGACCAGTGTCAATACTCTCCCAGTTCTCTAAGATACTGGAAAAACTCTTCATAAAAAGATTTGACAGTTTTGTGGAAAAATATGAATTAATGACAGATAGTCAGTATGGGTTCAGAAACAACAGATCAACAGCTTTGGCACTGATAGATTTAATGGAAAAGATAACGGAATGTATGGATAATAAGAGGTATGCGCTCGGAGTTTTCTTAGATCTAAAGAAGGCGTTTGATACTGTTAATCATGAAATTCTATTAAAAAAACTGGAAAAGTACGGGTTTAGGGGAGTGGTTTTGGAATGGTTAAAAAGCTATGTAGGGAATAGGCAACAATATGTACAAAAAAATGAATATAAATCTAATTTGATGGATATAGCTTGTGGAGTACCTCAAGGTTCAGTACTGGGTCCAAAAATGTTTATTATGTACTTAAATGATATCTGCAGAGTATCGGAGATTTTAAAGTTTGTAATATTTGCAGATGACACAAATATACTGTGTGCAGGTGGGGAATTGCCACAGGTTTTGGAAATGATCACACAGGAATTAACGATATTAAAGAAGTGGTTTGATATAAATAAATTATCATTGAATCTCGATAAAACCAAATTTATGTTGTTTGGAAACCAAAAGAAAAACATCGAAGTAGAAATATGTGTTGACAATGTATATTTAGAAAGAGTAAATGAAATAAAATTTCTTGGGGTGATCATTGACCACAAGCTCTGTTGGAAGCCACACATTACTTATGTTCGGGGGAAATTGGCACGGGGCATTGCCGTCCTGGGAAAAGCAAAGCATATGTTGGATCAGAAAGCACTGCACATTTTATACTGTGCTTTACTACTGCCATATATGAGCTACTGTGTAGAGGTCTGGGGAAACACATACAAAAGTAACACACAAACAATAACTATAATACAGAAAAGGGCCATTAGATTAATAAATAATGTAGGGTACAGGGACCATACAAATGCACTCTTTGTCAAAATGCAAGCTATTAAATTCCAAGACTTGGTGAAGCTTAAAACAGCGCAAATAATGTATAAAGTCAGAAATAAATTGCTTCCCAAAGAAATCTGTAAATTGTTCATAGAAAGAGAAGGTGGGTATAACTTAAGAGGGAAATGGAATTTAAAAATACAAAGTGCTAGAACAACTTTAAGAACTATGTCTATCTCAATTGCAGGAGTTAAATTATGGAACAGTCTAACAGAAGAAATAAAAGACAGTCAAAACATAAAACAGTTTAAAGTAAAATATAAAAACCTAATTTTAAATAAGTATAAGAATGAAGAAAACGGGGTTAACCCAGGACGGTAATGTTGCTGGAAATGGTGTTGCGGTTCTTTTTTGGTTGTTTTTTTGTTTTTTTGTTTTGTTTTGGTTTGTTGTTTTTCCATAACTTGTGTATCTGCAAATATACACATTCTGTATTTTTCATATGAAAGAAACTATACTGTGGTGGGGCTTGCTAATTTCTTGTTTTTGATTTATGTATGTTATGTTTTGTTTTACTTCATATGTTTATATGTTTCATATGTTGTTTGTTTAATTTAAGACAAAAAAAAATTTAATGAATGAGAGGTAAAACTTGAGGGGGTAGGGACAAATAAGTAAATACTTCAGCCTACTCCTTTTCAAACAAATAATGGAATGATATTTTGTAATGATTGTGAAGGCACATGTTTGAAATGTTTGAAATAAAAATGAACTGAACTGAACTGAAGGTGCACAACATTCACTTTCCACGACTGTGCAAGATGGCCCGCAAATATCTGTGTGTGCCAGCCACAAGTGCCCCCTCAGAGCGTCTGTTCAGCACTGGAGGGAATATAGTGACCTGCACTCGCTCATCCTTAAAGCCAGCAAAAGTAGATATGCTAGTCTTCCTAGCAAAAAACCTGTGAGCTAGGATGATTATGGCTAACTGAGCCATACTCATTGTGCACTTTAGTTTGTGCTGTGTTGCTGTTACTTACTGCAGATAATCAAGATGTTCAGCCAGTTTTAATTTAAAGGCGTGTTTGTGTGTGTGTTTACACAATTGTTATTATGTTTGCACCTTTTGTGTAATGTTACTGACTGCAGAGATCAGTAAGATGTGTGTATTTTTTATTTATTAGTTTTATTTATTTAATATTATTTTTTAATTGAATGACTGTCTAGTAGTTCACAGATGTCGAAAAACTGAGTGTGGTAAAGCCACTGATTTATTTTATTTATATTTCTGCAATCTGCACATTGTACTGACTTTCATTTTAATGTTTACACCAGGGTTCCTTGTCAGCACTTTATGCTCAGATGTTTGTAAGCTAAAAATAAACTATTGTGTATGTTCAAATATACTGTTGTGATTGAAGAAGTTAAATAAAAATGTCAGTCATCAATTCATGCATCACCTCATGTCATCATAACAGAGGTCTGTCTTCCAGGAAAGAACAGTTTAAAATTAATGTAATATAGTATTGGCCATACTATATGATGTATTGCTTGTCTTTGTTTAATAATACAGAAGACAAAGACCTTAAAAAATAATCGCATATCGCATCGCAATCGCAATATTGGGGAAAAAAATCGCAATTAGATTATTTTCCATAATCGTTCAGCCCTAACTCTGACCGAAAGGTATATCTACCCACTCATGCCCATAATATCTTTGTAAAATGATGAGATCCAGCAGTGCTGCTCAAACTGATGTGTCAGCGATCCTAACTGCTGTGATAGTCATCCCTTTTTTTCCGTATTATTCTGGTGCACTTTCAAGGACACGTATGGGAAAGCAAGTTTACATCTAATACGCTTAGGTCTGTTGACCTTGGACATAATGACCACCGCCTCTATCAATCACCAGCTCAACCAAGAACAAGAGAAAATGATGCTGGCTAACAACATTATCACAGCAGTTGTTCACATCTCATTGATTTGACAAAAGCCATCATTCAGCAGTGTCAGTCACATGGGCCAGTGCTGTGTTATAGAAAGGATGGGTACGCACAAAATATCATATTTTGCAGTGGTCTCTGTCATTATAATTTAAAACCATTTCTGTCAGTCCGAAATGCAAAATTATTATTAGCCGATAACGACGTGCAAGTTGGTACAAATGCTGCACACAGGAAAATAACTGCAGTCGTCAGATACATGTTTTTGTTATGCTTTGGAAATATATTATACATGAATGTTTGTTACATTACATCTACTATTGTGCCAATCTTGTTGCTATTGTTATTGTTTGTATGCCAGAGATAAAGTGTAAAATACTCTGATATTCACTACATGTCTCAACCTTTGTATGTTTTTTGTATAAATAATTTTGAATCCGCTAATGCATCCTGAGAACTGTGTTGCCAAGTTGAAAATATGCACACAGTCATCAGAAAAGGCATCTCTGTAACAGCAGAAGTTTCGACCGTCTGCTGCTATGGCTCATTTATGTGTGTGCTAGCAGGATGCTTCACAAGTGTGCACCTACTTCTTTCTTTCCAGGAGTTGAAGTACAATGTTGAGAGAAAACCCAAAAAACCCAGTTGCTTCACCTCTGCAGACCTCAGTTAGCATGTGAAATGTTGACAGAACAATTAGAAAAAGACTGAATAAGTATGACGTTTTTGGAAGAGTTTCCAAGAAACAGCCTCTTAGCTTAGTAGGAATGGGAATGGAGAACTAGTTCTTGTAGAGAA
The DNA here is from genome assembly GCF_057382185.1 of Mchenga conophoros. Taxonomy (NCBI): domain Eukaryota; kingdom Metazoa; phylum Chordata; class Actinopteri; order Cichliformes; family Cichlidae; genus Mchenga; species Mchenga conophoros. The sequence goes on along the minus strand of NC_140544.1, from coordinate 29,315,141 downwards.
CCGGTTCCCACTAGCTCAATTACTTGAAATTGTTAGTCTGGCTGCCTGTCGATCCTGCTTATCGGTTCCACTTCAATCAGCTTTTTTCAGTTTGTTGGAAGAGGAAAATAGTGATGCAGTCTGCACTGTGGATATGAAAATTACTTTTACTTTTATTGCACAAAAGGACCAGCGTGATGGTAAAAGTAACTGCATCCAAGACAGAAACAGCTGCATTATGCTCCAAAACTTGGGTCTTTGCAAGCACCTGCACAGACAGCATGCTAATGGTAAGAAAGCCAAGAACCCAGAGTGAAGATAAAACTGAATAAATACTGACTTTGCTGTGTGTTCATACCTAAATACTAAGAGAAAGATCATATGTGTGTCCTCATTAACATAGAGATTTTTGTTGCTGTGTGGGGCTGTAGCCTCAGGTTTGTAGTGTTAAATAATAATTATGAGACCGTGTTTAAAGTCGTTTTACATTTCACAAAAGAACACAGAAGTTATGTAATGAGTAGTGTAATGAATTACTTTTAAGTAATGTACTGCATTACAAAAAGTATTTAGTGTAATATGTGTAATACACATAAAAAGGGGGGAAATACCTCCAACACGCACAAGCATTTGACCACACAGCATGTAATTAATTTGCACTAATGTAATGTTTGATATGACTGGCTGCTTAGCAATGGTGGTGATCCTCAAATCAGAGCCAAAGACAATCCAATGAGAATCGCTAAGAAAATTGAATCATTATATCGGAAATCACTAAATTCTTATCAGTTCCCATCCCTACAGCTTAGGTTTGCATCTTTAAAAAACCCCACAAGATTTCTGGAGCAATGTCCGTTGGACAGACAAGACCAAAGCGGAGGTGTTTGGCTACAATGAACAGCACCGTGTTTTGTAAAAACCAAACACAGGACAACATGGCAATGATCCCAATACACCAGCAAATTTTCCCCATAATGACTGAAAAAAAAATCGATGTATTGCAATGGCCCAGCCAAAGCAAAGACCTCAACCCACTGGAAATGCTGTGACCACACCTCAAGAGAGCTGTGTATAAACAAATGTCTGCAAACATGGTCTACTGGCCACCACTGTGTGTGCATTGTTAGAGGACACTAGTTCACCAAAAAGAAGTGCTTAAAGGAAACAGGAACTAGAATCAGGAAAGATTTTGCATTTTGAATGCAAAGACAAAGATAAAAATCACAGTTTTTGAAAAGGTTGTTATAAAACAATTTTTGCTTTATGAGTGTACTTTAAAGATAATACATAAAATATATTTCATAGATTTTGAAATAGATCTTTAAATATAATTTGACACAATACATTAATACCGACAGAGCTAGTTTTGCAAACAAAGCCACATATGACTATAGAAGTGCTACTGAATAGGGTTTTATGATAAAAACAACAAACAAAAAAACAAAAACAAATAACCTATTCATGTGGAAAATTGTTCAGCTATAGAAAGTAATGGCTTACAATAAATAGCAACGATGTGTGCCAGCAATTTCCACCCGAGTCAGAGTGAGAGAAGTGAAATCTTTCTCTGTGTGCAAGATGGACGATTCAGAAATCTGTCAAAAAATGGAAAGAAAAAAGAGAAAATGCTTTTTAATGTTTTGATTAATTATTGATCACACTAGAATCCCCCCCCTCCCCACTGCTGCAGCTCTTGCACAAAGCCCACACACTGTTCAGCTCTGAAGCAGACAGTGGCACGCCCCCATCCCCTGCAAGATACTGATGTCACACTATTCATCATCTCCTATTGAGGGTCAATGAGGGAATGAATTCACCTACAGGGGTCTCCAGCGGTAGCTCCCTAGACACCTTTCCTGCCCTCTTGTCGCCTGTGCAGTGTCCCAGGGGAGGTTTCAATTAAACAGCCTGAATGTTTGGGACATTTTAATCCCTCTACCACCTCGTTTATCTCTGCACCCACACCTCTAGAGCACAAGAGTGGAAGAGTGCATCTGTGGATAAAACTATCTCTCTCTTCATTTTGTGTACTTCAAAACCGAGATTAGAGGTGCAGTGTGTATACAGCACGACTTCTTATTCCTATTTAAACACTATACTAGGAGAGTTTAGTAGGATCTGCTCTGCAGTGCTGTTAGGCTTTATATAAAAAAGAGGGGTTGATGATGTGATGGGTAATCTTTGTTTATTAGCTTGTTGATGGAACGTCTATTGGGGCCACACGTGCATTTGTGTGCACAACAGCAACTTTAAAGTAGTTATATATAGAATAAGATATATTTATGTGCATTAAAAATATAAATAAGTAGGAGAAAATTTGTTTCTGCACATTTTATACTCACAAATTTTTTTTAGGTTAGCGACAGAGCGAAGCAAAGGTGTGAAAATCCAATTTCTGTCTTTCATTTCAGTTTCAGTTAAACTGCTTATTCATTCAAAGTTAGATAGCTAATCTTTTATTGTAGGTGTTTTGCTCTTCCCTTGTCCTTGTTAAGCTACTTTAATATGTCACTCTTAGAGAGTTTGAGTTGCAATAACAAGACATCCTTACTGTCAGCCTGCTTCAAGTCCTATCCGGTTGTTCAGTCTGACGTCACTAGCCGTGTCTGGGCCTAAACTCCGCTGCAGGTCCATATATCAAACGATCACTATGGCATTACTGAGAGTTGAAAAACTGTCTAAAGTCTTTCATCTTTAATAAAATGATCAGCGTTCTGCTCTACCAGGTGTAACAATTGAGTTTAACATCCAGGCATCCATGAAAACGGAATTTATGACATTTAACGGAGTTAGAAGTTAGCAGGGAGTTAGCTCGCTAGCTTCTATCTAAATACAATATAGCATGTCCTGACTGTGGGGTTTTGGAAACAAATTCAAACGTACAGCTCTGTTATCACTTCCAGCATAAATGAAGACAGAAAACTAAACAGCAGTGACGTTTGTAGGGTTACTGAAGTTTGGCTAGCTGGTATATAATGATGTGCTACGTGACCGCTAGCGACACAGCTATGTTAGCATAATATAAACAAGCTAACTTTTTTTCCACTCGATAAAAGTTACCGTGAGTGTTCTCGGTGGTCAAGAACAAATGTAATCGCATGGCAGGATGCTGTAAAAGGACCAAACTTCAGCCAGGAGAACAACTGAGATAATCCATCCACAATACGAGGTTAGTCATTCATATACTGCTGCATGGGCTGGGCTGTAGTTACATCCTAAGGTTTTAAAAACTGAGCTTAAATAAATGATTAGCGGTAATAAAAGCCGAGGGAGGTCAACAGGGATCACTGACTGTTTTAGGAGCTTTTTGAGATTAAATAGAAGAAAATACAAAACATTAAACATGTTAACAACACAAAAGCCATATTAAACGCAGACTACTTTAGGCCCGGAAGTAGGATTCGTCGCGTCATCACTGAACAACCGGATTGTGGTTCATTAACTATTCATCTTAAGACTGTTTGTCCGAGAGAAAATGATGCCGTGATCTTTGATGATTGAACTGAAAATCTATGTGTTCGTACTGTCTGGTTTTTAAAACATATGCTCAGCTTGGCTTAGGATCGCATCTAATTGAATTCATGGTTTTATGGTGTGTATGTGTGGTTTGCTCTGCGTAACCAGGCGCAATTCTTTGGCTTGTGATTTGCTGAGAAACAGCTTGTTAATGGTCAATTGATTAGGACTTAATGGGAGTATTGATTGAGGTGATCTAGAATGCAAATTTTTCATCCACTGTTCTCAAGTCAGGGATGTCTGTGCAGGTCATGTGTTAAATGTACATCATTAGTGTTCTACTTTCAGCTCCTCACTCAACTGCCAACCGAAGCATGTGGAGATTAGGGCTGAAGAAAATTAACCTGAACAATCTTCTCTGTAATCATTTAGTTCCACAACTGTTACCGCAGATTTGTGTGATGCTCATTAAAATGATCTGTATTCTGGCTTTGTGCTTTCATTTGGTTTTGCATTTTAGAAAAGCACAACTTGCATTTTAGAAAACTGTTTTTGGTTGTGCCTTTCTTCCTTTGTGCAGTAAGGGAGACATACATTTCAAGTGCTCTTTTTAGTATGCATGTCTGTGTAAATCAATACTTAATGTATCCTTTCTCTTCATTTTCACTTTCCAATTCACAGTCTAATGCACTCTTCATTAAAGGGAGCTACCTGCTTTAATTCACAGAAAGGGGAACAGCAGCAGCATTTCAAGTCATTCAATTAATTCCGATCACACACCACTCCGACTGCCTTTAAAACCTTTTTAAATCAAAGGAACACACATAAAGATAGCATACTTCAGTTTTTCTGTTTGGCACTTTCTCTTGCTGTCTCTGTAATGTATACAGTATTGTCCATCAGTCTGTGTGGCAGACAGAGAACCGTCTAAAGACAATCAGTGTGTCTTTGGTAAAGGATGAGAGTGCCCAAAAGACAGAGAGATTCATCACTCATCAGACACTGTTAGGGAAATTTAGGAGCTTAATTTTGTCGTTCCAGGCGGTTGAAACAGTCAGTGATTCAACATTGTTATACCAGAGACTGATGTGTCCTTTATAACTGATGCGCAGACGGGCAGCAATTTCTCAAGGAGAGGAATGGTCTTTCATGGTGGAGTTAATGATGTCATGCTGATGGTGGCTGGGGATTTTCTTTCTTTCTTTTACTACTTGCAAAGGTATATGACAATACTAGTTGTGAAGCATTTGTTGATTAACCTCTAAATCTTGACTATCAGCATAAATGCGTTTCAGCACAATGCTGCAATGGTTAGCACTGTTTCTTCAAAGCGAGAAGCCAGCTCGGGCTTTTTCTGGGTGGAGTTTGCATGTTTTCTCTCTGCCTTCATGGTTTTCTCCAGGTACCTCAGCTTTCTCCCACAGTCCAACGATATGCATATTAGGTTACCTGGAGATTCTTAATGTGCTGTGAACCCTGCCCCAAGACAGCTGGGATAGGCCCCAGACCCTGCTCCTGCAATCCTTAATTGGAGAAGAGGTTAAGAGGATGAATGGATGGATTCAGTAGTATACTCCCACTAAGTCATTAATCTAGCCATCATTTAAGTCATTTATTTCAGCTGTTCCCTTTCTTGTAGACTATCGTCTACAATCATGGCTCAAGAGTTGGCAGTTAGTCTTGTAATCGGAAGGTTGCCAGTTTGAGCCCCGGCTCCGACTAGTGTGGTTGTGTCCTTGCAAGACACTTCACCCGTTGCCTACTGGTGGTGGTCAGAGGGTCCAGTGGCGCCAGTGTCCGGCAGCCTCGCCTCTGTCAGTGCGCCCCAGGGCAGCTGTGGCTACACTGTAGCTGCCATCACCAGTGTGTGAATGTGTGTGTGAATGGGTGGATGACTGAATGTCGTGTAAAGCGCTTTGGGGTCCATAGGGACTAAGTAAAGTGCTATACAAATACAGGCCATTGACCGTAAATATTGCCTCTGTTTTGGTTCTAGGTTTTGTTTTTATATTAATATCTTTATTTGGGGATTATAGACTGAATTCACAAAGTAAAACTTTAGTGTATGCTAAACTTCTGTTGCTTTAGTCAGTGTCAAAGTGGTTTTATTTATATCTGAACAAAGACCAGATAATGTGATTCCAGTCTCATGCTGAAAGTTAAAAGATAAGCCCGCTTCTGTATTACTTGGGTCTTAAGATATGAAGGTGGTTGATCTTTATATTGCTTCTGTACTTGTACCTGGATCTCTATTTTAATAGGCTAATTACTGGGCAGCTAGCTTGACGGACTGCCTGAGTCAGAGGCTCCTTTCGGTGTGAATGGGCTGCAGCCTTTGCCGACTGACTGAAGACAGCTGGCTGCGTAGCGTGCTTTTTAGAGATGTCAGAGGAATCCTTTTCTAATCTTCTGCTCTCCTGCTGGGAGCCTGTTGTGGAAGAGGTTTCACACAGAACATATGACATTGTTGATAAGGGGACTCCATACGATTTGGTTAAATTAAAAAAGGGATCACTTTGGGTTATTAGCCAACTGTTTGTCAGAATGTTATCGCTCTCAATATGATACTTATTCAAAGGTGTTCAATGCCTCCGGTTGTCACTTGGGTTTTTCTCGTGAAGCAAATGTAGCATTTCATGAAGAAGGGACGATAGACGGCGCTCGGGTTGAATCATTTATATTCCTCATCCATGTGTGGGTGAAGTGTGTGTATTCAGAGGTGTGAATGAAATCAGATCTCTGGGGTTTGCAAGTAGTTATCTCCTGGTAGACCAGGACAAAAAAAAATAAATTTCCACATGATTTACTGTGATGCAGATTCAGGCAGGACAGAGAAATCTTTGGCTTCAAGTGTACCGAATAATCCTACTGTGTGGTAGTCAAGTGGATGCCTATGTTCCTCTATACTGGATAATCACATGCAGTATCTGAAAGAAATTGCCCATTGGTGACCTTTTGTTTTGCTTCTATTGAAATTTGTTAGGTTAGATTAGCAGTGAAAACAGTGTGGGAGCACCGTGCTAATTGCTCTGCGCTTAGATAAGCATCTTGGAAAAGTTCCAGACATGTAAATTATTAGCACGCTCAGCTTTAACTACCAAAACACTGATACATCGCTGAACACATGGAGGCCAGACTTGGGCGATATTTTGGATAAACAGACCCCTGCGTCTTTTTAAACAGAGACACACAGACGCACACACATTCATATCTATACACACAAAGTGGGTGGTATGATATGACTTTCACCTTGCGAGAAGCATCATGAATCTCTCTGAAAAGGGAAGAATGGGTGCCATCAAGATGAGAGAGCTGACTTTAATTCACTGGTGGGCCGGTGGAAAGGGATATGACATGTTGATATTCCATATATTAGGGGAAAAAAGTGCTCTAAGCCTTGTGTTATGAAGTGCAAGGAGAGGAGAGAGAGAGTAGGCAGCTTGCAAACATGGCATGATAGCTGTTCTTTCCACATATGCTTACATTTTACCTAGAAATGTTTTGTCCAGTATAATTTGAATAGATATCAATTCTTAATATACATATTGTTTAAAAAAGAAAAAAGAAAAATGAAAGTGGTGCTAAAAGCAACAGAAGCTCAGACATATACTGCTATCAACCGAGGATATCAGCAAAATAAAAATGCTGTGTTCTGAAGGGGGCTCAGCAGAAGCAGAGCCTGATTGATTTGGCTGTAACGGTGACAAGCTGCCTCCCCTGAGTTTTACTCTGCATAATTTTTTGATTAATGCTGTGCATCCCAAAATCGCTCCACTGCAACACAAAATCGAATTAAATCACCTGGATATAATCCGTAATTGATTGGAAGTGTCAAAGAAGAGGCGAAATATCATTAATATCTTGAAGGATTTTTCAGAATTGTGGATCAAGTGTTTTCTTTAAATATGTATTGTGTTTATTTGGCACTCAGTGAATGTTATTGTGCTGGTTGGAGGTATCGGGATGTCACATGTGAACTATCAGCGCTGGATATCATCTTCTTTCAGTCCCTATTTCACCTTGACAGATGCTTTTGTCACTGCTCCCAACAGGCCAAATTCAGATGTACGTTTCATTGTCGCTCGTTGTTGTGTACCAAATCAGAAGCTAGATTACTAAAGCATTAAATGAAAGCACTGTACTCTGCTATCCACTTCACAGTGTATGACTATGTTTCAAATCAATACTATAAATTATTGAAGGCGTGGGATGGGATATGCCAAATGATATTCATTGAAGGGAATCGTGTTCCCCTGGGCTGTCAATAAAGCGGTGCATGTTCTTTCACTCCATCTTTTGGCAAGCCTATTGTGAATTGGAAATTCCTACTTTGTCAGAGTGTATTTTTAATGAATAATAATTGCAGATTTTCATAATTCCTTTCTTACAACAGTGTACTGCATCAGTGATTTATCCTCTTAAATCTGGCTACCTGGTTCTACCTACCCCAGTAACAAGCTGACGACTCACTGTAACACATAATACATCAGGAGCCTAAAGGTGTGACTGTTTGTCCTATTTAAGCTCCATAGAGGCAAGTTAGAACTGTATGTTTTTGTGCACCGGAGAGTGAGGATTAAGAGGAAAGACTAGCTAGAGCAAAGTGGCATGTTAGCAACATTATCAAGCAAATCCAAAATGCTATAATGTTTAATCAAGTCTGACAAGATTCTAAATAAATGGCAATAAGAAACAGTTGTGGTGAAACGACATCTTCTTACTGTGATGATTGTAGCATATGTTTGAATGCCTGTTGCCTAACTGCTCCCTAGATGTGTTACTCAATCTAAACAAAAGCTACTATATAGACTGCTGCCTAGGGTTTCTGGATTATCAACATCTATAAAACGTTAGGGAACTATTTTATGATGCTCAAATATTTACATATTATATATATCAAGTGTACTAGCTGTTGACTTTGTTTCAGAGCATTTATGGAAGTTATTTGAAAATACATTTTGCTAAATAAATTTCAGTCTCTCTCTCTATATATTATATATGATATGTTTTTGTAAGCCATAAAGTCATCCATCATAACATCCAATCATCTATCATTTCACAACTGCTTATCTAACTGGGTTCACCAGGGGGTGGAGCTTATCCCAGCTGATGCTGGGTGAAAGGAACTGCAGATCCTGGACAGGTTGAGCTAGCACAGCTATAAGCAGCAGTTCATGCTTGCACACCTATGGATGACCAATCTAGATTATAGTTATTCCAACATGCATGTGTTTGGACTGTGAGAAAAACTCACTCAGGCACCAAACATAGTTACCTGTCTAAAATATAAAGCCAATGTAGGTATTTTATACCTTTAATTTTTTCTAATGATCACGAGGAAGTGAATCTAGTGGGTACCAAAAGTAGTCCGATTATACATTTGAAAGACTTGATCTATGTACCATATATGCTTCCGGTGTGCCGAAGTCAAATCCACCCCTCGCTCATCATATCCAGGTTCATAATGCTAAGATCAAAATAGCAAAAATGTTTAGCTCAGTGTTTCTCTCACTTGTTACTGTTGACATCATGCCCATCTTTTATTTGCAAGTGTTTTGGCACGGCTAATCGCTAGACAACAATGCTGCCCATCTTTTTAGCAACAACAACAAAAGATCTTTGTGGGAAAAAAAAAATCCCTTTTAATAGTCACTGGCATTGCATCTTAAGCTATAATTGAAAACAAACATTTTCCTCATTCTAGAATAAAATTGCATATTTGTAACAAGGCATTTCTTTTTAATAAAGACTTAATTTCATTAGGTATGTTAGTTGACACTAACGCTAACTATTTTCTCTTTTCTAGCAGGGGAAGTCATGATTGATTTCAACAGAAGGTTTAATGTGTGCAAATCTGAAATCCTGTGCTTCCATCACATCATAGGCACCTTTCTTGGAGCAGGCTTCGGTGTGAGTATCCCTCGTGTTTTGCTGACCCACCATTTGCAAGGAAGTATGCAAGGTAAATAAGAGTAATAAATTATGGGCTGTGAAGGTCCAGCAGTGTCTTCACTGATGTGTGACAGGCATTATTATTCTGCCTGTCAGTATTACACACATAAGTGAGCAGATGATGCCTTATGAGTAGGAGTATCCTGATGGAGACATCAATATCCACATCCTTGGCCTCATTCAGTCCATCTCACCTTTTTCCACCATGTATGTGTACATGGGAGAGGAAAGTTTATGAATCATCCATAATCCACATATTCATCCTATAATATCTTTTTTGTCTTTATCAGAACAGACTTGCAGTGCTGTGGTCTTAATTCTTAATACAAAGCATATGCTTGTAATATTTATAACTAATTTAAAAAATGCTTGTAATGCCCTAAATTTCTTGCATTAAAACACATCCATTCTTCACCAGTAGGATTCATAAAATTTATGCCCAGTATATTTTTTTTAATGATAAATTAAATCTTGAACTTATTTATAAGAGGTGTAATTAACATTTTTTTATTTTTTAATGAAAATAAGTTAATGTGCAAGAATATATTCAGTGTATGTTTACTGTTGGGTTTAATTAAAGCAAAGAAATGGGTTTGAGATATACGGGCTTATTGCAGCACAATAATAAGCTATCCTCTCTTCCTTTTCTGCTTTTTAAAATGCTCATTCTCTTTGTAGCTGAATTTCATTGTGTAATCATTATGTCCTGCTGTGAGCTTGGCTGTGAAGAGGCACTTGCTCCGTGCTGCTATACACATTATTTACTCACCGCCATTTTTCTTCACACTCATGTCCCCACCTCGCTCCTTTTCTTCACTCTTTGTCCCCTTCCATGTGCAAGAGTAGATAATTTCTTGGCTTTTCTCTCCACCCATCTTGAGTAAATCCTGGATGACAGTTTAATGGCCCTAAGACATGTGAGGATGGAGTCTATATAGAGAGGCCTGAAATCTATACCCAGCTGACCGAGAGATGAGCAATTGAAAAGAGGTGAAAAGAATGGGGGATAATGTGCCTGAAATGTGTGAAGTGTGTCAGTCTCTTCTGTGAGTTTGCAGCCGGATTCACTGCAGAACATGGAAAAGCAGAACAAAATGAAATTCCCCCCAAAACTATGTCAGACATGCTTGCTGCGATGTTTTATGAAGGGTGCCCTACCTGTTTATCAGAAATTTCACTCTTATTAAATGATTAGTTCAACAATATGTGAACATTTGGCTTCTTTTTAAGTTTTAGAAGAGTAGCGTGATGCCACTCAATTGTATTTAAAAAGTGTAACACAATACACGATGATTTCTACTTGGCATAAAGATGCAGAATTTCAAAGGTAGCCTATAGGCCAGCAGATAGCCTAACATATACCATATGCCGAATGTTAAAAAGAGCTTTAGAAGTAATACAAAGATTTTGATGCCTTTGGATAGAAGCAGCTTTTCTGCCATGTCTGAAGTCTTTAACTTTATATCTACCATACAAACCTGGTATTGTGGTACTTCAAATCTAACTCTAAGAAACCAAATGTGATGAATTCCCAGAACTACTGCTCCATTTCCACTCCAAATGCCATATATTACATGTGACTGCAGGAAAGCTGAAATATCGTATCTTCTGTAAGTGGTTCAGCTGAACATATGTACGTCATCTTGTGAAAACACGACAATGAAAGATTAATTAAGTTTGGAAGCAAAATTAAGCTGTGGTCAATGAAATGGTTATTAGCAAATCAGCATCAACAACTTGTCAAATACGAGGCAATGCTCTGAATCTACACTCCTATGGCAGATCCTTCGTGGCTTGTGAAAGAACAGCCACCACTGTTGCGACAGGGATATAAGGACACTGAGTTAAAGAGTGATATGTGATAATTGATAAGTGATATATATGATACTAAAATCATTTTTGATATTTCTGTAATAGTTAATCCACCACTATGCACAAATTCTTTAACAGAAAAAAGTAAAGCACATTAAGATTAGTGTGATGAGATTGCTTACAGTCTGAGTTATGGGTTTACTGAAAGAGCAACGATGAAAATAATTACCTTGCTTCTCTTTTGACTTCTCCCTTTATGGGTCGCCACAGTGGATCACCTGCCTCCGTCTCACTGTATCCTTAGCGTCCTGCTCTATTACACTGCTCAGCCACTGAATGTCCTCCTTCCCTATATCCACGAATCTTCTCTGTGATTTTCCTGCCTAGCAGCTCCATATTCAACATTCTTCATCCAGTATAGCCACTATTGCTCTCTCTCCTTGAATAAGTTACTTCCAAAATACATATACAATAACTTAACGACATAAAATACACTGTAGTTTAAATTATTGCAGATCAATGCATGTATTGACTACTAATTACTGAAATACGATCCTTTATACATTCAAACTGCCCATGTAGCACTTAAGGTAGGAAGTCTGCACTATCCCACATTCTGTATCCCCATTAACATGATTGTTGCTCAAAGACTGATAAATGCATTACAATCTTGATCTGTTTTGATCTGTCATAAGGTGAAAGTAACTTAATCATTGTGCATTTCTCATGATGCCTTCAGAGTGAATAGGTTTAGAGCATTAGAACTGAAACGTGGGGAAAAATAGATACAGTGTTGCTATAATCACATGCAGTCACACATGTTGAGGTTCAGTATCTTGCCTAAGGACTCTTTGACAGCTGGGGTCCAAACCTTAACCCAGTCTATGTTTTGAGACACAGCGGTTCCAAACATATAGTCAGAACAAGACTCAGTTCTTAAAGCAGTATTACTTGTGCCAGTGTAACTGAGAGAAACTGGAGAAAAATGGTGTTGCAGTTCTTGAATAATTCTGTTAAATCTCATCTGTCGACTATCCATTAAAGCAGAGATCCAAATGTGATGTGATTTTTATGCAACTGGCAAAACATCTGGTTTAAGAGGGATTTACATAGATTCTCACTCAGCATATCATTTTGCCCTAATATATGCTGATGGACATCTTTAGCCCAACATCTAATCTCAGTTATGCTGCATGCGCACATCACAAGATAAGGAGTGCATATCCTTGTGAATTATGGAAACGGTGCCATTTGATGAAGCCTTGGAGGTTTACGTTCAGCTTCCTGTCTGAGTTGTCTTCAAGAAGCACAACTGGGGATCCACAGTGTTAAAATTCCTCTTGAAGTTTATTAGCGCTTTAACCTTTGATCGCTTATGAAAGAACAGTAAACTTTATTGCACTAGCATATTATCAAGCTTTCCCTCATGGCTACTATAAATGCACTGGCTTTATTTACTTTATTTTATCAAATTTTCCATTATTTTCTTCGTAGAAGTCAACCTGTTTGGTATATGAGGCTTTTCTTTTTTGTATCCACCTAGAGAAAAAGTGGCTACACTTTATTACAGTTTTGTTCACATATTCATTACTTGGAAGGTAATTTTCGTCATCCGTAATCACATTTCCTTGGTATTTGAGTAGGATAATATATCTGTGCACTTGTGAAGTCTTACACACATATCCTAGACAAACACACACCTCTCTTTATATAATTTACTTCCCAAGTAAATGAAAAATGGATCGCTCAGCAGGTCTCTAAATACTGGCTCCCAGGCATTACCTTTCATATCTTTACATATTGCTTAAATGGCTCTTTAATTGTTTGAGTGAATAATTATGGTATTTAAAGATTAACATCAACAGTTGGCTCGTGTTCAGATATGTAACAATATGACTCCACTGCTCTGTACTTTAGTCTTAATGTCAGACAGGACATTCTTAGCCCCATCTCCGAGCCCCTGCTGATTTCACACAGTAAAGTCATTAGATTCAATTTGGTTTTGTAAATGATGCACGGGCACCGTGGCTCCCATTCAAGGCAGCCTGGGTTTTAATTACCGTTAATTACAATTTGCATAAAGCTTTTTAGCAAACGGCTCCTGAAGCAGCTGTAATAATTATACATGTAAATGAATGGTAAGCTGATAAAGCCGTGCGAGTGTTCAAAATAGGATCTAGTTTTAAAAAGCCATCTGATAACAGAAAGTCAAATGGAAAAGAGCAGGATGAATGTGCCGCCACCATAAAAGAGCCGTTTGCTGAAATGTTGTTCACTAAAGAGAAGAAAAGTGGCCGTTTTGGTCATAGCTCATAAACCACGGCATATGCAGTCCAATGAAGAGAGGATACAGAGGTCTAATTGTTTTTGGTTAAAAAGTTGGTTATTTTTATGTCTCATTTGCTTTTTATTCATAAATTATCTGTTTGTTTGATTGTTGTTGTTTTTTTTACAGTGAAATGATTATGGTGAAATAGACAATTTTCCAGAAAACATTCTAAAGCATTACAGGTCCCATTAATCTTAACAACTTTCAATCACAAAAAAACTCGCCTTTTAATTTATCACATTCAGACAAGTCTCCCTCATCTCCATCTATCACCTCCGCTGATGCTAAAAAGGACAATTAGACTTCATATTGTAAACTGGAACCACACCTAAAACGTCTCCATCAGTACCCCGTCAGCACCACTATTAGGAGATAGCCTTCACTCCTGTTTTCATTGGCCATGTGTCTATGCCAAACGCTGTAGTTAAAAGGTGGCACTAAATAAATTGGGCTCCACTGAGATAACCAAGGCTGAAAACTGAAATCACATTTGATGGCAGTCATTAGCTTGGCTCGTTGGCCAAATACATCATGCTGTCACAATTTTGGCCCACAGATCCTATTAAATGCCATTAGTGAAGAGCATTTGAAGGCAGCAAATTACGCATGAGTTGCACAGATTTCCGCATTAGTATTTTCAAAATGTTTTCTTTGACACAAATTGTGAACTATGAGCACAGTATGTTTTTAGCTTTCCGTGTACACTCGTGAGTCATCCAGGTTTTTTACACTAAAACTAGTTTAAAACATTCCAGTTGAGATGAAATTTGTTGGGTTTTTTTTGTTTTTTTTTTAGATTTTTTTTTATACCTTCACTGAGTGAGTGGGATAATGGATGTTTACAGTTTGGCAATGTTTTCAGCCAAAAACATGCGAGTCTAAAACTCATTTCAGCGTCCATCCTGGTCAAACAGGCTGCCTTTTTAAGTTTGTATCGAAAGTGGATGTTGGTTTTGCATGTTCAAACTTTGTGTACTTCCTGTGATTTTGTGCGTTTTGTAGTAGATCTGTTGAAATAAGTCCTAATTTAGGGTCAGAACTTTTAAATGAGAGAAAACACTCTGATTAATATTCAGAGAATTATTCTATTTATGCAGCTTGAAAATGCTTTTTGCTCTCTGTAACCATAAGATACTTAAAATTACAGGGGACACCTGATCCAAGTGTTTTTGTTATTTTGAAACTGACAAGACGATTCAAGTATACTTTGAATATAATGTTAACAATACAATGACCACATGCATGTGAAGTGACATTTAAAATGAACCCCACTGTTACTCATTCATAACAAAAATGGGTGCAATTCTTAGAAACCTTTGAGGTCATTGTCAGCTGATAGCCGGGAGAGCTCTGACACAGAGGAGCCTCTGTGGAGTTGCCATGTGACCCTCTTTGGCCCCACGTCCCCTGCCACTGCTTGTGATGCCCTGGTGACAGCCACTGTCAGGGGAGGAGCCTGCGACCTTTGCCTAACTAATGGATCCTTCATCATGCCCTGTGCCTTTAGCATGAGCCCTGTGTTTATTGCTCTTTATTTTAAATTAAATCCACAGCAGTGCCCATCCATCATGGTCGCCCATGACCTTTACTGGAGGTGATGACTTGGCCCAGGAGAAGGCATCGCGCAGGTTTAAAGCAACCGACCGCACCAGAAGGGACAGTTTCTTTGACGTATGTCATCTCAAATGTCTCAAATGTAAACTAATTGCCTTGATCAAATCAAGTGTCTGGTAACCTTTATGATTTTACTCATTGCCAAATCATCTTTTTCCCTTATGGTTGACTATCTCAGGCAAGATGTAGGGACGTTAACTCTGTGCTGCGCTTTGGCAAAATATCGATTGGCTTTTAATGGCTTAACATATCAAATTTGTACATGAAAGTGTGTATTTTTTGTCATGTATAAGCTCAGTTGTAGTGTACTTTACTAGTGTACTGTGTAGCTTTTGAAATCTTTTTTGTAAAATTGGATTTAAAATGACATTCCATCTTTCTACCATCTTTTCCATTGATGCTTGCAAGACATCTTGCACACAAGTGCAAAGATCATGCCACCTAGTTAAGGCATATTGAGTAACCACACTGAGGCTGGCCCTTGAAGTGAGCTGCTTGCCCTCAACAGTAAAGTGCTGTCTTAAGCTGGGAATGCTGATCACTGCTGTACTTTGCTTTCCCTGCTGAATAAGAGAGTGCCATAGTACTCTGTAGAGATTACTCTCTGCTGTGATAAAACATCAGCTATAAAGGAAGAGTTCCCCAGTGGCTGATAAGATCTGCCCTCTAGGCTTTCTCAGGAAAATTGAGAGAGTAGAAGAGACAAGAAAGTACTTACACCTCTTGCTGTACTTCATTTCAGTAAGACTTTGGAATGTTCTAAGCATCGGCTCCTCTAATAGTTTGTCATGTTCCATGTGGCTAGCTAAAGATCAACACATGCTCTTCCTTGAATCAAACAAGCACTAAGGAGGGATATAATTGGCTGCAATTATGAGCGCAGCATTTAGCTCAGAGTGAACATTCACTATGCAGCATGTGAGGCTTTTGACGTTTCTTGTCATCTTTTTAAAAATCACCACTTTTGCTTGCTCGAATAACTATCCATTTCCCTTTTTGCAAATTGTCAGAATTGGGATCACAGAGCATTTTTGTACCGTTTTTTTCCCTGTGCACATTGTAAAAGCTCTGCATTCTATGAGGCAGAGTGCTTTTATGGCACTTTTTTTCCTGTAAAAATGGATCTCAAAGAAAAGGAACAAATTACATTATGCAATTTGAGTGGTTTAATGTGGGATTAGAGCTTGCAATTATACCTGTATGGTGCAGAGATTTCATCCATAAAACCCACTTTACAGTGCTTTTGGGGGTAGTGAGATATTGTTATCTCTGCAAATGGAATATGTACAATGGAAAGCAAGATAATGATTGACAGGACACTGTACAATTATCCCAGTAATCAGCTCGAGCATGTTTTTAATAAAAGCCCCTCAGGCTGTGTTGAATGCTGCTGTTCTTGCTGGTCATTGCGTTGAAGAGCAAATATAGAAGATGCCCCTTTTTCCTTCTTATGAATAATTAACACTGCTATAAATATGAAATTAACTGGATCAGGACATTTTACTATTACTAATGGTCACAGATTTTAATTAATTCACTGAATTAACTTTGAGTTTGTACGTTTATTTTCATCTCTACCTCAGTGATCACTATCTAAATATATGTGTGTGGATGTTTGTGGATGTAGTTGTTGCAGGCATGTGAGCACAGGACAAAACATTATCAGGCTGCACAGGTCAGCTTGATACCCAAACCACAAATATGACTCACGCAGTTTTTTTTTTTGAGTCTTTTACATATCAAGCAGGCTCCAGTAAAGAATATCAACCCATCCTCTCTTCTCTGACACACAATCTAAAAGATAACACGTGTGACATGATAATGGTTATCTATTTATTTTTATTATTTTTATTTACATTCTGGGGACTTTTGAGGACAAAAACAAGCCATAACCATCGCATTTTGCCTGAAGGCCTCGCTTAATTTTTTGTAAGGCTTGCCCGAGGCTAGGTCTCCTTTAAAGGAGTGTCAGTTTAATATTCTTTGAAGTGATGGAAACTCTGGCTTTGCTATAGTTGTGGGTGTTCATTGTCCCATGACTTGAAAAGAAGGAGCAGCTGGGTTTTCTTTGAAGTATTGAACTTTTTGTCCATCACATTTTATAGAACCAGCACAACAATGACTTAACAACTCAATGAGGTATCATTTGTACCACTAAAAGTTGAATTCTAGTTGATGTTGAACCATGGGGCAAGAGACCAGTGAACATTTTTTCTATACACTTTTGAAAGAATGAACATGAAATAATTCTTCAAAAACTTTGATGACGGCAACTCACAACTAAGATGTAAAAATTAATTATGATTAAATTAAATTAATGTTGCAGAACTGTTCTGTTATTGCAGAAAATGGTCTGATCATCGATAATTATTTGCTTTAAAAACTACTTCCAGCATAGGGTGTGAACATTTGGAGACCTGTTGAAGGTGTAGGTGACACAAGAAATACAATCCAGGAAGCCTGAAGTGTCACACTCTGCTTAAATCTAAGTGTTTAATAAATGTAATTTGTTTAAATTAAGAAAAACACTTGCTCCTTTGTAAATCCCTCTATGCAGTCCCGTGATTTAGCAGCTTGTCGAACAACATGATTTTGGCCATGCTTGAATTGTCAGACACATTACTGTAGAATACTTTGGTATACAGAGGAGATCATGGTCGACACAGTGACTGCAAGGCGCCCAGGTCCTGTCGGTGCAAAACAAGCCCAAATCATCGCCCCCCCTATCACTGTGTTTGTCATTTGGTTTGAGGTGTTTGTGCTGATGTGTGCTACCATTGTTTTTTTTTTATTTTGCTTTGTTTTTTTAGAGGCTTTCTCCTGGCAACCCTTCCAAACAAGCCATACTTGTTCAGTTTTTTTCTAATTGTATCACCATGAACTTTAACATTTAACATGCTGAGTGATGCCTGTAGAGTCTGACATCTAGCTCTTGAGTTTTTGAAGTCTGACCTTGAGGTGAATTTGCTAGGGCGTTCGCTCTTGGGCAGATTGTGTTAACATGCATCTGAATGCTCCACACCAGCAGTCTGGTCTCTTTTCTATTTCTAATAACTGCAGATTTAAATAGGTGGGAAAAACACTGTGTGTCAAGATCAGTCTTTGCCAGCAGCCAGTACATAACCAGGGACATGTTGTTGCTGCTTCCATTTCTGCATATCAAATATAATGTTTCTGACAAATATAATCAGTGGTCTAAAAAATAACCATGGAGTCAAATCAGCCTCTCACTGACACTGTAGGTAAAGCTGAACATTAGTGCAGGTTGAAGTGTTGTTGGATTGGATTACATTAAATTGCCCAGGTGAAGCTAATATACTGATAAACCTGTGTAAGTGTTGTTTTAGTTCATTGTAGGAAAAAAAACATGTTGCATTTCCAATAACAGTGTGAGGTATCAACCATAAAATCAGTGTTGTTGCTTGTTTTTACCTGATTTCATGAGCTTTTCTTGTCATTTCTGAACTTACAGTTGTCTTCCTCCAGATGATGGGGACCTAGATGATGCCCCACAAAATGTATCAAAGTGCCTTGTAACAGCGTCTTCAAATAGCCCTGCTAAAACTCTAAGTATTCAGTGGATGTTTTTCATGAGCTTGTATACCTTTTACTGCTAATTTGCTATTCACTTTAAGAGCACGTTCGAAATTGCTTCATGGTTACAAGCCCATAGGTCAGTGACTTCAAGGTCAGTTTTATTGTTAGAATTTGAAACTAATGAATATGCGAAACAGAGTAGAAAGCTCCTGCACTATATGGCCTTTTATGAGCTCTGCAAAACCAGAGTTAATGAGGGTGAATATAAGCATTTAATTCATTATTTTAAAGGGACAGATATCTGCTTTAGCTCTTGGATGACATAAAGTACATCCTGAAAACATGCCCATAATGCATTATCATACAAATTAAACTACTAATTTTTGCTTTTTAATTGTATGTTTTTTTGTAAGATAGGAATTATCTTATACTTTCTTTATATTACAACAGTCGTGCTAGACTGTATCAAAATAAAATGCATGCATTTGTCACAGGGATTATTGTGAATATGATTGTATTTGTCTTTACTGTATATAAAAAATTTGCTTTATTTTTTATATACATGCATATTCACATTTTAAAAACTCTATTCTGTTTTTATTGTTGCTGTTAGAAAAAAAAGACATCGGGTGAGGTCTGGTAAACCAGACACTACTACAAAGATCCCCAAAGTCTATAGATAGGGCCACCAACCTCTTCCTTGGTATAATCTCCCCACCGTGGAGCTATCTTGTCTGTGGGGATGAAATGGAGCTGTCTCCTGTTATCTGGCAGGATTTGGTCCACTGGGAAAGATCTGGCTGCTTTGGGAAATGAAAGCAGTACATTGAAGGTGACCATAACTCTCTGTATGGTATATTCCACTGACCCCTGTGGCACAGACAGCACAGTACAAACACATACTTTCAGATATAATCTACACAAACAGTACACAATAACAACGATAGTCTTACTGGACCATAAAGCCAGGTGGCCATATATGGTCTTTGTCCTTTAAGTTGTATCTCTGTTTTCTATCAGCACTTTGTGCTGTCTTACCATAATGGACTTGTCTGGGATTTAAACGTCAGGTCACCACTTTTTCCCAGACTCATCAGGATACAGGATATTGAAACAGATAAATGAAAAGGAGCTGAAGGATAGAGAGGTGTGGAGGCTGTAAATTGTCCTGGCATAGACCTGTAATATTCCAGTTGTGCAACGTGAGATATATTGTGCTTTAAATGATTGCGATCTTAGATATATGGTTCAGAATGACTAGTGTTAGGTGGGACATTTTTTTCTACAACAATCTTCTTAAAATGTGAAAGAGATTTAAAGTTAGCTGGGTTTGGTACAAAGCAATATAACATAAGTTATTTCTATAAGCTGGTAGTTGCTACTGACTTTCTTTCTCCTGGCTTACATCACAAAAAATGTGTTGTTAGAAAAAGTGTTAATCAGTTAGTTATTTAAACCATGAAGCTCAAGCAGGATATTCCTAACATAGCATGTCATTTGAAGCAAACACACAGTAACCAAGATACTGAAAGGTTTCACAGTAAGTAACGTGTGCAACATCACATTTTTTGTGTTGTCGGCTTTGTAAACCACACAAAAACAACTTTACACCTTGACATTTACACCTTGATATAAAGTATATAATTTCAGCTTCGCTTACAGTCATATGGATTAAGATGTCAAATGGTATTATGCACAAGAAAAGAACTTTATGGAGCTGCTGTTAACATGACAGCAGTAACACAGGCAAGCCTGTCCTGTTGTTCTTGGCCCGGGTTGCTTCCCGAGAATGTGCTTGCACAGACTTATTATTACCCATGCCCTTCAGCTCAATGATCCTTCTGACAAAGGACTTTCGGGTGGGTTGGTAAGGGGGACAAGGGTGCTGAATAATTTGTATGTTGAGCATGTCTTCAGGAGAAACATGAGAAACACTCACTCATATCTGATCTGGCACAGGACCAGAACCTTGAGCAGCCTTAGGAGAACAGGAGTGAGAGAGTGAAAGAAAAAGGTAAGGAATAGAAAGGTCAAAGTATTTTCTCCCTGGATCACACTATCCTGTGTATCGACTGCATTTTATGTTAGTCTGTATTTTCCTCTAAAGCCAATAAATAGCCACATACAGATTAGTATACTGTACTTTAAACCCCCATTTAACCTTTGGTCAGATATCGCTGCCCTACAAACACATTATTAAGGACCTGCTTTGATTTAACCTTGCCTCTGACAGTGTAATGAAATATCTTTAAGTATCAACTTGTGGTATCTCCTCTGAATCCTCTTCTTCTCTGTAACCAACTGAACTGGTGCTTGGAGTGAATAAACTGTTTACTCTATGGATCGCAGCACTGAAATATCTTCCCCTGCAGAGTCTTTAAACTCAGAATAACACACTTCTCCAACAGACTTTTACACGTAGCTGCAGTGTGACCGCAAATAAGGAAAACATGTCTGCATTGTTTTTGTAGGCTGACATCTGGGATGTATATTTGTTCATGATTTGTAAAAATGTAAGAAGAACAGTATAACACAAAGCAATGCTGCATGTGTACAAGATGTTTTACTGAAACTTTGTAAATGGATGGCAAAAACGGAAAAAATGTCAGTTTGCTGCAAAGCTGCAAACAACTGTTGACTGTAGGAAACACTTTCATGTCTTTGTCAGTTAGTATGCAACATTCACTGTACTTATAGACACAGTGTTAACATAAATAATGGACACATGTAAGATGAATCCTTTGTGAATGTAGCATCAATATCTTAAAGACAGAAGAAGTCCTAAACACTCAAAGGTCCCAGATGACCTCTAATTTGCTGCCTGTAAATTCAGATAAAACTGAGGTTGTTGTACTCGGCCGTATAAATCTTCAAAACATGGTGTTCATCCAGAAACACTGTGAGAAATCTTGGAGTCATTTTTGTCCAGGATATGTCCTTCAGTGTACATGTTAAACAAATATGTAAGACTGCTTTTTTTTTTGCATTTGCGCAATATCTCTGTAATTTGAAGCAATGTGTCTCAGAGTTACGCTGAAAAAATAGTTCATCTATTCATTACTTCTAGGCTCAACTTCAGTTGATCCACAATGCTTCAGCAAGAGTACTGACAAGAAAGAGAGAGCATAGTTATCCCATATTAGCTACTCCTCATTAGCTCCCCCTTAAATCTAGACGCAAATTTAAAATCCTTTTCCTCACATGCAAGGTCTTGAATAATTAGGCCCCATCTTATCTTGACGATGCCTTGGTACCATATCACCCCAGTAAAGCACATTTCCCTCAGACTGGTGCATTACTTGTAGTTCCTGAGGTATTTAAAATTAGAATAGGAAACAGCACCTTCAACTTTTAAGCCCGTATTCTGTTGGACCAGCTCCCTGTTTGGATTTAGGTGGCAAACACTCTACTATATACTTCTAAGATTAGGCTTAAAATGTGCCTTTTTGATAAAGCATAGTTGGGGCTGGATCAGGTTGCCCTGAGCTATCCCTTAGTTATGTTACAACTAAGGACTAGGCTGCTGGGGGACTTTATATGATGCACCGAGTTTTCTTCTTCACTCACCACTTTTCACTCTCTGTCTGTTTATACACCACTTAGCACTTAATCATTAGTTATTATTAAACTCTGACTCTCTGCCACAGCATTTTTGTCCTGGCTCCCTCCCCACACCGCAGATGGCTGCCTCTCCCTGAGCATGGTTCTGCTGGAAGTTTCTTCCTGTTAAAGGGAAGTTTTTCCTTCCCACTGTTGCCAAGAGTTTGTTAACAGGGGTGTCTGATTGCTTGGATTTTTACTTATATTATTGTAGGGTCTTTACCTTATAATACAAAGCGCACTGGCAAAGCTGTTGTTGTGATTTGGTGTTGTATGATTAAATGTGAATTGAATTGAATTAAATTGAAAATTCAACGTAAATCAATCTTACATGGACTCCTGTGTAGTTTTGCAAGATTTTAATTTTGCTTTTTGTAAACATTTAGTTCCCTGTTTGGCTTCTTGTTTCACAAGTCTGCATGAAGAGCAGACAGTCAGCTGTTGACTATACCACCAAACTGTTACCACTAGCATTAACCAGGCTGCTGGGAGTACATGCTGCCACCATAGCGGTAGCTGTAATAATTGGGCAGGGACTTCTCTCTCCCAGACTGGGCACAGGGGTTGGTGTGTATGCTAATAAGCGGAGCAATTAGCCTGCGGAAACACATCTAAAAAGACCTTATCTGCATTAGCCCCCTCAGACACCGCACCAGCGGACACAAAGTCACAAACACACTGCTAACCTCTTATGAAGCCCAGCACCTCAAGTCACACAAGCTCTTTCAAGGTCTGAAGTGTGTCTCGGAGCTGTTTGAGAGCTTCTCGTGTTTTTCCTGAGATTTTGTATGTTTTGTCTGCTGGAGAACAACAGCAGCAAAATATGTCACTGGCAAGCAGACAGAAGATCCCCTGTTGGGCAGCATTGATTCAGACTCCTCTTTCTTGGTGCACGATCGGCTCATCCCGTGTCCTGAGGGTGTAATTAGGAGACAGGTCAGAAAAGGTCCAGCAATGCCTGTTGCACCAGTGTGGCACAAATGACCCATCATCTGGTGTGACAATAATGACATGTGGCGGTGGAAACAATGATGACAGGCAGCCAGCAGTCGTAGTTGTCATCATCATCATCATCATCACCACCGCACATGAGATGATTATGGGAATAACGGGCAGTTGAACTCTCCCTGCTGCTATCACAAATGGGCTTTTATCTTCAGGGCCACTGCTTAATTTTGCAGATAAACAATTTGAAGATAACTACAAGGTTATTTGGTGTTTTTCACTTGAAAATGATATTGAAATCTTTGCTAATTGTTGCATGACTAGATTTTTTAACTCTGTGATGCGTCTGTGAATTTTCTTTGTATGGTATAATCGAATTCCAGTGGGGATTGAAGGCTTGACAAATCGTGTTTGACCCCCAACCCACAGCTGCAGATTGTGCAGAGCATAATTAGAAAGTGTTTGTGCGCGGCTGACATTTAGATATTTGAACAAGCTTTGTAATATTCCTAGAGGGGAAGTTTTGAATGTCCTTTATTTGATTGTAACATTTATTGGAAGGTTTGCCATAGCACATACAGTTACATTGCTGTTAGTCCACTAAAAAAATTATGTCTACTTTAAGTAATTTGATTACATGTAAATTGTCCATGTAATGTTGTTATGTTACAGTGCAAAATATTAAATTTAATGGAATTTGGTCTAATTAAATATACTTGGTACAGATTATACCAATCACATTTTCACATGATTAATTATCTGAACAAATAAACCTTTTTATTTTAATTTCAGCTGCATTTTACTCAAAATTATTGCTTAATGTCTATTAATGGTGAAGATTTTTTTTCTTTTTTTTGAGCGTGTGTGCACTGTTGCTACTTTGCATTGATTGTGTTGCATATAATTGCAGTGTACCCAAACCAAACCTATTATTTGGAACAGAAGCATTTTTTCCTTTCAATTAGTTGTATTGTCGATTTTTTGTTTCTGGTGAATGCTTTCTAATTTTGCAGTTCTGTCTACAGCCTGGAAGTATATTAACACAAGACTTAGGGTTAATGCATAATTCATAATTTAGTACTAAAAAATATGAAGTTTACAGTTTCTTTTCCACTGCTCTCATATTTCCGCTAAACTTCTTTAAATCCAGTAGGGAGGGGGAGGACACACGGGGCTCATAACTGCAGAGTTCAGAGAGAGGGCAAACCAGGAAGCTCGTACGTTCTCCCTCTAATGCAGAGCTCACCATCCAGTGAACTTATGCTCTTTGCTCCACCACTAACTTTACAGTTATTTTTTGCCAAACTAAGTTAAATTAGTACCCAAGTATTAATACGACCAAAATATTTTCTACTACTAACACACTATTTCCACATAAAACTGCATAATTTTAGCTTTGTCACAAGCAGGGACTCCCAGGTGCTGTCCCCCATTAGGTCTCCATACTAAGGAGCAACAACTATATAATTGCTGTCATTAGATGTGTTATAGTCAGGTCTAAACTTCTGTTTGTACTTGACATGAACAGGAGCACAGACCTGAGAGAGTGTTTGCATTTCTGTTGAGCCCTAATGAAACATGACTTATTTTTTCATTTGATTGCTTGAATTGCGTAGGACTCAAAACCCTCAAAGTTAAATTCTTATTCAGACATTTATACAAAGAATCATAGTCTGCATGGGCCGAAGACATCTTTTCTTAAGCTTTAAACACAATGCATATATCACAAACAAGAAAGAAATTTATAATACTTAAAGATTGTCTTTGGCGCAGCATTCTGTCCAGTATAACAGCAGTGTGACTGAGGCAATAGATAATAGGAGAATCCTTCCTTAGAAATCACTGATATTAGAATAAGCGTCATAATGTCATCGTCATAATGACCTGGCCCATTATAAATCATCATGTTGTAAGTTATGTGATGAAATGAATGAGAAGTTGTTTCAGGCAGTTTTGGAAAAAGTAGTTGCCAAACTGTAAATCATAGTGTAAATAAACAAAAGCAGCTTCTCTGTTTCATTACGAGTGCGTGCCCTCTAATAAATCTGTCAGAGGAAAATAGTTGCATTTGCACTCAGTGCCCCAATGCATACTTGTTTTTTTTCCCTCCCTCAGTTTCATGATAATATTTATAATATTTTGGCAGAGAAATGCAAGATGCCTCAACATGAATTCAGCCTTTTACATTTTTAATTAATGATCTGGTTTATACTAGTGTTTTAATCAGTTTGCACTCAGATTTCTGGGTCACCTGTGCATTTTTTTCTTTTTTTCTTTGCTTGTGGTTCAAAGAACTTACCTAAAAACATAAACTGATTTGGCTTTCCTGCTTGCAAATATGCTCCCTAACCCTTCAAATGCAGATCAAGTTTTTCCTCGTGTCGTCCGACGCTTTCATACAATTAACTTGTTTTTTCCTCTGGGTTTCCTTCAACCTGACTATGGTCCAGATTTGTACTGGCAGCATAATCTCTCTCCAACCCCTATCGTATCACTGCACAGCAGCCAAGTCACAGCACATAACAAAGAGTGTTGATTACATAGCCATCCATAGCTATTACCCAAGAGGTGGAAACCACGAGCCATTCCAAACAGCAGGCCTTTAGTTCACCGCTATTCCTGCATTCCCTCACTGCCTGGGTTGTTCTTCCCAGAAACACTGACCACTAATGATAGTGGAGCAACACCTGAGCATCCTGAATGACAGTGTGCACCAGGTTCTCGTGGGAAGGACTTCCATAATGTGATTCAGAGGAATGATTTGCCAGCAGCGCTTTCCTGAATCTTAAACCACAGAATTTTCCTCAGGCAAATGTCATATAGCAATCGAGGTTGTGGTCAAAGGACAACATCCACACACCTGAAAAAAGGCTTTTAATATTCAGCAAATCTTACACAAATCAATACACTGTATCAGCAGAGTTAGAATTGATGCTTATTGAAATACAGTAAATATCATTTTAGCAACATGTATTGACAGTCCTGCAAATTTGCGATGGCTGGTACTGTTGTTGCATGTTGACTAATGGGCAGATGGTCAGAAAACGCATCGATTAGATGCTGGGTCCAATTACGGAGATAGCTTCCACATAACAAATAGTTTGTAATGGATAGGAGTAAATAGTTTTATTGTTTGGAAACGTGCTTAGTTTAGCTGTAAATTATCCACAATTATTGACAGATTATTGTGCTTGTTTTCTCCCTGCTGATTTCCCCTGAGAGGTAAACAGGCGGCACAGAAATTATAATGCATGCAGCCATTTGAGTTTCACTGTAAATGTATTCTCTATGGCTGCAGTGTGTTTAATGAAATGGTAAACAGTATGTAAATGCAGTGCTAACTAATTTTACCAAACAATTAGATTTTACATCAGTCAAGTAGTTAGATCAATTAAGACATACTGCATATTATTGTTGTTTTTTTGAGGGTGTTTCCAGGTGGGTAAAAACAAAAAAAGAGTAAATTTGTAAGGCTTTAGGAAAAGTTCATATTCATTTCTGTTGCTAAGTAATGGAGTAAGCATACATCCATTCATTCACTCGCCATGCAAGGAATAAGTCATTTGTGAACATGATACAGGGAGCCTGCTAGCGTCTGTGGGCCAAAGGTAATTTAAATGGACTGAGGCAGAGTGGAAAACTGTTCTGTGGTCAGATGAATTTTAAATTGTATTTTGGAAAATATGGATTGTGCAGCACGGTGGCACGGTGGTTAGCACTGATGCCGCACAGCAAGAAGGTCCTGAGTTCAATTCCACCATCAGGCCGGGGTCTTTCTGTGTGGAGTTTGCATGTTCTCCCCGTGTTTGCGTGGGTTCTCTCCGGGTACTCCGGCTTCCTCCCACCATCCAAAGACATGCAGCTTGTGGGGATAGGTTAATTGGATAATCCAAATTGTCACTAGGTGTGAATGTGAGTGCGAATGGTTGTCTGTCCCTGTGTGTTGGCCCTGCGACAGACTGGCGACCTGTCCAGGGTGTACCCTGCCTCTCGCCTTATGACAGCTGGGATAGGCTCCAGCGCCCCCCGTGACCCTGAAAAGGATAAGCGAATGGATGGATGGATTCTGCATCCATCTGACTAAGGAGAAGAGGAACCAGCTTATTATCGGCATTCAGTTCAAAAGCCTGCATCTCTGATAGTATGGAGGTCCTATGGTATTTGCAGCTTGCACCATGAGTGCTGAAAGCTATACGCATGTTTTAGAGCTTCCATCCAGGTGCCATCAGGATTATCAGGAAAGGCCTTGTGTATTTCAGCAATGCCAAAGCTGAAATTCACACTGCAGCTTTTACAGCAGTATGATTTCATAGTGAAAGAGTAGCTTGTCTGCAGTCTAGACACCAAATGAATACATTTTGCACATCATAAAATGAAAAATACAACACAGAAGATTGAGGACTGTTGAGCAGCTAGACTTATATTTCAGACAAGAAATATAAGTCGGCCAGCACTACTCTCTCAAAAGTCCAGCATCTGGTCTCTTGAGTTCCCAGATGTTTATGGACTAAGTTAAAAGAGGATGCGATGCTACACAGTGGTAAACTTGATATTGGCGCAATATTTTGGAGACATATTGTTGCCATTGATTTCAAAATGACCATATCTTTACCTGAAAATAGTCACAATTTAAATGGTAACAGTTTTCCACAGGTTTATTTTGTGCTCTCGGTACCGATTTATTTATAGCCTCGTCTGCTTAACTGTTTTCACTGTCATTTACCATTTAAGTAGTAAAATCACAGCGAAACTCTTTTTCTCACTCTTTAAAGACTCTTTAATTGATGACCAGTTTTATCCATAAAGACTGATTATTATCCCCACAACATGACCTCACAGGATATGCGAACACAACTGTCAGGATGCTCTGTTCTCTAGAAATTAAATTCTGAAGGCCATAATGTCAGATGACACATTGAAGACAGTCCAGGGGTCATGGGAACAGGAAATGCAAACTACTGAATAATGCCAGGTAAATGAAAGACAGAGAGGGGCTGGCTGTGCTCCGAGATGAACATGCACCCTGTGGAAAATTAGAAGCACTGGAGACTAAATTGCCTTCAGCTGGACGCACGGCTCAGATGCTGACAGAAGAAGGGACGAGAGGCACTCGTGCTGTAGCACTGATTGGCATGCACGAATACAATTTGCCTGTTCCAAACAGCACTCATTAGGGTTTTTGAGTGGACTACATTGTACCTCTCTGACCTTCTGCTGCTCAGATATCCATAATGGGCAGTTTGAGAATTTGAGTAGCTAATTACACGGACATACTCTATGCACTGCATGCAGAAATGGTTATCTCACATGTCCCAGTACACCGGACAGGTACATAATCTCCATTTATTTCCGCAGCACATGTCATATCTACTGTGTCTGCTGCTACTTTACTTTGACAAAGGCTGCGCACAGTCAAAAACAACGAATAAATTATCCAAAAATTTATTTAGAAGACTTCGTTTGCAGTCACATTTAGAGCATTTCTTATTTGCATTGCTTGCAAAACTATTAATATTTACATAATAAACTTTGTCTACTTTAGTAATCATTCTGTTCATTGCAGCAGTGAAGTTCAGCACGGATGTATTTCATCAAGGGAGCAAAATTCCTCTATAGTTTGTTCTGCTTGTTTGGATTCTAATTTTCTCAGGTGATACACACTACAGGGAATTAAATTAAACTTCCAGAAAGAAACTGATTATGCAGGGCAGGCTTTCTATTACATGGCTTGGAGCAAGTGTAAACATTGCCATATTGTAGCTCACTGAGAGTCTCTCAGCGTTTGTATTCTGAGCTTCAGTGCTCGGTGTCTTGGAGACGCCCGTCTCTGTCACTTGCCGGGATCAGCCCAGCCCAGATTAATCTAGCAGACATGGTAAGCATCTCTCCGTGTCTCTCTGCTCTTTTGGAAACTTGATAAGAAATTCGCAATGCCTCCTATCACAATTTAGAACCACAGAGGAATACTACAGTAATGAGTTTTTTCCAAGGGCATTTGATTCCCGTTCTCCAGGTGGAAGATGGATATGATGATGATGAAGTCCCTCAAGACCCTCAGGCTATAGTCACACACATAGTGTGATTTAAAAGGAGACTCCTGCAGACTGGAAAGCAGGCAGAGTGGCTAATGGAAAGAACCCACGGAGACATAAGGATGAGATAAACAGAGAGGAGGAAGGGAAAAGAGGAGATGGTAAAAAAGAGGGAAGAGAAGGGAAAGTGCTTCCAGTTCCCTTGTGTTTCGGCGAATGAGCATCGATCAGGAAAAGTGTCTGTTACTGTCCGATGCTTCTGAGAAGAGAGTCTCACTAGTGTCTAGTGCGAACATCAACCAGCCAAAAAGCACCATGTGGGACTGCTCTCATAACAGGTGGCGAGAACTAGGCTGCTAGAACTCTGCTTGAGAAGGCCACTTCTTCTGATATCACGTAGACATTATGTTAAGCCCTGTGTTCTGCTCAGTCTAAATATTACATTCATCAATTACTGCTAAATTTGTGAGGGAATTTGCTGCATTAGAATGAATAAGGTGGTGCTGTTCTGAGGAGCCATACATCACTAAGGCTTGGTTCAGCTGTCATTAGCAGGGGGTTGTGTCTGTTCTTGTCAGAGATGCTGGGAACAGCCCCTCAGAGGCCTATGGGTAAATCTGTCCATGCTCCTGATTCACTGGGTCATAAACATTGCAGGGAGTTTGTGATTACAGGGCCTCAGTTTGAACTATCTGGGTCTGGGTTGAATGCAGGCTGCGAGGGATGTGCCAGCTTGATGTAAAAAGACCCTCTCATAGAGGACAGGTACAAACAGCACTGAGTGTGGAGGGAGAGGCGCTGCATGACAGAACAGGATTTTAGGTTACAAGCTTCACAGGCAATGACAGCTTAACAAGATGGCACATTTGTAATTATCATTTATAACTACCGTATCATTACCTCTTCCAAGAGTTTGCTTTCCAGCCAAACCATCACAGTTTTTGTGTTGCCCAGCAGGTATTTTTATATGGCCTAGTTGTTGCAAAGGGTAAACTCTTCCTTCGGGGGATGGAGCTGAAAAACTATAATGTAGATCCTCCTGCAGTGAACTTGCTGGCCTCTAACTGTACCAGAAGTGAAACTACTTTCAAAAGGAAATCTGCAAAAGACTAAATTTTCTTTTATTTTTGATCTGGAGCAATTTAGTGTGCACTAATGTATTATCGCATTATCTTTCTATTGTTGTGTTGTTTACATTACATTACAGCTCTGTAAAATGAGCAATAAGCTTTGCTCTCAGTTTAGAAAACAGAAAACACCCTTTCATGTAAAATCGAATGCAAAATGTATTTGCATATTGTCATAGACACAACACACACAAGTATAAATGCTGGTAATGACATCAGACACTACTGTAAGCCAAATAATAGGCTCTACATAGATTCACTGCAGCTTTTTGCAGCCATAAAGCAGACAGTTTATGCTTAATCAAAGAATTTTCTGCCATTTTTCATCACAGAGCTACATTTCCAGGCTGTCTGGCAGGCATTTCATCTTTTAGATAATGTTCCTTTGCAGATAAGTGAAGGTTTTGCTTTGCAAATCTCCCCAGGAGAACAGTAATAAGTTCTGAAGACTAATTTTAGTTTTCTTTTGAGGTATTAACTTGTTTTCATTATAAAAGATTTTATTTTTCATATATTTTTCTAACAACTGTTATGTGTGAAGTCAGAAAAAAGAATTTAAACTGGGAATGCGTTCAAGGATGAGTGAAAAACACCTGCTACATTCTAGTGGTTAACACATCTGGCATTGGGTGATGTTCCCAAGTATAATGTCTATCTTGATGATGTAGTGATAGACTCTGATAAGTAGACTGATCCATCCTAAAGTCAGCGTCGTAATGGCTGCTCCAGGCTTCTTTATGCTCAAACTCATCTATAGACAGGTCCATAAGGCGGATTCAAAGATCACTAGAGGCAGTTTCTGGTAAGGACCAGATACTATTCGTGCTTTTTTAAACTTCTCTGTGATGTTGCCCCTTTGATCAGATTCTCATCCAGGAAATGCATGTTCCAAAAGTAGCACATTTTGCAGCTTAATCTTAATCGTAGTAATGTTTTGTAAACACAGCTACATTATAACCATGCCAAATGATTTCAGCTGATGAAATCCCTCCCTCTCTCTGCACAGTGACAGTCTGTTCCCCCAAAAGGTCATTTAGACTTGAATCAGCAGCATGTTTTGGGCCAAAAATACTCTGTTGTTGGACCATCTCCTTTCTGCCCTGGTAGTTTGCCATATTTCCATGAGTTCCCTGTTTGTATTGGATGCATGCAGCAGCATTTTGTCGGATAACAGCTGTGGGCCCCAGTAATTGTCCTTGACGGTATGAGAGAAAGCCGTTTCAACTGGTGGAGATCGGGGTCATGCTGGCCATGTCAATCAAGTGACTTGACCCAACCAGGCCGAGATGGATCACCCAGTGACAGAGTCAGAATAAACTGACTCTTCTGTAATGGCCTGTCACCATACCATTTTCTAGGTGACAGAACACATTTACAAGATTGGTCAAAGGCTCAGCCGTTGATAGTAGTTGATTGATTTTGGCAGAAAGAAAGAGGAAGAAGCACAACAAAATATTTTTGCAGACAGAAAAACTTGAATTTTATGTTTAACATTTTCCACTGTTGAATTATGGATTTATTCCCCTTTGTTATGTATTTATTCCATAGCTTCATACCGATACTTCCTATGTTTTGTATAATGTTTTTAGCCATGCTACCTATGGCTGTGCCAATGACAAAAAAAAGGTCCATATCCACGCTGTATACTGTGCCCCTATTTTGATCAGCTGATTTTAGCGCAAGTGCTACTGGAACCGATAAGCAAGATTGATAGGCGGGGAGACTAACGATTACCAGGAATTGAACTACTGGGTCTTGATTCCCATCCATAGTCAACATTAAGTCTTTATCCTCATGGCACAGTCATGTTTAAGCTAAACAATTCAAGCATGTTTTGTGACACATAGGCAACAGCACCCTGACTCCCATTAGGTATAGGGATGGACCCATTGTCAGACCTTACACTGGTGCAGTGGGTCCTGGATTCCTTCTGTTGCACAACAATGCCTGGCCTATTTTGGTGAGAGTATGCAGGCAGTTCCTGGAGGACGAAGGAATTGATACCATTGACTATCTCCCATGCCTTGACCTAAATCCAATGGGAGACCTCTGGGACATTATGTTTGGGTCAATCCGATTCTCTCAGTTTGCACCTAAGACTGTCCAGGAGCTCAGTGACGCCCTGCTCCAGATCTGGGAGGAAATCCCTCAGGACACCATCCATCATTTCATTAGGAGCATTTCCCAAACTGTCATAAATGCATGAAATATAATAACTTTGGTGAATTTTTAACTTTCCGTGGATTACCATGAACATGCCAAACCATCCTCATTTCTCGGATACTTCTTGGTTTATGACCAAAATACCTTCAAAACTGATAACAATCTCATCATTACATTTTATTCAGTGCTAATTAATAATAATTACTAGTATGTCTGCAGAATCAACTAATATGGTTGATGTACATCTGCCAAATGTGAACATCCAGGATGCTAGCATTAGCATTTAGCTCACAGTATTGTTTTAAAGATGTTAGCATGGCTGTAGTTGTTTATTGGAATAGTATGAGAAATGGTAAACATCACTAACCCATGCAATAAAATTAAGAGGTTTTTGAGAACAGGATTCGTGAATCAGAGTGAATTGTAAAACTTAAAAAAAATCCTAATGAAAAGTTTGATTTCTCCATTTATTGCATCTTTTGTCTTAGTACCATTATCCTACCATCTCCAATATTCCTGCACGGAGCCTAAATTATGTTGTTTTTACAGCTCTGTAGATAAAGCATGTAGTCTTGTGCTGCTGTATCTTCTTCATGTGCCCATTTCTCTGTTTAGGATATCATTACTGGGACAGGGGCACAGGGAGCGATCAGTATGTGGGTGCAGGTGACCTCCTCTCTTCCTGGACTGATTGTTAGTTGATGGATCTTGTTTGAGAGAGGAGTGAGCAGTGATAAGAGTCAGCGAGAGTGCACCGGTACTGCAGATAGAATGACCTGCCACAAAGAAATCTGTGGAGGGGCAAGAAATCCTGCAACAAGATACGCTTCTTTTTAATAATGTTCATAGAAGGAAGCGAGGAGATGTTTTCACTGAGCTGCTAACCATGAACAGAAACACTCACCTCACTCACTGACATTCACTCTACTATTAATGTCTTATCTTGAGTCAATAGGGATGCAATATGGGGATATTGCTATGTGTGTGTGTTTCTATGTGTGTGGCGAGACAAAGGCTGCTTGTTTACAGTTTTTCTGAACAGGATCTAGTTACAGTTATGTTCCCGCCACCATGGCAAAGCAGGAAACATGTATCACTTTGTGGCACGGTCTTCTTTTGCAGTCGGTGGACTGAGAGATCACAACATAATTTCCAGGCAGGAAGGAACATGCTGGTGGAACATGCGTGAGGCAGAAGGCCACTGAACAGGCGTGAACATTAACACAAACACTGCCAGTCAAAATGACTGATTACCTTGGAGGACGTGCTGTGAAAAGTCAATTCAGCACTCAAACCCCCCTCTATCCTCCAGCCTTTACATTCTGGCCCACCACAACCTCTCCCTGGGGTATTCAAAATGTACAATCATTAAAATACTACTAGTGGTTGGCCTTTATTGTAATTTCTAAGTCATGTGGTTTGAAACTCCTTGTGCCTAAGCTGTTGCCATTAGTCTCCCACTGACACACCTACAAGAATTGATGCATTTTGTTTTAAATGTTCCTGAATATATTCTGGTGCACCACTGTGATGTTAAATTGATTTTACACAGACTCGGATTCGGCGCAGCTAAAAAACATGCAGTGTGGAAAGAATGCCATATCTCCAAAGGAGCATCAGTAGAACACATAAATAATGTAGAAGATTCAGGAAATGACATCATACTTTCTGTATTTTTGAGCACTTAGATGAATGAAAACCTAATGAAGTTAAACAATGGAGCATTTTTTGGCGTCAGAGCTTTAGCAGTGTCTCTGCTACTTTAAGTGCTCACATACCGGTTGAGTCTCCCTCCCTGTGGACTTGGGCTTGGCTTCTGTTTGCTTTCTGTATTTATAGTCTATTTTCTGCCAGCGGAGGACTAGCTGTCCTCAAACTGCCCTTCATGTGTGCAGAAACAGTACTCTGTCCCATTGTGCCAGCACATATCTGGAGCTGATATATCACATTATTCTCCCTCACACTTAGAAATAAAAAAAGAAAATGGTGCACCACACTACAGATTAGGGCTGACAAATGTAAACTGCACCAACAGGTGTCTTTACATACAAGGAGCTGTAGCAGAGGATAGACTGTTTACAAGAAAATATCATTTAATGATTAGTCTTTTGTTTGCTTTTTTGGTCTATTAACACATGTTCCTTTAAAACACTCATTGTTTATTTTAGACTCAAATGAGTCTTAGCTATACATATTGCAGCATTGTCAAGAAACTCCTCAACTGTGCATATGGCCTTTCTCAGTAGTTGTTTGCCTAAAGCCCTTTCCCACTGACCATGTCAAACGGCCTTCTGTGGATCGTGAGCCTTTGACAGGAGAATAGATTGCATGTATTATTTCACAGGAAAAAAAACAGCAGTCTATTGCCTGAGGGTTTGGTTGCCTATCAATGTCCTTCACGACTGTTGGAGAGCGGATGCGACACACTTTCTTCTGTCAACATGAACAAGAAGAATGTCGCTCAGGTCTCAAATGGAAGCATATAGTAAACAGAATCTGCAGGCTGGGGCTGCTTTTACATTCACAGTATAAGATATGAAATATATGGATCGATAGATTTGTGTTATATTACCTTAGATATCAGCCAGTTATTTCATATATGCTCTTAAAACTTGAATTAAATTTTACTCTTATGCAGGGAACCAACTTAGACAAAAATGTGCCATTTATTTACAAGATGCTCCTCTATGTCTCCACCCACATCCATCCTCTCTCTTGCAATGTGACAGGTGTAATCATGGACCAGGACAACATTTTATGGGGGCTTCTTTAATAACCACCAGAACTGTTTGACCTCTGCGAGTCCCCCAAAGGCACCGCCTCCCCCAGCCATCCCCCTACCTTAGCATCAGGACCCGGTTGACTGTCCCCTCGCATCACCCTCCCTCCCTTTTCCCCAAACATTCCCCTAGCCTCCATCCTCCCATGCTGACATGCTCAAATGCTCCAGTAATGTCTTGTAGGTCTAAAGGTCATGCCTGACCTGTCACGGTGGATTGGGCCACAGACATAACAGCGCTCTTGGGTGGGTGGGAGCATAGAGAGACGTGCCTGTCTCCCTGCCAGTCATTTCTCAGCACTTGAAAATTGAGTAACCATGTGTCACATATAGGGTTAAAATTTGGTGTCACTATTTTGCGTTTGACACTGGAAGCACATAGTTTAGTGTTGGATATTGTCCATGGAAAATAATTAAACTTTTAATAAATTGCAGTAAAGGTTGAGGCCACCCATTCCCTCACAGACAGGTGTTGTTTTGATTGATTTCTTTTGGAAACCTGAAGAGACCAAAACAAAGATTAAGTGGGTGATGGAAACCTGCTGCATGGGGGACGTTTAAATAAGATTGATTAAAGTGTGCCGACATCGATGCTGTGCTCAGTTGTCTTGCTTTTGGAGAGGAAGTAGGGATCAAAGCTCAGGAGGCAGGAAGTTCTCTGTGTTGCTCTGATTGATCATTACACCATACACACCTTTTTGTGTGGGTGTAAGATGACTGCCAGTATTTCTCATGTTTTTGGTGCAGATGAAATATTAATACAACAGTGTTAATGACAATAATTATATCATTTTGGGTCATTAAGAGAAACCAAAAAGTCAACAAGCGTCTTGTTAGATTTTATGTGCACTTTACAGCTGTGCTATGAATTACTTGTATTTATTTATTTGTTTTACAATGATAGCTGTTAAATTATCAGAGAATATGTGCTTAATCCCAACAAGAAATGCTGTTTCTTACTCATTATTGCCATGATTACGGGCAGTAACTTGTGACACAGGCCTTAGATGTTGGAGAGCTGCACAAGGCAGTGATCCTGCTAGTCAGTACAATGAATATAAAGCCAGGTCTTGGTAGAGCAGTCATGGCCTAAGAAACTCAGCAGGAACAGTGATGCTACATGCAGGCAGGATGCATTTCTGATTGTATGTGTTCTCTTTCAGTGTTTCTTTGTACATATCAAGGGACCCCAGTGATGGATAGGGATGTTTCTATTTCCTCTGGATGTTCCTGACAGGCCATCCATCCTTGAACAATTTGGCAGTGCCCTCAGAACACAAAAAGGCTGAGAAAAAAGATGGGCCACACAACTGACAGTTGCCTTAATGAAAGACTCATCGGAGGCTCCAGGCAGCCATGAGACATGAGACAAGTTTCACTGTCTTGGATGGATGGAAGAATAACACGCTGTCAGGTATGGGTGGTCATTGAAGCAGGAGGAGATTATGAGATTAGTAGGCAACAAGTTTTGGGTGATGGAGCTCTGGTCAACCGAGGCTGCTTTGGAGATATAGCCTAGTCTGAGGGTTACTGGTAATGGAGACGTTTCATTTAATATGGCGGGGACAGAAAAGATGTGCAACAGATTGATTTTATGTAGAAGCAGTTTCAGTGTAATTACGTTACGTTTAGTAAACTGAATTGGAATTGATGATTTTTATGTTGTTTTGTAGAGCTTTAGTCAGTGTTAATGTGGTTTTTTTTAATAGAAACATGTTAGATTACATTTTAATGGCAGTAATCTTGTAATTTCTTACCGTCTGAAAAAACTGAATTTTTGGAGAATTGAACAGCCCTTTGAAATAAAGTTACATACGTTGGTTGTGTTGTCCAGTGTCTGTATAATCTACTTTTCATTCACCACTAAGTGCATTTACTTTTTGCACAGCAAGTTGATATTGGTAGCATATTCATAACCCACAACATGATTTTTCCTTACAGTGAAGCATTTAGCTGAAAGCTGAAAAGTACTATAAGGTCCTCCCTGTGGGTCCGGTCCCCAGTTCCTGCGCCTGGCCCTCTGTGGCAGAGTGGATGCCATTCATGGAGGGGTCTGGTGGGCGACCATTGGGGCTGGGTCCTCTTGTGACACTGGAGGTATGCCCCGACACTCTGGTTGTCCTAAGTGGTGTCCTTCCTGGGCTTTGGGTCTGTTCACTTTCCCTCGGCTTGTGTGTTTCCAGGGGTTCCTTTTCCTGCATGACCAAGCTAAATAGAAAAGGACTTAAGCACAGAAAAAAAGTGCTTGGTGAATGCAACATGTTGCATAAAGCACTTTAAGTGCTCAAGGAGAGTAGAAAAGTGCTTTATAAGAAGCAGTCCATTTACCATTTACAACACTACCTATAAAGGAAATGGAATTAGCCCTTACATTAGGATTGTGGAAGGTCACATGCACATGATCACAAACTGAAAAGAAAAGAGAGAGATAGCAGGGGTGATAGAACCTTGTACTAGTGTCTGAAAGCTAACATACACGTATCATCACATTAGTGCAAAACTATCCAAATACTTTGCAATGTAAACACTGTCCTCTCTGCCTTCTGGCTAGCTGACCTGAATTACCTAACCCTACATTTTTCTAGTATGCAGCTGTATGCCAAGGAGTCATGGGGAGAAAGCAAGACTGCATGTATACATACCACCGAAATCAGTGAGGTAAGGTTCTGGGATGCTGGCAAGCATGGAGATTTATACTGGCCAGCTTCATAGAGTCGTTTTTGGTCTATGTAGCAGCTCTATAACTGCAACCTAACCTTCTTGGCAGTAACTTGCTCGCTGTGATGGATGGATGTGTTTAAGTCAGGTTAAAAGTCCACTCCCAGCCACTCTGTGAGACAAACAGTATTTAATCTTGAATCCTGAAAGGCTGCCGGTAATATAGCTATTGCTGGGCTTGATGAACAAAGTCAGGAGACTTGCTCCATTGAGTCGAGGCTGGATGGATGAAACCCTTTCTCCTGTCCCACTCCTCAGATTACTCACCTGCTCTGATCATGGGCAGCGTGCACAATTGCATTAGCTGTCGCTCTCTACTATTAAGGCTTGCAAATGAATCTGAACGATAGCGCAGAGTCACCGCAACAGACTTCCAAATTTGTTTTGACTCTCCTTGATGTCATTTCCATGTTGTAAGTGATTGCTTTCGCTTTTCCGAGAGCTGCTTGTGTGTTTCCCAATGGGAGCGGGCCAAAAACAAAGCCAGGTAATAAAAGCAGCATTAGCAGGGCAATTAGGCTACGGTCCTGCTTCGGCAAAACAAATCATTTCATCGCATCTTTGACAATAGGGCATCACGGCTCTTCTGAGTAGCAATATTTCATAGCCAATTTCCTGCGCCTCAGCTTTATTCACCAACTTTTGTCAATAAATCGCACCTCATATCCATATTTATTGAGCTGAGAGTTGGAGGCCAGGAGTGCTGGGCCCAGATAATGAAGACAGCGTGGACTGAAATCTCTCCGAGGTTTAGCACTTCCCACTGATACTCATTCTTATGCATATACAGACCTTGCAAAACTGACTTGATGCCAGATCCATGTCTTGGTGATCAGATAGGCAATAAATTATTTTGACTTACATGAATTCACATGTGTATGCTTTGTTCATTTTCATGGCGCGATTTGTAAATAATACTACAGACCACTTTCAAGTACTTTGTATTTAGTGAGGAATGTATTCCGAACGTAGGAACTGTTGTGTTGTCCCAAAATTGCTTAGCGTGTTACATACCAAATCCTGCTAGGACTAAATCTTGCAGAATTCAATCCTGCAGTATCTTTGAGTGGAGATAACAGGCATGGTTCTGTAGACAATATATGCCCTCCGCATCCGTATCCATGCATGAATAGTCCTGCTCTCACTATAAGAGAAAGTAGGATTATGTGTCTTAGCTTTTAGAGTCTGATTTTCCTCCCCGCCTGCCCTTTTCTTCTCTCTGCAGAAGGTCACCTGAAGGAGGCAATCCCTATTCCTCTCTGTTTTCTCTTTTATCTGAGGGGCTTTGTGGCCAGCACTGGACCCCCATCCACTGATCACTAAAGCAAAAGCTGTAGCGCAAACTGAGAAGCAGAGGAGAACAGCTTGATGCATGAGATTGCTGCCTTTTATCCCCCTGGTGTGAATAGCAAAATGAGTGCCTTACTATAAAGCACGGGACAGGATTTAAAATATGTATGAGTTCTGGTTTTCTAATACATTGAGCAAACTTACTTATAGGATGGAATCGCTGTTCCCTCCCAGATTCAGAGCAAATGTGTGTGTAGCATGGGACAGGCGAGTGTTCCAACACCCAGGGGATATGAAGATATATTTACACTCTCTTGTTTTCTGCTGTTTTATGCCTGTTGTTTACATACAGTGCTGAAGAATATCTCCAAAGGGAGATGCCACCTGCTATCTACCCCCTTGTATTGTAGCTGTTTGACCATGAGATGAGGTTGCTCTATGTTTTACAGCTACAAAGTATAACTTTGTTTTTGAGCATTTAACTAAGTGAGATGTAACAGTGTAACTGCTATTTGACAAATGTTGCTGGTTGATACCAAACTTGATGCCAGAGGCATTTGGCAGAGATGATGCATGCTTCTACTTGGCTGAATGACTGATGGGACAGTAAAAAATGAATCACCTCCAAGCAGGAGGAAGGGTTAGCCATGCTATTGAGGAACATTACCCCCCTCTGTATGTAATGAGACATACTTAAAACAGCAATCATCCCCTCCTTTGAACTCTGGGTCACAGTGTGGAATCAATTCCTCAGGTGATTGAAAAGAAAGGCCATATGTGAGCGAGAATGAGCATATTAACCAAGGTCACATGAGCTGCACACACTTTCTGCATGTGGAATGGATGTTCTTTCAGAACTGCTGAGTGTGATTAAATCTATGGCTTAGACTCACATTCAGGCCCTAAATCATCAGTCAGGTCATTACGTGAGCTATGAGGTCTTCTCCAAAGCTGTTTCTTTCAATTGAATTAGGGTATTATTCTGGATAATTTGCTTTGGAGATTAGCACTTCATACAGGCTACAGTGTTCATAATTGCTTTAGGATGAACAAGGAAGAATAATTTGAGACAGAGACATCGGAGTGGGTAGGAAGTAAATGTCTGGACAAAGAATTATTATTTTAGGTGTATTTGTATTGTTCCTACTTATTAAAAGCTGTATTTCAAAATTTAAAGTCAGTGTCAGCCATTTTCAGTTTTTCAATTTTCATTACTTTGTAGCTGATAGCTCATTGTTAGTTTTATATTTCCATGTGGAAAGCAAGACCTCACAAACCTCTTTCTTTTCCGTTGCTATCATCACAACTGGGCAGGGAGGTGTGAGGTTTCATAACTTTATAACAGTGAACTTTAAAATGTTCAGTTCAGTTCAGTTCAGTTCATTTTTATTTCAAACATTTCAAACATGTGCCTTCACAATCATTACAAAATATCATTCCATTATTTGTTTGAAAAGGAGTAGGCTGAAGTATTTACTTATTTGTCCCTACCCCCTCAAGTTTTACCTCTCATTCATTTAATTTTTTTTTTTGTCTTAAATTAAACAAACAACATATGAAACATATAAACATATGAAGTAAAACAAAACATAACATACATAAATCAAAAACAAGAAATTAGCAAGCCCCACCACAGCATAGTTTCTTTCATATGAAAAATACAGAATGTGTATATTTGCAGATACACAAGTTATGGAAAAACAACAAACCAAAACAAAACAAAAAAACAACCAAAAAAGAACCGCAACACCATTACCAGCAACATTACCGTCCTGGGTTAACCCCGTTTTCTTCATTCTTATACTTATTTAAAATTAGGTTTTTATATTTTACTTTAAACTGTTTTATGTTTTGACTGTCTTTTATTTCTTCTGTTAGACTGTTCCATAATTTAACTCCTGCAATTGAGATTGACATAGTTCTTAAAGTTGTTCTAGCACTTTGTATTTTTAAATTCCATTTCCCTCTTAAGTTATACCCACCTTCTCTTTCTATGAACAATTTACAGATTTCTTTGGGAAGCAATTTATTTCTGACTTTATACATTATTTGCGCTGTTTTAAGCTTCACCAAGTCTTGGAATTTAATAGCTTGCATTTTGACAAAGAGTGCATTTGTATGGTCCCTGTACCCTACATTATTTATTAATCTAATGGCCCTTTTCTGTATTATAGTTATTGTTTGTGTGTTACTTTTGTATGTGTTTCCCCAGACCTCTACACAGTAGCTCATATATGGCAGTAGTAAAGCACAGTATAAAATGTGCAGTGCTTTCTGATCCAACATATGCTTTGCTTTTCCCAGGACGGCAATGCCCCGTGCCAATTTCCCCCGAACATAAGTAATGTGTGGCTTCCAACAGAGCTTGTGGTCAATGATCACCCCAAGAAATTTTATTTCATTTACTCTTTCTAAATATACATTGTCAACACATATTTCTACTTCGATGTTTTTCTTTTGGTTTCCAAACAACATAAATTTGGTTTTATCGAGATTCAATGATAATTTATTTATATCAAACCACTTCTTTAATATCGTTAATTCCTGTGTGATCATTTCCAAAACCTGTGGCAATTCCCCACCTGCACACAGTATATTTGTGTCATCTGCAAATATTACAAACTTTAAAATCTCCGATACTCTGCAGATATCATTTAAGTACATAATAAACATTTTTGGACCCAGTACTGAACCTTGAGGTACTCCACAAGCTATATCCATCAAATTAGATTTATATTCATTTATTTGTACATATTGTTGCCTATTCCCTACATAGCTTTTTAACCATTCCAAAACCACTCCCCTAAACCCGTACTTTTCCAGTTTTTTTAATAGAATTTCATGATTAACAGTATCAAACGCCTTCTTTAGATCTAAGAAAACTCCAAGCGCATACCTCTTATTATCCATACATTCCGTTATCTTTTCCATTAAATCTATCAGTGCCAAAGCTGTTGATCTGTTGTTTCTGAACCCATACTGACTATCTGTCATTAATTCAGATAGTAAAGTAATATACTGACTCATATGGAAGAACAGCTTTTGTTTCATTGTTTTTGTTAAATGTTCTGGTCTTGGCTGACCGTGTGTGTGTGTCATTGCAAAGCGTGGTTCTTTAGATAGCTCCTGTAAAATAAACTACAGCAAAGAAGTTTTATGTACATGGGCAGTTGTTTATTCAGCTGTCCATCTGTTGAAAATTTTTATCAATGTAATGATATCGTAACCATGTACAAGCCACAATACTTTATAGATGGGTAACAGGGGTCAAAATAAAGGCTCAGTGATGGATGTGGTCTAAGCCATGAGTACTAAAATAAAGAGGAGCAGGGATGGGGTCGCTCAGTCAAGAAAATACATTTAATTAAAAGTTATCAATTCATTTGCTTGTCGCTGAGAGAAATAAGAATTTGATCAGCTACAACGGAGCCAAAATTCTGGTTTCGCATATTGGCTGTGTGCCCATGTAACATACAGATTGCAGTTAATCAGTTAACAATTACAGATACTCCTGGTCTCAGCTTGTTATATGTATGAAGCACATCTGTTGACAGAATAATTTTCTTCCAATCCAGCCACTGCACCACTATGGGCAAGACCACAGAGCTCTTAAAGGATGTCAGGGACAAGGTTGTAGAGCTGCACAAGGCTGGAATGGGCTACAAAGACCATCATCAAGAAGCTCGGTGAGAAGGTGAAAACTGTTGATGCAATTATTTGGAAATTGAAGAAATATAAAATGAGCACTAATCGCCCTCAGTTTGGAGCTCCATACAAGATCTTGCCTCATGGGTTGAGGATGACCATGAGAAAGATGGAGGATCAGCCCAAAACTATACTTGATCTGCTTTAATGATCTGAAGAGAGTTGGAGCAGAAGTCATCAAGAACACCTTTAGTACCACAAGGCTTGGGAGAACGTGCTGTGGTGAAATGAAACCAAAACAATCGCTTTGGCATCATCTTGACCCACTGTTGTTGGAGGACAAGAAATCCCCATAGTCAAGCACAAAGGTGGAAACATCATGCATTGGGGCTATTTTTCTGTTAAAGGTTCAGAAAGACTTCGCCACACAATAGATGGGGCCATATAGTGCAAAATCTTGTACAAGAACATCCTTCCCTCAGACAGAACATTAAAGATCATGGATGGGTCCAGCATGACAACAACTCCAAAAAATATCGAGTCAAGGGCAACAAATGAGTGGCTAAAAAAGAAGCACACTTAGCCCCCATCCTCAGTTCTATAGAAAAGCTGTGGAGGGAGCTGAAGCTTTGAGTCAAGCGGCAGCCAATGAATCTAGAGGATTTAGAGTTTCTGTAAAGTGGTGTGGGTTAAAAAAAAAAAGAATTAGTGATCAACAACAAGAAACGTTTTACCTT
This sequence comes from Mchenga conophoros, assembly GCF_057382185.1. NCBI lineage: Eukaryota > Metazoa > Chordata > Actinopteri > Cichliformes > Cichlidae > Mchenga > Mchenga conophoros. The sequence continues at coordinate 29,271,426 of NC_140544.1, read as the reverse complement.
TTGCTTGCCAACTAGGGTTTCTCCAGCAAATCTGTGTGAATAACTCCCGTTCTTGATCTAAGACCGTGATAAAATACCTCTCTGTTGTGATTTTAGCTTTAAGTTGGATAGGAAAGGCCCAGTGACATATACATATTCACCACGTAGAAGATAAATCCTTGCCGAGGGCAAAGACATCATGGAAAACAGAAAGCTATAGTGCTGTGGTAATGAACTGACAAGACCTGCTCTGCAACTGCACTTCCATAAACCCCCGAAGGCAATTTACGAGGTCAGAGTGACCAGAACACCTCACCCGTACACAGAGGACTACAACAGCCTTTCAGATCACAGTTATAGTGTCAGCTAACATGAGATGGCATGGCCTATTGGAATCATGTGTGACAGCCAGAAGCGCACAGGTCTGTGGACTGAATGCAGTAAATATTTGGCCAAGCCAGCATTGTCATCTGTTGATTGTTAACGCTTCCTCGCTGTGCCACTCTAACACTATAAATGTTTTCTGGGATCACTGCCAGAGACACAGCGTGTAAAATATATGATATATATATATAAAATGATGTAATATTGAACACTCAGTTAGATGAACTTATAGCCAGAGGACAGTGGTTTCAATTATTCAGGGGAATGTAATTACAAACCTCAGCATCCAGGGTTGTGCAGTTTTGCCACAAGCAAAGATCATCCAGGGTCTGTTTTTATTGATATTCTCATTTTGCCAGAGTCAGGGATTTCAGCAATTCTACACCACAGATCGGCTGAACACAATTAGGGCAGCGTCTCCCATGAGAAGCTGGCCACATAGAGTGCCTGGATAACAAGCCCATACTGAATTAGTAATATGCTAAATAAACTACTGTTTGGATGGAAAACCCAATATGCCAAGAAATGGAGTTGCAAAAACTCAGTTAAGGAAATCTATGGGGTCTAAGAAGCATGCTGCTGATGCTATTGATTTATGATTGCCAAGGTAATAAGGGATACCTTTTATTACACACTGCCTTAATATCTTTCTTGTTTGAAGTGATATATGATATATTAAGTTTTCAGAATTTAACTACAGAAAGGATTGAATGGCTTTACATAACTTTATACAATATTTCATACAAAATTTCATCAATAATATTCTACACTTTGGTTACTTACCTCTTTCTTCTCCGAAAATAAGAAGAAGACTGGTCACACTTTGTTGGTTAAAATGAACTGGGGGCCAGGGGTTGGGTAATTTTAGGCTTTGATGGCTAACTCACACCATTAGTCATCAAATAAATTCTGGCCACCCCTCTGGTCACACTACACAATCAATGATGAAGACTGTTAACCAGATGTTCGAGTCTCTCTCTAATGGGAATGACTATTCGTCCATGAGTTCTGCAGCTTTTCATGTCTATGTCTGCAACTGAGTGCAGTCCTTCAGGCACAATCACAGAAGCGGGGTTATCTCACGTGAAACTGCAGATTTTATATTGTTTTTCTGCTAAATTTCAAGACAATTGCAGATTGACTTACAGAATAATTATTTACTCTTTTTCTGTAAAAAACCTGACTTGTTATTCCCTTAGTCTAGTGTACTATCTATAAGTATGTGTATATAAATATAATTACATTGTAATTTCAAATGAAACACGGCAAAATTCAACTACAGGAGCATTATGCCCATAATCATAGCCCATACTATAATGTGTTACCACCTGATGAACAGCTAGGCTGACTACCTCCTAGTCAGAAATCCCCCCCCCAAATAAAACCCCAATCATCTACCTGTTGCTAACCAACAGACATGCCATTTTGTGCTAAATAAACAAGCTGTTGGCTCTTTCTTTTATATACCTTACACAAAGAGCTGTGTTCATCTTCTCATCTTAATGAAAGTCAAAATGGTGAACCATTCCTTTATTTATTTATTGTTTTGTATTCTACACCAAATCTGGAAGAAAAGCCCACACTGGCACCAAATTGAGCTCTGAAACTTTCCTTTAATCCTCTGATTAGCTCTTGAGGTTAACACTCCAGTCGGTGTGAAGGTGATTACAAAAGAAAGCTTAAATCGCTAAATTGCCTTTGGAGCCATTGGCTCCCTGTTGTTATTTTTATTTAAAAGTAGCAGTTGGATTTGCAAAGAAAGGAGGTGAAACAATGAGTGGTCATTGTTGTTAGCAGTCTTTACCTACTGAGCAATAGAGATGTTTCTTGTGCAAAATACAAGATGTCCTCGATGTATTTGTTTGTTTTCATGTCACTTCACAAGACCGTTTCCCTTGTCCTCCCTCCATTAATACAAATAAAACTGTATGGTGCAGCCTTGCATGAAAATGTAATCTTACTTTTATACCATCAGAGAATGCTTCGGTTGATTCAGGGCATCATCAACATGTACGTTATCCGGGTAATGCCGGTGATAGACCTTGAGAGCCTCTGTAGTGCAGAAAGCATTGAGTCTGTGTTTTAAAGGCAATAAAATCTCTCCAATATGCAGCTTATGTCTGCACTCACCTCTCACAAGCCTATGCTTCTCTTTCCACTTTGCTTGCAGTGGCAGTGGAGATGAAATACTGGCCCCCAGAAAGCCATTTGGCACCTAATTGAGCAATCCTATTACTTTTCTCTCCCTTTAGACTGTGACTTTCATTGCTTCAAAGCGATGGTTGAAAGCAGGTAAATGATTGTGTTACAGTAGGTGTGAGTATATGTGTATTTAAGTAACTTTGTTGTGACAGCCTGTATGTATACGTGTGTGGTGTTTGTCCACCCGTGTGCACCCAGATCCCCTCTTCTCACCTGAGCTACCTCAAATATTAAAAAATGATTGGGTTCAGAGATGGACCACATTCACCAGAAAAGACTCAATCTTAACTCCTCGTGTGGTGGTTGATAGAGAACCAGTTCACTATTTGTGACCTTGGAAACAACTTAAAAAAAGATTCTGTTTTGTGGGTGAGACCTGACCTCACAGTATTGAAAGTGAATTTACTGGGATTTATTTTGTATTTATTTATTTATTTTATTAGGCTGCATCTTCGTAGGCATCTGGGAATGATTCATTACAGATACAGTTCGCACAAATGTTGGACTTTGATTCAGCCATGGGCACAGAAAAACAAAATGGGGAATTATTCTGCTAATAGCTTCATAACTTTGCAATAGTCTGAAATAGCTTTTCCTTCAAATTACTTCAAACAGACATAGAGCCAAGTCCTGAAGTCCATTAATCCAAAATTCAAAAATCCACAACTACTCCAAAAAATCAGAGAGAGGCCAATATTTAAAACACAAGGAATTGGGTGGGGGTTTGTAATGATAAAAAAAGACTAATCGAATGCAGGTGTGGCACAGAAACAAGAAGGGGACTGAACAAAGGGTGGAAATGCAACTAAAACGTTTTAGGAAAGAAATTTCAAAATAAAACTGGAACTGACAAAATGGAAACCAACATTATAATACTGCTAGTTTACTTCCAAAAAGGTGAAAAAGTAAGCAAAGGCCAGAATTTTGTGACTTTTATAGGTCAAGCTGGATCAAAACAATTGGTAAACCAGCATGTTTGACCTAATTCATTTAGATTTGTTTGCTTTAACTCTGGACCCCTGAAATGTGCCCATAAATGCAGACAGGTTGGGCAGCTCTCAAGTACAATTAGCTTAGAACACTTAGAACACCTTCTCATTCAAGTTCAAGTTCTGGACTTCTATTTATAGCAAAGATGGCAGAGATTGCCACAGGTTTAGATGCAGAGCACTTCCTTTGTTATCTTTTAAAACACTCCTATCAGTGTAAGAACGTACAGACTTTCCTGCATGCCTGTTAAAACTGTACATCCCTAGTTTTGTTCCAGTTGAATCAAGTGCATGTAACTTGTAATTTCCTTTGAAAATGTAAAAGGCATGTGATTAGTTCAATATTTTTTCTCAGGATTTCCATAATTAGGCTCCCTGACCAGAATCTTATTTCAATCTTTGCTGGATTAAGATATGCACAGACATTCTTTAGAGATGATTAAATAATCTTCAATCAGCATTTAACCAGGAGGGTGTCATGTGGGAATTGGAAATGGAATCTCGTGGGGAGATGTCTGTCCTTTGTTAGATGATGCACACACTGGCTTTGTGCGTGTGCATACTTGTGCGGATGTATTCCTGATTGGCTACATTTATGTGCCTCCTTCTTCTTTTGATCAGTTGTTAGTTTCCCTATTTTGCGGACATGCTGGTAGACTAGATGAAACATAGGCTTGTGGTGTACTGTGTGATCATGAGGGTACGCACTTCAGTTTTACATATTAGCATTTCAAAAGAAAAACTACAGCCAATACATGGTTAAGAAGCTATGTAGGCGAGAGTGTAGCTAGCAGTGCTCCATTAATTATAGACATTTGTAAAACAGAATGTGACATGATGCTTTGGAGCCAGCTATGCTCCTCATACCTAATGTTGTGTCTATGTTATTGCCACTGCAAGCTGGAAACCTAACATGACTAATGTTGCATTTTCATGTGTGTGCTCTGGTTTTATCTTTGTCTCCGTAGGGGCTCATCAGGGCTTTAGATGTGTGGCTACCACAGAGCAGCTGTCCGTGCCCATCCATTGTCCCGCATTTTATATAATCAGATAAACAGAAAATGGGGGAGAAAGTCTTTTTTTTTTCTTTTGCTGTAGCAGGTCATGGTGAGCGTGCAGCGCACCTTACTGCATAATTCAGCAGGCTTGATTAGTTAAATTTCCCAGGTTTATTTATTCTATTTCAATGTGCCTTGAAATCCCATTCACTGTGGAAGTTCTGAACGGGAATGCAGGTTTTTGCTCATTTAGTTATTAATTCAGAAGTAGAGCCACACGATGGACGACTGCTTTCAGCTTCAATTTGTTTGAACAATATAAATGATTTTGACTCAGCTCATTTCCTTTGCCTCTGCCTGCTAATGTCTTGATCCATCCAAGGATAGCCTAGAACCTCTAATTACTCTCTGTGCTATTGATGTATTAGCTCTCATTCAATGATAAAGAAAAGACTGGGTCCCTAAATTGAATTGTCAACTCTCCTCTCTCTGAAACATTAATGCTATTCCTACTGTCTTTTTGCTGCCTTTTCACAACTAACTCACTTCATTAAATCTGAGCATTTTCAAGGCTGATGTCTGTGATTTATTTTTATCAGAGATTTCTGCGAATTCCTAGAAAATCTGTGACAAATGTCTCTCTCTGCATCCCTTACACTGCTTTGTGTTTGACTGTAGGTCATGGCTGTTAAGGGCCAGATATGGCTCGAAGGGACCCAGAGTCTTATCAGTCCCAGCAGCCCTCTTTATGGGCCACAGAGCCTCTGTGGGCTTGGAGCCGCACACATACTGGGACTGATGCTCAGCCTGCTGGGCCTGGTGTCTGCCTACATAAGACCCAAAGCAAAACATCCTAGCTGCTGTCCCAACAGTACCCAGTAATGTATAAACCAGCTACTGCAAAGTTTAAAACATCCTTCATTATTTCTCAGTGATAAACTGTAATCTCATTTTATCATACACTTACACATTTATACACATACTGCATAAATTGTACTGCACACACATGGCATACTACCACGAATTAAAGCAAAAGTAGAACACACCATTAGAGAGAGGAAGTGGGATATGCCCAGTGGCCAAACCATCACTAGTTATCACAAAGGTGGAAACCCAATTTGCAGTTTGGTCCAGTGGCTCTGAGAGCATTTTAGGGCGTCAATTACTTCAACCACTTACACTCCGGCTGTAATTGCAGCAGACCAGGGGAGGATGTTTATTCATGCGGCCATGCATTGACGGCCTTTCACCCGTGTGCGTCTCTGCTGAATATTTATCTCTGCACTCCAGTGATACCCAGATACACAGACAAGCTTACAGAAGACCCCCTACCTGACTAAATCCATAGATGCAATCTTCCCTAAATTATTAGCTTTGCTTCGCCATGTAGCTAACGCTATGAATCTATATCGGTAAAGCCAGGCGGACCTCGCAGCTGGCAAAATATGAGATCTCAAGGTTGGGATTTCAAAAGGAGGATAAAATCAGAGGCACAATATTTGTTTTTTAGCGCTTTTGTTTTCAATCTGTAGTTGCATGTAATTATAAATCCCCAGATATTAAAAAAAAAATGACTATTTTCTCCCATGAACGGAGAGGAAAGGAACAGAAGTGTGCTACAGCAATGAAAGGACTATGTTTTTTTAACACGCCTCGAGCTCCACGCCCAGTCTGTCTGCACGTGGCCACATGCTGGGAGTGATAATGGCTGGACATGGCCCTCTCTCTGGTAGTCAGCTGGTCTCTGTCCTCAGCCAGAGAAATGGAGGGGGCAAGGGGAGAAAGGCAGGGTGCATTTCTGTGTAGACAGCACTCAATAGACTGGTGTTGACAGCTGAGCCGGTGACAGGCTGGATTAAACCCTGGGTTGCCATTTAGAGTTTACCTTGGGTAACCTGACCCAGTGCCTTTTCCCCAAGGCCATTACTATGATTTTAAATGAGTTTGCACTGAGGGGAAAAAAGGATGTTTACACATCCCATGTAAGTTACTTGGGAATAATAATATAGCATTTCAAGGGAACCATTTTACTGCTCATTATACCCCAAATCCAGCAGCTTTTGTTCAGTCAGAACTCGGGAATTGTAATGGACATAGAAGGATCTGATATAGTGAAGAATACGTATTAGCGCTTTTCATCTAGTCATCTTTGTATTTTGCAAGTTGGGCTGTCTGCTTTGTACGTTACATTTTTCTGTGCATTTCTCATGTATTCTTGCCTTGCTTTTCATGTTTTATTCAAATTCTGGTTTATATTTTTCTTATTTGGATGTTTGTATGTTTGTTTTGGACTTTAAATATGCTGGATGCTTCTCCTTACTTCACTTCACTACAAATTTGCCTCCCCCAGTCTTTCGCTATCCACGTAGCCTTGGATTCTATAATGTTTACAACATCTGTATCTGATGAAAAATAAAATATAAATCTAACACCAATTTTTTTAAGCTAAGCAGTTGAGCATGTTTAGCTGCTTGGCTCAAATAGTATTAAGATATTCTAATATGGATGTTTTGTTGTTGTATCAAGCAATCAAGTGCATATTTCAGATCCATATAGATTTTTTCTTACTAGTATCAGTCAACTCATGAAGGTACTTAATGCGATGAAATCAGGGTAGCGATAAAATTACTAACCACATATTACAGAACTTGACAGGTGAAGCACCTGTAACTAAGGGTGTATAATTTCACAAGGAGTAAGCAATTTAGATGCATTTAATTAAAACTGGAGAAGATCTGACATTTGATTAAAGTATAAAATATTGGTATGCACCGCTATTCCCTCTTTCTCCTCTGTCTGTGTCACAGCTCACATAAGATAACATGATAATTGGAGGGAGAAGCCTCGCTTGCCAACTGTTTATTTTCATCTGTTTCCTTTTCCCTGTTAGCAAGTGATGTGCATTTTCTGAGACTGGCCAAACAGGTTAAGGATCACTGCCAGGGGACTGGCTTTGCTCAGAATGCCAGAAAACAGCCCGTTTCATCTTGTGAACAGTGAAGCGGCCAGGGTTAGCATGGAAAACAGATCAAAAGCAGGGCATCATCCAAGGTGACAATGACAGAGACTTCCTCATATCAACACTGACATACAAACCTCTTGCAAGTTGAACTGAGGGAGGTATGGGGACTATCTTCAACACCCAGAGGCAATACATACTGTCAGATAATCAATGAGTCTCTGTATGGTTTTGGAAGGAGAAACAGAAATTAAAAGAAGGGGGCATAAAGAGCATGAGGGAAAACCTAGAGAGAGCCAAATTTAAGAAGGGACGAGGGAGCTCATGCCAGATGTGAGAGCATTAATTACATCCAATCAAAGGCAGTGCCAGCCTGGTGACAGTGGCAGACATGCAGGATGCACTCAAGGTCATTAGCTGCGTGCACACATGCACATACACAAATGCCAACACACTTGTGTCTGATGCACTGTCCCACGAGGCTCCGGGAGAGCTTTGAGAAGATATTGTTTCACACCATGAAATTAACTCCAGATTTCTAAGCGAGCAGGTCCTGAAAAATTCATCATCCCGTCCTATGCCACAGCGTTGCAGCCAGAAATATCCCTAACTGGCCACGGATTATGACTCTCTTTGGAAAAGAAACAAATTAAATGACATTAGCAAGTTAAATAAGTAGTCTATTAAACTGTTTAAGAGTTCTTGTTTCACTGTGTTAATGGTGCTATGGGTCTGTGGAGCCAGTGTTTTTGTACAGCTCTAAGAGGATTAGTGGTTGTTTACTACGGCTGGTGTCTGGGTAATGATGATAAGGCAGACAGTGCATGTTGCAGGTGTAGCAGTCACTGCCAGGCAAGGAAAGATGGCTTCTGGGGCACAGCAGCAAGGGATGAGCGCAAGTGACACATTGTGCCACAGGTTGTTTTCCGTGGATAATTCAGAAAAAACTAATTAACTTCTTATAGAGGCGCGTCATGGATGTTTTTGTGTGCAACTATGCGTATTTTGTAGATATTGCTACACACAGTAGGACAAAAACAGCAGCTTATCTGGACAATAAAATAAAAAAAAAAATGAAGTAACAATCTTTTGGCTTTTGTTGAAAACATCTACCTGATGCTTTTGGTTCTGAAGCAATTAAATGAGAGTGTTGTCTTGTCACTTCACATACAAAGGTCACCAACCTTTTAAAAATGCAGCATTTGTTATTGACCTGTATTTTTGCTTTGGACGCAACCTAAAATTAAATCGTTTTTTTTTTATGTAGCGCATTCATAATAAAGTGGCGACATGCAAATTTATGTTTGATTAGTGTCTTACACGTGCCGGCTCAGCTGAGCAGAAGTAAAGATAGATGGAGTGGTGGTGACTGTCATCATTACAGCCTCTCTTTTCACCTGCTCCCTGGGGGATGCCGTATCATTGTGCTCACTCCAGCACTAATAGCCCTGTCTGAGAGCTAGCAAGCCACCTTTCGGAAGTAATGCTTCCTGTAGCAATTTAGGTTGCTGTTCATCTGTGGCATGTCCCATGCGTTGCTGGAAATTACATCAGAGTGCTGATGTGGAGAATTTGCCCCAAAGAATATGTATCTTCTGCAGACAGTTAGAATTATGAATGATGCACGCAGAACAAGTCAATCAGGTGACCATATCCCTAGAAGTAAGAATGCGCGCGTTTGCATGCATGACACGAACGTGCGCCTGGTGAGCTCGCTGTGTTTTCTGCTGAACACACAACAACTGCCAAACAATCAGAATTCCAACAACGTCCTGCTGCAACCTCCATGTCTGTTCCTGAAATCTTGCATTGTGCTTTACACATATGTGAATTTTAACCACTTTATTGACCTCAGGAACACTCCAGTCTATTTTCACCTCTCACTGACCCTTCAGGCAGAACAGGGAGTGCTGTAAAATCCCCTCAGCCACCTCAGTTAGGCTTGGCTGCGTAAAGAAGGAGAGCTCTCTTTGACTGCTCAGGCTGTGGATTACTCCTCAATATGGGATTACGCTCCAATGAATGAGTGCAGACACAATACCAGCAGTTCAGCTCTGAAATATACAACAGAGATTTAGCTATAGAGCTGCAATGGAATATCTGCTGATCGGGTATCACTTGATGTAGCTGGGCACTGCTTTCTCTCTTTTGTACCATCTCTGTTGCCTTAATCGTGGTCTCTCAAGATGCTCACTTAATGAGATGCCATGTCTCCAAAATGTATAATATGCATAATCCTGACTGACAGGTTTTTTTTCCCAGTCTCGCTCCCTCGTGAAATCATCAGTGGGTCTTTGAAATATCAGTCACAAAACGCAGTGAATAGGGATACTGACCTTAACAGCGGAGGGTCAACTTTCAAGATTATCTGTACCTGCCATCCTAAAGTGATTTTTACCAGAAGAGTGAATCTATTGCTCTTTCTGCAGCTCTGTCTTTCATTCAGCGGGTATTTCGACTGCCCTGTGGAGTGAAGAAACTGACAATTTAAGTTCACTCAAGCAATCAATAAACCATTCATATTATCCCTACATATAGGTTAGCACAGCTAGCCATATTCCGAAAGTCTTGCTGTAACTGTTAAATAAGATGTGCAGATTTTTACACCTGATAAAATGCCAGAATATGTAACGCTGCAGGCTACTACCTTTCTGTAGTACATTTTCTATAGTTTTTCTATTCTATCATCATAATTGGTCCTTATAAATCAAATGAATTAATTAGTTAACACAAGTGATGAGTGTAAAGCAACCCAAAGTTGTGCAGATGGCTCAAACCATGAATTTAAAAAAAGAAGAAGTAGAAGAAGGAAGTATCCTTCCTGGCTGAGATCATAGATGAATCACTGTGTTTTACATAGTTTCTCTAAACGAGTCTTTCCTTCATGTTTGGATCAGTGCCTTACATTTAGGTCTCAAAGATGTAACAGGGACTGTGTATGGCTGCCATGTTATTCACCACCCAGTCAGCCTGATTATATGTCATGTCGTGTTGCCAAAATCATTTAGAGATGAATTACATTTTCAAAGAACATAGCTGCTTCTGAAGGCATCATGAAAAAGTTAGGGAGAAAACTTTTTTTCCCCTAATTTGGAGTTGGTATCCAACAGCCCTGCAAAAAAAATCTGTTTTTCATGTGATAGATGTGTAAGGTCCACAGTTCATGTTAAAAATTCTCTTTTACAACATCGTCCTTGTTATGGGCATTCATGTTGATATGAGTTTAGGTTTGTTTTGAATTTCTTAAAAAGACAGAGACATTTACTTTTATTAAGACTGATAAAATGAAAGTTATAGGATTTATTTGGAACAAGGCTTGAAAACATATACAGTACCCTGTGCGTTATGGTATACAGCTTAAACTAAGTGAGCTGTTTAGTATGTTTTCATACTTGCAAAAACATTTGCACATTTTCAAATCAGCAAATTGTCTCTGAAGACATGTAAAAAGATATGTACAGTAAACACAAGTACAATGACAATCAAGGCCTTTTACACAACTCTAAAATGTAATCTTGAAGCTTCTTAAAGTATAATTTTGTTTTTCATCTCGGGCAAAATATTGTACTTTGAAGTTGTTATAAGACTTCTTTGACAGAGTTTGAGTCGCTGTTTTCATACCTTTTTATGTCTTTGTACTAAGCTAAACATGTGCCAGAGCTTTCTTTGTACTGACTGACATGAAATAGATATTGATCATCAAATCTAACTCCGGGAAAGACGGCAAAGTGGTGCATTTCACAAAATGTCAGTTTGTTCCTTTTAAGTGAAAATGCTGACTATTATTTCTGTTACAGACAAGTACTATGACAAGATTTAGTGTGAGTGCAGGTTAATGTAGATCATGTGCTGTAGATGCTTAAGCTCAGTCTTTAAGGTTATCCGGTCGTTAAGTGATGACGCGACGAATCCTACTTCCGGGCCTAAAGTAGTCTGCGTTTAATATGGCTTTTGTGTTGTTAACATGTTTAATGTTTTGTATTTTCTTCTATTTGATCTCAAAAAGCTCCTAAAACAGTCAGTGATCCCTGTTGACCTCCCTCGGCTTTTATTACCACTAATCATTTATTTAAGCTCAGTTTTTAAAACCTTAGGATGTAACTACAGCCCAGCCCACGCAGCAGTATATGAATGACTAACCTCGTATTGTGGCTGCATTATCTCAGTTGTTCTCTGGCTGAAGTTTGGTCCTTTTACAGCATCCTGCCATGCGATTACATTTGTTCCTGACCACCGAGAACACTCACGGTAACTTTTATCGAGTGGAAAAAAAGTTAGCTTGTTTATATTATGCTAACATAGCTGTGTCGCTAGCGGTCACGTAGCACATCATTATATACCAGCTAGCCCAACTTCAGTAACCCTACAAACGTCACTGCTGTTTAGTTTTCTGTCTTCATTTATGTTGGAAGTGATAGCAGAGCTGTACGTTTTAATTTGTTTCCAAAACCCCACAGTCAGGACATGCTATATTGTATTTAGATAGAAGCTAGCGAGCTAACTCCCTGCTAACTTCTAACTCCGTTAAATGTCATAAATTCCGTTTTCATGGATGCCTGGATGTTAAACTCAATTGTTACACCTGGTAGAGCAGAACGCTGATCATTTTATTAAAGATGAAAGACTTTAGACAGTTTTTCAACTCTCAGTAATGCCATAGTGATCGTTTGATATATGGACCTGCAGCGGAGTTTAGGCCCAGACATGGCTAGTGACGTCAGACTGAACGACCGGATAGTGACAAAATACAGAAAAAAAAAAACTTTTAATCACATCATCTATCCTCATTTTCTGCCATGTTGCAACATTTTTACTAAATATAATGAGACTAGATTTCATATGTTATGATATAACTTTTTTATGTGCGGGTCTGTGACATTAAATGCAGATATAATGTAATGGATGCTGACCAGGAGTAAAGCTTCAAAGTCCAAATAAAACACAAAAAACTACAGTCAGACATGTATCCTCTTTTTTTATTCCTCTCTCATTCTTTTGATGTCTCTATTTCTCATTCACCCTAGCTGTCTTAATCTTCTATCCAAATTTAAATCTGCACAGTTTATGACCCTCCCTCCCCATCCCTCAAACCACTTCAGCAGATTTCAAAACCGTTTTGCATCTGGAGTTTATCACTCGTGACATGGACTTTAAAAAGGGGGAGGGGGAAAAAAAGACCCTCTATTAATTGTCCGTATAAAGAATAATGAAGAGGTGCAGAGTTATCCGAAGAGAGCGGCTCAGGTCCTCCCTTTTTGTCGTATAAAGGATTCATCTCAAAAGCAAAAGCTTTTGTGGTGCAAATTACACCGCTTCTAAGGACACCAATTTTCTCCTTTTAACTCCTTAGGTGCAGTGTATCCCCGTTTGTACACCAGACATTCAAATATCACACACCATGAAATTTCCAAAATTCTAAACCAGTGCTCATTTTGAGCATTTCTGCCTGTTTTGCATCAGGATCATTTGCCGCGTTTGCTGCATTCCGGCTGTCCGCATCCTCACTTGCTCAGCATTAATTTTTCCTGCAACACCACATATGCACGAGTCCTCATTATCACATAATTGATACATAATTTAGCTGAAGTCATGGGAAGCTAATTGCCTGTCATTCTGTTTGCTTAACACGCCCCCGTTTTGAGCCAAGTGAGGCAGAGACAGCTAATGAAAATGTCACACAATGAGGTAAAAAAATATCACCTGACCAGTGCATATCACAGGAGTGTGATATTAAACATTTCACACCTTCCCCTGTCCTCATCAGACCTTCACTCTAAAGGACATCGAGCAGACAAGCCTAAATCTTTGTCTGCTTGTTTGTCCTTTCACTTTTTAGGACAAGATGTTTAAAAGAAGCTGACGCTAAGTTGAGCTTTAAGGTCACATGAGTGCAGTCTAACCTAACTTGAACCATTGAGAAACTACAAAGCTGCATGCCTGAGGTACTGGCCAATATTAACATCCTCTTAATATGCTTCTGTCAAGAGGAAATAACTATTATAACAGCTAAAGACAACAGGAATGTTTACAGAAGCCAAATTACTCTCCAGACTTACGCATCTAGTTAATGCATGCATCATTAATATATTTTTAATGATTCAGGATCCTCTTAGGACTATTTTTTTCATATATATATATATATATTTTTTAAAAAACTCAAAAGGCTTTCCTAGAAAGCAGTATAACTGCTGACTTGGATTATCCTGGGGAATAGAGTGAAATTGAATTGCGGTGGAACTCAGCTGACTGCATGAGAAAAGCACAGAATCTTAAAATAGCAGTCCATTTAATTTCCAAGCAATGGATTTGAAAATAGTTTTCCTATCTCCAGAAATGAATCTCCAGTGTCTCAGAAAACTTCTTGTGACATCTGGTGCTCTCTCAATATTTTTGAGCAAAGATGTAGGCGGGCAGCATACCCAATCGCGCCGTGCATTACAGCTGAAAGAACGAGATACAGATTGGTGTTTGGCATCCCTTTCTTCTGAAGCTGCCTCTGAACCCCATTAAAGCACGACAGCTAAAGTTTCCAGCACAATAATGCCACATGTTCGCTGTGCATCAGTGGCTTCAGCACAGACAGAGGATTCACAGTTTAACCTCATCATCCAGTTGTAGATATTAATGAGAGGAGGATGACTTCATCTGTCATTCCCCATTTTGTGTGTGTCAGCCTCCATCCATAAAACAATCAGTCAGGTTGGTTTTGCCCACAGAGTGACTGTGTTTTTTTAATGGCTGCCCATTATTCATTCCCTCGGATTAACACATAATTCCTTGCGTTGACACACTACCCCATTTATTTTAGATTAATCCTGGAAATGCTACAGGTCGGAGTAATGTGTGGACTGTAAATGAAGCATTGAGCAGAGGGAGCTTTTACTCATAAGACGACTGTCTCCACCCAGTGGTCGGTTTGGAAACTGAACGCAAACATAAAGGAGCTTGACTGTAGACAAGATATGTTTCCATATTGTTGCATAATATTATTCATGTAACCCTCCAAGACCACTTCTTAATTTCTCTCCCCCATCTCTCCTCTATTTTCTTTTCTTCCTCTGATTTCCCCTTGATGTCTCTAAGTCCTCTCCCTAAAATCCACTCGGGTGTGCCTAATGAATAGCATTCATCAAAGTCCCTTCCCTTTGATCAGAGCAAATCCACCATGCCATGCTTTGTGCTCGACTCCCTACTGTAATGCCACTGTGGACACTCCCTGCAAGCAGCCGTGCTCATAAGTCTTCTGTGTTGGAACAAAATAGGGGTTTGCTTATATGCAAGGTATTAGGCAACTGACCTCTGCTTTTAATGATACATGTTTAGTTTGGGGCTCGTTACTGTGTGATGCATCTCCGTAACTCTGGCTTAGTCTGAGGTGAGGCAACAAGAATCAGCCTTTTAAAACAAGTATCTGCAAGCAACTTGCACATGTAGTTGGGGTTTTTTTTTTTTGTTTTTGCCATGGACACCTAATTAGGCCAACAACACCAACAATCCACAGTCTGTTTTGACCCCCAAAGCAAATTAAACTAATGAGAACGGAAATATGATTCTGACAAAGTGTCAAGTCAGGACAGGTGCAGAAGGACGAAAGAGAGAAGATTCCTTCTGAGTGGATAAATCCATTAACTAATTTAACAGTTAACCTTCATTGCACACTACCCCTCGCCCCATCCAGCACCACAACAATTATATCTGACTCTACGATATGAGCTCTGTGCCTAACATTAGCATTCATCAAGCTTTAAAGAGGAAGTGATGGAAGGGGGGTCTGCAGCTGGAGCTGGTGTCATGTCTGGCAGGGAGACCCATCACTTGTTCAGACAAAGCTCCCAATCAGGGTGGAGATATATGACATCAAATTAAGCACTGATGAATGAAGCCTGAGAATATGAACCATTTAAAATCCATCCTCTTCACCAGTTTTACCGTATCGCATGAAAATGGCCGAACAGTCCATGAGATTATTGCCATTTTCAGAAATTACCTTGAGCGCAGCTCGGCTATATTTATTAGCAGATAATATTATTAGGTTATTTACCATTATTAGAAAACATAAATAGGATTCGTATATAGAAGCAAATAAAAATTCTGTTCTAGTTAAGAACCAGAATAAAATGTGCGCACATTGTAAATGTGTGTGTCCGTGTGTGTTTAAAGTACAGGGGCATCTAGATGTGTTTAATGACTGCATGCTCTTGTTAACCAGTATCCAAAGGGTAAAGAAATAAATCTTGCTTTTTTTTATTAGATCACATCCTAAAACCATACTGAAACTGACAGTATATCGAATAGGAACCCCGGGCGAGTCCTGCTTACACCCCCGCCATGTACTGTGATAGAAAAAACCATTAAAGTCATAAATAGAAAGTTTCTAATGAAATATCAATTAGGCCATAAGAGAAGGCCAGCACTACATTTTACGAGTACAGAGCTCATTAAGAGGACTACTAGCAAAGCTGTGAGATCATTTTTTAATTCCCCACTGATAATCCAATTAGTTCGCAGTGGATTTCTCCGGGTTTAAAAATCTTTGTTAGTGGAATAAAGTTTCACTGTACAAAGGATTTATAAATCTCAAAAGCTCCTTAAATATCAGTTATGATGAGCAAATGGAGGATAAATTCACAGCTACAGTATTCCTAATGATCGCACATTTTTAGTAAGTAATACCAATCAGTCCTGCCACACGTGTATAATTTTATCTGAAGCTCAAGCTTTCGTTTATGATCCTGTTGCTCATATTTGCTGTTTATTATTATTATTAATGGGAGATAATTTTGGTAGCGTCAACTCTAGTAATAGTCATCTCTGCAGTTGTTGATATTTCAGCACTTGGCATGGTAGACAATAAGAAAACATGTATTTTTCATCAGGCATCTTTTCCCCCCTTTCCTCACTGACCTTCAGCCCGTGAAAATTCAACTCAATAATTCAGTATGCTCTGCATTCACCCCCCCTTTGGACACATACACACTAAGCGCATACGTGCACCACACAAACACACACATACAGCTTCATGGTAATGTGATATATGGATTGTGATTGTTGCTCCTGGGGAATGTGTTTTCCTACTGACAGCTGACTTGTATCTTCACCTATATTTTGTGTTGGATTACATTCGTTTTCCTCTGTGATTTTTCTCTCCCCCTTATCGTCGCTCATCTGTTTTGCTAGCAACCAATGGCTATAAGCACATAAATCCAATTTTCCCATTTCTCTCATTTCCCACTGCTGGGATCAGTGGGTTGATCTAATTGGCTTGAAAGTGGAAACATGTTTTCCCATCTCTGTTTTTTGCTTTGGCCACACGATTTCTTATTTTACTACAATTCCCCTTTTCATCATCCTCATATGAATTTGATATGCATATATATGCATTTTATTGGGAACCATGTTTACATTAAATAAAGTAAAATATGTGTATATACTTGCACATAATCTAAAGAAAGAAATGCACCCAGGTGCTTAAACAACTTCAAATTGGCTATCCTAATTCCAAAACACAGGTGGATTATAATGGTGACCGAAGAGGTGTGGCTGAAGCCAGAGCTTATCTTATCACACACAGCATTTTTCTGTATTTGAACTCACACTCTTGAAATGTTGCATCAATTATACATGCAGTAGGCACGATCCATTTTGTACTGCGTCGTCCTCGGCTGTGTCTGCGTCCTGTTTAATTTCACACCTGACTGTCCCAGACACAAGTGTGGCAGTCTACCTCCACTTCCTGTTAATCTATCACAGACAGCGCCGCAATCCACCTCCATTTCATTTCACACATACAGTGAGATCTCCCAATGTCACTCCAATCTGATTCATCCATGACCTCCTGTAAAAACACCCATTACTGCAACTGCAGAAACAACGCTGTGTCTGATGCTTGAAAATTGAGTGTTTGGGGTAGAACTGGTAGTGCAGTAATGTGTAATCTTAGTAAGAAATGTCTTGTATATCTGAAATAGTATTTTTTGAAAGAATTTTTACACATATGGTGATGAAGAGACAAAAAAATCGATCCTTGACATTGAGAGTATAGTGTTACTATTTGACAGGGTATTAAAATTAGAAAGTAAGTTTGTCAGAACTTTTCTTTGTCTCAGAGTTTATTCTTTTAAGGCTACCAGTTGTGACTGCATTTATAGAAAGTGCACACTTGCAATTGGATCCAATTTTACATTCATCTGCCCCAGGGTTGCTTTGATATTCTTAGATGAATATGGTGAAAAGCTAATGTGTGCATTTGACATTATTACAGTGAGAGGAAAGATGATCTGTAGTGCTGTTTAGCTGCATGCCAAAGTAGATGATCTGAATAAAAATATTCATACAGAGTTACGCCAGCACTTTCACACGCCCACCACCACTTGAAGGAAATTCCGGTGTGTTGATGCGTTTTCAGGAGAATAGCTTTGTTGCATAATTGATGGTGTACGAAGAGCTTCCTGTTTATGTGAAGTATAATCCCTGTTTTGTTTCATTTCATGTCATTAGTGGACAGATACGAGTTGTTGAGTTGGATTGCAATGCAGTCAAAAGTGCTGCATCAGCAGGCGCAAAAGTGTCACTACAACAGCTGTACAACCCAAAAGTTTGCCAGTGAGTCTGTCACTAATCATTAGGTTTTTTTCCTACGGGCTGCTAAACTTTTCTGATAATGTTTACAAAGCTGGGAGCTGAGAGCAGCTCTTACAGAGTAACTGAGAAAAAACTCTAAATTAAGGTGGAGAAACGGGTTCGGAGTTTTCTTATGGGTTCCATGATTTCTTTTGGGTTTTGTGAAGGGATTGTGTTCTGCGTCTACAGATCTATCGTTTTTGGTCCATCCTGTTCCCCCTCTCCTGTCTCACACTATACGGCCCGATGCTCTGATGCGACCTGAGTGCTCACACTGTGCGTCCATAAAAATGAAGTTAACAGAAAATCTGTCGCTCGCTCTCCCTCTCTGTCTTTCACTCACACAGACACGCACACCACCATCAACTTTGCTAAATTGCTAATGAAAAACATGATCAGGCAGCTGTGATTGAGCAGCAATGTAAATCCAACTATTTTCACGGTTGTTGTGGTCGTGATCATTTTGTGAGGCCACATCGAAAAGGCTCGGATGAGCTTTCCAAAGTTCTACAAGTTGTGCCTCCATCGCTTGTGTCCAGATCACACGCTGCACTGCCGTGCTGCTCCGTCTTTTTCACCGACATTTATGTGTTTCGCGTGCGCAGTGTGAGCAGCTCCAGTGACACCCTCACGACGGACGTGAGGATTTCAAACAGGTTTGAAATCCCCCGACCAAGCGATTGATGATCGGGAGCTGGTCGTGAGGTGTTAATCGCTTCTCGTTACCCCACGTATACTACACGATGCACGACGCACGATGAAGGCCAGAATCGGGCCGATCACCAAAACGGTCGCACGACTGAAAAATCGGCTCAAAATGGGCCAAAAATGGCACAGTGTAAGCCCAGCTTAACTGTCATCGGACTCTTCCCCTTGTCACAGCTTCCCTCAATGCTATGCACCCTTGTTACATGTTTTCCCCCTAGCTTATTAGTTTTGAATTCTTGGCTTCAGCCCTGCCTTGTTTTGCCTTTTTTTTTTATTTTGAAATTCTCCAGTATTAAAGTTGTTTTGAGTTCATTTCTTGTCCCATGAGTCCTGCATCTGGGTCTTAATCCTGCCTGTCACACGCTAAATTACATAATTCAATTAAATGGAGTAAAATTTCATTAAACAGTTAAAATATCTTTTATGTTCTATTTATTTGATACATTATTTCAGACAATTCCAAAATGCCTTTTCAATAATGAAATAAAGAGATATATTACCTTTTTAATACTACTTTTTAATTTTATTTGGTGATTCTTTAATGTACATTTTATCAACTGACAACTGGTGATGCAGAGAGTGCATTTTTAGTTTGATTGTATTCTCTTTTTGCCAGAGTTGTATATAATTTTACTCTCACTGTGTTCATTTCAATTTGCTGATGAGCTGATCGTGGTTCGTGAAGTCACCAGACATCATGATATTATATTAACACTGTTTAAGACTCCAAATTTTAGCTGTGTGTCTTAGAAATTAGGTTTAAACCTGACTTTAGGCAGCTGTTCCTTCTAAGTTGTATTTTTACAATAATCCCTTTGTCAAATAAAACCTGTAAAGGGATCCTGAACCCTGAGACTTCATAAGACTTGAATATCTGCCTCCTGAGGTGTAACTGACATTTTAAAGGTCTATGAATATAAATTGCAGCTTTGGAGAAATTTACGATGTGGGTCATGATTTTGAAACTTAGAAGTTACTACCTGGGAACAACGTATCAATATATTGCTTCCATGCATGTTCTACATTATTTTAAAGGATTCCCATTGCTAAATCTGAATGTTCGAAACATTTTTAAAAGACAACAGCAGTTTCATAGAAAAGGTTTATTAAAATATTATGCAGCGGTGCCTATGTGCTAACATTAACCGCCAGTTTACTAGTCTGTAGTGCACACTCTAAATGTATGGCATTTAAAGAGCCACTTAAGCTCATCTGATCATGGATATGTTCAGCAGCATTCTAGAACTTGCAGGCCTCCTCAGTCTCTCTGTGTTGGTCTTCAGGGAGCGGAATCGCTTTCCTGACCTCAACAGAGAGAACAGTCTGTTGTTGGGATGGCTGAGGTCCTTCACGATCTTCCTGGCCTTGGTCCAGCACCGCCTGCTGTAGATTGAGTGCAGGTCAGGGAGCTCGGAGCGGATGGTGCGCTCAGCTGACCGCACAACCCTCTGTAGAGCTCGTCTGTCCTGCATGGTGCTGTTCCCGAACCAGGTTAAGATGTTTCCCGTCAGGATGCTCTCTATGGTGCAGGAGTAAAAGTTCCTGAGCACCTTGGAGGGCAGTTGGAAGTCTCTCAAGCGTCTGAGGTGGTAGAGACTTTTTCACCACGGTGTTGATGTGACAGGACCATGACAGGTCCTGCGTGATGTGAACTCCGAGGTATTTGAAGCTGTCCACTCTCTCCACTGGGCACTCGTTGATGACGGGGGTCTGGTAGTTCCTCTCCTGCTTAGTGCTGAAGTCCACTATCAGCTCCTTTGTCTTACTGACGTTTAGAAGGAGGTTGTTCCTCTGGCACCAGTTCTCCAGATTCTGTAGCAGGTGTTGTGACACCTTTTAAAGTTGTTTGATACGGTGGCCCTGAGAGGCCAAACGGACTGCAACTTAAGAAAATACCAGCAATAAGAAAAACGCTGCAAAAGCACACAAAACACAACGGAAATACGAAAACAACAACGGAAATAGGAAAAAAGAGATTTCCAAAAGCACAAGGGAAGTGTTTCTGGGGAGATAATAACCCGACGGACCAGTTGCAGGAACCCAAAACATGGTAGGTGTGTTTTATCACGATTCATATAATACTGATGACGGTTTTTTAGGCTAATAGTTAGGCTAACATACTTACCTCTCATCTTTTCTTTCCTCAGAAACTGCAACTGGTCCGTCAGGTTATTGTCTCCCCAGAAACACTTCCTGTGTGCTTTTGGATTCATCTTTTTTTTTTCCTATTTCCGTTGTCATTTTTCCTATTTCCGTTGTGTTTTGTGTGCTTTTGCAGCATTGTTCTTATTGCTGGTGTTTTCTTAAGTTGCAGTCCGTTTGGCTTCTCAGGGCCACCGTAGTTTGAGGCCTGCTACCCTTTGTCTACCAATGTCTGTTCTCAGTCAGTACAATATATGTTCTTATTATTGTTTCTCAATTAGAGCACTGCTGAGTATATTAAAAACAAAAAAACAAAGCAGCTAAAGACCAAACTAGATATACTAATTATTTCTCATCTATAAGATGACTTTCAGTCATGTAAAAGTCATACGTCAAAAATTATAGCCTGCCTACCTTAAAAAACTGGTTAGTGAAATCATATTTTGAAGCCTTGACCCTGTTATTTTGGCAACTGCCAGTGTGTGTGTGTACGTGTGTGTGTGGGGGGGGGGGGGGGGGGGGAACTTGTTTAAACATCTTTGTGAGGACTAGAAATTGGCATGCTACTATACTTGTGAGGACAGGCAGTCATCTGTGGGGACCAAACGCTGGTCCTCACAAATGTGAAAGCATTTTTGAAGCTCAAAAAGTGGTTTTAGGGATAGGGTTGTGTTTAGGGTAAGGGTCACTTCTCATTGATAGGGTTGGGTTATGGGGCTAGGAAAACTATTATGTCAATTTAAAGTCTTGGCTAAGATTTGAAAGCGTTTGTGTGTGTGTGTGTGTGTGTGTGTGTGTGTGTGTGTGTGTGTGCCAAAGTGAACTGTATGGATGTTTTATAGGTACGGACATATTATTTATGGTCTGATGTACACACACACACACACACACACATATATATATATATATATATATATATATATATATATATATATTAGGGGTGCAACGATATTCGTATCGATATTGAACCGTTCGATACAGTGCTTTCGGTTCGGTACACATATGTATGAACAATACAACATTTGTAATTTATTTTATCAACTTTCCTTCTGACGATGCTGTCTGTGTTGAGCGCTCAGTGAATCTGCGTTCGACTACTCCGCCTAGGCTGCACTGTCGAGCGCAGATCCACTGAGCGCTCAACACAGACAGCATAGTCAGAAGGAAGAGCGCAGGGCAAGCTAGCAAGACAGAAGTTAAGCTCTCCTTGCAAGACGGACCTTCCCCACCCTCATTCAGATCTGGCGTTTGGAATTATTTTGGTTTTCATGTGAGGTATGACCCTGAAGGTAAGCGCGTCATGGACTAAAGTAAAACAGTATGTTGGATGTGCCACGCAATGCTTAATTACATGGGTGGGAGCTAGTGTGTTAGCGCAGTTAGCTCGTTAACGTGTTGGCCGTCTAGCCCCATGCACGGGTAGCTCCTTAACAGAGATTTGCCGTGTTGTGGCGTTAAGGTCATTTCAACGAGATTAACCTGAAAGCACTAGTGGGAACACAACGAATATGACTGCACATTTACGCCGACATCATCCTAGTGCAAAGACAAAAACAACAAGCATGCTACTAACTTTAGCCGAGTCATTTAGACAGCTGCTAGCACATGATTCTCCTTATGCTGCTGAGAATATAGCCCAGAAGAAGCGGATAGTATAGCTTTTATTTTGGAAAGAGACATTTCTCTGTAATAAACTCTCTTTTCCAAAGATGAGTGATTCCTCAATCAGATACAGGGCTCGCAAAATCGCTAGCCCGACGTCCTGGGGCTAGCGATTTTTTTCAGACGGGCTACCCTGCCCGTCGGGCTATTGTAGGTAGGAAAAATATATGTCAATGCTTTTGCATTCTTTCAGAAATGTAGCCGGGTAATTATGTCATTGGCATCGGTGAGCCACTGTCAATATGTGACATATTGAAATCGCGTTTGAATTTGCGCTTGTTTTTTTGCTTTCACTTTGCAGTCGTGCGAACTGTGTATAGAGAGCGACAGCACTGATCTGTGAGTGATGATAATTTGTGCACCAATTCCTCTGACATCGTCTTATTAATCGTTAGCTTACTATGCAAACATGACAAGTGAAATCTTCCGCAGCTTAAACATGTGAGAGGTTGATCGCGCAGAGAATCGCTGAGCATTGTGTGAGTCCGTGTGTAAAAGCAGCAGGATATATATTTTAGTTCTGCTGAGCCAAATAAGACAGGTCAGGGTGAAGAAGTGACAGCCAAAGAAAAGCTTACCGCAAAACGGAGAAGTTATAACAAATCAGACTATAAGGCAAAAAGAAAGTGCAGCTTTATGGTTTCATGGACAAAAGAATTTCTGTGGCTGCAATATGACGAGCTAAATAACCAGGGCTGCACATAAGTGGTCCGCAGGTGCGCATTCGCTGTCAAAATAAAAAACGCGCACAAGGGTTAGGGTTAAATTTAAAAACTGTACTTTTGAGTTAAAATATATATTTATAATTTTAATAAATGACAAATTAAAAAGGCATGAACATTTTTTTTGTATCGAAAAAATATCGAACCGTGACACCAAAGTATCGAACCGAACCGTGAATTTTGTGTATCGTTGCACCCCTAATATATAAATATATAAATATATATATATATATATATATATATATATATATATATATATATATATATATTTAATATATATCAATTAAAAGTGCTTCAGAAGTAGGGATGGGAATTGATTCCAATTCCGTTATCGGATTCTCATTGGCTCCACTTTGAGAGTCACCACCATCTCTAAGCAGCCTACTAAAGACATTACATTCATGCTAATTAATTACATGCTATGTGGTCAAATATGTATGCATGTTGGAGGATTTCCCCTCTTTGTTGTGATCAGTGTTGGGGTCATTACTCAAAAAGGGTTAAGCAAAAAAAGTTTTTACACATATTACACACTTTTCTTAAAAGTAATGCAGTAGTTACTTAACTACACCCAGGAAAACGAAATTCATTACACTCCTCGTTTTGTTACTTTCATGTTAATCTGTAAAATGATCTGAAACACACCATCTCATAATTACCAATTAAAAATATAAACCTGAGGCTAGCCCCACACACCAACCCAAATCCCAAACCTAATGAGGACACGCATATCTTTCTCTTAGGATTTAGGTATGGGCACAAAGGCGACAACACAAATCAAAGAATAAAAAGTCGCACAAAGAGACTTTAAAGCGACGCGATTCTACAGGTAGAAACATGAACAGGTAGAAACGGAGATTGCAGCCAGACTGCTCGTCACTTTGTTACCTGTCGTAGTTCACCAGCGGCTGACTTCACTGCAAATGACGTCTCACTTTATTTAGCCAAGTTAAACATAACTCTGGGTGCTTGGCTAGCTTAGCATTAGCATGCTGTCTTGTTGTTGTGCAGGTGCTGCAAAAAGCCGAATTTGTGTTAGCAGTATAATACAGCTGTTTCTATCCTAGAGCAGTCTCCACTTTACTATCGCGCTTTCGTCATTTTGTGCAAAAATAAAACTAATGTCTTTACAAATACAGACAACGCCACTATTTTCCTCCTCCGACACACGAACTGAAATCAGCTGATCGCAAGAACCAATAAGAGGGAGGCAGACTAACGAATCCAAGGAATTGGGACTATTGGGAACCGGTTCTTGATTCCCATTCCTACTCAGAAGGCACCAACACACAGTCAAGAGGTCAGTGACTGGAGTTTGATGTAGTGAGGCTTAATAGACCACTGCCTACTACAGCTGCCTGTGCTGGCATTCGCCTTACTGTGGTAACATCCTTTATTATTTATAATTTTCAGCCTTAATGAAATTTAAACAGATGTATTCTGAATAAACCACCGCTGTACATTTGTCATGAAGGCCAAAATTAGATCGCACCTTCACTCTGAGTCACACCTGGGTCAACCTTTCTTTCACTGTGGTTTAGTGCAGTTCCTCACTCAGAATTTGTGTCTCTGAAAGAATGCTGGCTTCTTTCTATATCATAAGACGAGGATTTTTCTGTTACAGAGCCGTAGGCGCTGCATCCTTTCCTTGTGTTAAACCTTAAACTGCAAGTGCTTCTAGTTACTGCTGTCCTTTTATAGCTGCTATGAATCTGAGTCTTTGTAACGATGGTGTTTACACAAGAAGGCTGTGTGTATTCATTCATTTAAATTAAAGTGATGCACACGTAGCCCATAATACAGCAATAACAGTGATTTGCTTTTACACAGATAACAAATGAAACCAGGAGGAGTAATAGCGGAGTCGATGACATTGCTGAGCTTTCCTGATCTTTCAGGATGTTAGCCGGTGTGACAGCGTAAAAGCCCTACGTCATTTAGCACATTATTTCTCAGGTTCATTGCAGTACACATCTACAGTAAGCGAGCAGCTGAATGAAATGCTGGAGACAATGTTATCTGAAATTGAACTCAGTTTTCGAGCATGAAAGTTCCTATCGGGTAGAGATGGGACTGACCCTGAGAGATAAATGAGGCTGCGCAATTATGTGTCTTTATCAGGTTCAGACAGCCCTGGTGCTGGTCATTTGGGCTGTGTCCTTGTCATCATTTCATGAATGGCACGCTGGCCAGGAATTGCAGTGCCATCGTGGCTCCGTGGCACAGCGACAGGAAAGGTGCCTTTTAGGGTAGTTATTCTTTTTATAGAGCATTAAATCACTGATGCATGCTAGATGGGACAATTTAATGTTGGTGAAGGGGTTACACTTGCTTCCCTCACATCACTAAACCATATCAGAGGAGCTTTTTATGGTATGTTGTGTATATTCATATATATATATCTCATGAAATACATCTAAAGGATACCTGTTAAAATGTTGAAGCAAGTGATAAATATCATGCACGTCACTGTTGTACCTGTGCTTTCCAATTGGTCTTTTTAAGATTATGATTTAATCCATTGCTACTGACCTTTTGTGCTCAGTAACATGCTCACACACACACACACACACACAGTGGAATGGTCATCATGTAGCATGCATGTGATGCGAGCTGACAGTGAAACACTTAGTGTCCGAGAAAAATATTCGGGCCAGTGAGCTGCTCACGCTGTCAGCAGGGCAGATGCAGTGGCAACAGGATGCTCCTTCCGCAGTGTGTTAGAGCACTGTCCTGGAAAACTAGTAAATGCCACCTGCTCCCGGAAAACAGCAGGTTGTTTGCTGGAAACAAATGACATCATTGAGATGCCAGTGCGGACTGACTGACACAGACGTTTATACTCTTTTGCAAAGATTAAATCAATAATAAGCATTTCACTGCATATCGTACTGTGTATGACTGTGTTTGTGACAAATAAAATTTGAATTTTTAATAGATGAGGACGGCAGAGGATGTGGAGGAGAACCCAGAGCAAACCTGGCTTTTGCTTTCAGCTGATTTTTGATGTACTTTGTGCTGTATTTCCTCATAGTGAAGTGTTCACCTCTTGGCTGCTTTGCTAAAAGTTTTTTCTTTTTGATTTGCACTCTTTAAGCTAAGGTGACAGGCTATTTTTTTCCCCTGCCACTCATTAATTCTATACATCTGAAGGATGAGCTGTGTCAAAAATACACTTGTTCATTTTTGAAACCGTGTAAAGCAGAAAATCATTTGAGGAGCAGCGAAAAAAAACAACACAAAGGCCTATTTATACCGTGGCTCATTTTCCATCAAATGCCACAAACCACATGGGCTTTATCTTCTGCAAAGAAACACTTCTCAAATTACTAATAGATCTTGAGAAAACAAAACCATTCTGTTGGATAGATAAGCTGTGTAATAACCCCGCTTTATTCCTGAGTATCAGCCAAGTGCGTAGACACCATTGAGATACACATAAGCATGATTAGGCAATGAGCAGCTAGTCTTTTCATAACTCGTTTAAGGGCCTCATTTCACTCCAGCTTGTCTTTGAGATAATGTCCTATTTAATTAGAAATTGGAGATATCACATTGTTTTTTAATGAGAGAAGCACTTTTCCAGAGCATATGAGGCATCAGAGGATCATACACAAGAAGGATAATGGCGACATGCGAGGGCTTGAGGGAGTCAAGCGAGATGCATTTTCGCTCAGCTGCTTTTTATTCCCTATTCTCAAAATGCTTTCCTCCAATATACCTTAACATGGAAAGAGGGAGCACTTTGGGTGCAGTTCCATGCAGTGAATGTGTAAAAAGAGAGAAAGAAAACCCCCTGATTCACTCACCTATTTTAATCTCTTTCTAATATCCTTTTGTCTTACATTTACAGAAGTATACAAAAGAAAACACACAAACACACTATAATGCAGTAATTCACCATTGTAAGAACTCCTTTGTGATTTCCTGCTCATCTGCATGGTGGGAATGACATGCAAATGTATTTGTTTGCTTGGAGAGGACATGGTAGGGGAGCGGTGAGGCATGAAAGCTGGTGCTGCACTATCCTCTGCCAGCTCAGTGGCACGCTCGGGGGCTTTGACCTTTTACTGTGTCGGTGTCATGGGGTGAGGGGGTTTAGAAATATATGCTTTTCTTTGACCAGGGGCAACCAAAAATCCACCAACTGTTTTCATTTCTTCTGTGTCCAGTACCTGCTGGAGCCAATGAAAAAGGCCCTCGAGGATTTAAAGTTATATTGGAATTTGAAGGTTGCTAAATGCAACTCACACTGCCGATGCATCTCAGTTAACAAGGCCAGTTAATGACTTGTCAGCTGGCAAAGGTTAATGCATGATGTATCAGTGGAGCAAAGGGTAATTTGTAATAGATACACCTTCTTAGGGGAAGGCATGCATGAATTCATATTCGATTAGCAGGAAGAGCCAAAGTGGAAATCCTTCCAAGAACCTTAGAAAATAAGTCAGCTTCTACATGTCAAATAGGTCCTTTATAATGATTGTAATGTTGCAATCAGCCTTTAAACTCCCATTATTAGCAACATTTATACCATAAACAGGGACTCGCTTAGATTCCACATTCTCAGAAAGAAAGTACAAAGCCTGCTGCCTAAAGAGTGCTTTCCTTTTAGAGCTAAACCTAAAGTGGATATTAAGAATTAAAGCTGAGGAGAAAAGTGTTGGAAACCATAGCGCTGGTCTTCACATATGTGCTGAGATATCGATGCTGTCGACTTAATGAAAGGAATCCTGTCAACGGGTCTGCTGCTAATAAGAACTGCGCTATCATAACTGCGGTGCCCCACAGGCTGCAAAACGTCAATGACAGCATTGTTACTTGAATAAGAAATATCCCTGTGAGCAGCATGGCTTGAGCCATCAAACTGTGATCACTTGTAGTCGCAGGCAGGGAATAGATAAACCAGAGCTGCAGCCCCTGACAAAGTGCTGACAGACGCCACTGCTTTGCTTCACCACACATCCCTGTGATTTGTCACCGCTGTGTCACTGCTTAATGTGGAAAAGAATTATGATTGACACATATCCTGGACAAAAAGGAACAACAAATAATTCTGGACAATTACTGAAAACACATTCATGACAAATACCGAGACCTGACTCACATTTGTTCATTAAGTCGTCTCTTTCATTGTCTGCCGTTCATCACAGCAAGAAAATAATACAGAAACAGAAGGTCAAGGATTTCTAGCCCTAAAATCACTTTTTTTTTCTATACATCCTTTCTGAGAGTTTCCTTATCTTGATCCCTTCAGAAAAAAATCTCAAACTTGGTCCCTTCTTGTAGCTTACCTACTTAGAGACAGCGCTGGCATTGTCTCCTCCGGCCACGCGTCCCCCTCGGTAAAGTCCTTCTCTGGAGGGCTGACACTGCTGGCTCTGTTAAGATTAGATTTGAATTTATGAAGATTGCCTTACCTGGTGCACTGCCGTAATCTATGCTGGAGTAGTAATTCACGTTTAGACTCTCATTTCCAATGCAGTCAAGAAGACCCATATTTCACAGTGACAGTGTAATCACAGGTCCACATTAAAAAGTCATTATTGTTTAAAATCGTCGGCCTGACTGAGAAAACACTGACTTTACTATTGTTGTTCTTCCCATTCACTTGGGTGTTTACCCAAGAACAGAGGCCGCTGTGATTTAAATGTGCGCTTACTGCCTTATTGATCACATGAGGTCTTGAACACACACCACTGGATAAAATCATTGTCTGTTGGCTCCACTTGAGCTTTTTTTTTCCTGATTAGCAGGTAATCTCAGTAACAAGCTTTGATCCATGTAGATTAGCAAAGGGATAAGTACAAACATGTTTGTTCTGATAGCTCAAATGTGCTATAATCCGTCTCTGCTTTATTGCCAAGTGGTTTTAGATGTGAAGGTTTTTGTGTGTTTTTGTGTGTTTATCTGTAATAATACCCAGCTTTGCTTAATGCTTGAGGTTATGTTATGTGGTTTATAAAGTAATGGATCCAATTACTTGTTTTACATCCCAGACACCAAAACAGCCAGCTTATTAAAACAGGCTTTTAATTATTTTTCATCACGTTGAGACTCTGTCTTGTTTTCCAGTTAGTAACTCTCACCAGATTTCGCCTGTAACTCCTGCCTCTCGTTGCATGAGATTTCAAGGTGCTAAGCTTTTCATCTTGATTTCATTGCGTGACAGAGGGAGGAGGGAGTCATTTCTTCCCTATAAGCTGCATAAGTCCTCAGGCATAGTGTTTTACAGTTGACAGATCAACACATGAGACTGGCTTTGATCCTGATGCTGGAGGTCCTAGTCACTGACTCTCTTTCAGTAACAGGTAAAATCAAAGAACAAAGAAACGTTAGACTCGGTTTATTTGATCACGACATTATTGTTCGTCTTTTGAAATCACTCTAAGGGATGTTAACTTATAGAAATTCAGTTGTTGTTAGAAATATTAATGGTAGTCAAGCAAATTTGATTAAATTAGTGATTGTAGTGTTGTTGTTGTTGTTAAACCTCTTTCTGACCTTATCAGGATACATTCACTGGTCCACCATTATTGACCTCCTTCTCCATTCAAGCTTTAATCAGCATGACTTCAGTGAGGATCAATAACTTCTTTTCATTTTTCACACTTTTCACATTTTTTTTACAAATCAATATATGCCTGATGGGTTGTTCTGCAGTCACCCCTCCATCCTCACACCAAGGATGACTAACACTGTCTTCATTTGGCTTTTCCTGTTCGTGTCAAAAATGCAAAGTGAAGTCATTTCTTCTCTTTTTTTCCCCTCTTCAAGAAATGTATTTAATACAAACCAAGGAAATTAAGAGTTCAGATTCAGTGTTAGAACTGAAATTGCTCTGTACTTATGTACAAGAGCGTTTACTTCCTCCTTGATCCATTTAAAGCCATTTAAAAAATGACCCAAGTGCTACGCATGTGTTATTTCAACAATAGAGGGGCAATGTGGTTTCTATGAAATGCATATCCAACCCCAAATCAATGGGGATTACAGAGCCTTTGTTAGTGCTGAAGCTTTGTTTTCCTTCAGATTTATGATCGTTGTGGGGAGCTGGCAGGAGCCTGTGTGATTACTGCTTACACACTGATTTATACCTCACTTTTAATTATCTGAGGGGGTCTACAGCTTGTGTGCCAATACATCCTTTCTTTTGGGACCCGGAGGAGGAAAAGGAGCCCTCTCTGGTTTCCGCCCCCTGCTTGTTCCCTCTTTCCGTCTCTGGTACGAAACTTAACCAGAGATGTGCTGCACCTCTGGCAGCGTCCCACTCCTCCCCAGAGTCAGGCAGACTGATGTCTCTGACATTCATACACAGTGTGGGATCTGAAAAGAGGCTTAAAGGAAATATGAAGCTGCTGTCCACTGGACATGTAACTGTGAATAACACTCTCCAAAGGCCTATAAATTTTATATTGTGAGAGTCACACAAACCACTTCTGTGAGCCCATCTTCTTTGTAAAAATACAATAGCCAGGTTTTATTCCAACAACAAGCTATTGATAAGGATACTAAGGATTTTGTTTAGACATGATTTAAGAAATCTATTAGATCCTAAACCCAGAAGATGATTGAATAAGAACACAATCAGTGACTGTTTTAGTCATAATAGATGTGTTTATCGTCTAATCCTCCATGTAATATATTATTTATGATGCTGGTGAGACACAAGTGCCATTTTGGTTAGAAGATGTACATTATGATACTAGAAAAAGAGAATCCAGAGACTTGGTCAACCATCTGTTTTTGAATGACACTGGGTTAAAACCAAGTAAAAAAAATAAGTTTGCAAAAGACCAAATACTGTGTTATATATTATTAGAGTAAATTACAATGAAATCTGTGATTTAACCAGAGGTGGCAAAAGTACATACTTTCTTTAATTAAGCAGAAGTACAGATACCTGTTAAAAATAGTCCAGTAAAAGTTGAAGTACTGAAGGAACCTTTTTACTCAAGTAAAAGTGAAAAAGTACAGGCTCTGAAATGTACTCAAAGTAAGAAAGTAAAAAGTAGCTTTTTGAAGGTCGGTTCTACTCTCCATTTTTGTTCAAAGGTAACTGAACATTGTGCTATATTAATATAATACAAAATATTAGTACATGAGATCACAAATATTGTTTGAATTTAAATTTAAATTCTAGTGAATGTACTTAGTTTGAATCTGTTATAGTGGACATAAGCAGTCAAAGGTCATTTTAAAACCAACTGTTTTCTGTTGTCTTTATTGCAGAGGGTGACTTTGCTGACACAACTAAATAGTAAAATGAGCACAGTCAGGGGTTTAAATGGGATTCAGTAAGTAGGGGAACCCTCAGTGTGAGGAAAACACTAACAGCTGCAGTAGATGTTCTTTATGTAAATGCTGTGATCAGATGACCTGCTGTTCTTTGTGGATTTACACAACTGAATTCAACAAGATGTTTCACAAACTGCACTGTTTCTACTGTCTTTATACTAGACAGTACGAAGTGAGTTAATTTACAAATCAGCAGCTTAAATGCAGTTTCATCACTGCTACACTTTGCAGGATGTTTCACAATATAATAGCACAAAACGTATCAAAATCCATCATATACAAAAGCCCGTCCTGTCTTTTCTTACATCTTTCTTCATCTCTGAGTGAAGTCAGCTCTCTTTCTTTTCTCTCCCTGTGAATTCAGCAGCTCGGCCTTTAGCTAGCAACACACTGGGCGACAAACTGCACATGAACAGTTTGTGTGTTTGCTGATGTTTGTTGAGCTGATAGAAACGTTGAATTTGAAATTACCTGCCACTTAAAAAACTGTCACTCCTTTCATCCTTTGTCCTCTTCCACAACCTCCACCGACTGCACCTCCCGAGTATAAAAGATGATACTGTTAACCCAAACAGTAGAGAGTACAGATATTTGTGTTAAACTGTAGGAAGTAAAAGTCGGAAAAAACAAATACTCAAGTAAAGTACAGATACCTGAAAATGCTACTTAAGTGAAGTAACGAAGTAAACTTATTAAAAGAATATGCAACCTCTTAAGAATGGTAAATCATGCTTCAGCAATCCACGCTGAATAACACGCAGTGCCCACAACATCCTTAAAATCGGTTAATGATGTTAAACATATCTTGTGATAATCAAACCTGACCAGCTTCAGTGCAGTTCACAGAGTAACATGCATTTAAGGAGGGCTGATTTCAAGCAGGACTGCTTTGTCTTTGTTAATTATTTTTAATGTCCATCATTATGAAGTCCCTTGAGGGATGAATCCCATCGTCTCTGTTTGAACTTAATATCAGCAGCCAGGCTGACTGTCCATTAATCCCTCTGTTGTCTCAAAGACGTGCTGAGACCAGCGACAGTCACGGGGCATTAATGAGCTCGAGTTGAAGATTTTATGCACATAAAAATAATACTAATAATAATAATTAACTGGTGCTCGTTTTGTTATTGATTAATTTTCTCAACTTAGGGTCACGGGGAGGCTGGAGCCAATCCTAGCTGTTACAGGACGCAGGTTGGCGACTTAAAACAGCGTTAACACAGATCAATATTCACACCCACGCCATAGTGTCACATGGTGGGTTTTATCTCATTTAACTGCAGTTTCAGTCACAAAGGAAATCAGGAATCTGAAGTTGAAGAGCAAAGCTAAAACCAAGAACATTTAGTCCAATTAAGAAAATATAATATAAATCCATCATGGCCTCTACTTTTAAGAAAAGGTGAAATTTTTAAGGCACAGGATGATTAAAGAAAAATGCTTTCATAGTTTTTGCTGTCTTTAAGTCACTTTTCAATCCTGGCTGCTCCTACCTGAGCCCTGAGCATATGCAGATGACGGGGAGTCGTGGATCTTGCATCGTCATGCGCATCTTTCTCATTTCCTTGCATGAGCCCTTCATCCCATTTCTTTTCTTTTCTCCTGGTTCCTCACCTCAGACCACTTCAATCCTGCTTAAAATTTCATAGCTGAAAATCAATGATGGGTATATCTCCTGATTAGATCTGTGTTCAAGGCTGTGTTCTGTGTGGGCAGGTGAGTCATTCAGGGGTCTCCTCCATATGGGGGGGTCTGTGATGAGATTTTTAAACAGGTGGCGCCCTGATTAGAGGAAAAGAACGTTATACCTCAGCAGAAATCTTTTGCACGTTCTGACCTTGAAAATTGGTTCAGATCACGTATCTTGGTGTCACTGTTCCTTGATGTCCACTCCTGTAGGTGTGTGTAAGAGGTTTGTGGTGAAGGTGTTGGGCAAAGGGGAATAGATGATGTCACATTGATGGATTATTCCTCTCATTGCTAGCTCCAGCGATTAGGTCAGCAGCCCAAGAGACAGCAACACGTCTTTGTGAAATGCTGATGCTAGACTTACTTACTGATTATAAGTCACTGCATCACTGCCAAGCAGATCTGTACACACTCACTGAGTTGCAGTGAATAATAGAATGACTCCACTCAGAGCAGGGGGGCAGCAGACCTCAGAGACCCAGGGTGGGGTTTTTTTTCAGTCAAATCTGAAGATGGCTCTGCGTGCTCAAAGCCCCTATTCTCTCAGCACATGCCTGACTCCTTTTTGTTTCCCTTTGTGAATGAGGAAGTGCGAGTGGCAACAAAGATGCACAAACCGCTCACACAATGTCATCCCTTTTCACAATAATGCTATTCCCCTCTTCCCAGCAGCCCGCTTTCATTTGTTCAGTAGTGAATTCTCTGGCTGTTAAACTGAGGGATTGACTGTGGTGCTTGTCAGGCTTTTATCTTTTGCCCTGATTCATTTTCATTCCCACTATGAAAGGGAGTACAGAGCGGCATCCGGTGCTATTATTTAGTCCGAGACAAGACGATCTTGCATCACAACCCCAACACGTATCATCTCATGTGAGTCATACCATTGTTTATCAAAGACGTTGCAACATTACTGTACTAAGAGAGATGATTGCACTAGAATTTTATGGACTATTATAGTGAGAGCGATGGAGCTGGTGACCACAGAGTAATGACATCCATCTACCCCCGCCGCTGGATTTAACAATACATAAATGTGATTACAGTAGGAAAATGGTTTATTCTTGTCGTATTACTGTAGGAGAATTGCACTATATTTTTCCTGTAATAATGTTTCTCCTACAAAAACAATTTTCTATAAAAAGACCATTTCATAAGTTAAGGGAGGGTTTTTCTTTGATGATGGTCATTTCCTGTTTCTGCTGTTTCCAGCAAGTTTTTATTGAAAGACCCAGTAGGATTTCCTGAAATGGCCACTTGACTTCTTAAATTGTTGTCATCAGCAAAATCGGTAGTTCCTTAGCAGTGCATCCTAGAAATGGTTTGCTTCCAGTGGTACATTTCTAAGCCGCAAAGTCGATCCCAGTATGAATGTGACTTTTCTGTTCCCGTAGCATTCTCGTGAAATGAACTATGACTCATCCAGGAGGTCATAAAATAACCCAGAACAACGTCTGAGGTACTGCAGGCCTCACTTGCCTCAGTCAAGGTCAAAGTTCATGATTCAACAATAATAAAGAGACTGGGCAAAAATGGCATCCATAGGAGAGTCGAACCACAAATGATCCAAAATAACGCAAAGGCTCATCTTGCATTTACCAAAAAAACATCCTGATGATCCCCAGGATTTTTGGGAATTCTGCTCTCAACCAGAAAATCCTGAAGGAATGTGTCCAGCCATCAGTTCATCCCCTATTGCTCAAGAACACTTAGACTATGCAGCAAGATTTTGATCTGAAAAAACACATTAGCAAGTCCACCTCTGAATGGCTCAAAACAAATTAAATTTAAGGTTGAATTGGCTGAATCAAAGCCCAGAGTTTAATCTAATGGAGATGTTTTTGGCAGACCAAAAACTAAAATCCTCCACTGTGGCTGAATTAAAACAGTTCTGCAAAGAAAAGTAAGCCAAAATTCCTCCTCAGTGATGTGAAATAGTTTTTCACAGCACTCCAACTTTTCTGAACAGAAAATAAAAGGATGCAGCGGAGAGGAACTGCGACTGTAGTAAAAGCCTCGTGTGTAGCACTGGGGCTGCGGCATCATAAAGATAAGAGACAGGTGTTTTCTTTGCTCTCCAGCCATGTGCCACAGTGTTGCCTTTTGTCTACACACACACACACACACATAGACTTCTTTGGATGGATGCATTTTATAGCTTACATCGCAGAGAAATACACTTCTATTTCGCCTGATTGCTGTTGCCTGCTGGGCAGTTATCATGCTATTGTCACTGTTACATTGGTGGAACTAATGGATCTGATAGAAGCGTGTTTGCCGAGCCCGGGACGATGCAGTTATGCATAGGTTTATGTGGCTTTGGTGCAGAGCTACACGTGTTCAATTTTCTAAATAAGTTATGACAAATTGTATAGCTGTTTTTTTTTTTCATAGAGCTGGGAAAAGGAAACAAGTTCATCATATATCTCCGTCATCGTGACACTGGTTCTATTTTATAATAAATATTGTATAAATTGACAAATCTCTGCAGTCACATGTGAAGGAAAGACACTGAGGATTTAATAAAGACTCTGCCACCCTCCGTGTTTAAAAGAAGGCACGTCTGCCCTCTTCAGGCTTGGAAAATAATTTGGAAATTAAAAAAATAACTGGGTAATGTAGATGATCCGATTCAACAATGTGTTCCCTGCAAATATCACAAAATCCAATTAACCCAACAGGTGTGGCAGGTGCAGCACTGGGTGTATCACAGCAGGTGTAGCTTTTTACCCCCATGTCTTATTTTTTCTTCCGTGGAAGCCCTGAAGGAGAATATCTAACTGAACTCACCAGGTAACTTATTTGCAATTAGATTTGTTTTATTTGCCCCATTTCTCCCAACCAGCATCTGTGGCTGCTGCTGGAGCCAATTACTACCACTAAAAAAAAAAAAAAAAAGTGCAAAGTAGAAATCTGGTTGTGTCGGGGTGTGAGTGTGTGAAGGAGAGAGAGAGACAGTGCATTTACAATTTGTGACAATTCCCATCCAGAGGCCAAGATTCTCTGGGGGACTCCCAGGAAATTACACCTTGCTCTCATATCATTCCATCTTTCCTGAGCCTGTTGAGCCACCCACTTCCTCACCACTTCCCCCCACCACCGCTACACCTGACACAGTTACTCCACTGCTATATGCCGGCAAAATGTTACAGCGGCCCAGTTTTTGAAAAGCCATTTCATTTTTCACTCTTGTCTGGGTCTTGCTGTAATGGGCTCCTCTCATTCCACATGGTTTCATCAGTAATACACATTCAGAGCAATACTTGCTGGCCTTCTGCGACCTCGGACAGTGGATGCAATTATGACAGGCCTAATGCCCTACCAAACTGCACTTCCAGTCTGCTTTTAGCAGAGCCCTGTGCTGTGCTGCATGTGCACTGTTCAGTTAACCAGCACGTGCAAGATCAAATTTAAAAATGACATCATTGTTGATCCAAATGAAAATTGAACATATGAATCCTTGCCAAATCTGAAATACATTCTTCATGATTTCCTACGGGCACGATTAGCAATAGTGAAAATGTTGCATTATTTTATTAATACACTTCAAAAAAGAATATGGGATGGATTTTGCACTTCTTCAATCTTTAGTGCACAATCAGGACAGAGATGTTTGTGTACGATACAGTTTCAAGAGGATGGATGCCAGGATCAGAAATGGGGACTTGCAAGATATTGTTCCCCACAGAGGGTTAAGCATAGGTTGTACTGAGCTTTCCCTTCTTTTTTCTAGTGCCAATGGGGACTAAAACAAGAGGCATGTTAAAGCCTAAAGCCCAGCAGGTGACCTGAAAGACAGATGTTTGGCTTTAGTGAACTGATCAAGTGAGAGGGACACCATGTTTTCCCAAGCCTGGTAATCCTTTGTAAAAAGGTAGAAAAGTGCTCCATCCTTCTCTGCATTACCGTATGACTTTTAGAAGCTTCCAACATTCGTTTTCTCCACTTGAGAGTGCATCATACATTGTCCCTTTATTCTAAAATTCCACTCATATATATGTACACTGTGGGGATGGACATGGGCAGCAACAACACAGGCTGTGGCATTTAAACCCTAAGTGTCCCACCAGCAGCCTGAACTGTTGATAGAAGGCAGGATTAATAATATGATGTTTTCTACAATAAATTCTGACCCGACCATCTGAATGTTACAGCAGAAATTGAGTCTTATCAGACTGGGCATGTTTTTCAATCTTCCCTTGTTCAAAAGTGTGAAGTTAGCCTCAGCTTTGTGTTCTTAGCTGACAGGAGTGCCACCTGGTGTGGTTTCCTGCTTTAGCCCATTTGCTTCAAGGTTCGACGTATTGTGTTTTCAGAGATTCTCTTCTGCATACCTTGGTTGCAATGAGCAGTTATGTGAGTTTATGATGTCTTCTCATCAGCTTGAAGATGACTGGTTATTCTCTTCTAACACCAACAAGGCATTTCCACCCATAAAACTCTGGATATTTTTTTTTTCAGACCATTCCCCTTAAAATGGCTGTATGGGAAATTTTCAGTAGATCAGTATTTTTTAAAATGCATAAATCAGCCTATCTTCAAAGCCAATTATATCACATTTTCTTCCCCATTCTGATGCTCAGTTTGAATGTCAGCTGCTTGTCTTGACTGTGTCTACATCCCTAAATGCACTAAGTTGATTTAATGTGATTGGCTGATTAGAATATTGCATTAATGAGCAGTTGAACAGGTGTACCTAACAAAGGGACCAGTGCGTGTATGTTTTCTGCTTCGGCTTTCCCATCAGCTTTGTTTGTACTTTGTATTCAGCTCTAATTAGCGACATGCTAAACACTTGCTAATTATCAGCCTGTTAACATTGTCTCTGGGAGTATGTCAGAATGAGCTCAAATCATCAGCATGCCCAAATAGCCTGTAGTTTCTGAAAGCTTAGCTGTGATTCTTTGCTTTTTCTTTTCCAGGAAAACCAAATACATCAGGCTGGATTAAAGGGTAATACGTATAAAAGATGCATGCTAACAACTTTGCAGCAAAATTGATTTATTGAGTTTGAACACTGGTGACCGTTTCAGCTGAGCTTTAAAAGTGATACACTGATGGAAAATAATGATGCAAACTTTACAGTTTAGAATAAAATTGACAATAAAACAGGGATGTAGAAATGCATGTAGGGTATGTATGTCACATCAGTGTTTAAATAATTAATGTGAGTTCATGGCTTCCTACATAGTATATCAACACATGGCATACAGGCTGACTCTTTCATTGGTTGTTCTGGATTCTCCATGACTATATGCTTCTACTGTGCCCTTCACCGTACAGCAGCAAGGCATTCGATTTATAGAAAGCAGCATGTGGTTGGGATACATCCTGTAGCGATAAAACCAATATTGCTACATAATTATCATAGATTTTTTTTTACAGTATAACCACTGCACTTCTCCTTGAGGGGAAACTGTCAGGATGTAGATGAATTAGGATTTTATTAAGCTACAGTAATACATTTCTCATATCTACTATTTTATTGTAGGTTGCCTCTATTGTCAAGAGAGCCTACAATAAAACACTAAACGCATCAGTGGTTGCATACTAATTTTAT
Source organism: Mchenga conophoros (assembly GCF_057382185.1). Classification (NCBI taxonomy): domain Eukaryota; kingdom Metazoa; phylum Chordata; class Actinopteri; order Cichliformes; family Cichlidae; genus Mchenga; species Mchenga conophoros. The sequence continues at coordinate 29,232,520 of NC_140544.1, read as the reverse complement.
GTGAAACACAAAGCATGTTGTCATGTTGTTTAGCATTAGCATTTTGCTTTATATTTGAGACTTCCAATAATCCAGACCTGCTGGAAAAATATAAGTAAGACGTTATATCTTCTGTGAATATAATATGTTTGTAAAGAAACAAAATATGGTATTAGATGAAAAGTTAAACTAAATTAACCCTTTAAAGCCAGTTGGAGCAGGCACGCTCCGTTTTGCGTAACTATTTTTAAATCCCGGTAGTTAGCGCAATTTTTTTTTTTTGTTGCATACGAAACCGGAAAAGTTGTACTTACATCTTATGCCATCAGCTAACCCTAACCCTAGGTCACGGTTTCCTTCCACATATGGCTTTGCAAAAATTGCATACAAAGCATTTGCAGCAACAAAAACACAATAATCCAGAAACACGCTTTGCCAATCCGATCAGCTGTTTGTAATACTTCCTACGTTGGAATAGACGTCAGCGCGAACTATCGCATGTCCGCCATTACCTGCGGACATGCGATAGTTCGAAACCGGGCAGGTAATGGCCTGGTTTTACCTTCAGGGCCTTATAAGCCTATACTGGTGTTTTTAAAAGTTATATTCTACTTTATGACTTTCTGTGTCGTTTCTGGGATGCTTAGAACTCATATTGCACTGCTGGAAATAGTTTATTTTGATGCATATGCTGTTTTTTTGCATTATAAAAATTATTTTTCGTTTTTCCTGCAGTATATAAAAATTGGTGTATTTCAGAAAAAAACTATGAAGACACTCAAAATAAATTTCCTGTGGTGGGAAACTATTTTTTGCAACTTTTTTGTATTTACAGTTTTGAGGGATAAACCTCTTAAATTTCTCTAACTAGAAATATATGTTAAAAAAACAAAAACAATTTTCAATTTTTTTGTAGTTTATTGCACTTTTTTGCAATTTATGTAATTACTATGCACTTAATGCATACATATCATTAAAATTTGGGCTATAATGGTTGTATTGATGTATAGTAACTTGAAATGCTCCCAAAAATGGCACTACAGCATGGGAAAAAAATATAATATAAGTTCTGGCGGACTTAGTTCTATGGTAGGTCTTAAAGGGTTAAAGTTGTACTCTGTTTGGATACCTTTACATAATTCGTTATGTTAGTTTCCTGATGTAAATACTTCCCTTTGCAACTGAAGTCATCAGTTTCCTTGAGCTCCCCTAAAATGTGTAATAGAAATGTTACAGTATACTTATGTTTGATAAATGATTATTTATCTTTCTACAGAAAGAGTGGTTCATAAATAGATGGGTACACTTCATCAGCTGGTCATTAAAACAAATATCAAATCAACTAAACAAACAGCAGCAGTTCAATGCATTTAGGCTTGTAGACAGGTCAAGATGAACTGCTGAAGTTCAAAACAAGCATCAAAATCTGGAAGAAAAGTGATTTAAGGGATTTTGAATGCAGCATGGTTGTTGTATATGTATATAATAATATTAGCACTTCAGAAACTTCTGATTTATTGTTCAAATATGGAGCAAACTCTCTGAGGAATGTTCCCAGCACCTTGCTAAATCTATGCCACAAAGAATTAATGCAGTTGTACCTGAGGAAAGAAGGGAACAATTAAGATTCCTAAATTGCTTCAAAGCCAATTACTGCTATGGCCAACTGAACTAGGTAATGGCTTACTTTTTAACCTGAGGAATTCCCCCAAAAATAAATGTTACACAAATTAAAAGGCTGCTCTGGATATTTATTTCAACTTTTATAGCTGGCACAAATCCACTACCAGCTGTTTCCAGCTAGCCATATGTTTTTCCTCGGCCGAATTTACTGCATGGAAGGTAATTCTGCAGTTTTAGTACATTTTACCTCTGCATTGTATAACACAAGCTCAGCAGTACATCGCAGCACTCACAGGCACAGCAGGTTAGTCTCTATGACTGCCTCTTTGCGGCCTGTCAGAATGAGCCATGGCAGAGAAGGTGGGATTGTCCCACCAGAGATGTATGCATCGGGAAGCTGTAAATCCTCCCCTGCCTTCCATTTGTTTACACCTTCTGTTTCCTGCCAAACAAACTACTAGATTTCCCGTGAGAGTTCCAGACCCACACGCAATGTCTTTAGTGGACACGGTTTTTACAGGCGTCACAGCCAGATGAAAACAGTTAAAACATCATTTTTTTAAAGGTCTGTTTGTTTGGAGCAGGGAGCATGGCTTCAGCTCAGTTAAGATATAGGAGGTGCTTTAAAATCGACATGTCGATGATTGCTGTCATTCCCCTTTGAGTAAACGACCTGATTCATTTCAACAACAAGCAATTATGTTCAGCTTTTATTCTAATCCATCTCCTTATCCGTACATCAAAACCTACAACACAGTGCAGGGAGTAGCTTTGAGACAGGGAAAAGAAATTACTGGGGAAATTTCGAGCTTAGAGGTAGCTTTGTTTCATAAAATCAAGTCCTTATTTATTGTCTGCTCCTCTGTTTTTTCTACTACTTTTTACTTTTTTTCATGTGGTTTTAGTTTGACAGTTTTTTGTAGCTTTTTTCTCTTCTATTTTTTAAATTATTTACTGTGTACTGTGTGCACACTTCCAATTTTTTATCATTTAACCAAGAATCCAAATTATGTCAAATCCCAACTGGATTCTGTTAATTAAGTGCCCTGAAATTTCACCCCAAGCTCCTTTCCCTATTATTTTGCAGTGGTTTGAAATTGTTTAACTGGAGCCACCACTAGACTAAACAGTGCTGGTGTGTGAGTCTGCACCTAATATTTGAGTTTTATGTCTCTGTGCCAGAATGTTTTATTAACGTGGTACCTCACAGAGGAGTTGACGTATTTCACCAGTGAAGGACGTGACCCTGGCTGTTTATTTCCCATGATGAAATTGTCCAGAGGTTGATGACTCTGTAAATAAGCAGTTCGTGGAGCGGCAGCTCTTGGCTTTCGGTGACCAATTTAATTATTATTGTTTAATCAACACAGGGCAGATCAGGTGTAGATCTCCCACAATTTTTTTTAATGTTACAGTTCAAAGAGACATGAGCACTGCCTCTGTGCCTTGGTTGTCTTATATGCTCTTGGTTCCCAAGCTTGGAAGTACCTCCAATGACTCTTGGCTGCTGAGTGGGCGCTTGTGAATTTTCCCATGATCCACAATTAATATACACTTCCATTTTAGTGTACAAATAGTAAAGTGAATTAAGGCAACTTTTTGTTTCGAGCATAATGTTTTTTTATACTAATGTGCAAAATGAGCTACCCCTCATTTCTTTATGTTTTCCTTCCAAGGAGCCAGACTCTTGTTACTCTTTTTAATCAGTTTTTACTAACAGTTCTCCGGCTTTTGAAAGTTTTTCTTTGTACTTTCTTTGTCTGCTTTTTCTCTCATTTCAATTCAGTCCTTGTACCTGACCATTTACAGAAATTTCTTTTATTAAGCCACTTTACACTGACCTGTGAATGATTCAAGACTAAAAAAGGCACCTAACTAAAGGGATGAACCAGTGTTGTGTCCACACATAAGAGAATACAAAGAACCAATTTTCCATCCATCCATTCGCTTCCGCTTATCCTTCTCAGTGTTGCGGGGGGCGCTGGAGCCTATCCCAGCAGTCATAGGGCGAGAGGTGGGGTACACCCTGGACAGGTTGCCAGTCTGTCGCAGGGCCAACACACAGGGACAGACAACCATTCACACTCACATTCACTCCCGCATTCACACCTATGGGCAATTTAGATTTTTCAATTAACCTATCCCCACAAATCGGGGACCAATTTTACATTGTATCTTAAATGTATTTATTACTAGAGGCCTGTTGGAAAAAAAACACACTATTTGTTTCTGTATTTTTAGTTGAATCAACAAAAAAATGACAAAGATAACGATTTTACAGGCATATTTTGAAGGTGATTCCCACAAAAGAGTTAGCTAAAACGTGATGTGCAGTTTATTCTTAAAAATCTGAGGAAACCGAGCAAGTGAAGGACAAAATGGGCAGATGAACAGTAACTGAAAGTCATGTCTTTATGAATCTAAAAAGTCTGGCCCTTCACTTTCTCCATCTGCTTACTGAAGCCTCATCAGAAATGGCCTCAGTGAAAGGATGGTTTTCAAGAAGTTATTCTTAAGGAAGGAACGAAGGAGAAAGTGAGGTCAGTATGCACAGAGGAGCTCAGGAGAGAGTTACAACAGAGAGGGTCTAAAGGCTCTGTTATGGTTTGGGGCTTTGCTGGCACGGTCATTGGAATTATAAATGCAGAAAAGTGCCATCTGATTTGCAACAGCTTCGTTTCTCAGCATGACAATGATCCCAGTGATCCTCTGCTTATATTAACACCACTGCAGAGGTTGTTGGTTCACTTGTATATCAAAGCATATTATTTTTGATCATAATCCTGTCTCAAAGTTGTCAAGTCTGCACGTCTGCACCCAAATAAAAAAATTCTGCTCTCTCCATTCCATTAAAAGATCATGTCATCAGTGTCTTGCAAACCCAATTAACCTCCATAAGGAGAGCTGGCCATTGAGAATTTAATCAAATACTGCCAATTAATGGACATCTTGTGGTAGGAGCTGTCTGTTAATACCAGAACAGCTGAAAACTGGGCAATAACACAGTAACAGGAAGCCTGGTTTCAATAGCTTTCATTAGTGATTTTCTTCTTGTTCCTCCATACATTTAGAAAATCCATTTTTATGATCATCTCATCATTTCAGTGTCATTATCTGAAAATATCTTCATGAGCACATTCAGTGGCAGGTTTAAGAGTGCAAGAATATAAACTCTTTTATTCTCTGGGGTTCTGTTACTATAACACTGCATGTTCATAGTTGACTATATCAGCCATATCACAATGCTGTGTCAGCACTGCCTATAGATTCACTGTATGGTCAATCTATAAAGTCCTCTGTCCTCCCGCACATGCAGCTGTTAGGAATTGTGTTGCAAAGGGAGAAATTAAAGGGCCAAGAAAATGGGAATCTATAAACGTATTATACCCTGTTGTTAATGGAAATGTCATCAGCAGAAATCTCACAGCTCTACTGAGTGATGAGCCAATTTCCCCGAGTCTTTCTAAACCACTCGCATGTAAAATGGCTGGAAATGACCAGGATTAACTATGTACAGTAGCACCAGTTTGCCACCAAAAACAAAACGACCAAATTTTCCAACCAATTAAATTTAAAGGCCTTTTATCCCAGTTTTGAATGGACTACAATAAAAAAGGGAAGTCTGGAATGAAAGTGGAGCGCTTCTCTTGAAGGATGGATAATGACACATAAACATTTACTGTGTTTGGTCACTCCCTGCTGGTCACTCGCCTTCTCTGCCCTTCCATAACAACCCCTTATTCCAGATGAAGTGGGGAGTGTTTCTCTGGAGCTGCCTGCATCAGTGGTTGATTGACCATGACACTGAGCTCCTCTTGTGGCAGAGGATAAGATAAATCGTACACGAGGAGCTCACTACATTAAAGTTTCCTCAGCGCTATATTAAAACAGGATTAAAACAGTTGATGTTCCCTTTTTTTATGCAAAAAAAGTTCAAATGCACATAAAAATTTTGCAAAGGTTTTGCATGGACTTTTTTTACTGCCTGGCCAACTTTCAGAAATCTAAGTGGAGAAGTGGAACAAAAACAACCCATTCATTTTTTGCGTTTTGGGATCATAAATCAGCCCTCTCCGAGGGCCTTTTTAGTTCCTTTGTAACCGACTTTATATAATATGCAAAAAGAAAGTGATCCTTCAATCAGGATGTTCATAATGTAGTATCACACACAAGTTTTGGTTTCACTATTAAGTCATTCTCTCTGACTCAGTTTCTAATAGAGAAAACTGAACACAGTACAGCCATCACCACTCTGTAGTATCCCTATTAGGTTCCCAGATTCATGTTTAGACTCTTGTCTGTGCTCAAGTGCTCTTCTCACATGTCTCATATTGAGAAAATTGTTAGATTAAAGTGTTGCTATGAAAGCCTCCCAGACCTCACCATTATTTTTTCCCCTTAAGTGGAGAAAACATCTATTTGCAAGCACTTGATGGACTAACCCACACCTGCATGATTATGCGGGAAGAAAGGGGGAACATGGGACACTGATAAATGATTAAATGGCAAGCAGAAACAAAATCAGCGAGGCTGCAGGTGACTTCTTAACACAGGTGGCAGGTAGGCTGTTTTCAATCACCTGTTTCACGACACCACAAAACCTTTAAAAGGATTGCTACCATTATGCTCATGTCAGCTGATGCAGAGTAAATGTGGCATTCACATTCTAAAATAAGTCCATGAGTCCAATATCACAGTATTTCTAACTGCATCTTAGCTGATTTGCATCTGTAGCATGCCCAGCGCAGCTCTGAATTGTGCTGGTGTAGCTAACAGAAAAAGAAAATGCTTTAAGTGCTTGTTGGTTGAGACACTGTAAACAGCATGACTATGCAGCCTCAAACAGTTGGTTTGAATTAAAGCTACAGTGGGGCAAAAAAGTATTTAGTCAGCCACCGATTGTGCAAGTTCCCCCACTTAAAATGATGACAGAGGTCAGTAATTTGCACCAGAGGTACACTTCAACTGTGAGAGACAGAATGTGAAAAACAAATCCATGAATCCACATGGTAGGATTTGTAAAGAATTTATTCGTAAATCAGGGTGGAAAATAAGTATTTGGTCAATAACAAAAATACAACTCAATACTTTGTAACATAACCTTTGTTGGCAATAACAGAGGTCAAACGTTTACTATAGGTCTTTACCAGGTTTGCACACACAGTAGCTGGTATTTTGGCCCATTCCTCCATGCAGATCTTCTCGAGAGCAGTGATGTTTTGGGGCTGTCGCCGAGCAACACGGACTTTCAACTCCCGCCACAGATTTTCTATGGAGTTGAGGTCTGGAGACTGGCTAGGCCACTCCAGGACTTTCAAATGCTTCTTACGGAGCCACTCCTTTGTTGCCCGGGCGGTGTGTTTTGGATCATTGTCATGTTGGAAGACCCAGCCTCGTTTCATCTTCAAAGTTCTCACTGATGGAAGGAGGTTTTGGCTCAAAATCTCACGATACATGGCCCCATTCATTCTGTCCTTAACACGGATCAGTCGTCCTGTCCCCTTGGCAGAAAAACAGCCCCATAGCATGATGTTTCCACCCCCATGCTTCACAGTAGGTATGGTGTTCTTGGGATGCAACTCGGTATTCTTCTTCCTCCAAACACGACGAGTTGAGTTTATACCAAAAAGTTCTACTTTGGTTTCATCTGACCACATGACATTCTCCCAATCCTCTGCTGTATCATCCATGTGCTCTCTGGCAAACTTCAGACGGGCCTGGACATGCACTGGCTTCAGCAGCGGAACACGTCTGGCACTGCGGGATTTGATTCCCTGCCGTTGTAGTGTGTTACTGATGGTGACCTTTGTTACTTTGGTCCCAGCTCTCTGCAGGTCATTCACCAGGTCCCCCCGTGTGGTTCTGGGATCTTTGCTCACCGTTCTCATGATCATTTTGACCCCACGGGATGAGATCTTGCGTGGAGCCCCAGATCGAGGGAGATTATCAGTGGTCTTGTATGTCTTCCATTTTCTGATGATTGCTCCCACAGTTGATTTTTTCACACCAAGCTGCTTGCCTATTGTAGATTCACTCTTCCCAGTCTGGTGCAGGTCTACAATACTTTTCCTGGTGTCCTTCGAAAGCTCTTTGGTCTTGGCCATGGCGGAGTTTGGAGTCTGACTGTTTGAGGCTGTGGACAGGTGTCTTTTATACAGATGATGAGTTCAAACAGGTGCCATTCATACAGGTAACGAGTGGGGGACAGAAAAGCTTCTTACAGAAGACGTTACAGGTCTGTGAGAGCCAGAGATTTTCCTTGTTTGGGGTGACCAAATACTTATTTTCCACCCTAATTTACGAATAAATTCTTTACAAATCCTACCATGTGGATTCATGGATTTTTTTTCACATTCTGTCTCTCACAGTTGAAGTGTACCTCTGGTGCAAATTACTGACCTCTGTCATCATTTTAAGTGGGGGAACTTGCACAATCAATCGGTGGCTGACTAAATACTTTTTTGCCCCACTGTATGTTAATGAAGTGTGGCAGAGATCCCGTGATTGTCTGCATCATCGTATCCCAGATAAAATGAGTAAGCTGTGAGTGTCGTTAGTCCTGTCTCATCCTCTGACATCATGTTTTGTAAGCATTTAATTGAGACCTAAGACAAAAGCTAACAGAAAAAAAGAGGAGACAGCTTTGAGGAAAGCCACGTTCCTATATGTGATAAATCAAGAGGCCTTATTAGACTGAACAAGTGGGAGTCGACGACATCTCAAACAGCCAGCAGTCACATCATAGCTGTTGTCACATGTGAATTGCAGTGTCACTTAAATTTATTAAGAAGTCAATGTAGTCTTCTGTCGCTGGCTGTTGTCAGTAATTTACCTCCCACACAGACAAAACAAGCCTTCACTTTTTCTTTTTGCAGACAGATGCTGTGGGCTGTGAATAAGCAAGGAGGGCCAGGAGACATGTGTGCCTTCAGATGATTGCACACATGTCTCCTGGCCCAGATTTTTGTTTTCTATCTTGACTGGTGTTGTAAAAAGATTGATGAATAAAGACATCACTCTAATATTTGAATGTTCTTTGTTTGTCTCAAAAGATCAGAGACGGACAGCAGGGATCACTCACACTGTAAAAATATATGTAGATTTGAGCAGATTTGGTCACCCTTTTCTGCAAAGCTTCATCAGAAGTGTGTGTTGAGTGTGTGAGATTCCTTTACATCTGTGGATTGTCCACTAGGGGTTGCAAGAGTAGAGCAAAAGATAATGAGCTCACCAGAGATGCCATATAAGGCGATTCCTTTTAATCAAGAATTCTTAATGAAGTGATTTTAATACACTGTGACAGAGACGAGTCATTACAAACCAAGTTAAGAGGTTCCTTTCATTAAGATTTTAAGATAAGCTATGTTATTAGTCTTGACTGAATGTGTAACATGTGTGACTTTTTCACAGTAACCAGTTATGATCGTTTAGGCGATAATATCGCAGCCATACTTCCTAGTTTTCTTCTCCTAAATGAATGTTGCCCTTTGTTGCAAGGCACAGTTGGAGCGAGACCTGATCAAAAAGAAATCTGTGTTAAATGATGTATAGATGTGTCAGAATCTTAGCAGGGGGATTTGCGTTACTTTGTTTACCTGGACAGTGTTTGTCAGTAAAAGTCACTGGGTCAGATAATTGAGTAAAAAGAGACAGATGGTGGCAGCGTTTACTGCTGATTACATGGAGGTCATAAACTGCCTTTCAGTAGCTGGGGGTGTCAGGACCAAGCCTATTAAACTGCCAGAGCCTGAGTCTTTGAGGGATGCTGGTGCACCAGTGGGAAAGTGGATGGGTTTAAACAGACCACAGGAATCAAGAACAGAGCATAATATTTATATCTTTAAAAAGGGATGCAAGGTTTCATATTGGATGTGGTGTTTTGTGCAAGCTTGCAGTCCTGCAGGATATCTTGGTGGCCTCATGTCAAGAAGAATACTTAGTGTTGGCTTCATATCTTTGGACTTGGCATACCGTAGCTTGGGATGTAGCTGCTGTCACTCATACAGAGGAATATATTCCATATCAGAGACCTCTAGGCTATAGCAAAATTGCATAGAGTAGCTGTATGTGCACAATGCGGGAAATATAAATAGTATATGCTGATGTAGGGTCATGCGCAGTGTTGAGAAATGACGGGAGGACACAAGAGCAGCAATGTTCCCCTGCAAACCTGCTGGACAAAGCAAAATGTGTTAATCTAGCAAATACTCTTTTTAATAGCGAAAGATTTTCTCATTACATTAAGTCGTGCAGAGAAAAGTTCAAGTATGCATGAGGCAGAGAAACTAAGACTAAGGTTTCCAGTATTAAAGTAAAGGATGCATTGATTTTAATCTGCTGATAATTAACAGTAAAGTTCATCATTTCATACCAAATTGCACACTTGTGTACTGAGGGAGTGCGGTGATATATAAACCAGTCCAACCTGCAAAACACTGCAAATGTGCATTACACAAACCATTAACACTAATTTAATATACCAAAGTTTACTGCTCTGCAATAACCTGCAGAAGTTAAATTTATATCTGTGAATGACAGTTTCATTCCACTCTGCAGTCTGCTGCTCGCTATCTCTTTACATTAGTGTGGTGTATTGGTGTCCCTGGGCAGTGGGGGCTGTGTTTGCTGATCATACTGATGTATAGGTCTACCAACTCCACGGGACAGGCAATCAATATTCCAATAACAGGTAGATTTCCATTCTCACCCTGCGGACTAGTGACCATCAATCTATATCTATGTCAAAACAATTGTAAATAAAAGATCTGTGTTTCTGCGTTGGGAGCAAGTCAAAAGAGTTAATTGTCCAACAGCATCCCAGCCAACATGCAAAATGCAAGACAGCAGTTGTACAGACATCACATGCATGGTATATAGAAGTGTGAGTTTTTTATGATGTCAACTTTGCATATCAGTTTTATGGTGATTTATATTTTATAACTACTGTTTTATGACGTATTTGCAAGAGCATCAACTGTTTAAATATTGTTTCTCTCATCAGTTGATTTCAGTGTAGTGGGCATTACCCAGGCTGAGGGCTTCCAGATCATTTAACGATGATGGAGTTTTTTCATGGTTGGAAAAACACAGTATTTTTGAAAGGATTGTTCTCTATGTTTTGGGTGGGCTTCCAGTTGCATAGTTGCCCCAATAGATAAAGATCCAGTCCCTTCACAGTTCAGTGTGTCGTTTCAGTTTGGCTGGCCTGCAGTTTTGAAATGGAGATCCACACTCTCTGCCAGTGGCCTTCCAACTCACTCATATCAGAAGCTTTGCTTACTGTCTAACTGCATTATGGCTGTGCAGCAGGATGGTAGAGCAAGCACAATTACGTGTCTGTTTTATCCAGGTCTCTGGGCAGGAAGGAGATAAGTTGGCCTGCATCAGCATAATGTCACCTCACAGCTTATAGATAAATTTGCGCTGTTCACAGTTCGACACCTGACCCGAAGTGCGAGTTTAATGCCTTCTCATCTCCCATTCCCCAGCTTTACTAACCATTAAAATCCCATCTTGCTTAGCAAGGTGCATTGGACACTAATGGAGACTGACTCTGCCCATTTGCCTTGTTGTACACCATTCATTTCCTCCTCCTGCCAAGCTTATGACCAAATGGACTGACAGTAGGGATGCTGCTCTCAGAGTCATGATCTTCTATATGATCCAGCAATCAAGATATGGCCATATCACTCATCTCTACATCCCGTCCATTCCTGTTGGCACAGGTTTGCCTCGGATTAGTGTTGAGTGTTAAGGTAAGTGAGCAAACATCCGCAGGAGGCGCTCCTCCTGAATAAATATTTGTTGTCCTTGTTTGGATAGTGAGTCTTTTCTCTTATATGGCTATTTCTAATGATCCTGTGTTTTTCTCTGCGGTTTTCTTTCCGTTACAGAATTGTGCTTGGTTGCACTGTATTCCAAAAACATGCTAACACAGCATTTGGTGAATAATTCTTATGTATGTCTCATTTATAAATCATGAGCAGGGCAGTAAGAATCAAAATTTCCTCATACTGTTAATATGCATAATGTACTGCACACAGCACAGTATCAGAGGAAAAAAAGGGGTTCTCACAAAAGTGAATCGAATTATATGCAATATTTAAAGCTGTAGTAGATAATATACATGTGCCACTATGTTTGCTTTTCATCATCAAAACATAAACCTTTGCAGTTTCCCTGTTCGAGGATTGGAGAGAGACTCAATGTGCTCAGCAGACTCTGGAGGAGCTACTGTACATGTTTAGAGCAGGGATTGGCTGAGAGCGCTGTCACTCAAACAGCAAATACTCTCCAACTTCCTCTGTCCTCCTTTCCTGGTGCAGCCTAGGAGGAGGGAGGGGAATGAATCTTTTCTGTGTGAGTCGCCAGTGCTCCCTCAGACTGCTCCTTACAACCTGTCCTTGACTTACTGTGCACAGACGAGACTGAGAGGAAGCTGCACTGCTCCCTCCTCCTCCTGTCACATTCCTGTTTTGATTCATGTGAGCGGCAGCGGTCTGAAAACATTTCACTGTGTGGCTGCTTCTTTCTACCTGTGGTGCTTCAGCAGACTGGTGAAGGGAGGAACGCTCGTCCTCGGCCGGTGGAGCTCTGATGGGAGGCAGCGCTGACTCTGGCTGGGACTGGGGATGCTGAACGGAGGGAGGGAGGGCCTGTTTGAGCTGGGACAGCAGCTCCAGCAGCAGGGGGAGTACCAGGCCGCCCTCCACTGCTTCCTCAGCTGCCTGCTGGGACTGACTCATGTGCAGAACTTCACCTCTCTGCCCAACTGCTTACACCAGGTGAGCCAGATGGGAACTGGATATACTCACACCCACAAAATGTCACACAGCCATAGATTCTGTCTTTCTGTGTGTCTTTCTCTTCCACATGTGCCAGCATGAATTCACGTGTGTGTTACCTACATCTACACATTTTTTGCCCTACCATGTATTTGCACAGCTGTCCAAACACATGTGCATCACTTCTCCTTTTGAGCGTCATAAATTAGCAAACATCACAACACAAAGGACACATTCAGTATATTCAATGTCAAACCTGACAGCACAGTTCATCATGGGTCTCTGTGTTGACACTGTAAAATCATTCGGTCTCGTAGAACTGATGATGTGCATGCTGCTATTAGCGGTGCTGAGTTCAAGCCTAATGTATTCCATAGAAACAGTGGCACTGTTTATGGTAATAGCGTAGTATCCCGTTAATATTTCCCCCATGGTGTGTGGGCTATGCGTGAGATCAGAGGCATTATGTTTGGGCTCTGTGCAGCCAAGGCCAAAGTCTTAGCAGATTAAACACTGGGGTTGCTTTAGAAGACCCTCCCACAAAGGTAGAGCTACAGTTTTAACCGTCTTTGCTTGTGCCTGAAGGAATGTCCCTGATGTCAAAACATAGCCTTTACTCCACAACTTTGGAATGCATGGCATGATGTTGACCAGCCCAACAGTGCTGTGAGGAGAGCACAATTATTTGTTTTGACAGCTCGTGACATCATGCATACGCCTACCCGTCTGTGATGTTGGAAGTGAATTATTTAATATTTAACTACGTCCCTTGGTTGTTTTTTATGCTTTACAGATTGCAGAACTCTTCATCACTGAAAAGAATTGTATCCTTTACTAACAAAAGAGGAAAAGCTGATCTGACACTTTTTCTGCCCCTGTCCTTTAAGCCTCTAGCAAGCAGCTAACTATAAAACTAGCTCTTCGACTCTGTAAACCTGTTGTGTAAAGGCTTGTCACTGAGGCAAGCTTGGCAAATTCCACCACAATGAACCGTGTAGACCCTTTATAGAAAGCAATGTAAAGCAGAGAGGATGAGGGGATGTCTTTGAGGCATTTGTCCCCAAATGCCTCATGTTTTGTGTGGAGCCCAGGTTGTGTGTCTGTCTCTTAAGAGGATTTGTAGGCTCTTATCTCCACACAACAGAGTGGGAAAGCACTAATTAACCCGTATCTGCGCTGACTAGCCTGTGCATTGCCACTTCACTGCTTCTATAAACTATAGCTGTAAAGGACAGAGAGATAATAGAGAGGTGTTATGTTTCAGGATATATTACCTCCATGGCTCCTCTCTCTGTTACTGAGACACTCCAACACTTTACTTGCCAGCTCAGGTTATCTACCTCAGCAGGGCTCTAGCGCTCACTGTCCATTTTCCAAAATAGGTCAATTTGCTGAGCTTCATTTTGTCAATAGCCATTACAGTTCGCCCCTCTCAGCATGGAAAGGTATCTACTTACAAGGGTCATCTTCCAAGATGGGGTTAAATTTTTTTAGCATACGATACACTCTTTCCTGAAGTCAGTAAGAGTAGCGTGTGGTGTCATGTCAGATTTGGCTATTTTATTATGCAACGCATATTGTTTTGGTTTAATGTGAAATTACAAGCATTGCAGGTCAGATACAGACTGAAATAGTTTGCATAAGAATGAAAAAGGGTTATTGCAGTCACGAAAACAACGCTTCGAGATTGACCCATTTTTGCCGTTTAACTTGCTTCCAACCTTTCAGTTCTTTTAGTATTTTTCATGATAATCACAGAAGCTGAAGCAGTGATGTTTTGGTGCATTTGTGAATACCCTCTGGGGAGGTGAGGTGAGGGGTCAGTCTGCTCAAACTGGGAGCAGGATGTGGGAACTTTTTAGTGTCACGCAAATGCTGTATGAGAACAGGATTGGCAGCGTCTTCTCATGTGTTATTTCTAACCAAAAGCATGATAAGAAAACCAATGAGTCCAGACAAATAAACTATATTAGTTGCACTTGATAGTCATAGTACCAGTGCAATGACTGCTTAAGGCTTGATGTGTTGTTATCAGAGCTGGAACCGTCCACAAATGACCTTTATTCAAAGCCAAAAGCTGTTTTAGCTCATGAGTGTTACTGATATGTGTTTCATGGAAAGAAAACTGCGTGGCACACGCGGACTTTAACTTCCAATAAAGGTGGATTTCGGATAAAGATGCAGTTATATCCCGATTTCAGATTTCTGAAGTACAATTAGTTAAGTTATATCTAATTAAGTCACGTTTCAAGTTTCTTAGGTGTACTATTCCACAGCAAATTCCAATTTCCTCCCTACTAAAATAGGTTGTACACTTGAGGTGAGCACACGTGTGATCAGATGCCTTTGAAGGTTCCAGAGTTTTGGAGTGTAGTCCAATTACAGTTTCAGAGAGGGTGTGGATGAGAGAATGGAGGTCATTCCCAGGAGAGCATTGTGTGAGGTTCCTGTTGTTGCATTGTTATAGTCCAGGCTGACTAAAAATAGCAGACAGAAGTAGCGCTGTGACCTTTGGTGACGGCTGTTCCCCTCATCCTCCCTCACAGATGGTCTGGCTAAACAGGTGACTCCCAGGAGCGGTGACAGGTATTTCTAACCATCTTGTAATAGAGCTCTAAGCTTGCTCAAAAATGTGATCAAAGCAAAAGCAGTACAACAGTCATCCTTTTCCAGTGACTTATAAAAGTGCTCAGTTTTTCTTCTGTACAGCACATTAAATTATTTAAAAGCACTTCCTCTAAAAGCATTTCAACATTCATCCATCACCATTCCTCATCCTGTTACTAATCAGCTCAGGAGTACACGTTTTCTTGCATTTCTTACATCTTAGATCTTGTTTTGTTTTAATTGTAGTGGGTCTTTGTCTCTCGGGCAAATACGGTACTGTGCAGAAGTCTTGAGCCACACCATGTTTCTTTATATTTTGCCAGGAAAATGGGAATTAGTTGCACAAGTTCATTGAAACATGTGCAAACGTGTTTCCCGATGGATCTGCGTTGTGTCTAAATCTGTCTGTATTATCTGTGTTCATACTTTCATCAGTTTTGACAAGATCCCCAACACAACTGACTTAAAGATACAATTTAAAATTGCTCCTTTGCTAATCTGTCTGTTCTGTGTAGACACGACACTGTTTTATCCCCCGAATGAGTCATACTTCAGTGTTAAGTGGGTTAACAAAGAAACAAGGAAAAAAACTGGACAGGAAATGAGTGAAAAACAGCCAATGTCCAAAGATGAACTTTGTGAAGATTTTTCAGAAAGACTGGGGCACTGTGCTCATATATATTATGAAAAGCATTATAGGATTTATTGGCATGTAGCGTCACAGCAGAGCTGAAAAGAGGCACACATGAGAAATCTGGTGTTAAGTCGGACATTTAAACAAGCACGCCTGAGTTTATTTTAAGCCTTCTCCGTCCCAATTGGTCTTTAAACTCACCTGACAAACATCAACGGTGTCGTTTTACAGTGGAACAAAAACCAAGTGCATGGAATGTTTCAAGCGAGCTATTTTTAGGACGCTTAAAATAGAGTCTTTTCATGGAAACAAAAACCTGCCAAATCAGATCAGTCCAAAACATCATGTACAAAAAATATACACAAAAACGACAAAGGAAGGCAATACAACAGAGATATGAGTCGTTATGTGGCATGTCTATATTATCAGACTGAATGTCTGACATGTTTTGGCTCACAAAACCACAAAAACAGCAGGCAGAGTGACTGACCTCTAATCTAATGTGTCCTGGAGTACTGTATGCTGTGTTTGCCCGTGAGGTGAAAAAAGTGTGTTGTCTATGAGCTGTGCAGCAGAGACTGTTTTTAACTTAAGCAGCTGCCTGTAATCCCTCTGATATCCGAGACTGATCCTTCACCCATATAAATAGATGGGAAGGCCCTCCAGTTCATACAGGCTGAAAAAATGTTCTATGAAGTGGCATTGATCGAGCTCACCGCTCTTCAGGGGAGCACAGGCAAGTACTTTTCATGTTATGCTATCAAGGAGTACTTCTGGGAATATGTGTGAAAACACATAGCATGTCCTATAGAGCGTGCACTTTGAATCCGTGTGGTTTTGGCATGTCCTCGTGATTTCTTAGAATTTCGATTTCTCCGAAAACCACGACATCTGGCAGTACTCTGGTGTAAAATAAATACACAACTCTTTCAGCGAATTGCTGAACGTTTTCCGAGAGTCTTGTGTTCACTGCACAAAATTTGTCATCAGGTTTGTCCGTAGCTCAGTATAACTGCGGTTTCACTTGGATTTGAGTGGATCAGTTACTTTTAAAGGCATTTTTCTGGTGATTAAAACAGTTAATCAACACATTGTTATTTTTCTTCATCAATTTTACTTTTGTAAAAATGAAGGAATACTTTTTTCTTGTTGTTGTTCAGGCAATATGACATCGCATTTTACCCAACTCCATCTTTGTTTACAATATACCCGGTCGAGCTTTATGCGAGCATTCACAGCAAGGCTGCTCATTCATCACCTGCTGCTGCCGCTGCTCCAGACGCCTGCCTCTCTGTCTGCTGCTGAGGCAGCAGCGCAGTGTAGCATGGGCACAGTGGAGATCAGGGATGGAGTAGAAGACAAATGGCCACAGTTTCTCATTACGAGCTGTGTGTCACTACAGAATACTGAAGCCCCTGATTCAGCACTCATTCAGATTGGATGCTGGACTTCTCTGGGGGCAGAGCTGGCACTATAGCTACAGCTTACAGCTTTCTTTTCCTCCCCAGTGCTTTCAAAATGTGCCCTTTCCTCTTTTCTCTGTTTCCCCCAATGTAATTGTCATTTTGTCGGTTTTGTAATGCAGACTAATGTCTTTACCTCTTACAATGATTTATTTGCATTTAGATGTGGCGTGGATTGCAAGCCAAGCATCTTCTATGTGTGTGCTCTGTGTGTTCAGTACTTGCATGATGTTTGTGGTGTGTCACTCTGCGTGCGTCTCAATGCTCCAGGGGGTGTGGCGAGTGTGTTGTTTGACTCCCTTATCTGCTCCCTCCTGCCCTTATCTCTTGTGTCTCCAGTCCTCAGTTGGCTCCTCTTTATTGTTCCGGCTTCAAGTCCACAGCAGTGCCAGACAAGTTGATACAGACAGATACCCGGCTTTCGGGGAGATTAATTTTTTGTTAAACTCTTCAGTGGAAGAGGAGGGTAGCGAGGAGCAAGGTTAGCTCAAAAGAGCGTTGTCGGGTCGTGATTCCATGCCCTGTGTTTGTGTAACAGGGCCTCAAGAGGAGGCTCCGCTGGGCTCCGCGGGATGGACAACCCCAGAGGAACTTTCAGAGCAGGCCTCCCAGGCACAGCACCTCGAACGGCTGGCTCAGCTTTGCATCATGAGCAAACAGTAGGTAAAACTGTGTCCTCTCAAAGCCTCCGTTACGCTGTAATTAATGGGGTGTTACATGTTCCGCTACTTTCAGGTCTCTCTGTATTAAATAAACTGACTTTTAGTGCTTGCTTTAACTTATTTATCATTTATGCATGATGTAGGCATTGCTGTGTGTGTGCTTTTGTATATTCTGCTGTATTTTGCCCATCATCGTCTAAGAGAGATGAAAAAAATGTTGCTGGCTTAAATATGACAAGGCAAACTGTAAGTTTTGCCTTTGTTGCTGTTAAAGATTTTAATCATTTTGATTATGAATAACCCATTGTTTATAAAGTGAAGTCATCATCTTATTAATAATAATGTCAAGATGAGTTAAAAAGGAATAAATTACTGTCACCTAACTTCTTCGAATTTTCTGTTTTCTAAAGGTTTGATGACCTTTTCTGTTGCTATCTCTTAATCTTTATTAATTATCCAAAACTATAAGCGCAGCCATCGCTATTACACATGCAGTTTTCCCATTCTGGAAATTTCTGCAAATTCCTTCAACCAAACAAACCACAGCTTCAAGCCTTTTCAGCCATGGTCAAATTTTCATGCAGATGTAGAAAAAGAGACACCACGCTCTATGCGAGCGTTACAGAAGGAACACCTTAACTGGATCTGGTGTCTCCTGTTGCAGGGGTACTTTGTTAGGCCACAGAATGCACCCATTTTCTGTGCCTCTGTTTTCATTGTTGGGATTAGGCCATTTAACCTGATTGCCTGAGAGGGTGACAGAGGGTGGAAGGTGTGCTCGGTGGAGGGCTGGTTACACTGCTTCATTAATGCAAGCAGCATGCAGTAGTTAAAGTTAAATGAGATGGTACTGATTGTGCATGGCTGTGGAGGATTGCGTTTCTGCTCTTTGGTGGTTTCTTTCCAGACTTCGCAAACTTACTCTGAAAGGATTATACAGACTGAACAAAATAATCAAAAACTGCACACAAACTGACTCTGGTTTCTTTAAATAATGACCAATCTCTTACTGCGCCCGCTATAAGCGGTGGTTTTAGAGCTTCCTCCTTACAGACAGGAAGTTGTAATTGTTACTAAATCTTTTAACAATGTCATAGGAAGTCCTTTGAGCTAGTGAAGGGCTTTTCTGCCTTTGCTGATCACGTATCCTCTGAGAAAGACCTTCTAAAGCATTGCAAACTGACACCTGACCATTACTAATTGAAGGAAAGTACGGGTTTGGAACAGCGAAGCTGACATCTGTCACACTAAACAGAGCTTGCTCTACATCTATAGGCACACGTGAGGGTGTTAGGGTGATGAATGTCCTTGGCAGACTTTTCAGTGCCAATATGACTGGAACAGCTGGCAGATCTTCAATGAAACCCATCGTGTTCACCTAGCTTAACACTAAGCAGGAGTGAGGCAGAGGGGCCGGAGATAGTAAACCAACCTGTGAGCGCCATGCCCTTTGTAATTCACCCTGAGAATAGACAGTGGATGGCAGCGCTGGCAGAAAAAGAAGGTTTCCACTTCCTCCATAAAGTACCTGAGCATCCGCAGCCCTGCTGTCCGTGTCCAATCACAGCACACGTGTGTTTAGATTTGTCATGCTGATGTGCCCCGAACACAGAAACTGATATGCTCCCCTGACAATGAAGCGCGTGCCTTTTCTGCTTCATTGTGGTCTGGAATTATTATCGTCACTGGAAATATTTGCCCGTAACATGTTTATGTTTTCAAACGGAAGAAAAATGTCGGCTAGATGATGTTTGATAATTCAAAGTCATCCATTATTAACATACTGTAACACATTTATTGTCAGCAAATATTTGTTCCAGAAAAACAAAGTGGCGTTGCCTTTAGTTTATTCGTTTCATTTGTCTTTCCTTTTCCTTTTAGACCTCATCTTGCCCTAGAATACAGCGGTAAGGTATGTAAAAATCGGATATTTGAACCAATAGAATATTATAACTCTTCTGTAAGCTTTAAAATAATACATCTCTGCTTCTTTCAGGCTACAAAGATTCACCAGAGGGCCTTTGGAAATGACCATCCAATTACAGCTAGAAGCCTTGAGCTCATGGCAACCGTATATGCTGAAATTGGCAAGACTGAATATTCAGGTAAAGGATAGTTGAATAATACAGACTAAACACTTATGACACAGGGATTTACTGTACGCACATAAATATACAGTGAAAACAAACATGGGTGTATGATTCAGAGAGTAGTATATAGAATAAGGGTGGAGACCTCCGTGTCTTATGATGTTAATCCCTGTTGTAGAGCGCACACAACACAGTCTCATGCCATGAAAATGTTAAATTAATTCACATTTGTGGTGATGTTGGACACAGGAACGTGCAGAGTGACAGTTTAAGGTTGTGGATTTGTTGCACAGTGTGCATGCTTTGCTTACCTGACTCTGAACTGTGCATTTTGTTAAGACGTAGAAACAGTTTAGTGTTGAGTCAGCTTACAGAGACACCCGTGCAGAACAAGAGCAGCTGCACCAAGACATGAATATAGACCATTAAAAAGGGGAAAAATACTTGTTGTTCACCTCAGTTTGTCTTAAAATGTTTGGTGAAACGCTGGAAAAATTAAGGCTCTGTGCATTGTTTTGTTTCATTTTGCACTGAGCAGAAAGGGCTCCTTTTTGGCCTGCACCATGATGGCAGGTTTAAGTGTTTACACCCCATGTCCCTCACATACCCTTGACCATTAAGTAGGTCAGTCAGCCCCTCCCTCTGCTAGAACATTGCCTGCATGTATTTTCAAGCTGATGTAGACTTAACTGTAACTGTATGTGATATGTTGAAATTATAATTGCATATGTGTCCCAAAATATCTGAGCCTTCACTTCATTTCAAGTCATCTTTGATTCAAGTCTGCACCTATTAAAAAGCCAAAGTTCTCCCCAGAAGTAAAAACATGGACTAAATAACTGACCTAAGATATTATTGTAACTAGCATGTTTTTATTAATAACTGAAGTCATCTGAGAGAGAATTTATCCAGCAATGCTGACACATACACAATAGTAGGCAACTTTAGGCAATGTGTGTGTAGTCTGTAGTGGCTAATTTTTATTTCTATTTATTTCTTTTTTATAAACTGTGATGAGATCCAGATTTTTTTAGAGGGCCTGATATAATTGATAGCTTTTTCACACAGTGAGCACTGTGCAGTTGTGCTGAACTCCCACGGCGCAGACGGAGTTAACACACTTCCGTCTTGCCTCCTGTACATTTGCATGTTGAGCTTAAGTTCTGCTCTGTCTTGACTGGAGACTCCGATGTTAAGCTGCTCGTCTCATGTTCTGTATGGTCATGGTTCTCTTCCTAGACTCTCTGGGTCAATGTGTGTCTGCACTGTCCAAACGTTTCGCTGCTGCAGAGTCTCTCAGAGACTCGGTCAGCTGTCTTCCTCATTCCCACCGGGAGAAACACTCAGAGGTACGCCACAGAAAGGATACCCACCACCATCAGGAAGACACACTTAAACCTAAGGTAGGTAAAACACCTGAGGGTATCTGGTTGGTGTTATTCTGATTTATTTCTGTGTTATATGAGGCAGCTTCTTTGGAATAGATCTGTTCCAGCTGTTTGCTGCTGGCCTTTAATGCAATAAATGTGCTCAATGTGAATTTTATCTAATGTAGTTAACCAACAGCAAAGTCCCCACCTCCATCCTAAAGAAGCCAAGTTCCAACTACAGACTAGACACAGAACTCAACCACAAACGTAAAGGCGAGCGCAGAGTTCGATTCAGGGAGCCTGAGACCACAGTGCACGGTGAGAAAGCATGCACGCAAACAATTTGTAATGAGTCCATCCTGCTCGGTTTTAGGCTGCAAGATGTGTTTGCACAGAGAACATGTTGCCCTCTGGTGCTTTTCATTGGTATTTTTATTCTTAAAAATGTGTTGCTATCCCAGCTTAGATAGGAACCCTCAGCCCAAAGCTGCACATGCCTTCGAATTTACATTAAAGAGGAAACCCAGCTAGTATTAAAACACCCAGAAATTGCATCATAAACTACTGTCATTTGGGGGTTCTGTGCTACTTAAAAATAACGTAATGCCAAGAGGTGTCCACACATGAGCAAGAGATTTATTCTTTTTAATTAATTATGCATGCAAATGAGGCACTGTGGAGTCTGTTCAAGAGAGACAGTGGCGACTGAAAGGGTACAGCAGCTGGTTTGTAGCTGCTGCACATCATGAGGTCAGCTTTCAGTGACTGACTGACCTCTTTTCTTTTGGCTTTGCAGACATTCCTTATTGTGACTGTTTAGGTGGTAAGTCTGTCTGAAAAATAACGTTACTAATGAGCACACGAGAGTTTCAAAAGTGCACTCATAAAGAGGAAAGAGGCTGTCAGGCTTGTAGCAGCATTAGCATTAGAATTGTTAGGACTCCACGTGGCACACATGCTATGGGGAGTTTAGCACGCCACTGTCACGTCTTGTTTGACAATGCCTGGAACAGCAAATATTAATGTAAGCTTAACTAATCTACAAAAACATCCTCTGAAACCTGACACTTGAGGCCTCGCCTCAAACGACAAAAGAAATGTGCAATTCAAATGCTCGTCATTTACAAATCAAAACTCTGAAAAACCGGTCTGGTTTTTTCCCCCTGTGCAGCCTATGAGACTACACCATCCCGCCCCCACCTTGCCCTGTTCACCTGCCTCTTCCTGCTGATGTCATTCCTGGGCGTTGCCATGTACTGCACAGACCGTCGGCGTCCACAGAGAGTGTGCGAGGAGCTGGAGGCAGCTTTGGCAGTCTACCTGCTGCACATGAAACAGCTTCTGTGGGGCTGCTGGATATGGTTGACAATGCAGTGACTGTTATCAACCACAGGTGGAGACATGGAGCCTCTTTTAATTTATTATTAATTTTTTGTTTTTTAGATCCCTCTTTTTCCTATCTTTGAAGGTGCCCGGGCCTACAAACACCTCAGCCATTTGGCGAGGCTCTACACACTGTCTGTGGTTTTATTCCACTCTCACCATGAAAAAGGGAAAATGTGTAATCCCAGAAATATGTAGCTTCCATGTCTGTATGTATATATGTACTAAGGTGGTGGGCATGCCACTCCATATTTAAGTTGTAACGGCATTCTGCACATCTGCACCGTTGACGCTGACATGTAACACTCGCATAATCTCCACAACAGTTCATTTTTTTCTTCTATTCATGTCACAGTCTGCTGTCTGTGAGTGAATGTTTCCGTGGAATGCAAATTTATTTTGTTACGGTACATGATTTGTGTATACCAGATATTACACAGAAATGAATGTGTATATATGGCTCAATATACTAAGGACTATCACAGTATTTAGCCTTGTAATTGCACATAAATGAATGTAGAGAGGTCTGGGAAACGACTTTGATTGGCACTTCTGATTGGCACACTGAGACGAGGCAGACAGAAGCATGAATGTGTAAACTGTTTAATGATGGTCTGAAAAAAGAAAACACAGGGCCGCATCACTTCACGGAATGACTTGGACATGAAAAACACCTTGTTCTTTTCCAACTGTCTGGTCGCCTGTCAGCTGAATGCTAGTTTCACGGAGGATAATAATCTGCAGCACAATATTACCTATCATGAAAGAGAATATACTCAATCCAAACGAATGCTTGTGCTTCTGACAGTGTTCCTCTTTATAACCGCCTGAATCCCACAAAAATACTTTATGCTAAATGTTATTTATTCTTCTATATTGTATATCTGCTTCTACGCAACTATCGGACTTCTGGTTATATGGATTTTTTTTTACTTTTTGTTATCTGTAGCATTTATATTCAAATGAAACGTTCAGGTTTTAATTCTGATGTCAAGTGTATGGAAGTGCGTGGGTTGAATTTGCAATACATAACAGAAAAAAAAAAAAAAAGGTAATTGCTATTTTAGAGGCCAAAAACAGAAATTTAACAGAGCCAGACGTTATTGTATGAGTCCCTTTATCAAACAAGGCAAGTCAAATTCAAACAGCCAAATCACCACATAAATGGATTATAGGAATCAAAGGGCACAGTGATGCACATCCCACATATCTCTCATTATGAGCAATAACACACATCACATATATTCCATTAAAACACTTTATACAACAGGTTTCAGGGAACTCAAAATAAAACGAGTTTGTTTGTCTTTTATTTTGGAGATCTCACGTTTGACTGTAGACTGCAGATGTACCGGAGAAAAGGAATACTCTCGACGCTGTACTGTCAAACGAAATCGTCATTAGCAATAAAACAATACCCAGTGAGCTTATGTCCTGTAGATGCACATTTAGCTTAAAGCTGCATTTCACTGCTGTTCAAACATCTACGGTCACTTTGAAAGAAGTGCCTTTATGGAGGGTTTTCTTAGTTCCTACCGTTTTTTGCTTTTTTTTTTATTTCAGTTGTTTTTGAAATAAAAACTGTCATTGCCTATCAAAGTGAAGCGGCCGACTTTCCTTTCTTCCCGTAACCTCTGTCAATAAGTGAGCGTGGGATTTAACAGGGAGAGGGAGAAGTGCATGCAGGTATACTTGTGTGTCTAGTCACAGTAATATAGAGTATATTGGTTTGTAGCCTATAAAGTGTGCAGAAGAAGCCTGAGTTGCTAAATGGCACAAGATAGGATCTGTTTTCTTATCTCACACAGATTGCTAAAAGCCTTTTAGACTGCCTGCCAAATGCACGAATGTGTAGAGCTGCAATTTGTCTTTTTTTTTTCTACTTTTTTTTGTTATAAAACACCTTTTGTAGCTGCTGATAAATGTGTAAAGATGCTGCAAACGCACACACTGTTTATGCTGGAGCATGCAGTTCTCACGTTGCAGAGACGCACTGTGGATACTGGCAGGAAAAAAAGAAGCCTAAGTTAGGAACACATTTATTGGTGAAGAAAAAAAAACTCCTTTATGTCTAAAAAGCACCTGAGAAATTTTACATGCTTTAGATCCATGCAGAAATTTCACAAGGACAAGATCCACCGGCCAAACTGGCCAAACCATTAATACCGTTTTTTACTAATCAACAACGTATATTTGATAAAAGATGTATTTTTTTGTTTAAAAGAAAAAAGTTTTAATACTATCAAATCTGGGTTGGGGTTGAATAAGGGATGGATTATCTCAATATAGCACAGGAAAGGTTAACAACCATCTGTAGCTTTTATTCTCAGTTACTTCTGGAAAACAGCTAAAACTGTCGATTTGATTCAATTCATCTTCGTGGGAGCAAAAGCCAACCGATTCTGATTGTCTACACAGGCGAATACTGGTGTTGGTCACGGCAGGCAAGAGGACTACATGGTTCTATATGGTTAACTGTGAATGAACGTGTATGTTTGTGCGTCTTGCTGATTTCTAAATCAGGCCGGTCTTGAGGTCAGAGCCGCGGCGTGAAGAGCGGCCGAGCAGCAATTCCTTCTCGTGGATCAAGGTGTCGAGCAGGTCCTCTTGTCTGTAGTTGTGGTAGACCTTCAGAAAAGCCATCACAGTGATCCCGAGCCAGGTGAGCCAGGCGGCCCACAGCCCAAACTGAAAGAGTAAAAGCAGTCATTGCATTTACTACGACTGTTAAATTCGTTACACTGTCTGTATGTTAATTTTAAAAGATTTTTACCTGAGCTATAGCAAACTGGTCATAGAAAGCAGAGTTGTCCAGACCCAGTTCTAGATCAGTATCCTGCATGTCTTCACAGCTAAACAGAAAGTGGCATTTAGAGGGACTATACCACAGCATCATCCGGAAAAAGTAGAACACCTGCGCTTCTCTCTCACCTGTTGGGCATAGTCCCACCTTCGGTGATGGCGTCACACCACAGGTTAAAACCCACACTAACGATGGTGCTGGACAGAAAGACTGTGAACACCACCAGGGAGCTAATGAGCAGGTTGAGGAAGGCATTGAAGATGGAGCTGCAGGCAGACAGAACAGAAATACAAAACAAACTGGGTTAGGGCAGGCAAAAACCCTCAACATCTCTGGAGTATGTTACAAAACTGACACAGAGGCCTATTACTCTGCATGACGTATGCAACTCTGATGATTAAGTCTTTCAATCACACATCAACATAATGACACATAAGTTGCTTTGATGTCACAAAAATAGTAGGTGAAGCATAGGCTTTGATTTCTAGTTTAAAATGAGTATTCCCCCATCTTTGGGAGATGGCAGTGACTTGACATTTTACAGGATGCTTCCGTGCCCATTTCCATCCGCTATAAAATAGAGTATAATACATGCAGGCTATGAAATATACAAGACAGTGCACGAACAAGGGCGTGGGAGATGGACAGGAATGGCACATTTACACTCAGACCGCTGGAGTGGTATTGCTTCATAAGCTTCTATTTAAGGAAGAGGCACAAGTGAACGGTCACTCACTCGTCGTGTCCTTTGCACAGAAAGAACAGCAGCCTCCAAGCCTGCACTGCGGACAGGATGAGGGACGCTATCCCGACAAAAGTGATGAAGCTGCAGGAGGACTCGGGTCCCCACTCCTCCACGATGAAGCGCTGCTTCATCACAGTGATGTTTTCATTTTGCCACATACCCCGCGTGAACAGCAGGCATTTCCCCCCGAAATCCTCCGTGTTTTCAGACAGAGGCACCACGGCGATAAAACCGAAAACGAAAGCTAAAAAATAAAGGATGCACTGGGCGAAAATCAAATTGTCGAGGGCCATTTTTCTGTCTTCCCTGCTCTGCACTCAGCGTCCTGGAGCAACTGCGGCTGCGCAGTGGAGACTGACGAGCGGAGGCGCAGCATCCGACGTTGCTTTGCTGCAAATTAATGAGCAGGCAGAGGCCTTCAGGGCTCTCCATCTTATCTACGTACAAGCTGTGGAGACATTCCTCTTCACTAATATACCCGTTCGCAGTGGCTTACGTATATTACAGTTAGTTATGATATTTTTAGTGACCAAGATAATAATTTTCTCTCCGCCGTAGGTAGAAATAATAATATAAAAGTTCTTGTATTGACACCCCTTTCCTTTTTTACAATCTCCAGTATTTTTACTGAAGCTAGATACAGTTAAAAATGCCCCTTGATGGCACTATTTTAGTTTTTTCTACACATTTCCCCAATATTATAAACTCTGTGACCTCCACAACATAAACTAAAGTTCTACATCATTTGCTGCACAGCACGATTTCCAGAGACTTACATTGAACTGCTAAAACTGTAAAATATATAACTATATATACTAAAATATATACCAAAAACTTACTGATAATAATACTACTATGAACATTTTCCTGTATAGGAAAGATATTAAAGGTGCAACTCTAAAAAGGTTCAGCATAATCATCTCCTTGGGCACAAGCACACATTTTGCACACACATAAGTGTATACTCACAAATTAGAGTAATGGTTTGTTTATACATGGTGACAGTCCTTAAGGAAGGGCAGGTAGCTGTCACAGCCACCTGACACGCTTCAGTGAGCCCATCTGGTGAGCTGGCCAAGGTGTCTCACCCTTTTCTTGGCCACCTAGCTTTTGCACTGCTCACAGTGCCCTCCAGTGGGCAAGACACCTGCTGCCATGTTGCACCAAGGTCTGAATGTTTCATGTTGACAGTATGATCACTGGCCTTCACGCAAGGCCAAACCTGGTGAATGTGAATGTGATGTTGTAGAATACAGAGATGAAAAATGTGGAATAGCTTTTACACTCAAGAACATTAAAAATTCCAAACATCGAAGTGTGTTTGGAAAATCCACTGTGGGTTGTGTATTCTGGGTGCACAGCATCACCATCAGAGGTTCCTATTAAGATGTTTAGGAGATTAATAATCATGCATTTTTCACCACAACAGTCCTCGCAACACAATGACAAGTATTTATATGAGAGTTTTCCACACATCATGTGGCTATTTGTATCCATCTTGCAAACCGCAGGGTTTTTTTTGCATCATCTGCCGGCACATGATTTATGTGTCATTTTCGCCACCGCACTCTGATTTCCACGATGGTATCAGCTTTTAGATTAGCTTGAGTTAGTGTGTGTGTGTGTGTGTGTGTGTGTGTGTGTGTGTGTGTGTGTGTGTGTGTGTGTGTGTGTGTTGAGCTGAAAGCTGATTTCACTCCAAGACTTTGAGACAGTTTGCTTTTTAGCGTCATTAGGCATTATTTATTATCCTCCTTGTGCATTTTTGCTGCGTTCGATTTTTATTCTTGTGCTCATGATATATTGTCCGGATTTCTATTTCCTGTAATCCATCATTTTGTACTGTACACCATTTTTGCTATGATACAGACTGTGCTGTTTGTGAGATGTGTTTTTCTTCTTTTACAAAAAAAAATAAAGCTTATATTGCCAAAAAACATAACTGTGCTGGTATGCTTCTCGTGTCTTTTGGCTACACTTGAAATATCATCTAGTCACAAATACAAGGTCATAAGGAAAAGCCGAACAACTTCATAAGGCAGTCCCCCGGCCCTTACACAAAGAGGAGATTACACGCACAGAACTCCAAACCCCACTTTTAAATAATACAGCATGTGTGGGCTCGTGAACTGGGCACCCAGGGGAAACCCAGAGCAGAAGTGTGTCAAGCTGAAATATGTGTTAAGTTATTCACCCCGCGAACAAACCACAGAGGGAGAGAAAGAAGGAGGGAGGATGGAGGGAGGGAGGATGCTAACCCAAATGCAGTCCCTGGGCTTTGTGCAAATATGAAGAGCAATGGGCAGAAGAAAGCCTTGGGAGGTCATCCATTTTTCATGAGATGCAATGGCAGCAAAGCAAACATCCCTTTTTTTCCAAGAGGAGGAAACCAGTGAAGAATCTAAAGTGCACAATCATTTTCAAGGACATCACAAGTGCATTTTAAATGTAGTGCATCTATACTTGAATCGAAACACGCAACGTTGTTATGTTCATCAGAGGAAAGTCAAAAAAGACATAATGTAACTCAGACTTACTACTCTTTACTCGAGTCATAGTTCATAGCAATATTTAAGAATTCATGTCTCATCATTTACTGAGTATTGCTGACACGAGACATTACAGCAGAAGATTAAGGGTGAGGTGGGACAGTACCACTGGGCGGGAACAAAGGCTGTCAAAAGTATCTGACCAGGTGATTGGAGGATGAATCTGGTGGAGGTTAACACTCTTTGTGGTAAACTTTAACATTGGAGTGATTTTTTTTCCCTTTAGATTTTAATTTAAATATATTTAAAATGCATCACATAAGAGGCTGTTCTTTGTCTTGCAGATGATCATGCCCTCTTCACTCGTTTGCCTTTTCTCGATCCTGCTCTGCCACTCCTTATGGCTCCTTGGGAAACCTTCCCCGAACTGCTCCAACCTGCGGGCTCATCTTTCTCCGCCTGCAACACGAAACAACAGCAAAAACAGACACAATTACAGCCTCATATCCTGAGCAGTGATGTGGAGGACCTGATGAAATATCCTGTACCCATTAATCTTTCCCCAGGGGGTGCAGGAGACTGGGAGCACTGGGCCAGCTACTGATTAAATGCTCCTAATAGAGGCCATTCATCTCCCCTTGAATCATGAACGTTTCAACATGCAACATCACCCCACACAAACGTTCCCCGCCTCTCTCTGTGCAAATATTGGTGTTTTCATAAAGACAGCAAAGTCGATAGTATTTAATTTTGTGATATCTTTTTAAGCGGCCGTGATTTCTTAGTGGGCTCCTAAGATTTGATGGATGACTTTGTTTGCTCCACATGGTGAAAATCTCATCTATAACTGTGCCAGTAATCATCACGAACAGTCATGCTTGAGGTCATGTGGGGCCAAATCCAAATTTATAGTTTGAACTAATAACTGCTTAATATCTCGATTTTATTATTATCTTTAGTCGCACTGGCACAAAGAACATGATAGTTTGATCAGTCGTTAAGTGTTTGCCTTCAACTAATTTCACTCATTAGTGATTAATCTCTCTATCTGCCAATTAAGCAAATCCTACAAGTATTGTTTCTGGCCTCGGTGAACAATTAGGTAACACTAACAGCCCTTCCTACTAAACAACCCCCTGGAAACCCACGCTTACACAGAAACTGCAGGGTAATGAATGCAATGCCATCACTCCAAACATGCACTCTACAACTAAAATAGATTGGCCCTGATAGACACATTTTTGTACAGTATAGGCTGTTCAGTCATGCTCAGGTATAATCATCATAAATTAGCATGGCCTAATTGCGTTTCACCTGCCAAGCGCCATATGGTCCCTAGTTCAGAGCAAAATAATTAGGTGACTACATCCCAATTAAACAATTATCCAATGAAACCTCTGTAAAATAATTATGTGGTCATATCTGCACAGTGCTATTAGAAGTGTAACACTCAGGTCAACGCACAAGCAGCATTTAAATGGAAGGAAATGTGTTACAGAGCAGTGGCCACTTTGTTTTTGACAAATAAATGGTAACCATGTTCCTGGCATCTTATGGATGTTTCACCTGTGCTCCAAGATACTCCAGAAAAATTCCCCATAAAAATCACGTGACTTTGGACAATGACATCATTGTAGGCGGAGGTCTTAAAAGCAGTGATGTTTATGCAGAGGGACGGGAGAAATGTGGATGAAAGGTACTAAAGAGGGGACCTGCCAGGCTGTGATGTGATGAAGTGAAATCCTCCGGGACTAAAAATGAGATCATCCAAATATTACTGAGCATCTTAACTGGAACAATAGTGACCCCTATTGACAATTTTGTGATGAATGCATAATAGACTCATCATAACACATGTTGTACATTTTACAGTGTGTGTCAGAACAAAGTACCTGATTTCCATCTCTGTTTTCTCCTTTTTGCTTTGCAGTGAAGTCCAAAAAATTGACGAGTCCACAGGAATAAGGCTGACCTAGAACAAGAGAAAGTCCCTTGTCATCTGCAAATGAACAGAAATGTTATCAATATTGTTTTCTGTTGGAATTTCCTTAGAAGTCATAATCCAGTGATGAACACATCACATAAATGGGGATCTTGGTAACAACAAGTCTGACACTATTATCTTTTATGCAACACTGCTCCACTGTTACGTCTTTAACCGCTGTCTCTGCGACAAGGTTGGGGCATCAGTACGGGCCAACAGGCCATCGCTCCCTGAGGCTCAACGGTGATCAGCAGATGGAGGGAGGTCTGCCTGCGGTGGTAGACGGTACACCCTTTGACAGAAAACGTGGGGGAGGGAGGGGATGCTGTTTAATGGATCACTGAATGTTGCAGCAAGGTTAAGGGAACCAATCTCTGACACCTCACTTCCTCTCCAATCTCCCTCTCCTAGCAGCCAAGCCCCCCTGCTTTTGGTGCCTGCATCTTGCACCCCTGCAGTTCCTCTGACAAACAATTAGTTCTGACCCTTAACACACACACACACACACACACACACACACACACACACACACACACACACACACACACACACACGCACACATGCATACACACACACTGCAAAAGATAGAATTGTTTCCAGAGCTCTAAAGGTTGAGCAGGCAACATGTCTTGTTATCTCTGCTGATCACTGAGCACCAAATGGCTGCATAGATTCGTGCATACTTTTAGAGGTATATTATTATTTGTTTAGACTTTTTGTGATCCAAAATGCACCGGCTGTAATAGCTTAGCTCTGTAGCAGACACCTGGAAACACTACATCCAGTCTCAGCATCCTGTTTCCAGCATTTGCCCGTTTTGCAATGATCGAGCCAGGCTGAGTGAGAGGATTCATTAGTTCTTAACATGGATTCAAGGAGGCGCTCATTCTTTGTGCCCAAATAAACCGAGGTGGTTTCAGTGTTGCAGGTTGGGCTGGGGTTGACAGATGTGTAAAGAAAGGTGGAGCTACACACAGAGAAGAGGAGGGAGCTGTCCTGCTTACCCATCCCTGGCGAGCCCCTGGGTATAGACCAATTCAAAACAAAGCTCTGATGAAGATCTGTCAGCATGTCGTGGGTTGTTTCAGCTGAGGTACATGGGAGGTGTTGGCTGGAGCATCCCTGTGGTTCGTCTTGCTGGTGGCATACAGTATACAGTGTAAACACACTCACAGAGAACACAGCTGCTAATTAGATACTGAACCAATAGAGTCACTATGTACTTTAAAATTAAAATTATTACCTACCTGATGAGGTTTCTTTTTCTGGACGCAGTGAGTTGGGGCTACCTCAGTGAAACTGAAAATCAGTGAGAGGAGAAGGTTGGCTGAGTGACATTTGAGGGGCCAGGACTGATATATTCATGAGCTCGTGTAGCAGCTAGTTATGTGATCACTCAGTGGATGACAATTAAGCCAGATATAATTATCAGGCAGCCCTGATTGTTGTCAAATTCATACTGGAAATTCAACTTGCACCAAATATCAACCAGTTTTAATAATTTACTTTATCATAAGCATTGTGAGATTTATGATGACCTCTGACCTTGTGTCTGAAAGAAGGCTTTCATATGTGGAAGGTCTTGAAAGCCCGTCAACCCCGATAGTATCTTCTTCCAGAAAAACATCTGCTTCATCACCTTCTCCCACTTGTAAAACGTAAGAAAGTGCTTCCATTTCTTGGGAATCTCTCAATATGTATGGTGTGTGCAGAGAATCCAAGACAAAGCTTACCATCTGCAGAAAGCATCAGCTCTACCATGCTGTCTTTGTTCAAGCTGCTGAAGGAAACAGGCTCTGTAGCGCCATCTGGTGTCAGCACCAGCTCAGGGATATTTAGGAAAACACCAGCTGATGAGTGGGGTCTGTGTTCTTCTTCTTGTCCCCTGCTTTGGCTACTTCTATCTGTCAGCAGAGAGGAAATCATCTGCAGGGTCAGAGTGCTTTTATATGTGTGAAGCGGGTCCCACTTCATAAGAGGCAAGGGTGAAGCTGAGGTAGAGGATGAGGCAGACAAGGATCTTAGATCCTCCTCAGAAGAAAAAATGTTCTCTTGAGTCTCCAGCTGCTGCTGCTGCTGCGAATACAAAATAAAATCTAAGGGTTGCCATTACTTAAAATCCCTTTGCAATTGTATATTGCAACCAGTATTACCAAAGACAATGAAAATATATACATTGTAAATGACAGGATCTTCTTCTTCTGGGTCGGCTGTATGTGCTGTTTGCTGTGTTTCTATTGCCATGTGCACTGGCGAAGAGCTGCATGTGAGTAGACGCAGAGCCTCGGTGGGCAGAAGCATTTGCTTGCTGTTGGGCATTCTCTCTGTGTGCTCTGGCCACACTACCTCCCTGAAATGAGAGTGCACGTCATAAATCTGGTGTCTAATGCATATTGTGTTTTAACATAATTCAAGCAGTTGCTCCAAGTGTGACATCTACAACCTCAGTACCTCAACTTGGAATCTGGTTTCCTCACTTCCTTCACAGCCTTTCTGACCAATTTCACCTGCTCATCTGTTGATACTTTGCCAACTTTCTGAGCCCGGTACAGCTTGGCAGACAGCGGACATGGTGGCATTTCTGCAAAACAATGTGATTAGATGACATCTCAGTTATATCCTAATACTGTTTAATAATATCTTTCATACCTTTCTTCATCTGTGTCATCTCTGTGGTCTCAGCTCCATCTTCTTCATTCTGATAAAGATTTTTAGGGAGAGTTAAAAGTCCTTTCTAGGCTGTCTTGGTATGTACATTTTGTCTTGATGTAAATGAGTGATTCACCCACATTGTTTTCAAAAAGAATGTACTTTAAAGCCTCTGTGCACAGGCCAACTCCTTTACAAGTCTGGAGGAAGTATTTGCTCATATCTTCAGTCTCTGTGTGGCCTCTCTTCAACAGAGCCCAAGCATCAGAGTTACAACTGGGGGTTGAAAGCACAAATTGAGTCTGCAAGTGAGCTTTTATTTAGTAACATTATATTATCAAACATGTAGTACCTGCTTTGAATAAGTACATCTGCAAACAGCTTGGCATCATCAGTGGTCTCTACTGCAGGCCTGGCCCACTGGAGGTACCGTAATGCCTCTTGAGGCTGTTTCCTTGTCAGGAGACAATGGATGATGCAACGATGCTGCCAGGAGAGGGCAGGAACAGAGGCCTTTGGGCTCAGTAACAGCTCCATGGAGGCCTGGGATTGGTTGTAAGATAGCGCACAGCACTTTGTTAAGTAAATTTCTTATCAATTAAAAGAAAAAATGTTGTAGCTCCATTCATTACTTATTATTTGCAAATTATTAAATCACTTTAAAGTATGCACAT
The DNA here is from genome assembly GCF_057382185.1 of Mchenga conophoros. Taxonomy (NCBI): domain Eukaryota; kingdom Metazoa; phylum Chordata; class Actinopteri; order Cichliformes; family Cichlidae; genus Mchenga; species Mchenga conophoros. The sequence continues at coordinate 29,198,581 of NC_140544.1, read as the reverse complement.
ATCTCATTTGAGTCACCTGCATGCCATTTTGGCCGTTTCAACACTTATCTTTTTAATGTTTCGTTTTCAGCTGCATACCTCAGTGTGTCCATGATCAAGCATCCAGAAGGCTCTGATTTGTTGGGAAAAGGTGGATGGAATTGTGAACGCATGACAAAAAGCCTGAAGGAGGTCATCTTTGCACTGTAGGAAATTTGCCACATCCAGGATGAAGTACATGAGCTTGTGTCATAAAAGTTAAGACACATTTAACCTTAAGTAAGTGCACATAGAGAAGCAACAAATCAGTATGTTTCACAGAAAAGCTTTGCTGATTTGGATGGATACAATGGCCTGGACTGACATGTTGTCAATATGAGGGATCAGCACGAGCTTCAACAGCGCCTGCAGATTAGGGGGAGGATAACGTGGATCTGTGCAATCTCCAGACATCCAAATGCACCCGTGTTGTTTGCATAGCTGTGTCACCATGCTCTGTATCAAAGACTTGAATCTTCCCATTTCTCCCTCCTCCCGTCTAATAAAAGGTAAGGAAGTTAAAGGGGAAAAAACAGGTAGGAAATTGATAAAGTATGTTCAGAGAGAGACTTGCTCTAAAATGAAACCCTTTCAGAGTTACCCCTGTGTTTCAAGACCAGCTTTTCGGTGGCTGTGATCCATTTCCTTCCACATCTGAGTGATACGCTTCACTTCTTGGGTCTCTGACAGAAACAACAGAGAACCAAACATTAAGAACAAAAGGATTTAGAGGTATAATAACAGTTCTTCATCCCAGTTTATTGGGATGTGATGATATCTATACCAGGAAACTTTGGCAGAAGCCCCATGATGCCCCACCACTGAACCAGCTGTCCCAGCCAGATGTGTTGCATCAGCATCCTCTGCTCTCTGTTCCAGCAGCCATGTCGGATGTGTGAGGAGCTGTATGTGTCCTTGCAGACCACACATGGGACTCCCACTCCTGCATAAAGAAGACATTGCATTTCAGAAAGGCTTTTATCATGTCACAGCATTAAAGATTAGGATATCTTTAGCACAAACCATGCCAGAGGTGGGCTGAGCAGAGATGTTTTCTTCCCCACTGGGCCAATGTAAGTAGGTTCCTTAATTTTTGGAGTAACGTGTGCACTCTAGTGAAGGAGCCGCGGTCCAGGAACATCCACAGACCCTGGCAACAGCTGAAGCCTGAGGGAATAATTAAGACACAATAGATCCAAAGATCCAAAGTATATGTTACTCAAAGTAACTTCAACTTCAAATTTAAGTTTGCACATTTAGAAAGACTGAAAATATGATGTAATATGTACTTACATAAGGTTAATAACTCCTTTTTAGCAAACTCTGCTGTCCGCTGTACCCAGCAGCTAAATGCTGGTGCGATTTCCCCCACATCAGTATAACCTTGTTGAAGATACAGTGTTAAAGGAAACAACAAACAACTGTGGAATTAAAGGGTCTTTGCAAAAATTGTACAGAGCACTGGTTTCATGATGAGTGGATGTTCCTTTTCTACCTTCAGCTGTAAGCTTCCTCAACCAGCAGATGATGGCTTTTATGTTATTGCTGGCCAATGCCTCAGACCACTGACCCTCTTTGTCCAGCATCACGCTGAGCTTTTGGTATCGAAACCAAGACAAGGGAGATCACACACAAAAAAGTGGGTATACTGAAAACATCTAACAACTACTTTACCTACTGCATTGCACAGGTCTTTCAACTGTAGCCCATGTAATGTGCTTAAGTGGTTAAATAGCACGTACACTTAAAGCTAGAAAATCCATTTATATAAGTGTTTCCACACTTACATCAGGAAGACCAGACTGAAGCATGAGGACTTTAGTAAGTTTTGCATTTGTTGGGTCTTCACATACTTACTCGGTGGAACGACTGTGGTCTAGTTTTCTGCTGTGGGTCAGTGAAACTTCCCTCTTGGTCTCTGTAGTGGTGACTGCTGTGAGTTCTGTCTGCCCTGTGGATTTGCTGACTGGCCCGCTAGTAACATTCTCTTCTTACACAAGCTACTTTCGTCCACGTTAATCCTCTAAGCTCACTCTCAGTTAACATTTCATTGGCTGATTTGCAGAGTAGTCGTGACTGCATCGGTGTGTTTGCATGTGTGTTACAGGTGGGGAACAAAATAGGTAAGAATATCAGGGGTTAAAGTGAACGTCTTAAGTAAAAGAGAGAAGAAAACTCCCATTTTTTCTTCCAGTTTAAATCTTGTTTTTGTCATTTATGACCAGTGAAGTGTTTTTATTAACTGGCAAAGTGGTAAAAGTACCACATGCTTTTCAGATCACTGCATAGTTTTGTCATTGTCTTTTGCACTTGTCTTCATTTTGGATTGCCAGCTGGTAAAAAACAAAATATTTCAAAGAATTTTATAGAAAAATCAAATCAAAATGAAATAATAAAAGTAGCTGGAGCCTGACTGCAAAGTTTCTACCACTAGAGAGCACTGCAACTACAATGTGCTTCAGTTTTAAACTTTTTTTTTAAAGCATTTATTATTAATGTAGTCTTCAATACAAACCCCCCACCAAAGACTGCATGTTTATTTTTCTGCATCATTAAAAGATGGCTTAAACTTTGCAGTTAGGGCAATACTGCTGATGCAAAGATGATTTTTTTTAAACTTTATCCTTTTGTAAAACTTTTACTGGTAACACACACACTCACACACACAGAGAGAGAAAGAGAAAGGCAATCGGCCACTGCTTTCACAGTGTCGAGACAGTCAGATTTGCATAGGTGGCAGAAGGTGGGTCCAAATCCCTTATGGGGCCCATGACTGATTAATGACTAAAGGGGATTAGGAGGTTCAGGACTTGGCTGCTAGTCTCACTCTGATGCTGCTGTGGCTGCATTCACGCTATCTGTGTCACTACAACTACTCGCCGCTCTGGACTAAATCTGACGATGTTTGTAAGAAAACAACCTGAAAATCAGAAGTGCAGTGTTATCAAATGTTCATCATGATCACACTTAGGTGAGTGCCGTGGATTTATTCGGGATTTTAGAGGGAGGGAAGAGTTGTTTCAGTTTCTTCAATATATTTTGGTTATATATAAATCATACTATTTCTGGTTGTATATACAGATGATCACATTTCAGCGCAGTGTTTCTTAACAGTGTTTCTGTTTTCTAGAAATTGTCCAGTTATATGAGTTTTTTTATCTACTCTCACTGCTACAGGCTTACAGACCACCTACAGTACAACCATAATGCAGCATCCACACGATATCAATCTCGGCTACCAGGCTAAGCTGCTTATGAAAGGACCTTCAGAGAACTGTACAACCAAACCCCCTCTATTTGTCCCTCCACATCCCCTGGAAGATAACCTGTTCCTCTTTCCAGCTCTATCTGTGTCCTACCCTTAATCCCACCTTGGACTTGAATGAAAACTCAGGGAAGTGTTACGGGCAATGGCAGTCTTAAGAGTTAAGTTTACCAAGACCAAAAGAGACAAGCTGGCCCAGGTGCTCTGGATCCTAAACTGGATCTCGGTAGTTACGGGGGCCATCCTGTTCAGCCTAGGCCTCTTCCTCAAGGTGGAGCTCCATAAACAAGGAGAGGTGATGGCTGAGAGGGACATCCAGTATGTTCCCAACACGCTTATAGCTGTGGGTCTCATCGCTTGTGCCATAAACTTCCTGGGTGGGAAAATCTGCTACGACTGTGTGGACACCACCAAGTTTTTGCGCTGGAAGTTGATCATGCTGCCCTACATCATATGCACCTTCTTCTTCACCTTTTGTGTGCTGGTAGGGGCTCTGATGTGTTACTGCATGCACTGGGAACTGGAAGAGTCTCTGAACCTGGGACTGACAGAGGCCATGAGGTTTTATAAGGACACAGACACACCAGGACGCTGCTTCCTAAAGCGCACCGTGGACATGCTGCAGATGCAGTTCCAGTGCTGTGGAAACAACGGTTATAAGGACTGGTTTCAAATTCAGTGGATAAGCAACCGTTACCTGGATATGTCCCAAAAAGAGGTGGTGGAGTAAGTACAAACTGCAGAAACAGGGTGCTATTTTGGTAAAGTGCATTCGTATTTAAGAGGCTGTGTTCAAATGGCAAACAGAGAAAGAAACAACAGAGTTGTTGTAGTTCTGTATTTTCTCATTTTAATTCAGTTTAGCATCAGCGTTTTGATAGGGGTTGACTCACAATCTTGTAGACACCTAAAGTCTAAATAAATGCGTCCTTTAAAACTTCACAAAACAAATTTTGACAATTTTTTTTTACCAAGCTAACATATATTAAAACTAAGGATAGTTCATCTTTGTTTTTTCATTTCATTTTAGTTAGTTTTGCAAGTTCACAATCATTTCACTTAGTTTTTATCGTTATTTTAGTCAAATAAAATGTTTTTTCCCTTCTAGTTTGAATTTTTAGTTGAGTTTTAGTTCATTATAATTTCCCTGCATCATATTTGATAATGATATATAATTTCTTACACTGTGCTATAGATATTCAGTAACACTGAAAATGGGCAGAAAAAATGGGCATGGCAGGAAGCACAGATCAGCACAGTATAATAATAAAATACTGTCTAAATATATAAAAAATATACTCCCAAACAATCATCACATTTAAAATCTGATCACAGAAGCACTGATCTATTAAGGGAAATTCTAAACTTTGTTTTTCTGGCTTTAGCCGAATCAGGAGTAACGTGGATGGAAAGTTCCTACTGAATGGAGTCCCATTCAGCTGCTGCAACATCAACTCCCCCCGGCCCTGCATCCAGCAGCAGATCACCAACAACTCTGCACACTTCAACTACGAGCACCAGACGGAGGAGCTAAACCTTTGGATGAAAGGGTGTCGACAGGCGCTGCTGGAGTACTACATACACATTATGCAGTCCATCGGCCTCACAGTCCTCATCACCTGGTTATTTGAGGTGAGGAAACACAAGTCGGAGTTGGTAGGTTTAAAGGGAAACTACACAAAATCTGATTAACTTTTTCAGCCACTTTAACATCTTTGCATCATGCTTTGTGTTTATTTCTATGAGCGAGCCGGTCAATAGGGGTCTCTTGTCGTTTCAGCTATCAGTGTTGACCGGGGTTCGTTACCTCCAGACTTCTCTGGAAAATGTCCTGAGACAGGGAGACCCCAACTCCGAATCAGATGGCTGGCTGCTGGAAAACAGCTTCATGGAAACTGCCCGCATGAACCTGAATATCATCAAGAGCCTTGGCAAGGGTAACCAGATAGACACAGCCACTAATGGAGACCCCAACATTAACGTCCCCTCCACCTCAAAAGCACACTATGGTCCTGACAATGTTCCACCAAAGCAAATAACTGAAGACAGTTGAACTTTTTCACTCAAAAGACTTCAATGGACGACATTCCTGAAGCCCACAAAGGGCCTTGAAACGCATACACATTACATTGGTGAATTCTTATCTCTGTACCTGTGGCGAAGGAATGGGCATTTTGTTTGTGGAAAATATATATGAACCCTAAATGATAGAATTTTAATATCAACACCATAATTTAAGTCAAGTCAATTTGTGTTTCGATGATCATATGATGGTCATATAAAAAAATTGATAGAGGCCTGGTGACATAATTTCCACCCAAATTAATCCATTCACTGAGCCCTCATATAATGTGGACTGAGCCAAAACCATCCTCATAACTTTTCTGAAGGGTTCACAGGACCCACACCATGCTAACCAAATGTTCTCCTCAGTATAACAAAGCCACCACATTTCCTCACTTTAAATTCCTTTAATTTGTCACCAGTCTGCATACATTTCTATTATTTTTCTGTAAGATTACTTGTGCTTTAATCTACTGTTTACAAATGACATCTGTTGCCTGTGTAACATGTGGTTTTTGCAAAAAAAGACTCTGTACACCCGTCAGTTGCAACACTGGAATCAAAATGTACTTATATTTATTATTTGATGAAGACAACTATGGGTTAGAAGTTCAAGCACCTGTTCTTGTTTCCCATGATTTCATCTGAGCATGCCAGAAAACCCACTCAGAAGTTTGATTTACAGCAAGAAAAGCAAAAGCTCACAAATTACATTTCACAATTAAAGATCTGTAGTGACTAGTTTGTGTTTAGACTAGTAGTACCAATATTGGATCTTTTGTGTGCCCTTTTCCCTGAGTTGCCTAACTGCATTAGCAAAGTTGTTACAAGGATAGCGAATATTAAACAGTACTTTGTTTTCACATAAGTAGCTCAGCAGACAGAAATCCATGAGAAATTCTTAACTACTTTTTTTTTTTTTTTAGAATATTTAAGCCACTGCTACGATTCTCTCGTGCCTCAGCAATGTCACCAGGTTTTAATGCTCAAATATAAACTTTGCTGGGATGAGCTACAAAAAGTTTGACAATAAACTGTCCACTTGAGGACTTTGAATTCTGAAAAGAAGCCTTGCTGATGTGATCTGCTCTTCCTTCCTTTCTCCAACAACAAAACTGGGAAGTCACTTATTATAGCAAGAATACGTTTTTGTTGTCCTTTTCTTAAAAGAATGAACAGTTCGAGTGCAACTTCAGAATAACCGTTTAAAGCAGTTAACTTTAATCGAGAGCACATTCCTTTTTACAATGATTTATTCTAATCTTGGACACTACTGTTGTTGTTTTTAAACCCCATTCAGAGCTATGGAACAGACTACCTACAGATTGTCTTGTGTCTTTATTTCCACAGCCTGGAAATCATGAAGTCAAACAACACAACAACAAAAAAGGAAGAAATTATATATTCACACATTTGCTAAGTGAAATGACAGAAATAAAATGGAGTACCTGAAACCATACACTGGGATTTAAAAAAAGATTTTTTTCCTCTTAAATAAAACACTGCAATTGATCATTGACAACTAAAACTCAGATAATGTAGAGTCAACATCAAATGATAAAGGTTGACAATGTGTCGCACAACAGGTCATCCAATTATTTTTGATTACAAGCTTAATAAAGCTTAATAAAACTTTTTTTCTAAAAGCAATCTTGCAATATCATATTGTATTTGAATTCCCTCTATATAATTAATTTCACAATTCTGAAGGTAAGTAAGCACAGATGTGAGAGTTATGTAACTATAAGAATGGCTGAAATTCAGAAAACTGGTGCATCTAAGGACAGGATATGAGGAAGTCACTGAGACAGATTCCCGTATACTTTTCTGAGAATACTCAATCTGTTTGAAGCAATCTTGAAAATGATGTTTATTCTATATACGTTTTGCCCATTATACATGTGTCTATTTATAAGTAAAGGTGTCAGTAGGTTAAGGTTTAATTATTTGAGGAATTCTACATAATAAAGGGTCAAAGGCAAAAATGGATAGGATCTCCGAAAAAGGCTAAAGTTTTCCACATGAATGTGCTTGGAAACCGCATCTTTGAACAATTATAACTTATCACAAATCATAAGTTCTAACACAAAGAGAGAGAACGCAGAAAATTCACAGCATCATTAAGAAAAAAAACACATGAAGTGATAACAGAAACGTGTTAGTGTGTGTCTGATGCTCTTCTTTATTTGAATGAGCTTCTTTGCAAATAACATTACTCTGGGAGAAACTCATCCTCACAGCAGACAATCAAACTGAAACAAGGCGACTTGGGATTAATCAACAACAATCACCCTCTATCCATTTTGACTGCCCCCCCCCACTCTCTCTGGATTCCAAAGGAGACTCATTTATGATGAAACAGGCTTTTCTGATTACAGAAGGGTTTGGGTTGATTGCTTGTGTGTGTCGTGTGCGTGCATGTGTCTTGGGAGCACAGGGGCCGTGCTCGGTATCGGCCGGTCACACAGCTGGAGCAGTCATCACAACATCTGCCACTCAAAAGCAAACATAACGTTGACCACCTCCAGGCTGCGGGCGATTTCTTCCAGGATGCAGTGCTGCTGCCACAGCTGGTTTAGCTTCCTGTAACGCTCTGGGCAAAGGTGCAATGGATTACCCCGTCTAAAACACAGAGAAACAAATGCATTCAAGGGTTTCTCAAACCCAGTATTTCACTGGTATGACAAAAAAAATGTAGTCATACTTCGTAGCTGTGTAAACCACTTCTTTATGTCATAAAAAAAACTTAATGCTTATGCAAATCTGAAAGTGCATGAAGGTAGTATTATAGGTTAAAGCTGCCCAGGTGTTGGGCTTGAACTGCAAGTTGCTCATCGGGGTCTACTGTGAGAATGTGCTATCACTGTGCGATCAAGTTTTGATCAGCACATAATTATGAATTTGAGATCTGCAACAAAGCTCAAATAAATGCATTTTTGTAGTCTACAATGGCAACAGTTTTAGCTTCAACATTCAAGTCTACAAGTGACACCAAAGTTTCAATTACATTAGCCACAGTATTGCTGTACATTGCCCCTACGAGCAACATCATCCATCTACCTTTTCATAGATGGCACAAGCTGTAAAAATTGTCTGACAAAGCCAAACAGCTGACCTTGAGTACATCCTCCAGTCTGTATTATATAGTAGAGTTTAAGTCTAAAAATACAGAAGTAATACTACAAATAAACTGAATAGGTTCTTACCCAAGATGAGGATCAGTCTCCCCATAATCATCCAAGTACGGAGCGGGATACGTGCTCCCTCGAGTCCGACTGGCCATCAGCACAATTTCACACTCTCTTATCCTGTTATCATTAAACAAAATGTGATTCAGTTAGAAAAAAAAAAAGTAAACCCAAAAGACAAACTAATTCTGGGCTTGAAATACAATTCTACTAATGTAAAATGTGCCGTGTGACTGATTAACCTGAGGAACATCCCCACTCCTGCTCCACAGGTCGCAGCGTGGGCAGTGCAAGCCCCCACGTCCTCCCCTTCCAGCTGACTGAGACAACAGGAGCTCTGAGAGCACAGCATAGCCCCACAAAAGAGACATAAAGTCGGATGCTTCCTCTCATCATCGGTGGATTTTGGACACCTGAGGACATGATGCAGACGAGTGAGAAAGGATGGACAGAAGAGAACTAGAAGATGTCAAATGAGAGGACTCCTTACTTACTTGAAATAGCTGGCTTGATTGAGGAGAGTACTGTAATCTTCAGGAAGTTCAATCAATCGATTCCTTTTCCTGGGGTATCTGTTGAAAGAGTGAGTTTATTGGCCAACTGTAGGGTTTCAATAAAACTAAAATCTATGTTGAAATAATAAAAGACCCAAAGTCTACCTGACTGTCTGGATTTTGCCTTTCAGGGCTTTGGTTACAACTGGGCTCCCACACCACCTAAGAAATAACAAGAAATAATAAGTTACAAAACTACTGACTTCACTGGGAACTAGTGTAAGATGCAATAGTGTTTTCTCCGACCTCTGAAGCAGTGGACTAACAGTTTCTCTGTGATCGTGGAAAAGCTGAAACACATTGGAGGGTAGTGCCAGGTAACTGCATAGTGCCTCCATCTGTTCTTGAGAATCAACTGCACAAGACATAAAATGTCAGCATGAATGCACAAAACTTCCTCTTCTGAATTCCAAAATGCAATAAAATTCTGACACTACTACACTGAAACCTACCAGAAATGCTAAAAAGCTCCTCTGGAGGAGGTACTCCTGTAAGGCAATTGAAAAAGAGAGCAGCACAACGCAAGAATGGTGCAATTCCTGTCTTCACTCTTTCTACTAAAGAGCTGCCAGAAACATCTGGAAGGAGCCTGATGAGAAAACCACAAAATAAGCTGTCAAATATCTGAGAATTCACCATGAAAAAGGCTGAAACTAAGTATTTGTTCCCATTATAAACAGGTAATAGCCATTCTTGTCAAATTATGAGTTAAAAATATTTATCCAACTCTGACGGTCTTACTGTCCAATACATCAAAACCTCCTGACACCTGCCACAAATGCATTTTTGTGACAAATAGCAGACATTTAAATTATAAATTAGCATTAAGAAAGGAGATTCGTTTTTGCTTAAGTTTAGTGGCTGTCAAAGTTTTTTCTTTTTTTGATGTCCATAAAAAATATGTATGGAAAAATACAATCATGCTAATGTGCTTTAAGCAGGTGTTTGAAAAACACTCACCTTCCCGTGTGTTGTGACACTGCAGAGTACAACTCTGCTGCTGCTCTCTCCTCCTTCGTCTCCTGTCCATCCCCTGCTGCAGGGACGTCTGCACAAACAAACCAATTATTTAATCATCATAATCACTCCAATTATCTCTTACTACTGGCTAGCTCCCTAAGTGGTAGCTAACAGTGGTGTTATTAGATCACATTATTTTGGGGGCGGGGGTCTGTGATTTTGTACCTGCAGAAGACAAGAGGATCTGCAGCACATGAGCCATGGTCACCAAATGCAAGATATGCAGGTGATTGTATGCAGCGCTGACAGCAGATGGCTGTAAGTCTACAGTCTCCTCTTGATAAAGCGAGGGTATCGATAGCACCAATCCAACCTGACAAAACATCCAAGCGTTATAAAACCATCACACACCTGTTTCTTAAAGACATAATCTCTTCAATTTTAGTAAAAATTCAGAGGGTTGTCTATAGTTTCTCAATCAACAGAAAATAAAATCTCCACCATCATGTTTCCTCTTTACAGTCTTACATCTTCTGGAGTTCATGTTCATTTTCAATTGGAATCTGTTTTTATTGCACTTAACATAATACATTTATTGTATTAATCTAATGTATTAGCATGAAGCATTTGCTCAGACTAATATGTAAGAGCAGTTTCTTTCAGAGACACCTACCAGAAGATGGAACAAATCCACCTCTAGAAGAGAAGGTGTGTTCTTTCTGCTCATGACTGGTAACAAGACTGAGAAGAGAGAAAGGACAGTTAAACTACACAGTCACAAGTCTAACCAGCCTGAAGTTTCTCTGATGACCACATACCTCCCAACATATCAGTGAAGTGCCTTTGGATGACTGCCTGAGAGCTCTTAAGTCCCTGCGTTGCTGAAAACTGAACAATGGCCTTCATGCCTGCAAGCTAAAAGAGAAGCATTTCACACAACTTTCACAGAAACCCCCTACACTAAAAGAACTACATCAATTGTTCACTACTGAGTACCTGTCTGTTCTGTAAGGACCCAAATAGCGGCTTGCCCTCCTGCTCCAGTATGTTTTCTGTGAAGATTTGCAATTTTAAGACCTGCGCACATGAATACATGCAAAGGAAAGGAGTGACAAAAGCCAACAGATGCAGTACCTATGGCCTGAATAGTGAAGGCACATGTGTTCCAGGCCATAATGGAAACACGGGGGCACAGCTCATTGGGCGCAGTCTTCAGTCCAACCCTGTGGACTGTGGTGGCGCACACAACCAGCATCTCTGTAATGCTGTCTGAAAACTTTCTCCTAGAAACAACAAACAGCACAAAATTTAGAAAAGAAAATAACAAGCGCACCATTTTAAACTTTACTTTATGTGCAAAGTGCACGTTTCTGTTACTTATACTGTTCAAACCCATTTGACATATACTTGACATAATTTGTATGGATCAATCTATTCACCTTGGAGGACAGGTCAAAGGTCATATGTCATATTGGTGAATAGAAGCCAAATTTTAATGGATTTTTAACAGCTTTATAAGAATTGATTTGAGCTAAGTGTTTACAGACAGAAAGAGTGACGCACTTGCATGCACACAAAAGCTACCAAAAGCAAAACCTCCTTGGCAGAGGTAATAAAGGCAGAGAGAGGTGCACTCACGATTCTTGCACTCCATAGCTCAGAATAGATCTAAAGTCTGGTTGGCCCTCGCCACACAGCCCAGTGCTACCATTACTACTACTGCCTTCTGTGTTACGGTCTGCAAGAAAAAAAGCAGGAGAGAACAATCATCGGTTGCACTGTGTGGTGTGTTATTAGAGGTTCACGAATAACAAGAAAAACGTATGCAAGCCAAGACTACTCCGTAGTGGCTTCTAGTAAAATCCAGACTGTGTGCAAATTAAAACACCTTCTGCAGCTGTTTTCCTGCAAGCATTCAACTCCTCACCAAATAAAGCCAATTTTTCCTATTACTCTGGTTCACATCAACACACTAAGAGCATATCAACATCTTACTCACATGTGAATATGGCAGGTGTTACACATCGAAATGTGGACTTTTGTTCATTGGTGGATCAGTTTTACATGTGTGACACTACAAACCAGTATAGTGTGCGATAACTGTATTCTGGGTTCTATTCTTACCATTATCCTGAGCGATTGACTGGAGTCCTTTAATCCTAGCAGAGAGGATCTGGATCCAACGAGGCAGCGTCAAATGCTCTCCAATTATCGCTGCGTTTTCACTACACACAGAAAACAAACATGCAAATGACTTCTTTACATTTGCACAGATAATCAAAGCACTGCAGACTGGCTGGGAGTAAGAGGATGGGCTTACTAGTCAAATGTGAGGGGTTCTAATGGGATCAGAGGTACCACAGTATTGCACAGAGACTTGCACAAGGGGCACAAGTACTCTCCATTCTCCAGATCAATGATCAATTCAGCATGGAGCCGGTTCCTGGTTGTATTTTGGACTGCCTCATAGTATCTGTTAAAAAAGAGGAAATGACACCTGTACGTGAGTTACACCGAACTTTAGTTAAGAGGCAAAATTAGTCAAATTTGTTCCCTAGTGACTTACTTTTGCCAACACGTGGCATGCATGACATGTCCGCAGCTGCCAGTGTGGGTCCCCACAGCCAGATCCGGAGACATAAAGAGGGGATATGATGTTCCCGGCCCTTTAAGTGATAACCACAAGACAACGTATAAGTTAAATCTGAATCTCACAAAGTAAAATAGTATGATCAGTGAATGGAGCCTGACCATCTGCTCTGCTGCTTGGTATCTTTCCTCTGCACTGTGTCAGCACTGTGGACCTCTGGACACAAGCAGCGAGTCCCATGGCTGGAGCCTGAGCCATCACCTCCTGCTCCTCCTGGCAAAGAATGCAGGTCAGTACCTCCCTGTCAGCCGGAGTGGACCCTCGGTGAGGCCCAACAGCTACGCATAGCTCCCTCTGCTCCGTGGCACAGCTGGAGAAATAAATCAAACTACATTAGGTGAAAATTATTTCGTTTAAACCCTCACTTTTAAGTCATTGAAATACAACTACGAGGTGTTATGGAAAGGCTGTACTCACTCCCCAGTGGACGCTACAGTTTCTCCCTGTGTTCCACTTTCAGGCATGTTGTCATACAGCATCTTATTTGACTCAATAAAGTTCTTTTGCATTGCTGACATCTGGGCCATTATCTTCTGTCGGTGGAGCTTAGCCGCCTCTGCCTTCCTTTTCCGCTCTGCTTTTTCTTTGTCCTGAGCACTCTGGATCAACAAAACCAGAAGTCAGAATGATTTAACTCAAAGATATATTTTAAGTCACTTAAGTTTTAGTTTACCTCTTCTGGCTTGGCTGTTTCCATGCTCATGGACACTGTTGGACTGGAGTTCTCTCTAAGGCACTTGACAACCTCAAACATCTAGAAGAAAAACAGTGTTATAAAATTATAAAACTGTCCTGTCCTGAAACATGATAACTACTGATTTAACATTATGTAACAATATCTTTAATGAATAGTAAGTGAATAGCCTACCTGTAGAACCCATTTAATCATGTCTTTTTGCGCTTCCAGAGAAGGCAAAGTCTTAATCTTGGACAACAAGAGGAACACTGACTTGCCATGTTCTGCACCCATTACTGAAAAAGAGGAACAGGGATTTTACTTCTCAAAAAGTAATTACACGATTTCAAAGAGACAACAAAGCTCATTTTTCCACTCACAACGAGCCTTTAGGCTGAAATCAAAGGTCACTTCCTCCGCAGTGACATCCTCAAGCTGTGATTTCTCTTCTAGCAATGCCTGGCCAATCAGGTGCAGCGCCTGTGTGATAAAGGAGTTAATTTTGTTGCTACATTTGTATTGAGAAATAGGGTAGATCTCGGGAGGGAAAATGTAATTTGTACCCTCTGGATCATGGCTTCCGTCCAGTGTGTTGGCCGGTCTTCTGCAGCTCTCTGCAGGACGTTTCTCAGGATGTGGACCATTATGTCACAGCAGAGGAGTTGCACTATATAAGAAAAGTCTGAACAAAAGGCTGGGGGCACCGGCGGACGAAGAGCTGAGCACAGACACAAGCGGGGGCAATGTTATTAGAGCCGATGAAATTACCAACCAATCTCCAGAGACATTTGGTGACAGAGTGGAGGGTCAGTCACCTTTATCATTGCCCTCCTGAGCTCTCCTTTTCTTCTGAGACTCTTCTGCCTGAAAGAAGTGTAATATAACCAATTAACCAAATATAGTCAACAGACACTGTCAATTTAATTGAAGGCGCTGGTCTACCTTGCTATGCTGGGATCTTGAGTAATGGTAGAAGAATGGGTTGAACTCTACTAGATGTTCTTTTTTCACTTCGTATAACCCATGTCCCGACACTCCTGGTTTTCTAAAAGCAAAAACCGAACACAGAGATTACGAACTCGTGAAATTTACTATTAAGGCAAAACTCAATCTGTTTTCTGGGGGTTTACATACTTAAAAGTGGCAACTTTGGTGATAACTGTCTCCAAGCCTGTTTCATGGCTTTCCTAGAAAGAAAAAACATCACCTTTGTCATTTATCCTCCCAACTAAACACCACAAAATGAAACATATAATTCAGAAATGAAGCTTTTTGAAGCATACGTTCTCTGGCAGGGCTTTGACCAGGCTACTATGAGCCATGGGCTCAATGCACAGCAGGTGGATAACCTCCCTCATTGTCACATCCTCTTTGGTCAACTGACTGATCCCGGGGACATAGCGCTCACCTGAAGAGACAGCACTGTTCAGATACTTTTTTAGGTTTTTTAACTGAATTAAGAAATATCTCAATTTGATCAGGAGACTTTTGACAGTTTACCAATGATGGCGATCAGCAGGTAGAGCATCTCTTCTGTTAAACGGTTCCACTGCGTCAACTCGTCCTGTAAAAGAAGCTGCGTTTCATTAACACGTTTGGTGGCACGACGTTTTTTTACTGGATGATTATTCATGTGGAGCTTGCCTGGTCTTTGCTTGAACAACTTCTATTAAAATAATCAAAGAGCTCAAATCTCAACAAGACCAGAATGAGGAAGTGGTTGGGGTCCATTTTGGAAGCAGCTATCTGTAATAGAAATGATGAGGGACGTATGACATCATCACGCCGTTTGCATTTAAAACATTAAAAACTGGCATTAAAGAAGTGTTAATGCCCGACTGACACCAACCTGAAGCATGACTATATCCTTATCGTACATCTCGTCCCTGCACTTTACATCCTGGTAGTAGTACACCTGTTTATGTGAAAGTATTTATTAGGTGGAGAAGAAAGACAACAGAAAATAAAAAAGCACTGTGCGTCCAAAGGCTCTAGTGTACCTGGCTCACCAGCGAAAGCCCATTTCTCCGCCACATTTCAGCCGAGACCTGTGCAGCCAGCACAAAGCAGCGCAGAGGATGCTCTGCCAGCTCTGTGAAATCATAGGTTGCCTGTAATGACAGAAAGACTTCGATCTCTAACAAACAACGCATGAGGAGCAGCAGTACCTCACCTATCAGCTGTCACTAAGACTACAAATCATCACATTTTCTCATGTCACTTACAGGATTTTCCAGGCGCTCAATTGCGCCAGTTCCACACAGGAGTACATACAAGCCTATGAATCACAATGTACACATGAGTAAGTCCACAGCATACAAAAAAAAAATCCCTGCAAGTCTTAAATACTACTTCTCCTACCAGCCAATAGTCTGGAGATGGGCAGATGTATGCTGACAGGCTCCCGTGAGACTTTATATGGACGGGCATGGAGGATGTGTTTGCACATATAGTAATCAGTGGCGTCCCTGTGGAAGGGCTGGTTATTGCACTGCTTCAGAACTGTGTGGCACTCCTTAAATGCAAGCAGCAAAATCTCATCCTAAGAGGGAAGACAAAGGCAATAAGTGAGTACAACGTTCGCTCTCCTCCACATAAGCAGATTAAAAATTTAAAGATATCACAGTTATGCTTCAAGAAAACTCACATCAGAGGAACACCAGTCCTGAAACATAGCAAGAATATGGCGGAGCTGAATCTGCAAAGTAAAGCCAGCTTCCCATTCTGGCTCCACAGCAATGTGTTGGCCAAGCTGTCGCTTCACCTCCTCCATACCCTGGTGTAGAAAGCGAAGGATTCATTAAATATCCAGAGTGTCTAGTTGTCTTAAAGTAATGTAACACTACCAATATTACATGATACATATTTAAAGACAGACATTGCATA
This sequence comes from Mchenga conophoros, assembly GCF_057382185.1. Lineage (NCBI taxonomy): Eukaryota > Metazoa > Chordata > Actinopteri > Cichliformes > Cichlidae > Mchenga > Mchenga conophoros. The sequence continues at coordinate 29,182,320 of NC_140544.1, read as the reverse complement.
TATTTACAAAATGACACAGTGTGAGGACCATTTGTACCTGCATGCATTTAAGAAGACCAAGAAAGACTCTGAACCCCTTCAAGAACTGCCCCCGAAGCTCTTCGGTCCATATTGAGGGTTTACTGATCAGAATATACCTGTGTGGCAAAGATTAGTGACATCTTACATAAAAGGCCATAAACAGCAAGGTATAAAGAACAAGGTGTTGCCTTCTTTAATCACCTGAGGTCGTGGAAGATGACTTGGATGCGTGAAAACTTGTCTGAGTTGTAGCCCAGGAAGACGAAGCGATTGTTATCATCTAGATGTTCGCGAAGCAGTTCCATGACGGTATCAACTATCACCTTAATCACATTGCACTCTTCGATCAGCTGTCTGGCCTATTGGAAGAACACAAATGTAAAAGAAAGCATGGAATATAGGTTAAGGGTTACAACACATACTGTTCAATATTTTAATTACACATACATACATGACATCCAACACTTAAACCACTATGACAAGATACAGAAATGGAAAAGTGCATGTAAGGGCACATATCAAACTGATTTGTCCAACTTCACCAAACTTAAATGGCCTCCTCAGTCTCCAGACCTCAATCTTTGGGATGTGTTGGAACAGGAGATTCATATCTGATTTAATGGCTAGAGTAGGGACTACTGTGGTTACATCTGATAAGTCGACCACAATTTGGATTTAGAGCCAGACCTAAATCCAATTTGTGTGTCTCTAACCCATCTCCCTCTTCTTTCTCTCTTCCTCCCCTCACACTGAACCATCACGAGTTGTCTGACTGTTGGGGTTTCTCTGTAACATTGTTGGGTCTGAACAGTACAATATAAAGGTGCTTGAGATGCCTGTTGTTTGATTTGGCGTTATATAAATGAAACTGAATGAAAACAGATACTTTAGAACAACCTGCAGAGAGCCATTTTCAGCATATATCACACACATATGGATGTTTGCCAGTGTTAATCCTTGAAATCATTCCTGCTAAACAAAGGCTAAACAAAGGTTACTAAAGGTTCACTTTTTTTTTTTCACCGGAAACGTGAATATTTAATTGGTGTGTTTAAAAAGGATGTGTACTATATTTACATGCAGTATCATATGACTTCTGGCATTGAAACAACACTCACTAGTGTGGGAACAGTGAAGATCTGAACAGACAGAGCTGTGATGGATATATTCCTCTCATGGTCATCATTGATGAAGTCCTTCTGCAGCTGCTTATAGTGCTGAAGAGACAATGATGAGGAACATATTAGTGGAATGGGAAAAAAAATGCAAAACAGTTTACATTTTAAAATGTTTTACTTACCTTTGTAAACTCAATCGCAAAAAGCCTCTTGCATTCAGTATCCATTAGCATGCTGCAGAAAATCAGCTCGTGCACTATCTTGCGAGCTCCTGGAGGAAATAAGAAAAAAAATGTGTTCAACAGAATCATAGTGAGGCTCAGGCTCAAGCTCTACACTACTGTCTGCAAATTAAACCATAAATAGCATCATCTGTAAGTGACTGGTAAGTGTGAGAGGCTGCAGGAGCTTGAATGGAATATATGACAGCACAACAAATACAGTGGCATAACACTTAAAAGGCATTGTTGATGAATAATCTGTTTAATATTTTTTCTTTTTTTAATAAGAACACCTCCTAAAGTCCATTAATTAGTGTGGGCTGAGGCCTGCTTACCTTTGAACATCCTGGCATCATGCAACATGAGTCTGCTAATGAGGCAAGGTCGATCTCTGTCCACGTCTGGCTGTAGCGCCACCTGACAGAAGGCTTGCCTGAAACCCACTGCACAAAACAGATTACCAGTCATACAGCTGTACATGTACAACAGGCAGTTTTCATGTGTCAGCACAGGGTAAACACAGCTGTTTCTGATAACATGAATCATGGCCCTGTTCCCGTTAAACTGGCCAGGCCACGTGTGTTTTTCATGTGCACCCACTGCACTGGCTGTGACACAGTAAACAGACTGTAATTAATTTATCTGTGACACTTGTGTGTTACCCTGCTATGACAAGCCAAAATGGCCATGTTGAAAAAGACCTATTTAGACATCTGCGAGCAATCTTTGCAGATCTAGGACATAATGTACGTGAGTGGTCTCCACTGTTGCCGACATTTATGCTTGTCCTGGTACAATGCATGTTAATTACTGTGTAGTCATGTCCCGGTGTTTTATGTACAGAGCCAGCAAATAGAAATAAATAAATAAAAATTAAATGCTGGGATGTTTTTCCTCCTGGGTCCCCGCTCTTTGTTGTGGTCAGTGTTCTAGTTTTTCCACTTCTCTGTACATTCCCTAACTCTGATCGTCCATTCTGATCATTTCAGCATTCTAATTCCAGGAAGGTGGTTACATTTGTGAAACCTTATATATGATGCTATGATTATTATATCTGATGCTATGACTATTTACCCTTAAACTGAGGAGATGATTGCTATTCTCTCACTGATGAATTCAAAAAACGCAGCACAAAAGTAGCTGGAAATGCACTGGAGGAATTGACTGTGCTGAACAGGACAATCGTAAGAGTTGCAGGTTCTTGGGAGGTGTATGTACGTTACAGCGTAGATTTCCCACCGAGGCATAAATCAGGCGTCGGGTGTACATATTCTGACTAAAAAGACACATTTAAAAAGTAACGCTAACAAGTTTGTGTGATGTAGATTACCTGAGTAACTTATTATTTTCTGCAACCAGGAGCCGAGGTGCAGAGCAAAAGTTTGATGAGCCATTACTACTGAGTGAAGGATCTCCACACGCAGTGGCTGCTGGGAAATTTGCACTGAGTTTGCCTGCAAAACAACAGAGAAAATATTTATGAAATGCAAAACTGAAAAGCGATAACATATTCCCAAGCTTAGCAGTGGGATCGTGTTTACCCTGATACGTTCTTGCGCTTGCTGGCAGGAGGTAAGGCTTCCTCTCTTTACTGCCCGCCGACCCTGCGTCCAACAGTTGACAATAATTATATCAAGTGCCTCCATTTAAATTCACAGTCATTTAAATTAAACCTTTCAGGTAAACAACCTAAAGAAATACCTCTTTATCAATGAGCGTTGTGTGTGTCTGTGCTTCAGCTAGATCACAGTTAACCGACCGCTGCAGGGTGTAGATCACATGGTCGTACGAGTGATGCTCATCGTTGTAGAGAACACAGTAATATGTATTGTCTTTAATCCTGTATGGATGAAGAAATACTCTGTCAAACTTAAGCAGAGTCTTTGAAGTTCAGATTATATTTTGGAAACTTGACAGGTTGTACCGAGGCTGAAGTTCAGCTGGCAGCTCAAAGTTCTCCTCCCACACCAAAAAATCTGTGACATAGTGCAGCAATATCCGGAACAGCTTCTCGGCACGTCCGTATAACTCCAGGTCCAGCACGCAATCATCCTACCCAAAATGAAAAAGCATAACGGAGGATTCAAAAATTCACATCTTAATTTAAACAATTAGAAAAATTTGGCACATTGCAGAGATGTGTAACTATAGTAAAAATGCATCATTTTACAGGTCAACACTGACAGTGGCAGAGAACAAAAACAAACAATAACTTCACACAAACAAAAGTGAACATGACATGGAATAACCATTATTAATTCCTCATTTCCTGTGTCTTACTGGGTATGGTCTAAATATTTGTCTTAATTAAAGCCAAGCAAGCAGCTGGTCTGGTAACATTAATATCAAATCCCCTGAGGACAAACATTTCACATAGCAGCACAGCATTTCCTCCAAATGTCCAATGTCTAATACGCTAACCAAACAAACGATACAGTGAGTTTATCTTGACGTTACATCACTGTGTGAGAGCAAAAACTAGAATCTACTGTAATCTAACCAACAAGAGATCTGGATGGAAAAGAACACAAGGTTTTCATGTCCAAAGCAGATGTGCTGCTATGGTAATGTGATTTGTTGAGCACAGGTTCAGATCTGATGTAAAGAGCACAAAGCACCCAGCCAGATCGAGGCCAGGGATGCGCGTTTCTGCGAGGAGAAGCACCTGCTGTTTACGGAAGAAAGAAAAAGCGCAGTGCTGTCAAACAGTATGTCTACTCAAAGCCCCTGAGCATGACGGTAAGCACAAACGCTGTGATCAGCAAAGAAAGGCCTGACAAACAACAGCTGCCAGCAAAATCAGCAGCCTTTTGTAGGAGACGCTGTGAACTGAATAAATCTCCAAACAGTTGTGCAGAATTAAAGGCTGCTCTTAACTAGACTCACCCACTGCTGTTTTCCACTAGTTTCAATTTAACATCTCTTAAATTTATATTTTAGATGATTTTCCCGGTAACTTTTTTTTCTTTTTAATTCACAGAGTCAAACCTACCACCAAGAGAGCAGCAACCAGCACTAAGATGGGAAAATAAGCATTCTGGGGTCACTGACACAGAATGGGACAAGTACACCCACCCCTCCTCCACTTCCTTCTTTCTGCTGTATTACGCAACTCACCGTTACCATGGCATTGGCTGCCCCTGGGTCATGTTTGGAGCAATAAGGGCCAATCTTCCAGGCTTCTACATCTCCACAATCACAGAACCCCCCGCCTGATGATGCATGCATCTGGGAAAAAAAGCATATCAGTGATGAGTGCATGTGATTAACAGACACACGCAATTGCAATTTCTTTAAACATGTCCTTTAGTTATGCAACACTGAGGTTCCAACATATATGACAAAGATCAAAGACGATATCCTATAATTTAGAAAGGGTATAGATAGAAATAGGATTGCACACTGTGCACACTGTGCAGAGAAGTGAATCACTTAAGAGTGGTGACTGACAATGACAAAGCATGGAAACAGTAGTAAGAAAAGGGGGAGGGAGTCCTGTTACAGATTAGAACTCCAGGGATGAGTGACTTCCATTCATTCAAAGGTTGGTACAGACACCGTCCACTAAAAACTGCTGGAATCCATTAAAAATATAAACATTTATACTAACACCAACCTTGTAGCGATGGCTTTTGTGAACACTATCCTGGAAGCAGTCCATGCACAGGACACAAGTGGGATCTATCGCACAATCCCTGCAAGAAGTGGAAGACATGTATTTTTTTACTTGGCAGAAAAACAAAAGTCTAACACTAAAGAGTGCTATACTCTAGGTCAGGTGTGTCAAACATAAGGCACAGGGGCCAAAATCGGCCAGGCAAACAAACCAATCCGGCCCACTGGACAACTTCGTTTTATAGCTTTTACTAATGATAATGATAATCTGGGGATTAAATGTGTAATTAAACTTCTTTATACCAATAAAAAGGGGGTCTTTATTTGGTCCGGTCCATTTCAGATCAAAGAAAGTTCTATGTGACCCAAAATGTAAAATGAGTTTGATATAAACTAAGCTGCTTGCCAAGTGTTCTCGCTTTTAGTCATTTACTTTGATATAAACATCTATAGTGCCTATTTTAATTCAGACCCCATAAAATTGAATATTTTACCACAGCTTTCCTGTAGAAACTTAGTAATTACAGGGATTTAGAAGAGCTGTTCAGACCTGCAGGAGTAGACCGTTTCGCCCTCTTTAAACACACGTCCACAGAGGTGGGACGAGGTACTCCCCTCCTTGAGCTTTTCCAAACCCTCTTGAGGATCCTCTCCAAAAAGGAAACACTCCAGAGGGTGCAGGAGACGGCTCTGCATGAGCTCCTCCTCTTCCTGAGGGCTGGAGTCTTTTAGGCAGAAGATCTGAGGCACCTGCTCCTTCAAGTAGGAGAGCAGTGCTGCTCTGCTGTCTGCTGCCTCCTGCCATTCCTGTGAGACAAAAGAGAAGAGCTTTACATCCTTGCTTTCTACCTTCTAACACAAATCTGCATGAACTCGCCATAGTAACGATGTGCAGATAAATGTTTCCTTTTAGTAATGCATTATGCCCAAAAAAACAAATCTTTCTTCTGAGGATCCTGACTTCTTCATGAAGGCAGAAGTGCACACCATGTTAAGTGCCGATAAAAAAAAAAAAGGTTAGATCTAGATTAATCCATATTTAGTAATTGATGACTAATTTTTTCAGTCCTCGATTTGTAATGCAACTGTAGACTCTACATTAGCCTACAAATCTAAATAAACAGCATAGTATAAATAACCTTGTGCTGTGTGATTAATCTGTTCTTCTGCTTGGCCTTCAGCCCAATCATAAAGTAGACCGTATGCAAACAGGAGAGCGCCACGAGGAGCCGTTCGAGTTGCACATGAGATAAAACGGTTTGTTTAATTCACATGAAGGGTAGAATTATATTTCCGTTTGTCAACAGCAGCTGCATTATCATTACTCTGAAGACAAACTGAAGTGGACTAAACATAACTGTTCCTGAGAGGAATTATTTACAGTGGTTTAACTAATCATTCCAGACTTCAGAAGGATGGAATAGACTGGAAATGTGCAAATTTCCATATCAGACAGATGACTTCATTTAAAATGAATGGACTAACGCGAGATGTCAATTGGTCAGCTTTCTTAAACTTTTTTATATATGTGGAAAAATAGTCTCAAATTTTTCTACTTTTTACAGTTGACAGTGAAAGCAAAAGCTCAAGTTTTCGTTTTAAAAGTAATTCAGCAGTCAGGGAGTGCAACCATTTAGGCATTTAAAATAAGCTTTATATTGAAATTATATTGAAATTGACATTAAACATACTGCTTCTACTTTTTTATTTGCATTGCTTTCCTGCTGTGTGCTTCCAGTGATGTGATTGTTTGCCTACTACTTGTCAACTACACAAGAACAAACATTCATAGGGGACAGATTGATTTTTTTCAACATACATACAAAGACTCAAGCTAAAAACTGAAAAAATAAATAAAAACACTGATATTAATAAAACACATAATTCTGTACACAATTATATTGCTCTTTTCATGGTTACTGACTCACTACACCTTCCTACACTTTATTATTCTAAATTTATTTTGACACAAGGAAAAAAACTGATAAAGCATAGAATAATCTAAATTTATAGGCATAATCTTTCTCTGATTTTCTATAACCATATAACAATAACATTCATTCTTCTGGGCACTGTAATAGTTTCGTCAGAATATCATATAATGTATTGACAGAAAGGATTCTGCCAAAAAATGCCTTCCGGTATTTAAACTGCTGTAAAAGATTTGCTGGCCTTTAGTCTGTCAAACAAATCTCATGAATTATATGAAGTCATTCTGAGTCAGAAAGTATATTCCTGTCACAAGGAATAAAGTGCAACGAGTTTTTTACAATTAACTTTTATTTATCTTTTATTCATCCAGGTAAAATTATCATTTAAATTACAAATGTGTAAAAGAGATCTCTTTATACATATTTAGATATAGATAAATAGATATAGATAAGCCCTTCATAAATCCTGTTGACTACAGCCTATTTACCAACAGAAACAAGGATATGACATCGGTAATCTGGTGAGCTGTTCTTCAGTATGATTATTCAATGGTACTGGTGCGTGCAGTGCTTTTGCAGTACTACACTCTTAATGTAGTTACTCAGACTGCACAAGGCATCACATTGTTTTCATATTTGTTGGAGTTGATATAATAAGACTGGATAGACAACATTTCTGAAACAAATCCATCGCTGCTGCTGAGCCCAGTTTCTCTTTCACACTGACCGACATGGCCGATGTTAATGATAGACGTAATGCAGCAAGAGCCCGAGGTTTGAAGACAGCCAGGGCGTTGATGCTGCAAAGTGTGTAAACTCATGGCAACTCATGGACAAAAGCGACTACCAAGATATCACAGGATGCAGCAGACGGAGGAAGACACATGCCGTGTTTTCTCTGTCGTTGGTGTCTACTCAGCCAAGTCTATCGAACCACTGACGCAGGGCAATAAAAATATTGCACTTAACCATTGCATTATTGACGGTAGTTAGGCAGCTAGCCTACAGCTAGCCGCAAGTGCTAGCTTGGGAAGTATGATAGCCTTTCACTGAGTGTTCGAATCGTATTGCTCAGAGGAATTAACACACTACACTTCACTGTTCTGTCCGAGCCCTTCGGTCACTACTGTCAGTTATATTAGCCAACTTAAAAAAAAATCATACCTTGCTGAGCTCTAGTCCGTCTAGGTTTTCCTCACTCTCCGCCATATTCCATTTGCCGTAAAGGAGGAGGTGTCGCTAGGAGACTGTTCTTACGACCAGAACCTTTCGCCGATGCTGGTGCTGTATGAGCCCAGCCACTAGACGGCGCCGGTCGAGATTGCTCCGTACACGGCGGGGCTGGAGGTCAGAGTTGAACGTTTGACAGAAAGCTGAACATGGATTCCATATTTCACGAGAAAGTAAGTTAAAAATATATATCTCAAAGTATTCATGGCCACACTGTTGGTCGTCTTTATTCGGGAATGTTCTGGACTCGTGACTGCACTTTGTTTACCAGGATTATGTAGCTGTTACGATATATGGGGTAATGTTTAGCAGTATTGTTGTCCAGACAGCTAAAATGCTAACTCACTTGCTAATATGAGATGTTGAAAAGTTTCCATTCAGCTTGTAGAATCAACGCAGAAGGCGTCTTTACTTCCGCAGTCGTGTTATTTTTCTCATTTTTAGCAAAAGGATTAACTTAATATAGCAATCTTTTGTTACAGAGGACCAATAAGATCAGTTGTGTTTGTTGTTTACGTAGTTTAGCTAGCTCTGTGTTGGTTCCAGTTACTGATGCGAGAACAAATTATGAAATCGATTATTTCACCTTCATAAAGCTACCAAAGTTGTTGCGGACCCCTTAAAATCATACTGCCGGGTGAGTAACAAAACCATTTAACAATACCGATTCTTAATTTGCAGCAAGAGGGCTCCCTTTGCGCCCAGCACTGTCTTAACAACCTGCTACAAGGAGAGTATTTCACTCCTGTGGATCTATCCTCAATTGCTCATCAGCTCGATGAAGAGGAGAGAATGAGGATGGCAGAGGGAGGTATGGCCAGCGAGGAGTACAGGACCTTCTTACAGGTGATTAGAGACAGAGCGGAAAATAAATACCTCATCAGCATATCTATGGATGTTATGCACAGTTACGTCATTTTTCTTATTGTACTCAATCTATGTTTATAGCAACCATCAGGAAACATGGACGACAGTGGGTTCTTTTCCATACAAGTGAGTTTTAAAAATTCACTCTTTATAAGAACGTATTTCTTTTAATAAGTAAGTTACATTTTGTTTTGTTTTTTTTTGTTTTATGATTGTTTTTTGGGTTTTCGTAGGTAATTAGCAATGCTCTTCGAGTGTGGGGCTTGGAGCTAATCCTCTTCAACAGCCGCGAGTACCAGAGCCTGATGATAAATCCAATGTAAAGCTCTCAGTTAGGATTATATTATGTAACAGCAAATTTGTATGTAAATTTTAAGTTGATTTTGACTTCAATGTTTCAGAAATGAAAAAGCCTTCATTTGCAACTACAAGGAGCACTGGTTCACTATACGCAAACTTGGACAACAGGTACGAGGTACATGTTTTCATGAATGATATTAATGCAGCTTCCTTTACTAAAGTTTTTCATTCTATTTTCATTCCAGTGGTTTAACTTGAATTCCCTTTTGACTGGACCAGAATTGATATCAGACACCTATCTAGCCCTTTTCCTTGCACAGTTACAACAAGAAGGTATTGAAAAAAACAACTTTCATTCACTTGTTTAGATGTTGCACTACAGAAAAGATTACAGCAATTTATTTGTGCAGGGTATTCCATATTTGTGATCCGAGGAAACCTTCCCGAGTGCGAAGCAGAGCAGATTCTTGGAATCATGAGGGTCCAGCAGCAGCAGCGGCCCAGACTGATTGGAGAAGAGGAGGCCCAGACTAGTTCAGGGTATGTATGTGTAGCCTGTGTGATATGGAGGACCCAGGAGATGCTCATGAAGGAGTCACATACATTTTGTTTTGTACTGCTTAAAAGAAACTTGTGACTTACCTTTGACAACTGATTTAGTTGTTCTCTAACAGCAGCAGGTCAGTTGCTCTGGGCCAATCAGAGATGGCCTTTGGTGTGGAGGATGAAGTTGTGGATGAAGATGAAGAACTGAAGAGAGCTTTAGCACTCAGTAGACAGGACATAGATGTGGAAGATGAAGAAGCTGATCTTCGCAGGGCCATACAGCTCAGTATGCAAGGTACAGTATAGGTCATCTAAAAGTTTAAAAAATGTTGTATTGTTGTAATTGTAGTTTACAAGAAAAGAGACTACAAAATAGCACTGTAAAGTAAAATTTCTATAGTGATAGTTAATTTTTATCTATAAAAAATTCTGATTAGCACTAACATTGCTTTAAGTAATATGCATGCATATGCAGTATGGATATTTATTTTTCCATATTACAGGAGCAGTTATGAGCAACAAGTCTTCAGAGTGTGGAGTGGGAAATGTAAAATCAGGGAGCCAGGCAGCAGGAAGTGCTGCAAGAGAACAGAGAGAAGGCCAGAATGAGACACTTACAGCTGAGGAACTGAGGAAGAGAAGACAAGCCTACTTCGATCGGTAAGTTTAACTAAAACAATGCAATGACAACTGCATATCGCACCTTCTTTTCAAAGTATACCGAGAAAGTATTGCATGGATTTTGATATAAGTCCACTGTGTTTACTGTTCAGGCAGCAGCAACAAACTCAGACAAACATTCCTCAACCAAAAGATACTCAACCAACTGGAAGCTCAGGTCAGCAAATCTTTTTTTTGAATGTAAATATAATACATACTTTGTGATTTATTTAATATTCTACTCAATTTAATGGAATCTAGTAACACAAGCCCACTTGCTTTTACTAGGTTCAGTAAACGCTGGCTCTGAAGGGGACCAACAACCAAAACCCAGCCAGTGAAGTTGTGGAAGGTTTGCCTGTATTGTTTACCAGCTGCCTGGATTGGCAACCCGGTACAGGGTTAGCTTTTCTCCCTCCTCTAACCTTTTGCACATGCGGACCTGAGGACAGTCAGAAGGCTGACAGTTTACCCCTGGTTAGTTCACTGACTATAAAGGCTATAAAGAAGAGGCAGCACTTAATCCGGCTCAGTGAAGTACTGAGATGGGGAAAAGATTGACGAGACTCATGATGCAGTTAATCCAAGTTTGCAATTGCCTTTTTAACCATGGCGCCTTCTCTTTCTATTGTATACACTTTTGTATTCTTTTTTTTTTTGGCTTTTTTTTTGGCTTTGGCTTTGGCTTTTTTGTTTGTTTGTTTGTTTGTTTGAAAAACGGGCTACCCCTGAATATCACAGAAAGGGTGTGTTTTGTTATTTTGTGATGATGACATGTTGACACAGGCATTCTATGAAAGCCATATGAGACCAATGCTTTGGACCATAGATAAAAGCTTTTAAAGCTCTTTTCACCTATGGGATATATAATATTGCTGGCTTCATCAGTATGTTAAAAACGATGCTGTTGTGTCATTCAGAGAAAGGTCACTTTTACATTAATGTTTCTCACTGCTTCATTCAGACATGACCACAACAGAGACACAGAGAAACGCAGTATGCGCGTGATATTTGGCATATTGTCAGCACTGACTCTAGTGAAGTGTCATCATATCCTTGAATATATGTTCTTCAGCTACAGAGCAGGATCTGTGTATGTGTGTGTGTCCTGCATAGTGCTTCAAGATGAGCTGCCCCCACCCTTGCAGACAGGCTTGAGAGAAATCACACTTCTAGATTGGGAGTAGCAAAAATGCATTATGGAAAAATGCTTAAACCTTATTGCAGACATACATCCTGTTGCTCTTTATGGTGTTCTTTAGTTAACTGAGCAAACTTGAAAGATTAAAGAGAGGCACACACGGCTATATTCTCGTGCGTGTGCCTTTCTATTAATGCGACTGCGTGCTGAAAGCTACACATAAATCATACTAAAGCTGACGTATTAAGTTTGCCATTGCATCTTATACAGAAATGTGACCAAGATGCTCAATCAGGCATGGAGTCTGATTTAGATGTCATCAGATTCATTGGAAAGAAGAGGTGTTCTAAAAAGGGGCTAATGACAGTGAGTCCTTTTATAGTAGACTTGAGTGTGTAGAACAAAAAAAAAAAAAAAAAAATATATATATATATATATATATATATATATATATATATATATATATATATATAAAAATGAAACGTGCACATCACCAGAAAAAAAGATCCTCCTTAAAACCTTTACTACCACTAACATCTGTGGGTTATTTATTCTTTACATCATCGACCTCGATACATGACAGTCTACAGGTGGTCTCCCCAGGCATTTAGAGAGCTGCATATTTTGGATGTCGTGGCTTTATTACTTATAAGTATGCATGTAGGCGTAATGAATAGGTGATTAGGCAAGGCTTACAGACACAATTTAAGGGTGTCTTGTCCTTTTTGATCAGATTGATGAAAAAAAATGTGTAGGACTTTTTGCTGAATCTAAATTGCTTATCACAGATGCATTGTTTTTTCTTATTTTTGTCCCGAATAAGTGGGGAACAAAGAAGCATTGTGTAAACATGAATAGTTCCAGCAGTGTATGATCACACAAGCCAAAATTCTGGCATTTCCAGCCTCGTTTTGTTTTGGGTTTTCTTTTTTTTTTCTTTTTTTTGGGGGGGGGGTACACGTTAGAAAATCAAAGATTCATTGGTTTCATTTATTTGCTGATTATGACCTTGAAAATGGGGGGGGGGGAAGCAATTTCAATAAATGAAGAAAATGTCAAAAATGTGTCACATCACCTACCCTTTGAGGAAGTGGTTGATTTGACTTATTCTCACTTATTTTTCTCTACAGGACCGTAAAGTCCTGAAAGTGAGAATCTGTCCTTGTGACTACACCAAACTACAGCATTAAAACACTTTACATTCATTCAGAACATCGAACTGACCATTCAGCGCAAATGTGTCTTGATGCCTTCACTAACATGTTAGATGTCATGCAAAGTTTGGCTTATTGTGCTGGATGATTTTTAAGACGATTCCAAGATTTTGTTACCGTTCTGTTTCCTTTGGATCTACTTTTTTTTTTTTTTTTTTTAAATGCACTTGTGAAAAATTAGAAAATGTTGGTAGTTGGGTTTTTTTTTTATTCTTATTTTATTCACTGTGTTCTTAAATTCATTATTTTTGTTATACTTCATGTTAGAACAGCACATTCTTTCATTTAATATATTGGTTCTCATTCCAGGATTAAAGTGAAAATCACTCCCAATGCTTCTCGTGTCTCATTTACTTATCGATTGATTCTTATGGATTCACCTCTGAATACATGTTTTGTGGTTAATGTGTAACATGTAGAGCACACTTGCACTTTGTTCCCCCAAAAAAATACAGAGAAATTTCAGGCACAATCTGGGCCAAGCTGAAAGGTACGTGTGTTATTTCGTTAAACTTAAAAACAAACTGAATTTCGGAGCGTTTTCTAATTATAATGAAGAAATGAGTATTCAGTTGGTGTAATCTTATATTTTTTTGTAGATTTAGTGATTGTGCTGCTGTACAGTGGTGCTTTTTTTTATTTCTCGTTTCTGGGTGTGCACCCAAAACTTTCCAGGTTCTGATTTTGATGTTAAACACAATGAAGATGGCCTGTTTTCTCTTTGTGGCCCTCCTGTGCTTTCTGACTCCTATCCACCAAGCTGAACCTAACAGTGCCACCATCTCAGATCTCTCCTTCAAAAATATGGACTTTGCCATGAACCTTTACAGAAAGATATCCAGTTACAACGACAAGAACATCTTTTTTTCCCCCCTGAGTATCTCTACTAGTTTTGCGGCTCTTCTAATGGCTTCTGATGGTGTCACACACAAGGAGATCCTGAAGGTACTAAACCTGGAGGCGCTGGAGAGGGCCGACCAGCCGGATCTTATCCCTAAACTATTTCAACTCCTTCACGAGAACGTCACGCAAAATGGATCGCTGAAATTTGATCATAGCATGGCCTTGTTTATCCAACCCCAATTTATCATAGAGAGGGAGTTTGAAACCAAAATCAATAAGTTTTTTAATGCAGATATCAAAACTGTTGATTTTGCGGACACAACAGAGAGTATCAGAGTAATCAATGAGTACATTAGGGACAAGACTGGAGGCAAGATTACAGAGATGATTTCAGCCTTGGACGAACAGACCAAACTCCTGTTAATGAATGCAATTTTCTTTCAAGGTAAATTAAATCTTTTTTGCACACTTTAGATTTTGGGTTTATGTGCTATTAATTATACTAATATTCATGTCTGCACCTTTGAACTTTTTTGTTTATAACTAAACGTACAATATTACCTGCTCCACAGGAGCCTGGAAGATGCCTTTCAACTCCAATTTGACTCGAAATGCACCCTTCTACATCGATAATTATAATATTGTGCAGGTGCCTATGATGTTTAAAGAAGACAAGTACTACACTGCAGAAGATGTTTCTCTGAGAGCCAAAGTGCTGAAACTGCCATACCAAGAGGGTGTTTCCATGCTTATCCTGCTCCCCAACCCAGACATGGACTACACTATGGTGGATGATGAGATTACTGCAGAGAGGTTTCAGAGCTGGATCGCAAAACTGAGAAAAATGTACATGCGGAAAAATGCCTCGCTTTAACCAAGTGTCTGCATATTTTGTTGTTTAGCTGTAAAAATTCTAAATGACCATCAAACAATGCCTGCAGCAGATGAGCCAGTCTATTCAACATGTCAACTCATGTCTTGTTTGCAGGAAACTAGAAGTCAAGATGCCCAAATTCAACATGGAGCAGTCGTATTCCCTGCATAATCTCCTACCGGATATGGGCATGACCAGTGTCTTTAATAATTTGTCCAATTTGACAAAGCTCAGTGAGGACAAAGGGCTCAAGCTGTCAGAGGTTAGTTGTCACTTTCGGTATCATGTAGCGACACATGTGCCTGTTCCCCAAATAGTGCAGCAAAACACTTTTAACCTTGCTGTGAAATTGTAGGTGCTTCACAAGGCCATGGTTGATGTGGATGAGACAGGAACAACTGCAGCAGCTGCCACAACAATCGGTATCATTCCATACTCCCTGCCGAGGACCTTCACTATAAACAGACCCTTCTTCTTCTTCATATACCATGAAAACACAAACTGCCTGCTGTTCATGGGGAGGGTGATTGACCCCACCAAAAAATAGTTTTGCCACTGTAATGTGTTCATTCTTAAGTGGCTTCTACATGACTAATTTGGTGGATGTTTTAATCCCAGACAGTTTAAAGCTTGTTTTTTTCTGTTCTGTTCCTACAACATAATTCACCAATAATAATAAAGACGTCACCTGCATCACAAACTTGGATCTTTTAAATGTGCGTACATCTCCAAATTATGACAACCAGAGTAAATGTAATCACTTAATTGACAAATTACTGCTGTAACTGCATCTGTCAAACAAAAACATCAGTACCACGTTCTAATAATGCACATCTTATCAGGTTATTAAACTGATGCTACTGGTTGACTATAATAATTGTAAATGTAAAGATTCTTCTTTTGCCTTAAAGGTTTTGTTTACAGTAATTTTAAAAAGAGGAACTCTAGACAAATTTATTTCATTTACCTGATCACACACACACCCCACCCACTCTAAAAGTCTCAGTTTGCATGTTAAACAATGTTCATGACAGTACAATCAAACAGCATGGCTAAAGTTTTCAAAGTTGCATCTGAGAAAACCATAAGAGCCCCTTTAGACAGATGAGACCCAAGTGCACAATGCACAACGCCATGTTTTGTGAAAACCAAACACAACATATCATATCAAAGGACTTTTGGGATCTTGTGGTCATTGAGTCATAAGTGAACTCTTTGTATGCAAATGAGTCAAATGATCAAATTTCAATGTGTAATGAAACAGAACATTGCGGGTTTGGGCAAAGCTACAACAGAATGGCTGAAAAAGGAAAGAATCAAGATGTTGACTCAGTGATCCAGTCAAAGTCCAGACCTCAACTCGACTGAAATGCTGTGGCAGGACGTTAAGAGAGCTGTGTATAAATGAATGCCTGCAACCTTCAAGAATTGCAGCAAGAGTACTCTTGCTACGTGGGCTAAAATTCTTAAACAATGATGTGGGAGACTCCCAGAGAGTCACACAGAAAACGATTACTTCAGTTATACGCCGTTAAAGGTGGTCCCGCAAGCTCCTGAAACATGAGGGTGTAGTTATTAGTGTGAATGCTTGAAAAGCATTCACAGTATTGTTCTTCTAATCTTTATTAGTGTGAATGCTTGAAAAGCATTCACAGTATTGTTCTTCTAATCTTTATTATTATTAGTGTGAATGCTTGAAAAGCATTCACAGTATTGTTATTCTAATCTTTATTATTATTATATTTTATTCTGTATTCCGTACGTTTTTTGTAATCCTACTCCTTCAAAACCGTTCAACTTAGAAAAACCATTCAAACACCGTTAGATTCCTATTCTTTTGGACAACACTGCTTCTATTTTTCATATTTTTAACATTTATATTTTTAATTTTATTCAACTTTATTCAACAAAAATTTATAATGTATTTCAATGGGGAGACCCTTCAAATCCTCATTCAACTTACTCATTTTTAAACTCTTACTACTTCCACATACATTGACATAGAGCCACCATTCAAACTTTAAAACGAAGACAAGACATTCAACTATTCAACTTGTATTTATCTTTTCAATATCTATTATACTTTTTCTTCAGTTCCAGTTTAAGTTTCATGATGTTTTTTCACCCGTTTCAGAGTTTATAATGGGTGTGTATGGGACGGAATGTTGGAGCTAGAGTGAGGCAGCTCAACTGCTAGAGTGAGAGGAGCAAAAAAATTAATCTTAAAATCTTTTTTAAAACTGCTGCTGTGTCCGCAGCGTTTGCTCTACAGGTATGATTTTACCCTCAAAACGTAGCCATCGCTGTCCTCTTTCATCCAATGTGTTTACTATTGTCCTAGGTGTTATGGTTCTTTCGTAAATGTCACCAATGCACAGCCTCCTCCCTCCAACTCTTCCATAGACTCTAATGTTAAAATGGCTCAGAAGGTTCGTTTGAAAATCAGAAGAGCATGGTGTCTTTCCACTGTCACCACGTCCATATAATAAACTCCACAGGCACGAAAACTGAGAATTAGGTAGACTAGACATTGCTGTCACTCACGGTGAAAGAATTTTGTCAATACGACTTTTACTTTTCATTTGGGAACGATTTGTTTCGGCCTGACTTTTCTGTTCATTTTAAGCAGCAAAAGTGAGGCGCATGTCTGTGTACGTGTGTATGGAGCCATTGGGTGCGGTCACTATAGCAACCAGGCTCACACCTGCCTGCTTAACGAGCTCTGCCTGCCACTGTACCAAGATTCATCTTAAGCACTTCTCTTTCAACTGCTGCTGTGTCCACAGTGTTACAGCCATCATTTTACCCTCAAATTGTCGCCATTATTGTTCTCTTTCCAACACCGTATCTTTCAAAGCTCAGGAATTTAAACTTTTTAAACTGTGTGGATCAAAGTGGAGGGATCACATTTGAGTCATTCAGTGATTCAAAGAATATGACCTTTTAATATTCATTCAGATGTTTTCTGACTCTAAATGTTCTTTTCTCATTTCTTAGGTTTTTCTAATTTACAATTAAAACATTTTCAGCTTTTTTCCAACTTCTTCTTCTGTGTAACCTTCAGCTTTTAGCAGTTCAGCACTGTTGTTTTCAGGTTAAATTCGTTTTTTTTTTGTTTTTTTTTAATCTCATTCAATATTTTTAACTCAAAATTCAGCAATTAATTCATTTCAGTGCATACATTCAGATTCAAGCATTCACACTGCAGTTTCTTCAGAAAATGCACTTTCTAGTTATTATATTTTATTTTTCCGTACGTTTTTTGTAAGCCTACTCCTTCAAAACCGTTCAACTTAGAAAAACCATTCAAACACCGTTAGATTCCTATTATTTTGGACAACACTGCTTCTATTTTTCATATTTTTAACATTTATATTTTTAATTTTATTCAACTTTATTCAACAAAAATTTATAATGTATTTCAATGGGGAGACCCTTCAAATCCTCATTCAACTTACTCATTTTTAAACTCTTACTACTTCCACATACATTGACATAGAGCCACCATTCAAACTTTAAAACGAAGACAAGACATTCAACTATTCAACTTGTATTTATCTTTTCAATATCTATTATACTTTTTCTTCAGTTCCAGTTTAAGTTTCATGATGTTTTTTCACCCGTTTCAGAGTTTATAATGGGTGTGTATGGGACGGAATGTTGGGGCTAGAGTGAGGCAGCTCAACTGCTAGAGTGAGAGGAGCAAAAAAATTAATCTTAAAATCTTTTTTAAAACTGCTGCTGTGTCCGCAGCGTTTGCTCTACAGGTATGATTTTACCCTCAAAACGTAGCCATGGCTGTCCTCTTTCATCCAATGTGTTTACTATTGTACTAGGTGTTATGGTTCTTTCATAAATGTCACCAATGCACAGCCTCCTCCCTCCAACTCTTCCATAGACTCTAATGTTAAAATGGCTCAGAAGGTTCGTTTGAAAATCAGAAGAGCATGGTGTCTTTCCACTGTCACCACGTCCATATAATAAGCTCCACAGGCATGAAAACTGAGAATTAGGTAGACTAGACATTGCTGTCGCTCACGGTGAAAGAATTTTGTCAATACGACTTTTACTTTTCATTTGGGAGCGATTTGTTTCGGCCTGACTTTTCTGTTCATTTTAAGCAGCAAAAGTGAGGCGCATGTCTGTGTACGTGTGTATGGAGCCATTGGGTGCGGTCACTATAGCAACCAGGCTCACACCTGCCTGCTTAACGAGCTCTGCCTGCCACTGTACCAAGATTCATCTTAAGCACTTCTCTTTCAACTGCTGCTGTGTCCACAGTGTTACAGCCATCATTTTACCCTCAAATTGTCGCCATTATTGTTCTCTTTCCAACACCGTATCTTTCAAAGCTCAGGCATTTAAACTTTTTAAACTGTGTGGATCAAAGTGGAGGGATCACATTTTAGTCATTCAGTGATTCAAAGAATATGACCTTTTAATATTCATTCAGATGTTTTCTGACTCTAAATGTTCTTTTCTCATTTCTTAGGGTTTTCTAATTTACATTTAAAACATTTTCAGTTTTTTTCCAACTTCTTCTTCTGTGTAACCTTCAGCTTTTAGCAGTTCAGCACCTTTGTTTTCAGGTTAAATTCGGTTGTTTTTTTGTTTTTTGTTTTTTATCTCATTCAATATTTTTAACTCAAAATTCAGCAATTAATTCATTTCAGTGCATACATTCAGATTCAAGCATTCACACTGCAGTTTCTTCAGAAAATGCACTTTCTAGTTAGTGTGAATGCTTGAAAAGCATTCACAGTATTGTTATTCGAATCTTTATTATTAGTGTGAATGCTTGAAAAGCATTCACAGTATTGTTATTCGAATCTTTATTATTATTATTATATTTTATCTATTCCGTACGTTTTTTGTACTCCTACTCCTTCAAAACCGTTCAACTTAGAAAAACCATTCAAACACCATTAGATTCCTATTCTTTTGGACATGACTGCTTCTACTTTTCTCATTTTTAACATTTATATTTTTAATTTTATTCAACTTTATTCAACAAAAATTTCCCATGTATTTCAATGGGGAGACCCTTCAAATTCTCATTCAACTTACTCATTTTTAAACTCTTACTACTTCCACATACATTGACATAGAGCCACCATTCAAACTTTAAAACGAAGACAAGACATTCAACTATTCAACTTGTATTTATCTTTTCAATATCTATTATACTTTTTCTTCAGTTCCAGTTTAAGTTTCATGATGTTTTTTCACCCGTTTCAGAGTTTATAATGGGTGTGTATGGGACGGAATGTTGGGGCTAGAGTGAGACAGCTCAACTGCTAGAGTGAGAGGAGCAAAAAAATTAATCTTAAAATCTTTTTTAAAACTGCTGCTGTGTCCACAGCGTTTGCTCTACAGGTATGATTTTACCCTCAAAACGTAGCCATGGCTGTCCTCTTTCATCCAATGTGTTTACTATTGTACTAGGTGTTATGGTTCTTTCATAAATGTCACCAATGCACAGCCTCCTCCCTCCAACTCTTCCATAGACTCTAATGTTAAAATGGCTCAGAAGGTTCGTTTGAAAATCAGAAGAGCATGGTGTCTTTACACTGTCACCACGTCCATATAATAAACTCCACAGGCATGAAAACTGAGAATTAGGTAGACTAGACATGGCTGTCGCTCACGGTGAAAGAATTTTGTCAATACGACATGTACTTTTCATTTGGGAAGAATTTGTTTGGGCCTGACTTTTCTGTTCATTTTAAGCAGCAAAAGTGAGGTGCATGTCTGTGTACGTGTGTATGGAGCCATTGGGTGCAGTCACTATGGCAACCAGGCTCACACCTGCCTGCTTAACGAGCTCTGCCTGCCACTCTGCCAAGATTCATCTTAAGCACTTTTCTTTCAACTGCTGCTGTGTCCACAGTGTTACAGCCATCATTTTACCCTCAAATTGTCGCCATTATTGTTCTCTTTCCAACACCGTGTCTTTCAAAGCTCAGGCATTTAAACTTTTTAAACTGTGTGGATCAAAGTGGAGGGATCACATTTTCTTCATTCAGTGATTCAAAGAATATGAACTTTTAATATTCATTCAGATGTTTTCTGACTCTAAATGTTCTTTTCTCATTTCTTAGGGTTTTCTAATTTACATTTAAAACATTTTCAGCTTTTTTCCAACTTCTGCTTCTGTGTAACCTTCAGCTTTTAGCAGTTCAGCACCTTTGTTTTCAGGTTAAATTTGGTTGTTTTTTTTTTTTGTTTTTTTTTTAATTTCATTCAATATTTTTAACTCAAAATTCAGCAATTAATTCATTTCAGTGCATACATTCAGATTCAAGCATTCACACTGCAGTTTCTTCAGAAAATGCACTTTCTAGTTATTATTATTATTATATTTTATCTATTCCGTACGTTTTTTGTAATCCTACCCCTTCAAAACCGTTCAACTTAGAAAAACCATTCAAACACCGTTAGATTCCTATTCTTTTGGACAACACTGCTTCTATTTTTCATATTTTTAACATTTATATTTTTAATTTTATTCAACTTTATTCAACAAAAATTTATAATGTATTTCAATGGGGAGACCCTTCAAATCCTCATTCAACTTACTCATTTTTAAACTCTTACTACTTCCACATACATTGACATAGAGCCACCATTCAAACTTTAAAACGAAGACAAGACATTCAACTATTCAACTTGTATTTATCTTTTCAATATCTATTATACTTTTTCTTCAGTTCCAGTTTAAGTTTCATGATGTTTTTTCACCCGTTTCAGAGTTTATAATGGGTGTGTATGGGACGGAATGTTGGGGCTAGAGTGAGAGAGCTCAACTGCTAGAGTGAGAGGAGCAAAAAAATTAATCTTAAAATATTTTTTAAAACTGCTGCTGTGTCCACAGCGTTTGCTCTACAGCCACCATTTTACCCTCAAAACGTAGCCATCGCTGTCCTCTTTCATCCAATGTGTTTACTATTGTCCTAGGTGTTATGGTTCTTTCATAAATGTCACCAATGCACAGCCTCCTCCCTCCAACTCTTCCATAGACTCTAATGTTAAAATGGCTCAGAAGGTTCGTTTGAAAATCAGAAGAGCATGGTGTCTTTCCACTGTCACCACGTCCATATAATAAACTCCACAGGCATGAAAACTGAGAATTCAGTAGACTAGACATTGCTGTCGCTCACGGTGAAAGAATTTCGTCAATACGACTTGTACTTTTCATATGGGAACGATTTGTTTGGGCCTGACTTTTCTGTTCATTTTAAGCAGCAAAAGTGAGGTGCATGTCTGTGTCCGTGTGTATGGAGCCATTGGGTGCGGTCACTATAGCAACCAGGCTCACACCTGCCTGCTTAACGAGCTCTCTCTCTCACTCTGCCAAGATTCATCTTAAACACTTCTCTTTCAACTGCTGCTGTCTCCACAGTGTTACAGCCATCATTTTACCCTCAAAACGTCGCCATCGTTGTTCTCTTTCCAACATCTTGTCTTTCAAAGCTCAGACTTTTAAACTTTTTAAACTGTGTGGATCCAAGTGGAGGGATCACATTTTAGTCATTCAGTGATTCAAAGAATATGACCTTTTAATATTCTTTCAGATGTTTTCTGACTCTAAATGTTCTTTTCTCATTTCTTAGGTTTTTCTAATTTACAATTAAAACATTTTCAGCTTTTTCCCAACTTCTTCTTCTGTGTAACCTTCAGCTTTTAGCAGTTAAGCACCTTTGTTTTCAGGTTAAATTCAGGTTGTTTTTTTTTTTTTTATCTCATTCAAATTTTTTAACTCAAAATTCAGCAATTAATTCATTTCAGTCCATACATTCAGATTCAAGCATTCACACTGCAGTTTCTTCAGAAAATGCACTTTCTAGTTAGTGTGAATGCTTGAAAAGCATTCACAGTATTGTTCTTCTAATCTTTATTAGTGTGAATGCTTGAAAAGCATTCACAGTATTGTTATTCGAATCTTTATTATTATTATTATTATATTTTATCTATTCCGTACGTTTTTTGTAATCCTACTCCTTCAAAACCGTTCAACTTAGAAAAACCATTCAAACACCGTTAGATTCCTATTCTTTTGGACAACACTGCTTCTATTTTTCATATTTTTAACATTTATATTTTTAATTTTATTCAACTTTATTCAACAAAAATTTATAATGTATTTCAATGGGGAGACCCTTCAAATCCTCATTCAACTTACTCATTTTTAAACTCTTACTACTTCCACATACATTGACATAGAGCCACCATTCAAACTTTAAAACGAAGACAAGACATTCAACTATTCAACTTGTATTTATCTTTTCAATATCTATTATACTTTTTCTTCAGTTCCAGTTTAAGTTTCATGATGTTTTTTCACCCTTTTCAGAGTTTATAATGGGTGTGTATGGGACGGAATGTTGGGGCTAGAGTGAGACAGCTCAACTGCTAGAGTGAGAGGAGCAAAAAAATTAATCTTAAAATCTTTTTTAAAACTGCTGCTGTGTCCACAGCGTTTGCTCTACAGGTATGATTTTACCCTCAAAACGTAGCCATGGCTGTCCTCTTTCATCCAATGTGTTTACTATTGTCCTAGGTGTTATGGTTCTTTCATAAATGTCACCAATGCACAGCCTCCTCCCTCCAACTCTTCCATAGACTCTAATGTTAAAATGGCTCAGAAGGTTCGTTTGAAAATCAGAAGAGCATGGTGTCTTTACACTGTCACCACGTCCATATAATAAACTCCACAGGCATGAAAACTGAGAATTAGGTAGACTAGACATGGCTGTCGCTCACGGTGAAAGAATTTTGTCAATACGACTTTTACTTTTCATTTGGGAACGATTTGTTTCGGCCTGACTTTTCTGTTCATTTTAAGCAGCAAAAGTGAGGTGCATGTCTGTGTACGTGTGTATGGAGCCATTGGGTGCAGTCACTATAGCAACCAGGCTCACACCTGCCTGCTTAACGAGCTCTGCCTGCCACTGTGCCAAGATTCATCTTAAGCACTTCTCTTTCAACTGCTGCTGTGTCCACAGTGTTACAGCCATCATTTTACCCTCAAATTGTCGCCATTATTGTTCTCTTTCCAACACCGTGTCTTTCAAAGCCCAGGCATTTAAACTTTTTAAACTGTGTGGATCAAAGTGGAGGGATCACATTTGAGTCATTCAGTGATTCAAAGAATATGACCTTTTAATATTCATTCAGATGTTTTCTGACTCTAAATGTTCTTTTCTCATTTCTTAGGGTTTTCTAATTTACATTTAAAACATTTTCAGTTTTTTTCCAACTCCTTCTTCTGTGTAACCTTCAGCTTTTAGCAGTTCAGCACCTTTGTTTTCAGGTTAAATTCGGGTTTTTTTTGTTTTTTTTTAATCTCATTCAATATTTTTAACTCAAAATTCAGCAATTAATTCATTTCAGTGCATACATTCAGATTCAAGCATTCACACTGCAGTTTCTTCAGAAAATGCACTTTCTAGTTATTATTATTATATTTTATCTATTCCGTACGTTTTTTGTAATCCTACTCCTTCAAAACCGTTCAACTTAGAAAAACCATTCAAACACCGTTAGATTCCTATTCTTTTGGACAACACTGCTTCTATTTTTCTCATTTTTAACATTTATATTTTTAATTTTATTCAACTTTATTCAACAAAAATTTATAATGTATTTCAATGGGGAGACCCTTCAAATCCTCATTCAACTTACTCATTTTTAAACTCTTACTACTTCCACATACATTGACATAGAGCCACCATTCAAACTTTAAAACGAAGACAAGACATTCAACTATTCAACTTGTATTTATCTTTTCAATATCTATTATACTTTTTCTTCAGTTCCAGTTTAAGTTTCATGATGTTTTTTCACCCGTTTCAGAGTTTATAATGGGTGTGTATGGGACGGAATGTTGGGGCTAGAGTGAGAGAGCTCAACTGCTAGAGTGAGAGGAGCAAAAAAATTAATCTTAAAATATTTTTTAAAACTGCTGCTGTGTCCACAGCGTTTGCTCTACAGCCACCATTTTACCCTCAAAACGTAGCCATCGCTGTCCTCTTTCATCCAATGTGTTTACTATTGTCCTAGGTGTTATGGTTCTTTCATAAATGTCACCAATGCACAGCCTCCTCCCTCCAACTCTTCCATAGACTCTAATGTTAAAATGGCTCAGAAGGTTCTTTTGAAAATCAGAAGAGCATGGTGTCTTTCCACTGTCACCACGTCCATATAATAAACTCCACAGGCATGAAAACTGAGAATTCAGTAGACTAGACATTGCTGTCGCTCACGGTGAAAGAATTTCGTCAATACGACTTGTACTTTTCATATGGGAACGATTTGTTTCGGCCTGACTTTTCTGTTCATTTTAAGCAGCAAAAGTGAGGTGCATGTCTGTGTCCGTGTGTATGGAGCCATTGGGTGCGGTCACTATAGCAACCAGGCTCACACCTGCCTGCTTAACGAGCTCTCTCTCTCACTCTGCCAAGATTCATCTGAAACACTTCTCTTTCAACTGCTGCTGTCTCCACAGTGTTACAGCCATCATTTTACCCTCAAAACGTCGCCATCGTTGTTCTCTTTCCAACATCTTGTCTTTCAAAGCTCAGAGATGTAAACTTTTTAAACTGTGTGGATCCAAGTGGAGGGATCACATTTTAGTCATTCAGTGATTCAAAGAATATGACCTTTTAATATTCTTTCAGATGTTTTCTGACTCTAAATGTTCTTTTCTCATTTCTTAGGTTTTTCTAATTTACAATTAAAACATTTTCAGCTTTTTTCCAACTTCTTCTTCTGTGTAACCTTCAGCTTTTAGCAGTTCAGCACTTTTGTTTTCAGGTTAATTTCGGGTTTTTTTTTATCTCATTCAAGATTTTTAACTTAAATTCAGTAATTAATTCATTTCAGTGCATACATTCAGATTCAAGCATTCACACTGCAGTTTCTTCAGAAAATGCACTTTCTAGTTATTATATTTAGTGTGAATGCTTGAAAAGCATTCACAGTATTGTTCTTCTAATCTTTATTATTCCATTTTATTATTATTATCTATTCCGTACGTTTTTTGAAAGCCTACTCCTTCAAAACCATTCAACTTAGAAAAACCATTCAAACACCGTTAGATTCCTATTCTTTTGGACATGATTGCTTGTATT
This sequence comes from Mchenga conophoros, assembly GCF_057382185.1. Taxonomy (NCBI): domain Eukaryota; kingdom Metazoa; phylum Chordata; class Actinopteri; order Cichliformes; family Cichlidae; genus Mchenga; species Mchenga conophoros. The sequence goes on along the minus strand of NC_140544.1, from coordinate 29,156,607 downwards.
TTTCTCATTTTTAACATTTATATTTTTAATTTTATTCAACTTTATTCAACAAAAATTTCCCATGTATTTCAATGGGGAGACCCTTCAAATTCTCATTCAACTTACTCATTTTTAAACTCTTACTACTTCAACATACGTTCACATAGAGCCACCATTCAAACTTTAAAACGAAGACAAGACATTCAACTATTCAACTTGTATTTATCTTTTCAATATCTATTATACTTTTTCTTCAGTTCCAGTTTAAGTTTCATGATGTTTTTTCACCCGTTTCAGAGTTTATAATGGGTGTGTATGGGACGGAATGTTGGGGCTAGAGTGAGGCAGCTCAACTGCTAGAGTGAGAGGAGCAAAAAAAATAATCTTAAAATCTTTTTTAAAACTGCTGCTGTGTCCGCAGTGTTTGCTCTACAGGTATGATTTTACCCTCAAAACGTAGCCATGGCTGTCCTCTTTCATCCAATGTGTTTACTATTGTACTAGGTGTTATGGTTCTTTCATAAATGTCACCAATGCACAGCCTCCTCCCTCCAACTCTTCCATAGACTCTAATGTTAAAATGGCTCAGAAGGTTCGTTTGAAAATCAGAAGAGCATGGTGTCTTTCCACTGTCACCACGCCCATATAATAAACTCCACAGACATGAAAACTGAGAATTTGGTAGACTAGACATTGCTGTCGCTCACAGTGAAAGAATTTTGTCAATACGACTTTTACTTTTCATTTGGGAACGATTTGTTTCGGCCTGACTTTTCTGTTCATTTTAAGCAGCAAAAGTGAGGCGCATGTCTGTGTACGTGTGTATGGAGCCATTGGGTGCGGTCACTATAGCAACCAGGCTCACACCTGCCTGCTTAACGAGCTCTGCCTGCCACTGTACCAAGATTCATCTTAAGCACTTCTCTTTCAACTGCTGCTGTGTCCACAGTGTTACAGCCATCATTTTACCCTCAAATTGTCGCCATTATTGTTCTCTTTCCAACACCGTATCTTTCAAAGCTCAGGCATTTAAACTTTTTAAACTGTGTGGATCAAAGTGGAGGGATCACATTTGAGTCATTCAGTGATTCAAAGAATATGACCTTTTAATATTCTTTCAGATGTTTTCTGACTCTAAATGTTCTTTTCTCATTTCTTAGGGTTTTCTAATTTACATTTAAAACATTTTCAGTTTTTTTCCAACTCCTTCTTCTGTGTAACCTTCAGCTTTTAGCAGTTCAGCACCTTTGTTTTCAGGTTAAATTCGTTGTTTTTTTTTGTTTTTTTTTTAATCTCATTCAATATTTTTAACTCAAAATTCAGCAATTAATTCATTTCAGTGCATACATTCAGATTCAAGCATTCACACTGCAGTTTCTTCAGAAAATGCACTTTCTAGTTTATTCTGTATTCCGTACGTTTTTTGTAATCCTATAACTTCAAAACCGTTCAACTTAGAAAAACCATTCAAACACCGTTAGATTCCTATTCTTTTGGACAACACTGCTTCTATTTTTCATATTTTTAACATTTATATTTTTAATTTTATTCAACTTTATTCAACAAAAATTTATAATGTATTTCAATGGGGAGACCCTTCAAATCCTCATTCAACTTACTCATTTTTAAACTCTTACTACTTCCACATACATTGACATAGAGCCACCATTCAAACTTTAAAACGAAGACAAGACATTCAACTATTCAACTTGTATTTATCTTTTCAATATCTATTATACTTTTTATTCAGTTCCAGTTTAAGTTTCATGATGTTTTTTCACCCGTTTCAGAGTTTATAATGGGTGTGTATGGGACGGAATGTTGGGGCTAGAGTGAGACAGCTCAACTGCTAGAGTGAGAGGAGCAAAAAAATTAATCTTAAAATCTTTTTTAAAACTGCTGCTGTGTCCACAGCGTTTGCTCTACAGGTATGATTTTACCCTCAAAACGTAGCCATGGTTGTCCTCTTTCATCCAATGTGTTTACTATTGTACTAGGTGTTATGGTTCTTTCATAAATGTCACCAATGCACAGCCTCCTCCCTCCAACTCTTCCATAGACTCTAATGTTAAAATGGCTCAGAAGGTTCGTTTGAAAATCAGAAGAGCATGGTGTCTTTACACTGTCACCACGTCCATATAATAAACTCCACAGGCATGAAAACTGAGAATTAGGTAGACTAGACATGGCTGTCGCTCACGGTGAAAGAATTTTGTCAATACGACATGTACTTTTCATTTGGGAAGAATTTGTTTGGGCCTGACTTTTCTGTTCATTTTAAGCAGCAAAAGTGAGGTGCATGTCTGTGTACGTGTGTATGGAGCCATTGGGTGCAGTCACTATAGCAACCAGGCTCACACCTGCCTGCTTAACGAGCTCTGCCTGCCACTGTGCCAAGATTCATCTTAAGCACTTCTCTTTCAACTGCTGCTGTGTCCACAGTGTTACAGCCATAATTTTACCCTCAAATTGTCGCCATTATTGTTCTCTTTCCAACACCGTGTCTTTCAAAGCTCAGGCATTTAAACTTTTTAAACTGTGTGGATCAAAGTGGAGGGATCACATTTGAGTCATTCAGTGATTCAAAGAATATGAACTTTTAATATTCTTTCAGATGTTTTCTGACTCTAAATGTTCTTTTCTCATTTCTTAGGGTTTTCTAATTTACAATTAAAACATTTTCAGCTTTTTTCCAACTTCTTCTTCTGTCTAACCTTCAGCTTTTAGCAGTTCAGCACTTTTGTTTTCAGGTTAAATTCGGGTTTTTTTTTTTTAAATCTCATTCAAAATTTTTAACTTAAATTCAGTAATTAATTCATTTCAGTGCATACATTCAGATTCAAGCATTCACACTGCAGTTTCTTCAGAAAATGCACTTTCTAGTTAGTGTGAATGCTTGAAAAGCATTCACAGTATTGTTATTCTAATCTTTATTATTGTGTGGATGCCGAAAGGCATCCACACTATTGAGTTCCTGTTTCTCTTTATTCTTTATTATTCCGGGTGTTTCCGTACACTTTTCGCCGTGGATCTACTTCCACAATTTTTGTGCTATTTTCACTGTTCAAACTCTAAACTGTTCTGCTCTTTCTGCTTATGCCGGCTATGACTTTTGGTGTTTATTACTATTATACTTTTTAAAATATTACACTTTTTTCCTTTAATTTGTCCCATTGAAATGAATGGGAAACTTCCACAATTCTGCTAAAACTTTCTTGTCTTTGAAACTTAACTACTGCCTCATACTTTCACCTAGAAACTCCATTCAAACTTTAAAACGTTCTCAAATGATTGGGCTATTCCTGTATGATTCAGCTTTTTCAGATCTTCTACTGTTTTCATCTTATCTCTCTTTAAGTCTTCAGTTGCAAAATTGTGATTTTTCAGAAAATACATGCGTTGCTATGGTTGCTATGCAATTAACTCAGAGGGGACAGTGAAACTGTTTGAATTTTCTCTTCATGTCCAAACAACTTCTTGCTACTCGCTCAATTTCCACTCAAGCCCCACAGATTATACACCAAAACGTAGGTATTTTTGCTGGCTTTCAGAAAATGTCCCTATCATTGTTGTGGGACTCATAGTTATTTTGCAAATCTCCTCAGAGTAACACAAAGTCAGAAAACTCTCCATATAAACTCAATGGAGAGTTTGTTCAAAATCACCGCTGGTTTTCTCTAATGAGAGGCATTTTCAAATTGTCATATCTTCTTAACGAAGCGAAGTTAAGACATGAGGCTTGTCCCGGTATATCTTCAGACACTCCTGATGCTCAAAATTCAAGAATTATTTTCTCACCTATTACCGTTCTGAGATGAGTTAGACTTGTTTGAGGGTAGGAAATTTGTCCCTCGCTCAGATTTCATCAGATTTCAAATTCTGGAAATGAGTCACTTTTTTCTCTCATCATATCTTTTTGATGGATTTCCACAGAGCCCTGAAAATTTCCATGACTGTTCACCAAAGCCTGCTGTTTCTTATGGTGAAAGAATGATTTTGATGCTCCATATAGATTTAGAGTTACCAAAGGTTGTTTGAGAGCAAGTCAAGGCAGTTTTTGCTTCGCCTCTACTCAGTTACAGTGTATTACAAGTCATATATCTTTAATAATTTATATTTTATCTCTGAATTATGAAGACCTGAAGATTCCCCCATCTCTTCTGAACAAAACAATGTCTGAATGACCGTTCTAGCCTCTACGGTTAGGAAATTATGGCCATTTGTTCGAGGGGAATCCTGAATGTCAGAAATACACTGAAGAAAACTCACACCTCTCTCTGTGTCTGCGTGTGTAAGGGCTGACTACAGCAGGTGCAGCTAATTTAACTGACCTACATATACCAAGCCCAGACTCTCAACAGCTCCTGTTCCCTTTACTGTCTGTGTATGTGTGTCTGTGTATCAATATTTCTCCTATGTTTAGGTATTACTCCTCAATCATAGTATTTCTGCTGAAGCAAAGTACTTCTACTACATCTTAGTACTTCTGCTAAATCATAGTATATTTGCCAAATCATGGTATTTGTGCAAAATTATAGTATTTATGCCAAATTACAGTATTTCTGCTAAAAAGCAGAAATAGTCCTTTTTAGCAGGAATTTCTGCCAAAAGATAGTATTTCTGTTAAAACATAGTATTTCTGCTAAATCAGAGTATTCCTGCCAAATCATAGTATTTGTACTGAAACATAGTACTTCTGCCCAATCACATTATTTGTACTAAATGATAGTACTTGTGCCAAATCATAGTATTTGTGCCAAAGCATCGTATTTGTATGGAGTCATAGTATTTCTTCTAAATCATAGTATTTCAATCTAATCTCAGTAGTTGTTGTTAAAACGCAGTATTATTGCAAAATCATAGTATTTGTACCCATTCATAGTATTTCTAGTAAATCATAGCATTTGTGCCAAATCATGGTATTTGTGCAAAAACATAGTATGTCTGCAAAACCATAGTATATCCCTTATGTTATAGTATTACTACTAAGGCATAGTATTTCTGCCAAATCATAGTATTTGTACTAAATCATAGTACTTGTGCCAAATCATAGTATTTGTTGCACATCATAGTATTGGAACCAAAACATAGTATTTGTCCCAAAGCATCGTATTTGTATGGAGTAATAGTATTTCTTCAAAATCATAGTATTTCAATCAAATCTCAGTAGTTGTGTTAAAATGCAGTATTATTGCCAAATCATAGTATTTGTACCCAATCATAGTATTTTTGCCATGTCATTGTATTTGTGCCAAATCATAGTATTTTTGCCAAATTGTGGTATTTGTGCCCAATTAATAATTCTGTTATGTTATAGTATTACTACTAAGTTGTAGAATATCTGTTATGTTATAGTGTATCTGCGGAATATAGTATTTGTGCCAAATCGTAGTATTTATACCAAATCACAGTATTTGTGCTAAAACATAGTATTTCTGCCATATTGTGGCATTTGTGCAAGAACATTGAACTGTTATGTTATAGTATTACTACTAAGTCATAGTATTTCTGCGTTGTTATAGTATTTGTACTAAAACGTAGTATCTCTGCCAAGTCATAGAATTACTGCAATTTCATAGTTTTTTTTAGGAAATGTGTTATGTTATAGTATTACTACTAAGTCATAGTATTTCTGCCAAATCATAGTATTTGTGCCAAAGCATCGTATTTGTATGGAGTCATAGTATTTCAATCAAATCTCAGTAGTTGTTGTTAAAACGCAGTATTATTGCCAAATCATAGTATTTGTACCCAATCTTAGTATTTCTGCTAAATCATAGCATTTGTTCCAAATCATGGTATTTGTGCAGAAAACTTGGTTTGTCTGCAAAACCATAGTATATCTCTTATGCTATAGTATTACTACTAAGGCATAGTATTTCTGCCAAATCATAGTATTTGTACTAAATCATAGTACTTGTGCCAAATCATAGTATTTGTTGCACATCATAGTATTGGAACCCAAACATAGTATTTGTCCCAAAGCATCGTATTTGTATGGAGTAATAGTATTTCTTCAAAATCATAGTATTTCAATCAAATCTCAGTAGTTGTGTTAAAATGCAGTATTATTGCCAAATCATAGTATTTGTACCCAATCATAGTATTTTTGCCAAATTGTGGTATTTGTGCCCAATTAATAATTCTGTTATGTTATAGTATTACTACTAAGTCGTAGAATATCTGTTATGTTATAGTGTATCTGCGGAATATAGTATGTGTGCCAAATCGTAGTATTTATACCAAATCACAGTATTTATGCTAAAACATAGTATTTCTGCCATATTGTGGTATTTGTGCAAGAACATTGAACTGTTATGTTATAGTATTACTACTAAGTCATAGTATTTCTGCCAAATCATAGTATTTGTGTGAATTTGTATACTGTAATATCACTGTAGTATGTAGTGGCTAAGTAGGGGGTGTTTACAGTGTAAATAGGTCATCTCTTGTGTTGGAGTGCCCTCTTGTGGCGCCTTTTGGGTAGTGCCTTAGTAAACGTGAACCCTGTAAGAAGTGGTATCAGACTGATTTGTAGTGGAGGAATTTGTTGCCAGTGTTCTTAATCATAGAAACCACACCATATCACCTCTCCACATCCTCCTACTGTATGCCATGCCTCCCTGTACCATCCATCTGACCGCCAATAAACTCCACCTGTGGTAATCTAATCCCTGGATGTCAGCCTCTCCTTCTGACCGAGGATAGTTACTATTGCAGCACCACCCAGCATTAAACTGACGTACACCATTCTGTACAATAGTATTTGTGCTAAAAAGTAGTATTTCTGCCAAATCATAGTATTACTGCTATTTCATACTATTTAAGCGGAATTACAGTGTTTCTGCAAAAACATGTTTGAGGGGTGGAAATCTGTCCTCCTCTCATTTTTCAAACTCCGAAAATTAAGCCATTTCTTCTCTCGTCATGTCTCCGCGACGGAGATACAAAGAGCTATGTAAATCGTAGTCAAAGTACACCAAAGTCCGCTGATTCACCCAGTGCAAGAATTATGCTTCTATCCCACCTAGTTTTTGAGTACAAATTTATACACTATCACAGACCGGTAATTCATATTGATAATTTATTACAATTCTGCAAAGTTTTATGATTTTAGCAGCTTTTCTAATATGGACCTCACATTCTTGTTAACAGTCTATGGCAGAAATACATACAAGTACACAGCCTGATGAAGCAGACAGAAGCAGTACCTCTGATTGGTTCAGCATTTTCACCTCTTATCAGCACAAATCTCAGCCTCTTCTGCTGTTTTCATTAGAATTGTAAGCTTTTCCACCTTTTTTCAGTTACGTGAGAACCAGTTTGGCTCAATGAGTAGCTGAAAAATGTCAGCCTCTTCTGCTGTTTTAGCAGGATTTCAGAGTTCAGCTTTTTCACTTGTTTTAAGCACAAATTTCAGTTTCTTTACCTCATTTCACAACAAAGTTCTTCCTCTTCACCTCTTTTCTGCTAATTTGAGCTTCTGCTCCACAGTGCACATTGTCCCTCTCATCATATCTTTGCTTGTGACCAGAACTCATTTGGCTCAGAGGGTAGGGCATCTGCCGTGAGACCCGGTGGCAGAGGTTTGAATCCTACCTGTGACAGTTGCTACACATGTTCCCTGCTTGCATGTGCTCTGCTTTCTTGTGTGTCACTGCTCTCCAGTGTGTCATTACACATACAGCCATCTTCAGCAAGTACTTCTGCTTCTATACCTCTTTTCAGCTCATCTTTTTGCTTCTTTGCCTCTTTTCAGCAGAAATTCTTCTGATTCACCTCTTTTCTGCCAAATGTTTAGCTTTTTCACCTCTTATCAGCACAATTCTAAGCAGCTTCTGCTAATTTCACCACAATTGTCACTCTCTCCACCTCTTCTTTGTGTGAATGAGTTTGGTGCAGTGAGGTGAATTGCCGCCTTTAGACCAGAAGGGCCAGGTTCGAATCCTGCTCAGGGCAATGTTTTTTGTTTTTTTTTTTCAACTTTTTCAGCTTTTTTCAGCAGACATCTTCAGCGTTAAGGCATCCACACAGCATTTTCGCAGGAAATGCAAATTTTTCTAGTTATATTTTATTATTTTTCCGTACGTTTTTTAAAAGCCTACTCCTTCAAAACCGTTCAACTTAGAAAAACCATTCAAACATCGTTAGATTCCTATTATTTTGGACATGACTGCTTCTATTTTTCTCATTTTTAACATTTATATTTTTAATTTTATTCAACTTTATTCAACAAAAATTTCCCATGTATTTCAATGGGGAGACCCTTCAAATTCTCATTCAACTTACTCATTTTTAAACTCTTACTACTTCCACATACGTTGAGATAGAGCCACCATTCAAACTTTAAAACGAAGACAAGACATTCAACTATTCACCTTGTATTTATCTTTTCAATATCTATTATACTTTTTCTTCAGTTCCAGTTTAAGTTTCATGATGTTTTTTCACCCGTTTCAGAGTTTATAATGGGTGTGTATGGGACGGAATGTTGGGGCTAGAGTGAGGCAGCTCAACTGCTAGAGTGAGAGGAGCAAAAAAATTAATCTTAAAATCTTTTTTAAAACTGCTGCTGTGTCCGCAGCGTTTGCTCTACAGGTATGATTTTACCCTCAAAACGTAGCCATCGCCGTCCTCTTTCATCCAATGTGTTTACTATTATCCTAGGTGTTATGGTTCTTTCATAAATGTCACCAATGCACAGCCTCCTCCCTCCAACTCTTCCATAGACTCTAATGTTAAAATGGCTCAGAAGGTTCGTTTGAAAATCAGAAGAGCATGGTGTCTTTCCACTGTCACCACGTCCATATAATAAACTCCACAGGCATGAAAACTGAGAATTCAGTAGACTAGAAGCTGCTGTCGCTCACGGTGAAAGAATTTTGTCAATACGACTTTTACTTTTCATTTGGGAACGATTTGTTTCGGCCTGACTTTTCTGTTCATTTTAAGCAGCAAAAGTGAGGCGCATGTCTGTGTACGTGTGTATGGAGCCATTGGGTGCGGTCACTATAGCAACCAGGCTCACACCTGCCTGCTTAACGAGCTCTCTCTCTCTCTCTGCCAAGATTGATCTCAAACACTTCTCTTTCAACTGCTGCTGTGTCCACAGTGTCACAGCCATCATTTTACCCTCAAAACGTCGCCATCGTTGTTCTTTTTCCAACATCTTGTCTTTCAAAGCTCAGAGATGTCAACTTTTTAAACTGTGTGGGTCCAAGTGGAGGGATCACATTTTAGTCATTCAGTGATTCAAAGAATATGACCTTTTAATATTCTTTCAGATGTTTTCTGACTCTAAATGTTCTTTTCTCATTTCTTAGGTTTTTCTAATTTAAAATTAAAACATTTTCAGCTTTTTTCCAACTTCTTCTTCTGTGTAACCTTCAGCTTTTAGCAGTTCAGCACTTTTGTTTTCAGGTTAAATTCGGGTTTTTTTTTTATCTCATTCAAGATTTTTAACTTAAATTCAGTAATTAATTCATTTCAGTGCATACATTCAGATTCAAGCATTCACACTGCAGTTTCTTCAGAAAATGCACTTTCTAGTTATTATTAGTGTGAATGCTTGAAAAGCATTCACAGTATTGTTATTCGAATCTTTATTATTATTATTATTATTATTATTATATTTTATTTTTCCGTACGTTTTTTCAAAGCCTACTCCTTCAAAACCGTTCAACTTAGAAAAACCATTCAAACATCGTTAGATTCCTATTCTTTTGGACAACACTGCTTCTATTTTTCATATTTTTAACATTTATATTTTTAATTTTATTCAACTTTATTCAACAAAAATTTATAATGTATTTCAATGGGGAGACCCTTCAAATCCTCATTCAACTTACTCATTTTTAAACTCTTACTACTTCCACATACATTGACATAGAGCCACCATTCAAACTTTAAAACGAAGACAAGACATTCAACTATTCAACTTGTATTTATCTTTTCAATATCTATTATACTTTTTCTTCAGTTCCAGTTTAAGTTTCATGATGTTTTTTCACCCGTTTCAGAGTTTATAATGGGTGTGTATGGGACGGAATGTTGGGGCTAGAGTGAGAGAGCTCAACTGCTAGAGTGAGAGGAGCAAAAAAATTAATATTAAAATATTTTTTAAAACTGCTGCTGTGTCCACAGCGTTTGCTCTACAGCCACCATTTTACCCTCAAAACGTAGCCATCGCTGTCCTCTTTCATCCAATGTGTTTACTATTGTCCTAGGTGTTATGGTTCTTTCATAAATGTCACCAATGCACAGCCTCCTCCCTCCAACTCTTCCATAGACTCTAATGTTAAAATGGCTCAGAAGGTTCTTTTGAAAATCAGAAGAGCATGGTGTCTTTCCACTGTCACCACGTCCATATAATAAACTCCACAGGCATGAAAACTGAGAATTCAGTAGACTAGACATTGCTGTCGCTCACGGTGAAACAATTTTGTCAATACGACTTGTACTTTTCATATGGGAACGATTTGTTTCGGCCTGACTTTTCTGTTCATTTTAAGCAGCAAAAGTGAGGTGCATGTCTGTGTACGTGTGTATGGAGCCATTGGGTGCGGTCACTATAGCAACCAGGCTCACACCTGCCTGCTTAACGAGCTCTCTCTCTCACTCTGCCAAGATTCATCTGAAACACTTCTCTTTCAACTGCTGCTGTCTCCACAGTGTTACAGCCATCATTTTACCCTCAAAACGTCGCCATCGTTGTTCTCTTTCCAACATCTTGTCTTTCAAAGCTCAGAGATGTAAACTTTTTAAACTGTGTGGATCCAAGTGGAGGGATCACATTTTAGTCATTCAGTGATTCAAAGAATATGACCTTTTAATATTCATTCAGATGTTTTCTGACTCTAAATGTTCTTTTCTCATTTCTTAGGTTTTTCTAATTTACAATTAAAACATTTTCAGCTTTTTTCCAACTTCTTCTTCTGTGTAACCTTCAGCTTTTAGCAGTTCAGCACTTTTGTTTTCAGGTTAAATTCGGGTTTTTTTTTATCTCATTCAAGATTTTTAACTTAAATTCAGTAATTAATTCATTTCAGTGCATACATTCAGATTCAAGCATTCACACTGCAGTTTCTTCAGAAAATGCACTTTCTAGTTAGTGTGAATGCTTGAAAAGCATTCACAGTATTGTTATTCGAATCTTTATTATTATTATATATTCCGTACGTTTTTTGGCATCTAACTCCTTCAAAACCGTTCAACTTAGAAAAACCATTCAAACACCGTTAGATTCCTATTCTTTTGGACATGACTGCTTCTATTTTTCTCATTTCTAACATTTATATTTTTAATTTTATTCAACTTTATTCAACAAAAATTTCCCATGTATTTCAATGGGGAGACCCTTCAAATTCTCATTCAACTTACTCATTTTTAAACTCTTACTACTTCCACATACATTGACATAGAGCCACCATTCAAACTTTAAAACGAAGACAAGACATTCAACTATTCAACTTGTATTTATCTTTTCAATATCTATTATACTTTTTCTTCAGTTCCAGTTTAAGTTTCATGATGTTTTTTCACCCGTTTCAGAGTTTATAATGGGTGTGTATGGGACGGAATGTTGGGGCTAGAGTGAGACAGCTCAACTGCTAGAGTGAGAGGAGCAAAAAAATTAATCTTAAAATCTTTTTTAAAACTGCTGCTGTGTCCGCAGCGTTTGCTCTACAGGTATGATTTTACCCTCAAAACGTAGCCATGGCTGTCCTCTTTCATCCAATGTGTTTACTATTGTACTAGGTGTTATGGTTCTTTCATAAATGTCACCAATGCACAGCCTCCTCCCTCCAACTCTTCCATAGACTCTAATGTTAAAATGGCTCAGAAGGTTCGTTTGAAAATCAGAAGAGCATGGTGTCTTTCCACTGTCACCACGTCCATATAATAAACTCCACAGGCATGAAAACTGAGAATTCAGTAGACTAGAAGCTCCTGTCGCTCACGGTGAAAGAATTTCGTCAATACGACTTGTACTTTTCATATGGGAACGATTTGTTTCGGCCTGACTTTTCTGTTCATTTTAAGCAGCAAAAGTGAGGCGCATGTCTGTGTCGTGTGTATGGAGCCATTGGGTGCGGTCACTATAGCAACCAGGCTCACACCTGCCTGCTTAACGAGCTCTCTCTCACTCTGTGCCAAGATTCATCTTAAACACTTCTCTTTCAACTGCTGCTGTGTCCAGAGTGTTACAGCCATCATTTTACCCTCAAAACGTCGCCATCATTGTTCTCTTCCCAACACTGTGTCTTTCAAAGCTCAGACATTTAAACTTTTTAAACTGTGTGGATCAAAGTGGAGGGATAACATATGAGTCATTCAGTGATTCAAAGAATATGACCTTTTAATATTCCTTCAGATGTTTTCTTTTTTGTTTTTAGTCTAAATTACTTTTCTCATTTCTTAGATTTTTCTCATTTACATTTAAAACATTTTCAGCTATTTTCCAACTTCTTCTGTGTGGTTTTCAGCTTTTAGCAGTTCAGCACTTTTTTTTTCCGGGTACAAATTTCTGTATTTTTCATCTCATTCAACATTTTTAACTTAAAATTCAGCAATTAATTCATTTCAGTGCATACATTCAGATTCAAGCATTCACACTGCAGTTTCTTCAGAAAATGCACTTTCTAGTTCTTATATTTTATTATCTATTCCGTACGTTTTTTGAAAGCCTACTCCTTCAAAACCGTTCAACTTAGAAAAACCATTCAAACACCATTAGATTCCTATTCTTTTGGACATGATTGCTTGTATTTTTCTCATTTTTAACATTTATATTTTTAATTTTATTCAACTTTATTCAACAAAAATTTCCCATGTATTTCAATGGGGAGACCCTTCAAATTCTCATTCAACTTACTCATTTTTAAACTCTTACTACTTCCACATACATTGACATAGAGCCACCATTCAAACTTTAAAACGAAGACAAGACATTCAACTATTCAACTTGTATTTATCTTTTCAATATCTATTATACTTTTTCTTCAGTTCCAGTTTAAGTTTCATGATGTTTTTTCACCCGTTTCAGAGTTTATAATGGGTGTGTATGGGACGGAATGTTGGGGCTAGAGTGAGGCAGCTCAACTGCTAGAGTGAGAGGAGCAAAAAAATTAATCTTAAAATCTTTTTTAAAACTGCTGCTGTGTCCGCAGCGTTTGCTCTACAGGTATGATTTTACCCTCAAAACGTAGCCATGGCTGTCCTCTTTCTTCCAATGTGTTTACTATTGTACTAGGTGTTATGGTTCTTTCATAAATGTCACCAATGCACAGCCTCCTCCCTCCAACTCTTCCATAGACTCTAATGTTAAAATGGCTCAGAAGGTTCGTTTGAAAATCAGAAGAGCATGGTGTCTTTCCACTGTCACCACGTCCATATAATAAGCTCCACAGGCATGAAAACTGAGAATTAGGTAGACTAGACATTGTTGTCGCTCACGGTGAAAGAATTTTGTCAATACGACTTTTACTTTTCATTTGGGAGCGATTTGTTTCGGCCTGACTTTTCTGTTCATTTTAAGCAGCAAAAGTGAGGCGCATGTCTGTGTACGTGTGTATGGAGCCATTGGGTGCGGTCACTATAGCAACCAGGCTCACACCTGCCTGCTTAACGAGCTCTGCCTGCCACTGTACCAAGATTCATCTTAAGCACTTCTCTTTCAACTGCTGCTGTGTCCACAGTGTTACAGCCATCATTTTACCCTCAAATTGTCGCCATTATTGTTCTCTTTCCAACACCGTATCTTTCAAAGCTCAGGCATTTAAACTTTTTAAACTGTGTGGATCAAAGTGGAGGGATCACATTTGAGTCATTCAGTGATTCAAAGAATATGACCTTTTAATATTCATTCAGATGTTTTCTGACTCTAAATGTTCTTTTCTCATTTCTTAGGGTTTTCTAATTTACATTTAAAACATTTTCAGTTTTTTTCCAACTCCTCCTTCTGTGTAACCTTCAGCTTTTAGCAGTTCAGCACCTTTGTTTTCAGGTTAAATTCGGTTTTTTTTGTTGTTGTTTTTTAATCTCATTCAATATTTTTAACTCAAAATTCAGCAATTAATTCATTTCAGTGCATACATTCAGATTCAAGCATTCACACTGCAGTTTCTTCAGAAAATGCACTTTCTAGTTTTATTTTATTTTATTTTATTTTATTTTATTTTATTTTATTTTACAGGACGGCAGAGCCCAATGAAAACTTTCTTTTCCACAAATGCGTTTATTAATTTATGTACTAGATTATATGCTAGTTTGTCAGGTACAACCTTCATTAAAAAATAACTGTAATTATCTTTGCTACGAATAATAAATACTACTGTAGTGAAGCAACTCCCTCGGCACAAACTTCAATACACTTTAAGAAATTACAGCGTATTATCCTTGAACTGAAAGCTGATAAACTGAAACCCTTGACATCCTCGGCTATTATTTAAACGTTTATTAATTTTTTCTAAACGTTTATATAGGCGGTATAAGGGGTTACGTATTAAAAAAATGACCAGAGAAATTGAAACAGCGCCTGTTGTTTAAATAAAGTTTTTCAAACCACGTGATCAACACTGTCATGGCTGCGCCCTCGTGTCTCGCGTTGTTGTAATCGTAGCAGAAGTCTAAGAGAGCCTACACTCAGTCGAGGTAAGACTTTAGTACTTACTAATTCAACTGGTAGTTTACTGGAGACTTTGTACGCTTAGTTTCTGTTAATTATCGGTTAATAGTTGTCCGCTGGCATTAAGAAACGTGGGGTGCACGTGCGCTTTTAATAACTACACGTTAGGAACTTCACGAGGTCGGCTAAAGTCACTTATTTTACACCTTTACTTTTTTTCAGAAAAATGAAGACAAAGAAGATGAAGGCGAAAAACAAAGGCATGTCCACCGGGCTAGGGAAGCCAGCGAAACGTTGCATCGACATGAAAGGCAAATGGAAAACCATAGACCTCGATCCCAGCGTCTTCTCCGAGGAGGGCTTGGAGGGTCTGGTGTGTTTCGAAGAGCTCACGGATTACCGTTTAATAAACAGTGAGGAGGCTGCGGCCAAAGCAGCAAAAGAGCTGAAAAGGGAGAAGAAGAAGAAAGCACAGAAAAGAAAAGCTGGTGACGGCGAGGAGGCTGGAGCGAAAGGAGACTCTGAGAACAAAGAGGGGGAGAGCACAAGTGAGCCAGCGAAGAAAAAAGCCAAGAAAAAGAGGAAAAACAAGAAAGGGATTGCAACGGAGTCGGAAAATATTTCTGCACAAGACGTAAAGCAGAAGGATAATGCTGCCACTGAGGGAGGAGAGGATGAGGTAGCAGGTGAGGCCGATGAAAATGATTCTGCAGCCATCACTGCTGATCCCAAAGATGCAAAGAGAAGCAGGAAGAAGAAGAAAAAGGGGAAAGGGCAGCAGACAGTGCAGGATACAGTCCCAGAAGAACAGCCGAACCCAGAGTCTTCATCAGATCTGGAAAAAGAAAAATCCAGTCAAGATAAAGTGACAAAGGCCCCACACAAGAAGGCAAAAAATTGGACAAACGCTGCACTTTCTGGTTCTGAAGACAAAAATGTTGACATGAGTGCGTGGAAGGACCTGTTTGTCCCCCCACCTGTCCTGAGGGCACTGAGCAGTCTTGGATTTGGTTCACCGACACCGATCCAAGCCCTGTGTTTGCCTCCAGCTATCAGGGATCGTATGGATATACTGGGAGCAGCTGAAACTGGTAAGATAAAAGTGATAGGTTTATAGTGTCATGTTCTGTTCACAGATTTTTAAAAGTGGAGCTAATATGGATGTTGTACTTGCAGGAAGTGGTAAGACACTGGCTTTCGGCATTCCCATAATCCATACCATCCTGGAGTGGAAGAATAGCCCAGAAAAACCTAATGATGACGCTGAACCAGTCACAAAGGTGGAGAGTTTGTACTTACCACCTGTAGATGAGTGTACAAAATCAGCTGAAGAGGACCAAGAGGAGGGAGTGGAGGCTTCTAAAGAAAACGATGAAGGTGCTGAAGATCAGAATCAAGGAGACTCAGATGAAGATGAACACAGCGACGTAGAAGATGAACAGCTTGGATGTGTTCGGGTAATCAAGAATGCAGACTTTGATTTTGATGAAAAACCTGCTGGTGCTCAGAGTCAGCCCCTCTTAGGACTGGTTCTCACTCCCACCAGGGAGCTGGCTGTTCAGGTCAAACATCATATTGATGCTGTCGCAAAATTCACAGGTAAGTCATAGCTCATCAGAGTGTTACGATAGAAGTTTTCTCGTAAGAGATGTATAAATGTCAGCATAGCTAATGTTTTCCTGCTGTGCAGATATAAAAACAGCCTTAGTGGTGGGTGGAATGGCACAGCAGAAACAAAGACGAGTGCTGAAACGCAGGCCAGAGATCATCATAGCAACTCCGGGGCGTTTGTGGGATTTGATCAAGGAGAGGCACCCACATCTGGTCAACCTCAGGCAGCTCAGGTGAGTCTTAATTTAAGACTGTCTGACTTATTTGCTAGAGGTGGTAATCGATACAATATTATCACAGTACTTCACTTATGATATGATATTATCATGATTTTTATTATTTTGTGATATGCTGAGTATTCCAATAAAATATATCACCTTTTTTAAACTGCAAGTTATTTCCTAAAGTATTATTTTTTTATTATTTTACTTTAGTTTACTATTAACATTTAACTTGCGCTCATTGACCTTCCTATTTTTATGGGAATATAACTAAAATAGAACCAGCTGGCAGCCAGTTGATGAACTGTACACATTGAGAGACTCATTCAGACTCATGGAAACATGTTGGCTATCTGTCTGGTTTCATATATTAGATAACAATTATTTGCAGAGTGATTGCAGTCAGTCCAAATCAGACTACACCTGTTAGTAGGAAGGGTGCCTCCTATCAGGTGAATCGAGCCCTCTTTTCAAAGTTTTCCCAGAGTATTTTAATGTATTTAATAAAATATTAATATTTGGTGTTCCTGTATCAATACAATATCACCACACAAAATATCACAATAAGTTTTTGTTTTTTTTCCTTCACCGATTACCGACACTGCTTTTAACCCTCAAATCATATCATGTGTGAAAGAGCCTGATTCTGTGTTCTGTGGTAAAGGTCTTTCAGGCAGGCCTATTTGTTAGATTTTTGTTATCCTTTCTTAATTCCTCTTCTTCCTATGACACAGGTGTCTGGTCATTGATGAAGCTGATCGCATGGTAGAAAGAGGGCATTTTGCCGAGCTGGAGAATTTGCTGGAAATGCTAAATACGACACACTTCAATCCCACTAGGCAAACTTTTGTGTTCTCTGCCACTTTGACGATGGTTCACAGCCTTCCCACTCGCCTCCTTCAAAAGAAGAAGAAGAATCTGGACCAGAGGAACAAGCTGGAAATTCTTATGGAGAAAGTGGGGATTAAGTCCAAGCCCAAAGTCATTGACCTCACCAGGAAGGAGGCAACTGTGGAGACACTGATTGAGACTCAAATCCACTGTCAGAAGGATGAGAAGGACTTCTACCTCTATTACTTCCTGCTCCAGTATCCTGGGCGCACCATGGTGTTTGCCAACAGTATTGACTGTATAAAGAGGCTGAATTCTCTGCTGGTTATACTAGACTGTACTCCGCTGCCTCTACATGCCAACATGCACCAGAAACAACGGCTGAAAAACCTGGAGAGGTTCGCTGAGAGGGAGAAGTGAGTTGTGCTCACATTTGCAGTAGCAACATCAAGTTGTCTTCAGCATTTATCCAGTAACTGTGTGCCACTGGTGACATCTAAACTTTAACTGTGGGAGTAAGGAATTCGTCTAGTATGCACAAAAATGCCTGAAATAGTTTTGTCTTTGTCTACTTTAAAACCATTTTTTAAATTTGTGAAAGTATTCACATTTTAAACATTTGACACATTCAAGTCCTGATGGTTTTTGTAGTTCCTGTAATCAGCAGCAGTCTTGAGCTGTATTTACTGTAAAACATTAGTGATTTCTTATTTTTTTAAAGGCACCTAGCTTTGACATTGCCATTTCTTTTGTTTCTCTTCACAGTTGTGTTCTCCTGACTACTGATGTGGCAGCAAGAGGCCTGGATATCCCCAATGTCCAGCATGTTATTCACTACCAGGTAACCCCTTAAACAGTTGCCCAAGGATTCTCCAGCATGAATAAGAGGTTATCAATTAGCCACAAAACAGTCCCTGCAGGTTTCCCGTGATGCACTCAGTGTTTATACATGACTGTGCATTTATCATTTGTTATTAAACTCTAGCTCTCTTCATCAATGTGTCTTTTGTCTCCCCTCACCCCCAACCAGTTTCAGCAGATGGTTGCACATCAGTCTTTTTCTGCTGGAGGTTTCTTCCTGTTAAAAGGGAGTTTTGTCGCCAAATGCTTGCTCATAGGAGGGTCTTTACCTTACAACAAAAACCAGCTTAAAAGATGAATGTTGGGCAACGGCTTATAACTACAGCAATGTAATGAGCACTGTTCCTCAAGAAGTGATTTGTTCATACCAGGTTCCTAGAACATCTGAGACGTACGTGCATCGGAGTGGGAGAACAGCAAGAGCGACTAAAGAGGGCCTCTGTATGCTGCTAGTAAGCCCAGATGACATGATGAACTTCAAAAAGATATGCAAGAGTCTTGGAAAGGACGAAGAGCTTCCCACATTTCCCATAGAGACCAGATGCATGGATGCAATCATGGTGAGATCCATCAGCATAAGGTCCTGTCCATTTTTGATGTTAAAGGGTTTAACTGATATAACTTGGGTTCTTCCACAGGAGCGAGTAAACTTAGCCAGGAGAATTGAAAAGGTAGAGTACTACAACAGCAAGGAGAAACACCACAACTCCTGGCTCAAGCAAGCAGCAGAAGCCCTGGAGGTGGATCTGGATGATGACTTATTACTTGGTAAAACCAGCACTTTTTAAAACAAGTTTGCATTTCAAAATAAAGTTTCAATGCAGAAAATTAAGTCCACACATTTCCACAGGCAATGCAAATGATGAGGATGCAGACAGAGAGCAGCAGAGGATGGTGAAGGGGATGAAAAAGGAGTTGAAGCGTTTGATTTCACTGCCCATTTTCAAGAATGTAATGAAGACCAAGTATCCTACTCAAATGGGAAAGCTCCCCCTGCCCCAAATGCCCCTTGCTGGGATGGAGAGTGCCCTAACCAGGGTTTCAACACAGAAGAAACCAGAGACGAGTATCCATCCACGGCAGAAAAAACAGAAGCAGAAGGCAAAATGACTTGTTTGAGAGGTTTATTAAAAAACTTCAAATGACACAATTTATAAAAAGGGTAAAAAAAAGTAAACAGCATTTTAAAGTCTCTAAATGTTTAGTGCACATTGTGCAACAGATGCTCATCCCCAGATGATGGATTCCTGTAAACTGCAAGATTTTATAAAAATCTAATTTTGTAAGTGTCTTCAAGCACAGTTGGAATTTATTCAACCGGAGTCAATATTCCTGATTCGAGCAGTTTCGTTGGTCATAGTTGTGCCCGAGGGTAGAGAATATCGTAATGAGATGTGTGGTAGAGGAGATGCAGGGATGGGTCCCCATTTTCTGGAATGATGTGGTGAGCCAGCTGTTGTCCGTCGCCTTCCATAGAGACGATGTGGATGGAGATGTCCAGAGCCTGAGATAGAGCCGAGATGTCCACATGATCACACTCCATCGCCATAGCCTCCACTTCCTTAACGAAGAGAAGAGATTTTAATCAAAATCCTTCAAATTATCCACTTTAAATAATTCAGAGGTTCTTTATGCAGTATATGGCAGCAACGCCGATACCAACTTCATGACAGTAGACATGTAGATCAGGTGCTTCCACAAAGTTGCGGAAGAAGTCTGCATTGTTTTGCAGGTGTGCTGAAGTGAGCAGCCTGAGATACTGCACAACACTGTCGGAGGTAGTATGCTCATTGAAGAGCCTGAATAGTGAAATTACATCTGCTTGGCTTTGCTCAACAACCTGAAGAACCTTCAACAGAAAGAGGAACAATTAGACTTTGCTTTTTTTACAGAAAATATGGTGCCTGTAAGATTTCATTCAAGAGTCATTTTCTGCACCTTTTTAAAATAACTACACAGGTCTAGCAGGATGCCAAACTGGTGAAGCGCAGGAGTAATACTGTGTTTTTAAAATCAGAACAAACTGGTGTGTAATACAGAGAGATATACATCCAGATGGCCAGATTCTGAATTAGGTTGATATACATACTCAGACTTCCTAAGCCTGCTGCCACCATTTTGGTTCCAGCAGAATAAAATAGTGGCAACAGGTCTTAGTGTGATTAATTAAACAATGTTTTATAGCCATCTAAACCATGGAAGGTCTACCTGGGGGCTTTGGATGTCCTCCGAAAAGCCTGAGGAACTATCCATGAAGACTTAAGAAATGGCAAGAGAGCTGCCTGAGTGTTCAGGCTGTGTTAAATAAAATGTAGTCATACCAAATATTGACTTTTAAAGCTCACTGCACAAACTTTTTTTTTTTTTTTTTTAACCTTAGTCTACATTACAATTACTTTGCACATTTCAGTAAAATGCTGCATCCGTTTTCCCAGGAAAATGTAAGGAAATAAGGGGTGATTCAAAATCTTTGTACAGTGTTGCAGTTGAAATTGTAGACGCAAAGCAAATGGTCCAATCAGTACAAAAGTAGTTGAGAAGCAGACATCTGTCTAATGCAGGGGTCCCCAATCCCAGTCCCCGAGGGCCGGTGTCCTGCAGGTTTTAGATCTCACCCTGGGTCAACACACCTGAATCATATGATTAGTTCATTACCAGGCCTCTGGAGAACTTCAGGACATGTTGAGAAGGTAATTTATCCATTTAAATCAGCTGTGATGGATCAAGGACGCATCTAAAACCTGCAGGCCCTCGTGGACTGGGATTGGGGACCCCTGGTCTAATGACCAGGATATTTTTACACACACACACACACACACACACACACACACACACTTATCATTTGTTCGATGCATGTGCTACATACACATCAAACGGCAAGTCAAAGCTCACAGGCTACAAAGTGCCATTTCCCCCCCATTATTTTACTAATGAGGTCTGAGGAGATGCTAATAACTTGTTGGAAGAAAAACAAAAATATGAGTGCATTTACCGTGTCCAGGTGGTGCCTGAAGAAATCCTCCTCAAATCCTGCAGAGACCAAAATTGCGCTGCCCTGGATTATCTTGTCCTTGAACCTAACATTGAGAGGGGCGAGACAAGCACCACCCTTATCAAATCAACGCTGTTCAATCAGGTGATATTAGTGACAGCAGTAATTAAATCTGACCTCTGCAAATCCCTGGCACTGTGTAGGACTGACTCCAAGTATGCGAAGCAGAAAGCTCTGTAGAAGCAGTTGCCGTCGCCGCAAACTTTTCTTACGGCGGAAAACTGGCTGCTCAGATCCTGAGAAAGGACAACAGGTCCGGTTATTCTACAGTCGTTATGAGGGGTGACCGTGACCACCTGCACTACATCAACCTCAGCCCCTTTTCGAAATAGCCTACTTGCTGTTTGGCACTCAGCATTTGCGCAGGGAACAGCGAAGAAATGTCCTCTCTACATGAAACCAAGCTGCCATCGTCCATCTGTGGACGAACAAGCAGTTTTACTACCTGGAAAAAAAACCCGCAGTTTCAAGAGTTACCTGACTGTGTGACGTACCTTCATATTTCAACAACCTGGAAACAATATAAAAAAACCCGTAACGACAGTTAAGAAATACGCGTGTCAAAACATTGTTGCCTTTTCGTTCCTACTTTCTAAAAACCGGATGTTTGCGGAAACCACGTGCTTGTGTTAAAGGGCCAGATCGGGGTTTTTATAGCGTGCGAGCCATGTCTTCAGTTTCTCATGAAAGTACTGAATCAGGCTTTTATCTGCTAAATAGGATCATATTTGTATTAAAAATGTACTTAAAATTGTTTTTTATTGTTCATATACTATTTTCATGCATCGTGCTGGTGGGGTGCTTACAATAAAGCTTTCGGGGCACCCAGTCATAGGTTTGGGTAAGCAATCCGAATCACCAAAGTAACAAGAAACTATAGCTTTTTACATTATTGTCGTGGCATCACAGGTTTTAACTCTGAAACGTGGGAAATGTGAGGCAATAGGGTCAAAGGAGATTTTATTGGCTGCTTGTTTTTGGTGTTTTGCATGATGCAAAGGTGGTGGATTGCTGTTGATTGAGTGAGCATTTACATAATTTGATTATGACCACTTTATTTATTTTTTTTAAATAAAAGCAACATTCACAATACAATGTGCCCAAATCCAAATTTACAACTTCGGATGACCTGTTAAACATGAGGATCTCATTTCAAACAGCTACGTTTTCATTTCCTTGTCTATGACGTCTTAAGTGCAAAGGTTGGTGCACACATTTTTTAAACACTGAACAAATGTTATAAAGGCAAATAATGAAAAAAAAACATTATGTTCTCCTACAAGCTTTTTTTTTCTCAAGGTTTTGGTAACACTTCATTTGCTACGAAGTGGTAGCAAATGCTTCTTCCCACCTCAAGAACGAACCTCCACTCTCAACAAACCATAAGAGACAACACTGTGATGAATACTCAAACTACAACATCAACCAAATGTCTCACTACTCCTGCTGACTTTACTTGAACTTTTGATTTGTGTTTTACTTCCAAAGCTTCTCATTGACCCCCTCTCTCTTTTGTTTGCCGCAGCGGTTGTGCTCGTCATCAAACTCCCCAACTCCATCATCCTCCTCGCTCTCCTCTCCGTGTCTACCTTGTCCAGAATGTACTCCTGAAAGAAATGGTCAGTCAAGATTTGGGTAAACTAAAAATGGACCCTAACAATCATCTCATCCTGCACGTAAATACCTTCACCATGTCCATCATTGTCAGCGCGTTCATCTTTTCCAGCGGTCCGTATTCTGGTAGGTAACACTGTTCTGCAAGGTTGCTGATGGCCATAAGCAGTCTTCCCACTTCTGTAACCTGAAACATGAAGGGCACACATGACATTATTTGATCCAAAGTTCCCAAGATTAATGAGCAGGGTCACATCCAGCTAATCTGGAAGGCATACCTTCTCTCTGGATAAGTCTTGCTCCATCTGCAAGTTAACCTCTGCCTGCTTGTTCTTCTCTTTGAGGGTCTCTAACTCACTCTGCAGTTCAGACAGCTCTTTATTGGCCATCTGCAATACATACAAAAACACATCAACCGCTATAAACTACAGTACTGCTATGAAGACATGATACATCTAACATCCGTATTTGTATATCTGACCAGTTTCTTTACGCTGTGTTCCTCCTTCATATTCTGCAGCTGCCGCTGGCCTTCCTCCACCTCCGCCTCCATACGTTGCAAACGTTGCAGCAGCTCCTGGTGTGTGATGGATAAGGTCTCATGACGCCGAATGATGGGCATGACTAGAGATTCAGACCCGTCATCGAGGTAATCTGAAACGGACTGTGTGCTTTACTCAACAGGCTAAACAAAGCAAGTTCATTTGAAGGCTCAATAATGAGCATTTGAACTTACTGCTGGGGAGATAATCTCGTGTTTTTATCAAATAATCCTCATAGATTTTGTATTTTGCCACTCTCTCCTTTAAAACTTGCCTCCTGCAAATTAAACCATGGCAAAGCCGGGCTTAAAAAACAACTTCATGAAAGAAATCTTTAAATGAAAAACAACATTTCAAGGTCTCACCTGTCTCTGAATCCTTTAAGCTGTTCTGTCAAATCTTTTATCTGCTGCTTTTTAAAAATGTTTTGCACCCGTGAAGCTTCACAGCTCTTTAACGCTCTGCGTTGCTTTGCTTCATTCTCAGCTACGAACTTCTCAAATTTCCCTACTTTTTCTTTAGTCTGCATGAAAAGAAAAGATAAAAGCCAGCCACATTAGGACAGTCTCTTTCAGATGATGGATAACTACTACTGCTTCTCATTTAAGGTGGTCTCAGCTCACCTCTTGTAGTTTTATTTCAAGTTCAGACCTTCGCTGAGCAAGGGCCTCCATGCAGGCTTTAAAATCCAGCCGTTTAAGTGCAAGTCGCTTCTCCACCTCATCCAGCTCTGCCTGTTTCTTCAGAACCAGGGTCTTTTGCAAAGTAGTCACTCCTGCCTCCAAGACTCTGCTCGAAGGCTACACACACACACACACACACACACACACACACACACACACACACACACACACACACACACACACACACACAACCAGAACGACTCAGATGCTTTAATACTGAAACCTTTGCAGGGTGCATTTATGAAAAATGCCTCAAAAGAAAAGTTACCAAGTGGTTTAAAAGGAGAAGTAAAATCAAATAGAATTAAAGGTATAAAGCAGGAAATAGAAGAAATAGAACCTGTGGAAGTGAGACTATTTTCTGTGAAGGCACAAATCTTACCACTTTTAAAACTGGTATGTGATTGGCATCATCTTCCCTTCTGTGTGTGAAGAGAAAACTGTCAGTAACAGTCTAAGACAGTAAAGGCATGTATGAATGGGGACATCAGACTAACTTGCTGCTCCTCAAAACCACGGGCCTACCTGCTGTCCTGCGACTGTGTCACAAAAATGTTGTTTACTCCATTTCCCACCTGGAGTTTTTGACCAGGACTGTTCTCTAAAAAAGGAAGAGAATGCGTCGTCATGTCTTTTAGTGGATTTGTCGCTCAGGAATTCTGATGCGTAAAGAAGCGTCTTCTGGTGTTCTTCGTTTAAACGAACAGAAGAACAATCGGGGATCTTTTCCGGATGTTTTTTCTTGGATTCGCGTTGCTGTTACCTAGTGACCAGGGGCCAAACAACAGGGAATGTACCGGGATCGTTTCTTTGTTGTCATGGCAAAAGCAGGGAAGCCTCGGCTTGGTTACCGACCGAGTGAGAGCGAGAGAACGCGAAGAGTGCTCACTCCGTCCCGGTTCCCGCAAAGCCTGAAACATGTTGTGAAAACCTGAGTTGTCCTTGTAGCTTTCGGTGTGTTCATTTTAAAGATCATTTTACTTATAATTAGTTGCTTTTAAAAAAGAATAATTACAGAACAATACTTTAACATATGCACATACTTGCAATTGCTTGTTGTGTTCTCAGAAATGATAAAAAGTAAAGACAAAGAGGCTTCTGGGAAATGTAAAATTCTTTAATTACAAAAAACCCGTAAAAGTTATTGTTGCCTTTTTACATTCCTTTTTTATTCTTACTTCAATTAGCTTAAAGAGAATTAAAAACTTAGTGTAATTATGTTTTACGGACATTTAAATATTGCTATGAATTAATAAACAAACACCTGGAAGGATTGTAGATACCTCCACAAAGAGCTCGCATTAAAAATTTGCTGCTATTCGGATTTTAACAGCTTGACATGACTTCCATTGAGCTCTATGAATTCATTAAAACCTAAATTAAAAAGAAAGGGAAACGGCAAATCCTCCTGCTTCCCAACCTTTAAGCATGTGTTAAATGTTAAAATATACTAAGTTTTCAACTTTAAATAATTACTTTCATTTTTGTAACTGAAGAAGTTCAAATTTCCACCTTAAACAAAAAGGGAAAAAGTAAATTTGGTCAAATTTAATGTCACATTTAAAATGCACATGAGGAAACTCTTCCTCCTCAGTAGATGGTGCTAAAGTATGCACTACCATCATTCTGCAAAGGAAGGTCAAAAGAGCATTCAAGGAAAGTCACAATGATAGTCACAAAATTCATTTGATTAGAAAATTTGCAAAAAGAAAATGATATACAATGCCATGAAAAATGAAGTAAATTGATCCAGAAGAGTCTCGCTGCATGGCAGTGAAATATGTGAAGGTGGTGCAGAATAAATATGAGAATAGAGGGGCAGTGTGACGTGTGCTGTAGAAGTGACAGATGGGTTCAAGGTGGAGGTGGGATTACATCAGGGATCAGCCCTGAGCTCCATCTTGTGTGCAATAGTGTCGGACAGGTTGATAGATGAGCTCAGGCAGGAGTCTCGTGGACGATGATGCTTGTAGATGGCGTTGTGACCTGTATTGATTTGATGCCAAGCCAAAACATTTGAGATGCAGTTGTGACATTTTACTTGTTCTTATCAAAGGCTCCTCTCGGGAGACCATAGTGACAATTTAATATACTCTCAAAACACATACAGGTAACAAATAAGAGGACATCAGGACTGTCCTTGCGTCTCACAAGAGTGGGAAAACTCTGGAATAGCTGCTGGTATGTTGTTTGGACTACTGCACTTTATACGTCACAATGCTGAGTTTGAGGATACCTTTGACTGACTGCAGCTGCTGTCTAGCTTGTCTTGGCGTTAGAAGGCAGCAAGCTTTCAAAGAAAACAAGTATGAGTGAGCCGAGTCTTGCTCGACTACATTCCTGTAAAACATTTTACTAATTTTACTTCCTGATGCCACCACGCATTATCTTCATAATTGTTTTTAAAACCACAAAATTCACATTAATTGTTTTCTACATAAAAATACATTAAGGACTTGCGTTGCTGTGTTACTGGTCCAGCAGTATGTTTGTGAGTCCTGTGCGTTTGTGTGTCACATGCTTATTGTGTTAACTGAAAGTCCAGTTTTGTAACTGTGTGTTTACTGAGAAAACAGACACTTGGTTAAAGACGTTCACTAAAAAAAAGATTCTTCACCTTTTATAATATGAAACAATAATTTTGAGTAAAATATAATTGAAATATACAAAATCAAAGGTTTATTTATTCAAATAATGAATCATTAAAGAAAAATGTGCTTGAATTTATACCAATGAAGTTCATTTATTGGAACAAATTTCATAAAATGTAACATCTATATTGCACTTATGTAACAAAATTACAGGTAAAGTTTACATGTAATTAAATTTCATTTCAGCCGTAACATTTCTGAGTGTGTGTTGTTATTAACCTACTGCTTTTAAAAAATATTTAAAATTGATAAGAATTCAAAGTTGTAGTTTGTTGTAACAAGGGAAAAGGAGAAGCAAGAGGAAGAATCTTTTCCATAAGATGGAGAGCAGCTAAAAAATAAAAGGGCAGTCAGATATCTATTCATATTAATGTACAGAATTCACCTGCTTGCTGCTACTACTGCACATTCACCCAGTGTATATACTATATGTGTATATATATATATATATATATATATATAATGTTCTTCCTCTACCCCCCCCCAATTTTTGCACATGTCGAGGAGCGTGTCAGGCTACATTTCACTGTGTGTTATACTTGTATAACTATGCATTTGACAAATAATAAAGAACCTTGAACCTGAACCTTGAACCTTGAACTAGTCAAGGAGTCCAAAACTCAAGAGTAGAACGTAACATTTATTTATAATAAAACAAGCCCAGGGCATATAAAAAATAAGCTAAAACCAAGCTAGAAGTCTGACTTTTACATTGTATTTACAGGTCCAACAGTCTTGAACAGCTGCTCTAACCCTTACAGAAATCACTGTTTTCACCAGTTATGTCTTGCTTGCTTGGAAAGGCCTTCTTACTGGGCCCAACTCCTCCACTATATCCGACACCAGTTCCACAGATGAGTCCAGGGCGAATCTCCTTGGCATCCATCCTGTTGCACCGCTTAACCTCTGTTGTTCTCAACTTTGTGCCACTTCTGTGACTCCTGTCATGCTCTAGAACAAAGGCACTTTTAAATATACAAAAAACACTCCGGGATTCCCTGTTACAACATGATAGTTACAACATAAGAGTAACTGTAATGTTCAGCTTCGTGGAAACTGTCAGAGGTACAGATTCCCTGGTACTGAACACATCTGTGTTGTTCCTGTCCTGACTTGTTTTTACAGGACGTTGGTTGTTTCTTGTTCTTTGCAGGCATTTGAAGCTTAGATATCTATCTACACATAGTCTTTGAATGCAGTGATACACAACATCACTGATATCAGTCTATGTTTTTCCAATGACACGTGGCTGATTAATGTGAGATGTACCATAAATAGACTTTTCTTTTGTTAACAAACGAACAGCGTGGACATCAGTTGAAAAGCCGTTTCACGAAAACTCCCTGTTCAGATCCCTGTTTGCTTCTGAGGGGCTCAGCCTATATCTTGGAAATGTTACTTAACTAACATTGGTCCACCTGGTCCAGCCCTAACTAAAGCATATAGTTAGGGCTGGACCAGGTGACCCTGAATCCTCCCTTAGTTATGCTGCAATAGACGTAGGCTGCCGGGGGATTCCCATGATGCATTGAGTTTTTCCTTTCCAGTCACCTTTCTCACTCACTATGTGTTAACAGACCTCTCTGCACTGAATCATATCTGTTATTAACCTCTGTCTCTCTTCCACAGCATGTCTTTATCCTGTCTTCCTTCTCTCACCCCAACCGGTCGCAGCAGATGGCCCCGCCCCTCCCTGAGCCTGGTTCTGCCGGAGGTTTCTTCCTGTTAAAAGGGAGTTTTTCCTTCCCACTGTTGCCAAAGTGCTTGCTCATAGGGGGTCATATGATTGTTGGGGTTGTCTCTGTATCTATGAAGCACCTTGAGGCGACTTTTGTTGTGATTTGGCGCTATATAAATAAAATTGAATTGAATTGAATTACTTCTCACACACTCACAAGAGGACCTACACACTTCTTGTTAGACCTTCATCTTCTACAGGTTACACACAAGGGCACCAACTGAATGGTAATAGTGGTTTGACACGAAAATGAGTTCACTCCAATAAAAATCTGGAACTGGAGCAGAGCCACTAATAATTATAAACAAACCACCCCCATCACTGTTATAATTGTAGTTACAG
Source organism: Mchenga conophoros (assembly GCF_057382185.1). NCBI lineage: Eukaryota > Metazoa > Chordata > Actinopteri > Cichliformes > Cichlidae > Mchenga > Mchenga conophoros. The sequence goes on along the minus strand of NC_140544.1, from coordinate 29,127,856 downwards.
CTGAAAAGTCCCTGACAACTCTGCAAGGAAGCTCCATAATAGCTACATCCAACAACTAGCAATGTAAACCTAGAATACCATTGACTGCCATATAATTTGGGGGGGGTGGGGGGGCTGTTTTTGCCTGGCAGCCATGCTCTGGTCTGGCCTCCTCCGATAAGGTTTGGGAGAAACTCCGGGATGACAGACTACAGCCCAAGAAAAATACTCAACATTACAATCTAGGGAAGTCACAATAGGCTCTACATACACCCTACATACTTCTATGTGCTGTTTTTTTGTCTCTTTTCCATCTTTCTCCCACTTTCTCTCTCCCTCCTAAGAATCCCGCCATCAGAACTGCTCTATCTGTTTTGTAAAATTGAAATCAAAATGCCCATCAGTACTTAAGTGCATCTACATATGTCACTATGTACATGTATAGCTGTGCATGCATGTATGTTTTTTTCCTGTTTTTGTTTTTCTTCCTCCCTTGAATATGTGTATGTATCTGTATATGTGTGTGTGTAGGTATGTGTGCAGACATGTCTCTTTATTCAGGTGGACTTGTGTGCATTTGTGTGTACACACATATAAATCAGGTTGATTTTGGGTTTACTTTTTATTGCTATCCCTCTTTTATCCTGTCTGTTTCAACTTGTCTTGTTTTACTTGTTCTATGTCCATGTCCTATATGGATGTTGGTTAAAAATAATAATTAATTAATAATTAATTTTTTTAAAAGAGCAAATGCACTGGTATATCACAGGGAAAGAAAACCTCATGAATGTTATCATAAAAGCTTGAAGAAACTGTCAGAGTCACTGATATACTGGTACTGAATATGCCTGTTTGTTTCCTGTCCTGACATGTTAGTATGTCGTGACAGGACGGTGCTTTTTTTTGCAGGTGTTTGAGACATACATGTGTTTTCATATGTTTTGGTTTGACTTTGTTGGGGAAAGATCGCAGATTACCCAGGAATTTGCAATAGAGCCCGTTTGCGTGGTTGAAAATAAATATGTCGAAGGACTCGTTCGTCGTCATAAAACTATGAGGCCACTTCCAGTTTCAATAGAGGAAGCACTTTTTAAAAACATTTCGGAAGAAGTAATTGTGAAACAATCTGTTGTCATTCTGCTTGTTCTTCAGACTCATTTTTGCACTTCACACAGTCGCAGCAAGAGGTGACACATGTTATGACAGAATCCTTCAGACCGTCTGATTAGGATTAGCATATTTGTTCTACAAAGTAACTCATATTTTGTGCATAAGGAGAAAGAACAATGTCATGTGGTGAGTCTATCAAGCTGTTTTTTGGGGGGATTTTTTCTATCCAATTTAATTCTAATTGTCTCTGTCATTGTTTTGTAAAATTAATCATGCCCTGTAATCTCAGCTTCATGTTTTTTTGTTATCCTCCTGTTGCATAACTCACTAACAACACTACACACACCAGCACCTTCTCTGGAACAGCAGTACCAAGTGGAACATAACACTGCTGAACATGTCCTTAAAAGGCATCCCCCCTCACTGCCTGAGTCGCTGCTCTCTGATTTCTGCCTTTGCAGATTTCAGCTCTTTTATATGAGTTAGGTCACTAATTCACGTGGGATGTGTGTATTATACTGTGCCTGTGATTTTATTGCTGCTGTTGATGTTCTAACTTCTATTTTCCAACTTCTATTGTGAATAGTGTTTACTCATCTATGAAAAAGACAACAGCACTTTTTGAGGTGTTCTGCACTTAAGACTGGACAACAAATCTCCTCCTGTGATGATTGCAGTCCAAAAAGCTGGGTCTCTTTACCAGAGACTAAACAGCGACATCAAAGACAGGCTGGCTGGATGCTCCCTGACTTTCCACACTTCACAAAACACCACAACAAACCTGCTCAGGTAAGAAAAGATGCTATCACTTCTTAACGCTTAACAATTTAACATTATCTTGTCACCAAATACCGCAAATGCTATTCCTAATTGTTTTTCAGTGAAACATTAGAGATAGTTATTCATGACATTTTTGAGCATGGCACGGCGTGAAATGCCCCAGTGACGTATCAGTATATCTAAATAGCCGTCAAGATGAAAACAAGAGACATGAAAAGAAAAGCGCCGGTCTGTGCTGACTGCCTTAGTGTTGCTTGTTAAAAAAGCAGAGTTACTACAAGTTTTCTGATGGTGAAGAGCCTCAATGGGCTATTTTGTGGCGGCTCAATGAAAACAACATTAATTAAAAGGATGTATTTGAGTAGTAGGTGGAGGTGAAATCATCACGTTTTATAGTTATTTTACCATACATGTGATGCAAATGTTAAGATGTCTAAACCTTAAAGACACAAATAAAACAGCACCAATAGCATTAATGTGTAGTGCTCACAGGTGGCATTAAGGAAGTCTTTCTGTCCCTACAAGACTGTTTTTACTGTATGGGGAAGCAACTTGTTAAAACACAAATATTCAGTACACCGAGATTTACTTCCTTGAGAGTCTCTGAAGTTCAGTGGCAAAACCTTTCGCTCTTGTGGAGAAACTGAAACCTGTTAAATGAGATTTAGTGGTTAGATGACACTCACAAACCACATGCTCAAACATGTGAGTCAAAATAAGCAAATGAGTTCTGAGCTGCAGTGAGGCCATAAACAGGCACTAATCAATATGTGGTGCCTGTAGAATCATAGATGAAAGCTTTATTACACATTGTTTCATATGGTTGGCTGACAAAGTATGAGGCTGAAAAACAAATCAGATGAATAATAACATGGATTTTATTCATGGACTGGTCACTTTTGAGATTTTTGCTTCAATAGCATATTTTTCTTCAAGCAGGGGAGGAAAGAAAATGTCCAAAATATACATTTGCATCTTTATTTTACTGCATTTTATTGACTGGACATGCAGATCAGTAAGAGTTAAGTAAATATGTAGTCTCTGTGGTTGATTTGGATATTTAATTATTAAATGGTTTCCTTTTTGGTTTGGGTGTTTTTTTTTCCTGGCTCTTTGCAATATATTTTCTCATTTTTGAAGTGATACAAAAAAGATTTTAAAAATCCAGTGATAAAAAAAAACGGCAATAAAAACGGAATTACAAACACAGTTTTATATCCAACATTCAGCATTCCGTTATGGAAATGTATGCAAACTGATTTAGATTTACATAGATTCATAGCTTCATTTTCATAGTTAAGCATAACATTGCCGTGTGTGTGTGTGTGTGTGTGTGTGTGTGTGTGTGTGTGTGTGTGTGTGTGTGTGTGTGTGTGTGTGTGTGTCAACATCTGACACCCATACACCGCCACTGTGTTTAGCATTTGTTCTCCTCTGTGATGGATCGCCATTCTGACTAAAGATGTTCCCTCAAAGACTTTATCTAAAATCTCCCATAAGTGTATATTTAGGCTGAGAGCTCGTGATACCCAGAGGGCACCCTCATAAGCGGATAAAGATGTTTACTCAGAACTCATTTTGAATTCATTTGCAGTCACCCTTCCCTCCAAGAGGACATGTGAACCCAAACAGCGCCCACAAAATGCCTCCATCCCACAACATAACAGGGCCACTGGACCCCCTCATTATACGGTCAAGAGTTCTATTTTTTCCTCTAATCTGTCACCCATCTTCACATGGTTGAGCAAAAACACCACTTAAAGACACTTGGCTCATCGGTGCCCCCAACAGGACTTAAATTGTAAAAAATCTCGAAGACATAAGAAGGAAAATATGATCTTTGGCATCATTTAATACACTGGTATCTTCTGATAAACAAGCTACCTGAGCTATAACAGTGTCTTCGTCGCTGGAGTGAAGCTATTACGCAGGCCACGCCTCTAGCTGCCACGAAGGACGCAGAGGTCACATCCTCGGTATTTTTCTGGGAATTTAGGGTGGTGGAGGGTTACATTCAACAGATATATGTGTTGACGTTTGGAGTCTGTTTATCAAAAAAATTATTTTTATTTTTATTTTTTTATTTATGTATTGCTTCCCTTTTTTTAGTGACATTAGGCCACCGCCTATCGCTTATAATACAGTCAATGTGCACAGGCTTTTCAAAATGGAGCAGTGATTAATGGTTCGTTGTGGGGGTCTCTGTTTATCTTCTGCAGTTGTCACATATCAGTCTCGTTATCTAACTTGGAAACCAGCCAGTAAAGACGAAAAGAGCTGGCCTTACACTGCATTATCTCCAGGGCTGTTTCTCTTATCTTTAAACGTCCGAGTCTTCTGACATATATGGATAAGTCCGTCATCCTGCCGCCTGACAATACAGTCCCAAAATAATCTGAGAGACCACAGCTGAGCCCCGCTCGGCTCTGCGCGCTGCTCCGCCGACGCCGACGACCTGGGAAGGAAAAAAGCGAAATCTACCTTCAGTAATGACGAAATTCAGTTACTCTGACTATTTGTCTCAGTTCCGTTATGCCGGTAATAAAGCTGTGTCGCGACTGCGAGGGGATAGGAGAGGAGACAATGAGAGCGACGGCGCGTCAGAGCCGGAGTGAGTCTTTTATTGTTGTGTGGACTATTTGAGGCTGCCTGTGTTCGTGTGTGTGTGTGTGTGTGTGTGTGTGTGTGTGTGTGTGTGTGTGTGTGTGTGTGTGTGTGTGTGTGTGTGTGTGTGTGTGTTTCAGAGTGAGGGTGCTGGTGGCTCTTGTGTGCAACTTCTGCATAAATAGCAAAAATAAAAATCACACATCCTGGATTACTGAGAGCAAAATCAGCTTATTATGATGATAATCACCGAATGTACAGATTTTAGGGTCAGTGCTGCCTTTCCCATAAGGATCTGGTGTCTTTCTAAAAATACACTTGATTGTATTCAGACTACTTAATGTTTTAGGGGGTTTTCTCTCCTTTCAAGGGATGTTGATCCTGTGGTCTGTGCCATCAAAAGAGGAGATGTGGAAACTGTCAAAAATCTGACAGCCTCTTCTCACTGGGTGCTGAAGGAGAACAATGATGGATGGATACCTTTGCATGATGCTGCCTACTGTGGACAGGATGAGTGCTTGAAGACCCTATTAAGGGGTAGGTGATTGAAAGTCTCAAAGAATTATCCCAGAAATGTAATTTGTCACCCTTGAATGAATCACATGTTAAGAAAAGAAACGTAAATCTATTGCGGGAGGACTTTTAAAATGTCATGTGTGCTTGTTTTGTTTAACGTGTATTTTCTGTTCTAGCCCTTCCAGGCTCAGTAGACAAGCGCACATTGCAGGAGCAGACGGCCTTGCTGCTTGCGGTGTCTTGTGAACACTTGGCCTGTGTGCAGTGTCTTTTGGAAGCAGGTGCTGACCCTGACATCAGCAGCAAGAGCAAAGAAACACCTTTGTACAAAGGTACAGCTGTGGGCTAAGAATTTCTTACAACAGCTTATATGAAGCCAGGCTGACTCGTGTCTTTTTGTGTCTGTCCAGCATGCGAGCTTGAGAACATAGACATGGTGAACCTTCTTCTCTCTTATGGGGCCACTGTGAACCAGCGGTGTGCCCAGGGCTGGACAGCCCTTCATGAGGCTGTATCGAGAAACAACACAGAGATCTGTGAGATACTGTTAAGAGCTGGGGCTATAATTAATCCATCTAATACCTACACCATCGCTCCACTGGTTGTAGCAGCTCAGCAAGGACAGATGAGGACACTGTGTTACCTTATTGAGAAAGGTACAAAAAAATTCCAGGTTTTCATGTTTATGATTTCAATGAAATTATGTTATAAAAGAATGATGATTGTTTTTTGTTTATTTTAGGTGCAGATGTCAACACGCAGACATGCGATGGGGTTACGGCGCTGCATGAAGCGAGTAAAAATGGCCACATGGAAATTGCGGCCCTTCTGTTGACTAAAAATGCAGATGCCAACAAACCGACAAGCTCAGGACTGCTGCCTTTGCACATCGCTGCCCAGTATGGACATGACAAGTAAGTTCAAATACTAACACTTGCAAAATGGATGAAATTATAATAATAATTAAAAAAAATGATTAGTGTGTAAAATTTGTATTCATATCCTAAACTTATTGTTAAAATATGCAATGGAGCGGATGTTGTAAGTGGCGCTGTAAGCTCTAACTTCTCTGTATTTGTTGTGTTAACTTTACATTAACATTCTTTTGCTTTGTTTTCAGGATTGTATCTCTGCTCGTCTCGGTGACAAGTCGAGCCATGCTCCGGCACAGTTGGATCAGCCCCCTCCACCTGGCAGCAGAGCACAACAGACACACTGTAGCAGCTGTGCTACTGAAGACAGGTGCAGATGTAAACGCCACACTGCCCCACAGCCACTCCATCAAGTATGCCGATCGACGCACTACGGCCCTCTACTTTGCTATTGCTAACGGCAGCACCGAAACAGCAGAGGTGTTGCTTAATGCCGGTGCTAGTCTAAGCCTGGATCCAGTCAGCCCTCTGCTGATGGCTGTGCGTCAGGGTTGTGTCAGCACTGTGTCTTTACTGCTAGAAAGAGGAGCTGATTTAAATGCAAGCATCCCAACATGTACTACCACATTCCCAGCTCTTGTTGCACTTTGTCAGAATAATCTGCCTCTACTCAAGTGCCTTCTGGACAATGGCTGTGATGCGCTCTCCTGTTTTACGTGTGCTTATGGCAGTGCCCCTCACCCAGCTGCAGGACAATCCGATATAATAACTGCTGGCAGTAATGGATATGCTTTGCAGAATGGCAGCATGCTTCCTCTAAATTGCAATGAGCCTTCAGAGAGGATAACACAGGTATGCAAAAAGAGCAAAAAGTTGGTCATAACAAAAATATGCATGTTCTTTTTCAGTAATGTAACTTTATATGATTTTCTTCTTTAGTTCTGCGAGTGGATCTCAACGCCAGTAATGAGTAAATGGGCAGGGCCAATTATAGACTTGCTGCTAGAGTATGTTGGCCATGTTCAGCTGTGCAGCAAGCTCACTGAACTGCTGGACAGCCGTGAAGAATGGCACGTTGTCAAGAGGAAGTTGTGTAAGTATCAGATGGAAACATGTCTCTTTCACTCTTTTCTTTCATGTCCTCACACATCCGTTGAATGCAAATGTGGTCCACAAGGAAGCAAGCGACAAGCCTCTTCATCTTTCCTTTTTGTCTTGTCTTTAGTGTCACCATGTCCACTGCTGCACCTCTGTAGATTAAAGATTCGGACCCAGATGGGGGGACACAGACTGAGATCCATCACAAGCGTACCTCTGCCAAACAGACTGATTAGATACCTGAGCCACGTTGACTGACTTTAAAATGAACCTCACGCAATATAGTCCTCAGAGATAAGACTATATTTATCTTCTTGTGGTTCTTTTTTTAGTCGTGTCTGATATCTTGAATGTGTAAATGTTCCTCTCAAAGAAATTTTATGTGTATAAATATCTATTTATAATATATGTGAAGTGACAATAAGCCTCTTTAATCTGTCCTTCAAAATGTGTGTGTGTTTGTGTGTGTGTTTTCCCTTTGGAGAAAGCTTTAGCAAAAGGTAAAAATGATCTTGTGCCCAAAGGAGTTTTTAAGGGAAGTTGAATCATTTATTTAAAAATAAAAGTCATTGTTTCAAATGTGCCTATCAAACATTACTTTGACAAAGAAAGGCGATTCTCATACTTAAAAGAGGAAACTAAAACAGGATGTTTGGATTCATTCTATGACTTTTTTTGACTTAAAAAAGAACAATCATCCTCTGTAGACACCTAAAAGTAGAAACCTTTTTACCTTACTGTCAATTTTCAGGCATAAGACTGGCATGAAAGTGAAGATGATGAAATTATTCAGTGCAATTTAGTCCTTTAGATTTAAAAGACAAAAATAGATGAAGCATTTCAATAAGTGCTGGAGGAAGTATCTCGATTTAAAATGCTGAAAGAGAAACGCTGAAAGTCATTAGTCCTATTTACACGCGTTTTGTGTGATGGGTTCATTTAGTGAGTTAATTAAATGAATCCAAACACACTGAAGATTGGTGACTGAGCGGTGGGCTTGGTCGGTATGGGTTTGACAACAACGTGCGTGTGAATTTTCTGTCCATAAGGATGCTCGGATCTCTCCGTCTCAGTCCCTGCTGCTTTGCTCCACAATCCCAGGGGCGGATGAGGGACAAAAATGTGATTGTGAAGGATCTGGTGTCCGTGGTACTGGAAAGGGCAACAGCCGCACACACTCACGCAGTGGTGAGAGGTCACGTCCAGTTTCAGCGTCTCTTTATCCGCCGAGCTGCGCCGGCTGCACGCAGATATTGCGGTCTTTGCATCATCATCACAACTTCGTTTCCTCTTTTCATTCTCAGTCCCCTCCGATGTGCCTGCATGGCTCCTTTTCATTCCTAAATATGAGTGCTCCCTCTTGGTTGGGGTCAACTTAGGTTCCTCCCAAAATGAGGCCGGTAGCTGGCGTTTCCTCATAGGCACCTGCTCCACAGAGCTCCCCAGTTGATCCACATCCTGCGCACCAGAGCTGGCCTTTTCTGCCACACTCTGATGGACAGACCCCATCGGTTTGGCGCACCTATACTCCGCAGACCTGTGTGTGTGGCATCTTGGGACTCTGGAGTATTTTTGAGAGAAGCGCTTCAGTTGTTTCTGGAGATATTTCCGGTGATCCACGGAGCGCCTGCACGGAGCGGACTTATCTAGGGCCGCCTTGATGTCGCTGGATGCCAAATTTACAAAATTTAGTAAAGTTTTGACCTCACTGTCTGCATTTGCCATATTGTATCGAGGGTTTGTTCAGTCCATGTTAAAATATGCAATCCACCGTCAGGATCTAAAGAGAAATGAGAAACACACGAGTCACGCAATCAAGCCTCAAATGAGCGGGATGCTGGATATTAGAGATTAGTAACCTTTTACTCACCACTGCTGGATCAGTCCGGATTCTCTCAGTCTAACCTCAGACTTCTCCCAGGCTGCAGTATAGGAGCACTTCAACAAGTTGAATGAATATAAACTCCTTGTAGTTATGGTGCTTCCCTTGAACCAATCAGCGACCCCAGGCCTCTTACAATGCACCCCAATCAGCCTCCAAGCGCCCTGGTATCAAATTCTTCACCATCGCAAATTGTTGTCATGGAGATCTGGAGGGGGGAAAGCCGCTGAGGGGATGCAATATTTCTCCTACAAGATGATTTCTACTCCGAAAATGGTAAATGTGCGTTTAAAAAACTAGTGCGAATTCTTGTCGAGCATGCGTGCATTATAACCTGACATCAGAGCGGTTAAAGTTGAGTTTCTAACACATAAGCCCGTTATTCCCTCCCCAAGAGTGATGTCAGCTGTAGGATTTGGTGAGGGGTGGTGGGATCTGAAGAGTGCATAACCATGGAAAGGGTCTTGAAGGCTCAAGAATCTTGTCTTTCTGTTTGCCCCCTCAATCGAGCGACACAAAGGCTGAATTACTCATTCAAACCTCGCGGGACAAAGGGAAAGGAGCTGGATAGCACTCCTGCATTTGTAGTCAAACATTTAGAGACTTAAATCGAGTCGTCATGAAGGAGAAAGAGTCGGACAAAGCCCATAGAATTGCCATCAGCAAACATTTTCCTGTGTCATATTATGGGGTCTCCATGGCTCCCTCTGGCCCGCGGACAATAGCACAAGTTTGCACACTCGAATACTGTCACCCTGCCAACGGCAACAAGGGCCCAAAACAGGACAATCCCCAGAGAAAGCATGGGCTCGGCGGGGAAGGTTGCAATAGAGGAGGGAAATGGGACTTGTGAAATGCTAATTGAGCTTCATCCCCTTATTGAAGTGGAAAAAGAGTACCTATCGTTCCACTGAACCGCGGCAGCAGTGGAATGAGATGTGAGGGAACTGTTTGTCTGGTAACACCTCATGCCTCAAATCCTGACACAGCCCTATGCTATGGAGCCAGGAGAGAATTTTTTTAACTATCCGCAGTCTATATCGAGGCTACAGACCGTTTACTCGGTTAGCTGCGGGCCACATGATTAATTGCTTCATTCGCTTAGTTTGGGGTTGTGTGAGGAGAGCCCTGCTGCAGGTCTGTGTGCATCGGCCGGTCTATCTTTTTAACGGCGCATCCCTCTTGTTCTGAAGAGGCAGTGGGACTCTATTGTCCTCATCTCTTCTTCCTCCCTTCACCTCTCTGTTCAGCTGAAAAGGCCAATTAACAATGCGGTCCCCCCTCCCCATGGCCTGTCACCCCACTCCTGTGCTTTTGAAGTGAGGAAGAATGAGAAAGAGAAAGAGGAAGCATAGTGGCATCCATAAATACTGGGTGGTGGCTGAATTTATTTATTTATTTATTTATTATTTACAGAAGTTCTGAGTGGGAGGAAAACGAACCTCTTGGCACATTTATGTTCACTTTATACAGTTTATATGGGTGCAAAAGGTGTGGCATCAGTGTGTCTGCTGTCCATCATAGAAAAACAGAAACAAAGAGGTCGTTTTAACTCCTGCCAAAGATATACACCTAATTTGTATGTATTTGCTGCGCATGCAAACAAACCCAGAAAAAAACCTGCAGCCAAGACGTGTTATGTGCCTCTGTAACAAACTACAGAGCCATCATCATCTTTGCCATTTTTGCCTAAACCCAATAAGAAGAAGCCCAGAGCTCTAATACGTCTGTAATCTTGCTACCTCCATTGTGGAAGCTGCCCATCCCACATCCATTAGTGAAACTTATGGTAAGTATCTTACCTCTTGCCTTTGCTCAAAAATAACTACAATAAGATGACACTGTTTGATCTGCAAGGGAGAAAAAAGTGTAAAAGCAGCACAAAGCAAAGATCAGGCACAGAGACGGGGAAATTAAAAATAAAACTGTACCCATAGAACACAGCAGAATTTGCAAAATCATAAAGATTATATTTTTCTTTAACAGGGAATAGGAGCTACAGCTAAATGTAGAAGTACCAGTAGATACGGTCATTCATGTCCATGTGTGTGTCTAGAAAACTAGAAGCTTTTTCTTTTTTAAGATGTATCTATTTTCCCTTACTAAAGAGTTAGGAAAAAGCCACGCGCAGATGTAAAATAAGTAGTACACTGAAAAATACTGTCCAATAAGTCATCAACTGTATTCTGATATTCCTCAGAATTTATTTATCTTAAACATCATTCCAGTGGTATTGGAGTTGTTTTATCACAGTACAGGCTAATTTAAATAACAAACCTAAGCTTAATATCTCCACCAGCTCCAATAATAATGTGTCAATAAGCAACATAACCTCTGTTTAAAGTCATGTGTTGCCAGGTTTTTCCACTAGATGGCAATCTACCTTTACTATGATGCAGCCCAGCATGAATACAGCACACATCTAACGTTATACCTGCACACTGATATAACACAAGGACAAGTAATACAAGAAAACTACGAATAATACAAATAAAACCCGTTTAAGCTTATTTGATATAAACGTTTTCCTTCAATGACAGAGGGCTTGTGATTTTTGTCTTCTTATTTTTTCTTGTTCTGATAAAAACATTATGTTGGGGGTGCTCTTTGTTTAATACAGAGAGGCAGATTAAGTATCTTGGCAGGATGATAAGACTGAAAGACCACAGTAATTACATAGAGGTTTTCTTATCTGAGTTTTAAAGGCCTATGATGTATGTTGTGGCAAATTGCTGCTTGTTGGAATGAGGTGAGGTAGCAGGAAGGAAACAGGAGGATGTAGTGCTTTTCTCTTGTCAGATAATCAATATTGGGACAGACTGTAGGGGAGATGGATGGACTGAACTGCTAGGCAGACCATATGCCAAATACAGGCTGGTTTTATCCTCCAAAAACTCTGAAAAATCTCTGCACTGCACTGCATTTTCAAATACAGCCTGACAGCAGCTATGGATTTTCCACTCTAAAAGTAATTCACGGCCCTTTGCATGAGCTCACTTCTTTATTGCCCGTGAAGAGCTTTTTTCGTAGGCACGACATGTGATAAATGCTCGGCTGCAACAACAAGGCTTTAAGGCTAGATGCTGAATCCACTGATCTTAATCCAAAGTTGTTTAAATACTCGGCTTAGATGTTATTTGGTATGAACAGGCTTTGACACAATTGGCTGTCACTTCTGTTATTTTAAACTGCAGGCAGTTCTCCCAAGCAAAAGACAAGTCACATGGGCGCCACGGTAGATTGGAGATTTATGAAACATGAATTAGCTATGAAAATCACACACAGGCTGGGAGGCAGGTTTGTGCACTGCACGAGCAAAGAAAGGTGATTTTTAAAGAGTTGCAAAGATCTCTTGAGATTGCAAGAAGATGTGTGGGGATTATTCAAGTACTACAAAATGGTTTGTCACATAATGAGGTCTTTAAAATGTGAGACAGACCTCCTTTAAACAGCTGAAAATCCTGAGGGGTGAGAGGTTTGACCAGGCTACAGTCATTACATCATCTTCCAGCTCTGAAACTCTGATCAAGTAGGTAATGCATCAGCACTAGAGAACCAGCTGATCAATAAATCATTTAATGTGGTTAAAAAATGTATTAGCTCTGGCTCCCTAGTGACACCAAGAACACTCTGGATTTTATTCCTTACCTGTCAATCAGCTGTTACAACAAGTGAATGTCACGTTGGCTTTCTAGTACCGACTGAGGGCTCTGAGGTAATTTCATAACTGTCCCTAGTGAAGACCACCAACAATATTATGCAACTGAGCTCTTAAAAACTACCCACTGCATAGTCTGATTCTCTGCACTCTGCCCCGCAGCATCACTTCTTATAAACGACATCAGTGTGGGTCAAAGGTGTTGTGATGACAGCAATAATAACAAGAAGAAACTAATGTTTTACAATAAGCCCATTCGTATTTTTGAAACTGTTATAATTGACCGGGTTGTCGAGCATTAGCAGTAAATGCCAGGTTACATCAGTATTGTTTATCTCAGCCTACTTTGGGACACTGGACCAGAGAGTGTTCTCGCAGGCACACAGCACATCAAACACGGGCATGGCAGTGTTTTCAGTCGGTAGGCGTCTTGCACTCTCTCTCCCTAGCTTTCCACTTGACTTTAATTTGCTCTAGTACGCGTCATCTTTACAGACTCGCCTCCACGCATTGTGGGCTATACTTTCTGCCTGGGCCATTATTATTATTATTAAAAAAAAAAAAAAAGGAAAAAAATCAAACACAGACATAAACAAGCAAACAAAGCAAAACAAACAAAGCCCAGCTGACATTACCGACGCCTTCACAACCACATGCCCTTCCCTCTTTGATTTTTGGGGGGACTTTTTAAGAAGCGGAAGGCGAATTTGTTTGAGCACACGTTGTCAGGATGAGCTGATGTGAGCGCTGCATCAAGTGCGCGGTGGTGATGCTCCCGTATAAAACAGCCCGCCGTATTTTGGCACAGAGGAGGATGCATCACTTTAACCCTCGGCTCTGCCCTCCGGACTCGCCCATACAGTGCTCAGCTTAGATAAGTTGAGAGGGGATGTGTGATGCCATTGCAAGGAATCCTACTACTCGATATTCCCGAGGATCTCTCTCGGTTCGTTTTTTCCTTCAACTTCGATGGCTTGAGTGGTCCATTTGCGCTCATGCTTGCAGCCGAGGAGGGATGTAAGGTACGGGCATCTACCGCCCTCACATTGCACGGAGTAGCGGCGTGATTCAGGTCGCTATCTGAGTGCCAGAAAGCAAAAAACTACTTTCGAGATGTGAATTATCGAGATTTGCCACTCATTCCACCGGCTCGCCTGTCCTATGCTATCGACAACGGGATTTCAAGAGGAAAATGATTGTGGCATAAACTATTTCTGGAGACGCCTGTCACAGATATCGCCGCTGAACTGGATAGGGTGGATGGTTATTTCCCAAACAGTTCAAGCCTATGTATACTGCATTCATTTGTTGGAAACGCTGCCTAGTATCTTCGAGAACAGCGCAAGAGGAATGCTGTGCCAAGATCTAATGCCATTTACTTTAAGTTTTTGGCCTTTTTTCTTCGGTCATTGCCTTCTCTCACTGTTGTTACTCTCGTGCCAGGTAAGGATCACGTTCAGGCGCGCCACTTGACAATTTACGCATGAGAAGAGGTTACACTGATGTAACTTGAGTTTCATTTACTGATGGACTATGGATAAGAGCTGTGGAGCTAATAACCTTTTCCAAGTAACTTGTGTGCTCTTTAAGATGCATTGCCATATAATACCAGCTTACACTTGGTGGGATCACCGCTCCAGAGCACACCTGTGTTGAGGGAATGCTGGCAGGCAGGTGTGTGTAGTGAGTTTGCAGGAGGTCATAAGAAATGCAGCTATGCCCAGGTACACACAGAGGCACTCTGCTTTTTTGTTGTGGGAACACGGAGTAACCAACTGTGTTTATATGATAACAACATTCAGTTATCCCACCAGGATCCCTGCAGCAGGCATATGTTAGTGATGAGTATTCTAACCTCTGCCCCATGCTGCTGCCTACAGATAGTGGTGAGCAGTTGTTCACGCGCACGCAGTGTTGCCAGGGTTCATGTGTAATGTGATCTGCTTGAGTTTCCAAGTCCACCCACGCACACTCCTCGGGGCAGCCTGCTGCCCACTCTGTTGGTGGGTGGTTTCTTACAGGGAGCGGGCTGCAGCCATATATGTGATACTATTTTACATGTACTACATACACAGTAGCCCCAGTGACAACAACACTGGAGCTGCGATATGAAAGGAATGCTGAGAGGATATCCACAGTGCTGCAAACTAAGAGGCTGCTGAGTATTCAAGCATCTCCATTTGTGCTGCACAGTGTTGTGCTGATGGTACTTCTGAGTAATGCACTAAGGGACACAGCCTCAGTCCTTTCAATCTCTCTTTCTCTCCCTCTGTCTCTTTTTTCTCTCACCATAAGGGAGAGCTCCAGAGGTCATGCTCACGGACTGTGGCGGAGAAAGTTAGTGAACAGTGCCAGCTGGCATGCCACTGTAGAAGATACCCTCCACTTCCACCGCCGCCGCCTCCACCGCCGCCCCCGCGGCTACTGGGCACCACAGGTAAGGCTTCCAGCTCACCCTCCAACCTTTCACAGCTGTCTCCCTTCAAGTCCGTCTCAGTCTGTTTGCTCTCAGCCCACAGTTGGATCTTGTTCCTAGCCAGGCGCAGGTGTCGGGCAAGTGGCTAGTCTGAAGAAACTGTTTTGACGTGAAGTGTTTCCATTTATGTACACGGGGAAAATGCACCATCAACCAGTTGAGATTAACGTGTGAGTGCTCGTGCACGGGTGTAATTTTGCACTCTTGTGTTTGTGCGTGTGTTAGAGCCAGCAGGATGTTGACAGCTGAACACAAGACTAATATATACTGGGTCTGACCCTGGGGAGTACCCGGCTGCCTGTGAAATCTATGCCTGCTGGGCTGCCAAGCTCAGTGGTTCAGTGGTAGGGTTTCCCCCTGGAGAACCCCTGATTAAAAGACAGATGAGTTAATTAAATTAGCTATAATTTGTTAGAGATAAGGGGCTAATGATCCAGCCCAGTAGTTCCAGCTTTGTTTTGAAGTCGAGCTGGCGGCAATAAGTGTGCGTGCGTGTTAGTGCTCATACACAACAAGCTTGGATATCTGTGTCGCTCCAGCGCCTGTTGTGGCAGCGCTCCCCTTCACCTTCCTCTTTCGTCTCACTCTGAGGTGCTAAATCTATTGAGCAAAAGGCAAACATATTTAACAGGCCTGCTTGCTGAAAGTTGATATGATTTGTATTTCATCTCAGGCACCATAATGAACAGTGCTGAAATATGGGACAGGTGTTTTGCTGATGATGCAGCTATTACTGTGATTCTTTAGAATCACTCATCCTGAGCCCTTCGTATTACAAGGAGGGGGGATACTTAATCACGAAGCAGTGGAAGGACTTTAATCAATCAGCTTCAATGTGTTCTTTTCCTGTCTGGTCAATGCAAATGGACCTCCTTTTCCCCCTGACTCACCATGTGAGTTACCTACAAATCGAGAGTTATAGACTCTTCTGTGATTGTTGTCAAGGTCACTGCATGAATCCTGCCACAACCATCTGACTGCAAGTGAAGGTGGGCCTTCGGCCAATACAAGCTCAGACCTCTGAGTGCTGCCTCCACAAGATCTGATCCCTCCAACAACAACCAAATAAAAAAACAGCAAAATGTCATGTTAATAAGATAAGCGGATCAATCTTCATTTCTTTTTATCTTTGCACACATATGTTTGCAGTGGGTGGAGACACTATTAATATTTGATTCAAAGGGAGTTTTTTTTTTGTCATCACATTTTTCATGCATAATTATCTAAATATTCATTCAGCAGCCCAATTTGCAGAGCACTTTGAGCTGAAAATGTGCTTTAAACTGTCGTCTTTAAAATCCAATGAATATGCACAGCTAACATGAAAACTGGGACAATGGCCGGGACCACATCTATCAGATAAAAGTCTAATAAAACTGAGGAAAAATTGGCACAGTTAAAGAAGTGTCTGCGTGCTAAAAATGGTATCTGAGGTCCCTTGATAGGACTGTGCTCTATCACAATAAAGTAGATCCTTACCACTGACTGAATTAAATCCTACAGCCGTTGACAAAACGAAGGATTAAAATGGAAGTTTGGCTGAGAGGGGCTTTTAAATTCACAGTGACTTATGATGTGGTGTGCTGTACCAGGGAGAGCCATACCTTTTTATTTGCTCTGTAGAAATGGGCTGTGTTGGAAAAATAGTCTTCAGCATTACTCAGGAGTATTTGTTGCTATGGTGTAAGCCCATTCGTCTCATTCATAACTAAAATCCTCTACATGCAGGAGGAGCTTGTTATTTTATGTAGCAAACAGGGTATTTTCTCCTTGAATGATAGGTAGATATGCTCATGACAAACCTGATTTAAAGACGGTGGGAGAGCACAGGATGCTGCAAAACGAGGCGAGAGAAGTTCTGCAATACAGATACGAAGATGCTGATGCACACAATGTTATACAACATTCCTGGTGAGTGATCTTACTCCACGACTCTAATGTGGAAAGAGCAGGAGGTTCCTGCAACAGTAATTGGTGTGGACAAGAGTGCTGGTGTAGGGAAGGCTGACAGGACCTTAAATGATTCATGGTGTCGGGTTGGATATCTTTGAACGTTGCACCTAAGACCTAAAGAACGGGTGAGGACACGAATGCATCCCAGCACAAAAAGAGCAGAGGAGAGAAATCGTCTTGTTTCTCTTTCACTATTGTGTTGTTTAAAAGTTAAGCCACTTACTAAGGATCAAAATGCAAAACACAAGTCAGCATTGTGGCTTAAGTGTAAATATAATTAATGCATTTTTCATAATGCGCTTACCTTTTTTAATGTATTGTGTTTATTGTCTTCTTCTGTATCTACACCTCTCTCTCCTTGCTGCCCCTTTCACTCTGTTTCTAAGTGGAAAAGCCCAAGGTACAATTGTGGAGGCCGTGGTGGATGGAGATGGACATCGTAGTTCTCGGAACGGTGGGCTGTGCCTCACTTATCTTCCTCCTCTCAGCTATCATCATCTGCTACAAAGCTATCAAGAGGTAAGAAGCCACCCTAACATGTTTAATTCTGTTTGTTTAACATTGTAATTAAAACCTCGCATATTTCCAAATTATTTTAAAATGAGGACTAACTTAAGTAGAAGTCAGTCACAGATTGAGACAGGCGGGTAAATAGACATGTGGGGTACTCTAATAAGTGTCCTGCCTTTTTGTTAGAGTTATGCCATTGCCCCCCTAGGTCATACTGAGGTCAGAGGTTAGGTGGGTTGTAAATATCCACTACATTGAGTCAAGCAGAAATATCCTATATGCTGAATTAATTTGCTGAAGTGCAAAATGACATAACAATGCTCTATTGATTTTGATTCCCATAAAAGTCTGAAGCATCCTAGAATGGCAGCTGGATTCATAAATGTGAAAGCAAGAGCCAAGCAAAGGAATCCCAACACACTGCTGTTGCAGCATTTTCCACATTTGGCTTATTTGAAAAAAAAAGTCTGTGTGAGGTTTTACTCTGCGGCACAACCAGACCCAATTCTCTTGATGCCGTTCAGGCAGCACGGTATCACACGTGCACTCCGACGTTCCCTTAATGTTCACAGATATTTCAAAAATAGTCACATCTGAATCGTGCCAGGTTTGTAAAGGATACTTGCATGCACCCATCCACAAACACACAATATCTTTACACGCACTCATTCATCATCTTGGCGTGTTTCACAGTCCACAACTAACCACGTGAGAATGCCATGTGTGCAGAATTAGGCATTAAATCAAGAAGCTACTTCTATGTTTTATGCATATGTATTTAAAAAGATCTAGTATCCTACCTTCTTATATTTATGGGACTATATTAAGCCTGCATGCCAGATATGGCTTTCTTCAGCAGAACTCTATTTCGCCTTTCTTTAAACAACAAATAGGCAAAGTCAGGCAGCGGAATTAATGGGCGGTTGGCTCAGGAATTCATTATGGCAATTCTCCAGCCCCCTGTGTAGCCAAGGGGCACCTTTTTTAATGCAGCAGTGGTAGGAAAGTGTTGTTGCAATATGGGCTCTAGCCCCAAACACAAGTCATTATTTATGAATTAATTTGCGCAGTCATTCAGTCGCAGGCCACATCTTTTATACATGCAAGCAGGTCATGTCCTGAAGCTCTGTGGGCTCTAGACTGCATACTTTGTGCCACGCCAAGCTGCCCTCTACTCAGAATGAGAAGGGAATATACACAGGTCCAGACTAGGCTCATTAGACATTCATTAGTCAAAGCCAGTAGCAGAGCGGTCCAGGGAAAGATGTGACTGCTTTAGCATTTGTCTTGGATTCTCTAATCATCCATCGTTCCAGAGGGGAAAGGAGAGGAAACAACACAGCCAAAAAGGACAGATAAAGTGTTGTCTACCAAAGCGAGCGAAGGCAGTAATTCAGCATCTCAGTCAATAACAGTGTGAAAAAGGGTTTGTCAGTGAGAAAAACACAGCCCGGTTATATATAGCCCTCCCAGCTCAGTGCTCCGGGCTTTCCCAATGAAAATCAGCTGGACGAGGGCCAAGGCCCAAGCATTACAGACAGTGGAAGAGCGAGCACTGCAGGTCCCAGCCCTCCTGGCCTTTTGTTATTTTTTGTAATCTTTGCTTGCCAGTCATCTGTCAGAAGCAAGCGGGACTGAAAAGGAGAAAAAAAAGAACACTTCCACACAATCCTATTCAGAGTCCACAGCACCAGAGAGGCTGGTGTGCAAGCACAGAGAGGAGGATTCAGGCACACGCTGCTTTTCAGTGTTGCTGTACCATCCAAAGCAAAAGAGATGATACTGCAGTCCAGGCTGTCAGCCATCCAAGGCGCCAAAACAAATAAAACTCAGACCAACTGACTAATGAAGCTAGATGCTTTTCCCAATCACTTACCGCTCAGGGAGGCTTGTTCAAAGACAGATAATGCATCCCAGCTGGTCCTTTTCAAGGGTAACACAGAACATCCAAAATACTCAAAAAACCGAAACGGAAAATGCTACAATATTTGCTCACACATCATTAATCTCCCTTTGTTTTATTTTCGAAATCGCTAAACCGGCACCATCAAAACCGGTGACAGACTTTTACAGTCTGTTTTGTAATGCGTTTGCTTTGAACCATACCATGTTACTCTAATTTCCAGATGGCTGGAGTAATTGTAAACAGCCCAACGCATGTCCTAATTTCACCATCATGCATTCCCCAAACTTCAAACAGCAATGTGCGCTGTGATTGCACAGCTTTGATATGAAATATTCATCTAACCTGTGAAGTGTTGTGTTGCCACCTGCCACGTGTCAACAGCATGGCATCTATTATTGAAGGCCCGGGCAGAGGTCGGCTTGAGGCCCCAGTGCTCTGCCCTGTGTGGTGGCCCAAAGCGACATGGTCAGTCAGTGCGGAGATTACATCCTGAGAAAAATAAACAGGGCCGAAGCGGCTTCCAGGAATCTGTAGCTCACCGGTGTCGAACAGCACAGAGATCCTGTCTTGTTCTCTTACTTGCTAAATCTCATGTGGAATCATCGAGACATGCCAGACTTCTGTTAATTGCTTTTTCATCCGTTTTCAACACAATTCAGTTGTGACTTAGAATAAAACTCCTTTTTATCTTAAATTTAACTGGCTGCACCAAATATAATGAGGGACATTAAAAAAGCTCTGTGATTCCACCCATAAAAAGCAAAACACGTCACTGATTAAAATCATAGCAGCAGTCCGCTTTAGAGCCATCTCTGCTCTGGACTACTTCCAGTGCTAATTTTAAATGGCTCCTGTTCCGTCCACTTGCACATATGCATCTGCAATGCGTTCTGGATCTCCTCCACTGTGTGGAGCCTTTCAACTTCAATTGCATTTTGGGGAAGAGGACGAAGCAAGGCAGGTGGTGAGAGAACATTGTGTTGATGTAGCTAAAAGCTACAATGTGAGTGTAGAAGGTTCAGATTTTCCCTGTAGTTTCTCAGAACATCACAGTCCAGTCTCCACCTCTGGAGTCCGATCCTGGTGGATGAATTCATAGTGAAACTTTAAAACATGAGCATGCTACTCACGCGATGGCCCTCCTCCAAGGAGGGCACTGCTGGAGACTCAGTTCCCGTTACTACTGTCGATATTTAACGTGAAGGAGGAGTTGCTTTCACATAAAGGTTTGAGGTCTAAGCTGAAACAGGCTCGTATATTAAACAGGTAAGAACAGAGCTTCCAGGAAGAGCACACACACACACGCACACAAACTCACGTAAATGAAATGAATGAAAACTGTTCATCATAAATTTGTGTTCAGTGTTTTTCTAAATGATACTGTGGACATCCCAGCCACAGTCACTGACTTATTAAAAAAAAGTATGATATAAAACTATCAGTCTGCTACAGAAGTAAGAATAGGAATACCATCAGATATTCCTACATAAAAATGTGGCAACGTCCGTGGATAAGTGTGGACATTGTTTTATTGCACCGTCGTCAAAGCTGGTTTATCTTTTTGTTTTGTCATGTCTTACAGCAACATCCATATCACCCTTTGTTTATGTAGTTTCATCTGTTGCTGTAGGAACCAAAGGGAAAAATCTTACTTTGTCCCAACACCCACAGGTCTGTTTAACTCTTATCATAGTTTTCTGTAACTGGACTCCAGAAATGTTTGAGGCTAATGTTGTTATAGAGTCTATGTTGGCTGGACTTTGGGAGATTCCTCCTCCATCCTCCCTGTGGGACAGATATAATTGTGTCTAGCATATTGTTTTGTGTGAGTAACTGTTGCTGTTTTTGTACATTCTCCCTCAGGCGGCAGCAGTGATTAATAGATTAATACAGACCTGTAAAACTGGTATATCCCAAATCCCTTCCCTGCAGCAGTGGGGACCACCGCCCCCTCCCCACATCAGAGTGTTTCCACCCCGGGGCTGGACAGTTTCTTTTCTCAGGCTTTCCCCTGGTCTCACAGGGACACAGCAAGCAGCATCTGCTCTACATGGCCAGCATGTGTCCCAGTTGTGTTCACCCAAATGACCCCTCCCAGGTGACACTGGAGTCCCACAGGAAGTCTTAGTCATACTGTTGTGTTTTGTTTAAAAGTTTTTTTTCTGGAAAGTATAATGTTCGCACATAATGTTGATCAGCTTCTGCATGGCCCTCCAAAGTATCTACACAGAAATTCCCAATCACTTTTCAGCTATAAAAGCTCCGTTAAAAGTCAGTAAAATCTCCCTCCCTTCTTCTTATTAACACACACACCCTCATAATAATGAACCTAAGTTAGTCTGACTCAATGATGGCACTATATTAAAAGTTCTCTATAAAATACATGTTGTGAACTCACAAATTTTAAACTAGTGGAAGAGACACAGTATGATAAAGCCACCCTGTTAGAGTAGTTAAAAATGTGAGGTGGGGGATTCTCAAAGACTTTCATATTTACACCCTATTGTAGTTTTTGTTTCTTTGAATGGAAACCCTTTAAAATGTTTAAAGATCCGGATACTGACTTTGCAGATCAGAGTAACTTGTGTAAAAACTGGACGGAGTCAAGCCGAGCAGGATTTTATGGCTAATGCCGGCGAGCACGGGAGGCAGATGGGTCGAGGTTAAGCTCTGCGCTGAAGTGACAGCTGAAAAACAGCCGAGACGGGAGCATTTTTCAAAATCTGACAGCGGCAAGACGGTTGTTTAACAGGTGTGGCAAAAATGTGATCGGTCAAAGTGCGTGGGAGCATCCCAAAGAGACAGCTGACAGACTGAGATGACAGCACAAGAATTATAAATATTGAGTGGTGCAAAAAAAAAAAAAAAAAAACCCTGGCAGATCATTTTTCATACTGACACCTCACCAAGAAAGAATCGTATAAATATTGCTAGTATTACAGAAAAATATCCTTAAGGCATATTGAAAGACTTGGTGTGATAATGATTCAGCAAAATCCTGTGCACGGAGGGAAAGAAATGCTATCAGGTGTATTAGACCTCCAAGTAATGTTAACTTTTTAATGAGATCTTGTCAGAGGTCTGGATTCATTACTGGTTGCGTTTTAAGTCTCTGGATATGATAACACCATTAAAACCATATCTCCGTAATTTCCAATACACAATGCCATCAGTCTTAAGCAACGGTGTGTTTTATTATTCATGAGTTCAACTTTCACACATTGTTGTTTTTAAAATGTTCCATAGTCCTTTTAAAAGTACCCTCTTCAGTTCTCAACAAGAAGCTAATCCTCACAAGTCACACTGAGTGCTTTCTTCTTGCAGAGCTTTTGTATTGGATTGCATTATGTCATGTATGAGCTCATTTCACCCTGCAAGGACTCCCTGTCTGCACGATTCCTTCCCGGCACGATGCCCGAGAAAGGAAAAAGATTTGTGCTGGACCGGACTGAATGTTTGTTGAAGTTGTGCCGGCCAGCCCGGGCTTTCAGGGGCCAGGAGAGGAGAGGAGGGGAGATATTGAGCTTAGATGTAGCTCAAGGGTTCTCAGTGCTAGTGAAGGCACTGTACAGTGTTGAGTGGGACAATGACTGTACTAACTGTATTCAGATCTGTCTCTGAGTTACATAAACCCGGGCAGGGGAGGGCAGCTGAGGGGGAAGCCACAGTACACTGGACAAATATAATAACCACAAAGGCATCAAGGAGCGCATGAAAAGAGCTATATTGAATGATCCTGCTCTTCACAGACCAGTAGCAGCAAGGGGATCTTTTTTTTTTTTTTTTAATTCATATTTTTATTAAGGTTTCAAAAGCAGGCATTCACAGTATGTACATCATGTAAGCATTCTTCATACTTAGGTTATCTGCCTTAAATACTGAAATAGTATTTTAATTTACATCCAAGTCATAAGGGAAGAATACTTACAACGATAGAAGTAATTGAAACCATCACATAATCCGAAAATCAAAAAACAAAAAACAAAACTAACAAACCTAAGAAAAGAGAAAAACAAACAAACAAAACAAAACAAAAAGAAGAAACAAAAAAACAAAAAACAAAAAAAAACACGGATGTGTTGGTATGGGGTGATCCTATAAATATATATACATACATCATAATTATTGGTTTGTAATAGTAAAATCTGGCCTATGAGGCGTGATATATTTAACCCAGTTTTCCCAATATGATGTAAATTTCTCCAGCTTGTGGTTAACAGAAGCTGTTATCTTTTCCATGTTATAAATTTCCATTGTGATTTCCATCCATGTACTTATGTTTGGGCTCTCTGGGGATAACCATTTTCTGGTGATATTCTTTTTACAGGCCACCAATAAAATATTTATTAAATGTTTATCATATTTAGGCCATTCCTGAGGTATATATCCAAAGAACATAGTCTTACTCTCGAGAGATATTTCACGTTTAAAGATATCCTGTAAGGCATTATGTATTTCTCTCCAATAATCCCTCAAGATTGAGCAGTCCCAGAAAATATGGTAATGATTTGCACTTTGATTTCCACAGTTCCTCCAACAAGCAGGGGGGTTATCATCATAATGAGACTTCTGAGAAGGTGTTATAAAGTATCTAATTAGGCACTTCCAGCCAAATTCCCTCCACTTTTGTGAGCTGGTACACATCCACTGATATCTCCATATTGCCGTCCATTCTTCCTCTAATATTTTTATCCCTCCTTCCTTCTCCCATTTTGTTCTAATATATGAAGTCGAATGTGGTTTCAAATCCATTAGACCCTTATAGAGACATGATACAATTCTATCAATAGTTTCTGAGTTATAGCTTTTTATAAACAGTTCCATCAAGCGTGTGTTTATCATTGTTACGTTTCTCATCTTCGTGTCGGCATAGTGCCTTAACTGCAGATATCGATAGAAGTCTTCTTTTTCTAATGAAAATGTTTTTCTAAGCATGTCAAAGCTGAACAATTTTCCATCCTTCATTATACTGCACAGGGCTGTTATGCCCTTACCTGTCCAGTCCTTGAATCTAGAATCCAGTTCATTAGGTTTGAACTCTGAGTCGTAAGCACACCATTTAAGAACTGTAATATTGGTCTCGAGTTTATATTCCTTTATAATAGTTCTCCATGTTTTAAGGGTCCTTTTCACCCACATGTTATCAGTATTTTTTATATAGGTTTGTAAGTTATTGTCAGCTAGAGTTGCCTGAATAGGTATAGACAGCATTTGTTCCTCAATGGTTTTCCATTGGGCAGTGTATGATTGGTTACACCAGCATATTATTGCTCTCATCTGCGCTGCAAAATAATAATATCTGAGGTCAGGGAGGCCCCATCCTCCCTTTTGCTTAGCCAGCTGTAGTGTTTTAAGGCGAACCCTTGGTCTTGCAGCAAGGGGATCATGTGCTGCTGTTTTCTTTTGCACTAGAGCAAAGATCGAGCATTACAGCGCAACCGGTTTTTAAGAAGGAATTTCCCAGGAGGTTGTGTATCGATGTCATTCCCAAGTTGTTTTGACAGCTACACATACTCATTACTTAGAAGAGAAGATTGCATCTCCCAGTCATAGTAGGTAATTGCCTTATGCCATGTGCTGCAATGTATCTTTTCCTTCTGTCTCCTTGCAAAATTGACCTTTAAACACTGAGCTTATTAGAAGGGATTGCTGAGAGCAGCATATCCACCCAGAGCAGCTTCAGAAATCAAATCAGTCTGTAGGTCAGCAGTCCACAAACTCTGTTTAATGGCATGGCCTTTAGCTATGGATGAATGTAGTGCCATTTTGCTTTGTTTTTTTGATCAAGGAATTCATCCTCACTTTGTAAAAATGTCTATTCACAGGAAACCACTCCGAAAAGAAGAGAACGGGACAAGTCGTGGGGAGTATGCCATGAGCATCCGTAACAAGAAGGCCATGGGTACAAACAACACTGTGGTATAGACTGTCCTGGTAAACATGAAGTGACATCACCATTGTCGCTCACCTTATCCTGACTACAACAGTTCCCTCTCACCTTGAATGAATGCGAGTGGGTTTCACCCCAGGTTTTCAGATTGGTAAAACTCCCCTCTTTGCCTGGCACGTTGCCCGGACTGAAGACACCATTCACCTCGAGAAAAGCTAAAAAGATCGACGGGGGGAAAAAAATCAAGACAGAAAGGACACAGAGAAAGATCCACAACCCCCCACGGTGTCGAAAGTGGCACAGCAAGCTGAACATTATGCTCTTAGTAACAGCAAGTGTTGCTGACAGGCTGGTTGGCTGCCGGCTGGAGAGGGACTGTCTGCCAGTCTGCTGCAGATCCAGACCTCACGCACTGTTGACATCTGCAATGGAACAACAGACAATACAGCAGCCCTGCAGTCCCACGGGCAGCCAGACAAGACAGCCCATCACACACAACAAATAACATGCATGCAGTTTTTACAGAGAATGCAACATTTTTTTATATTCCAACCCTCGCACTGTCCATTTTTTTCCCCTCCATTTTTGAGACAGATGCTTTGTGAGAAACACGATGTTGCTGCCGGTCCTGGCTCTGAGATGTGGATTCCTCTGACTATGCAATTTAAAGAAATCCATATAAACAAAGGAGGAGCAGAAACATCAACATGGGACATTCTGGTTATTTCGCCATGCCAAAACAGGCTACAGAAGGCTCAATGTAATATATATATATTTCAGTCATCCGTGTATTTATTTCCTCTATTTATTTACTTGTCTATCTTTGAATTTATTTTTCTACTTAAAAGGGAAAAACAACGGTCTTGTAAGTTACTCACATCTTTTCAAATCTTGAACATCTTGACAAATTCATCTTATTTCTTGAGAGCTCTGTTTTCTAAGTGAATAATTTATAGATCATATAATTCATTTGTGATGCACCAATGCTTTAAGCCGGCTGTCGGTTTGTTGAGACACTGATGCAGAAAACGCGCTTGCTCTGCAAAGAGTTTTGGTATCAGTTGTTTTGTCTCTGGGTGTTTGATATCCTCTTCTGTTTCCCTGAGACTTCAGCTAAAAAAGTCAGGGGCCTCCATTATGTCCTATGTGATCTTTGTGAATGTGTGTTACCCGAACAATACTCCTGTCCTGCATCACACGCCAGTCCCGACTTTCCGATTTGTTCGCTCAGTGCAAGCACCTCTACAAGTTAAACCTGCTCTCCCTGTCGTCCAGTTAAATCTTGTTGTCCAATGTCCCGTGGTCAGCTGGATGGCTTCCGGCGTGTTTTGTCTGGACGTGACAATCTTCATTTTTCTATCTGTCAAGAAGGGCTTAGCCCATCACTATAGAAACAGGGGACATGAGCCCAGAGCTGACCTTGTGACTGGCGAGAGACAGGAGACTTAGCCAATAGCTAGAGATCAGGTTGCACAGAGGATGGCCTCATCAAGGATGTGTGTGACTCAGTGCTGTCACAGGCATCCTTCTCATCCCCGCTGGAAAAACACAACTGAGCTGAACTGGAGCATCACTCAACGCTGCTCTGCTTTCTTTTCTTTTTTTTTCTTTAATACACTAAATCTGCGTGTGTCTGTGCGGGCATGCATGTGCGTGTGTATGAGTGTGTGTGTCTGTCTGTCTGTGAGCGTGCATGCAGATGAGTGTACTCAGTGAGAGTGGGCTGTACTCTGTGGCTGTCAGTTAAGTATAGATATTGGCTAAACTGTGGAAAATAGAGGGGGATTTAAAAAAAAAAACACATACTTGCATTTAAAAATGCACAGGTATTAGCTAACAGTAAACCCCACCATGTACCTATATGAGAGAAATGATGGATGCATGAATGTAAATATTGATATTTAAATATCTGCCTTCTGGACTGTTAATTCATGTACAGTGTAACAGAACATATGTTTATACATAGTAAAAGTTTAAAAAATGTGCTACCACTTAGAATTATGTCAGTGTTGTCATGTTGATGGAGCAAGCCATTAATGTATATATGGCAATCAATAGAGCATACACAATTTATGCATTATACCAAACAGATAACGAAATGTGCATAAGTTGATTTCATTGCTGAGTTTTTCAGTTGTAAATAAAACTGTACATAACAACTGACCCACAGTATGTTGTGTTTAAAGAAATGCATGTGCAGTTATAAAACCACTGTTATATGTGGGCAGACGAGCTGGCCCGTACGTGGTGAAGGTGATAAAAGTGAGACTGTTATATTTAGCCTGTGCCCATCTTGTCTGCTCTATGCTGTGCTGTGCCGTTCGCGTCTTTGGGCAGAGGCGTGCTGGCCTTGTCTCCTGGGCCCCCCACAGTGGAGGACATGTTCTCAGTCTGTCTCACACAGTGCATCTTTAATGAACTGCGATTACCAAGCGCACTCCTCTCCGTGGGGCTTAATGGCACCAGCCAGAAAACTTTTAGGTCACATATTGTGCAAGCTCTGGGCTCGATCAATAACAGTGTCACTAAAAAATCACGTCTGTGTGTGTGTAAAAGATTTCTGCAGCTAGAGCAAGAACATGAGTTGATATAACAAAATGAGGTTTTTAGAGTAAGATAAAAGAGGGTAATGGATTCAAAACACCTCTTACAGAGCCTGCATTCTTACACTAGGTCGCGCAGACATGTTCCTATTTCTGTTTTAATTTGCACACCAGACCGTGATGTGAAACAAACAAGGGAGCCTAAACCTGTGCTGTACAGGCTGATGTACAAGAGCACTCGAGGAATGTTGATGAATTATAATGTGAATGAGGGTCCATCGAGTTCTCTGCCTTCCCTGCTTTGGATGTGCCACTTGACGGTAATGCAAATGGACACGCAGAGCAATTTAAACATTCATGCATTGTCCAGCCAGGGCGCTGTGGATTTCACTGTAATAAAACCAAAGTGACAGCACTAGGCAGGGGTACTGGGAATTGTCACCGTCTCAACAAATTTTTCGAGGCTTTCCTTACAGCAATAAGGTGCTGGAACACTGATTTTATTTTTTTCAAACATTTGTTTTTACCAGTGTGCTGCTGAGTTTTATCTGCTGCTTCTATACCTCTGCTCTTTAATCACGAGATGTCACCAGCGCACACACCTGGTGATGCATTGTGCTGGTGCATTGGTTGTGTGAGAGAGCTTGCACAGTCCTTTTTTTAAAGCTGACCTTCACAGTCTTTGAGGACCCACTCACACCCTCTCTGCCCGCCAGTCCTTTGGTCAGTGTTAATTACCCTCAGCACCTCCAGCTGCCTACTCATCAGGTCAGCGCTCCCATATGGTCCTGCAGGAGGCAGGCAGGCAGGCGGCAAGCAGGGGTGGGGAAAGTGCTGGATACCTGTGGGACACTGATTACATAAGCTGCTGCTAATGAGAAAGGTTCTTTCAGAAAGGGCTGCGAGTTCAAACGATCACAACGGTGGCAGTGGCTGACAGATGCAACCCCAGAGCAAGGGGGACTTGATTAAACGCACGCACACACGCAGGGACACATGCACACATACACACCTGTAGCTAACATCACTTTAATGCACACTCTCACACGTAGAGGCGCAGCAGGAAAGGACCTCTTTGATGAGCCATGGCTAGAGGTTGATGAGAAGGGGCACTGCAGCCTGATTCAGCTGGCTTGAGGTCACCGGGGAGTGTGCGCGCGTGTGTGTAAGTGCGTGTTCATTAGTCACATTGTGTGATATCATTATACTAGTGACTCATTTGGCAGACACCTCTCAACATGGGTCTTTCAATACCAGCTGCGACTAAAAAGTAATATTTTAAAGAATTTATGCGCAGATCAAATGTGACTTATTTTGGTCCGATAAGCTAATTTTTCCTCGCAGAATACATCTATATCAGCAGATCTAATTCATGCTAAATCCTGATAATGAAATCCTTGCAGCAGAAAAGATCAAAACAAAGATTAATGTGCTGTTCGGTTTTCAGGGCCTGCTGTCATGTCATCTGTTATTCTCAGACAAGAGCTTCATGGTAATACAGTTAGACCTCACAAAAATCCTTAATCACAACAAACCACATTAGGCCAAAGGTAATTGTGTTTGCTTGGTATATGCATGGGCCTATCTGTTTCGCTGCTGCCAATGAAGGGAGGGCTGGAGTAGGAGGAGGCGGGGTGTCTTTCCACTTTGGGGGTGAGGGGGGAGCAAACCGAAATAGTCTTGTTTACCTCCAATGTCTGGCTCCACGTTATCGAGTTACAAAGCTGCTGCTGCAACTCGGATTGGCCTCTGATCGATCTGAGCTGTGATGGCAAAAGGCAGCATGACTGACAGCCTGACAAGGATCTTAGCTGGGAGCTGGGTAATGCATGTCATGTCGTTTTCCCGTAGACACCTGAGGTTTTTTTCGCTCAGAGGAGTAACCAGCAGAGCTGATTTTATCTCTCCGCCGTCCACATTATGGTAAGCTGGGCATTTTCCCCATCAGTCAGGACATCAAAGGGCAGAAAATGTCATATTTGAATTTTTAAAGGCTCAGCAATTCATTTGAAATGTCAAAGCGTCTCGATGTTTAGAAAAACTTGTACTTTTATTATTCGGCTTGCAACCAAGCAACTTAAAAAGTGATAGGTTATGAATGTCAGAGTGAACATATCTATGATTAAACAAGCATTTGGTTTCAGGCCCTTGCTATTACTAACATGGGTCTGTGGAAATCCTCTACAGTCGTCTGACTCTTCAATTCTGTTAAATGCAACAGATTGGGCACCGAACACAGTTCTTCTATACAGTCCAACTCCAGTGTTAGTACTTTAAAATAGCATAGATTTACTGTACATATACTAAAGGTTCTGAAAAATGATTCATTTCAAACGAATCCCACACAGCATCACTTTATATAAGAGTCCTTTTTTTTTTTTAAAGTCACTTTCAGCCAGAGCAGATGCATGCAGGCCTAGGGACCCAGGTGAGGCAGAGCTGACCACAGAACAGGTCACATGGGGTAAAACTGTGAAGCAGCCTCAGACGACTGGATCTCCACCTGAGCCATCTTGAACTGGGTGCACTGCAGCCATTTGCGCAGGGCGAACGGAGGGGCTCCGGACATCTGGCCCTGCAGACACTGGTGGTTCACCCTATTCTGGATGGCCTGAAGACGCAACTGCAGCCCTGCAGACAGATGCTTACGACGAAAAGAAGAGATGATAGTGTTTCAGTTTGAAATCATCAATAGTAATTATCATTAATCTGTATGATTAACACCTTTTAAAACCACTTACCTTAAGATTTGACTGAATCATGGGTAGCCACATAGGAATTAACTGAAAAAAGAAATGGAGATGAATAAATAAGCATTATTCTGCATGTTACAGAGAGAATATACAGCACTGTCTGCATGGAAGGACACTGGACTTATAGCAAACCTTGACAAAGATGGTTGAGTTGCATTCCTGCAGGGCCTCCATTAAACTAATGACATGAAGACACACCATCTCTACCATCTGAGAGACAAATATGAAATAGACTTAATTTTATGTAACATATTTACTGTTTACTCATAATATTAAAAGAAGAAAATCACCATTCTTCCACAGCGACAGTCCTGACTGTCTCAGACGGATGTTTGCAAAGGATACCGCGCAGCACTTACAACTTTATTGTGGGCCATAAGCTGCAGGATGCTGGGTGTAACCCGACTCCAGAACTCGAGGCCCGTGAGGATGGCGCTGGAAGAAAACTCTGTCTGGTTCTGGTTCTGCAGGGAGGGAGCGGCGGCTGCCTGCTCGCAGTAGATGGTCCACAGCTGGGCGAACATGAAGGCGTGGAACAGGGAGCACATGTGCAGCACCGACGTCTGAGGATAAGGACCGAGACCAAAACTGACAAGGCCATTGTGGTTGCCACAAATCGCATCTGGAAAAATCTGAGTGTGATCATTTGAAGAGATTTGTGTCTGCCAGACCTTCGACTGTTCTGGGAAGCCAATCAGGATGACGATAAGATGGTCTGCAATGTGGGAGCCAGCGTCGAGAGGGATGGGCATGCAGGAGGTGGAGCCCTGGTGCAAGGCACAGTGCGTCAGGGAGCCCAAAAGAAGCCAGGACAGCTGACGAATGTGGGACACGCACTCAATGAATTCTTTTGGCCTAGAGAGAAAGAAAAAAATGAAAATGAGTTCAACAAATCAATTAACAACACAGTGTGCATTTCTTCTTTCACCATTCATTTTTCTTATTAAGTCAGTCAGTCTTAGTCTCATCATTTTTACCCTTGTTGCATGGTGGATGGCGGATGATAAAGCCAGGGAAGATAACGCACAACAGCTTTGTTATCGCGGTGATTGCCTTTGCTGATCTCCATGGCTGCGACTTGTGCCAAGCCCACTTTCAGGTTGCCCCCAAAGGTGTCCTCGTGCAGTGGCTGACAACAAGCCTTCATATGGCTCTGAAGAGCAGATTTGGAGTGAAGAAAAGATAAGGATGAAAAACAAAACTCTCCACATGAGACATGTCCAAATTGTAAACTCACACACAGAAGACTTACTTTAAGTTTGGTTAGTGTGTGCATATCTGCAATAAAGTCCAAGAGCTCACTTATATATTGCCGCATGCATTCCATTGCTGCCGTCGTGCACTGTAGAGAGAAACAGCAGTTTATCCTTTAGGAGGAATCACAGTGGAGCCTGTCTATATTTCCTGCTGTTTTATGAGCCTGATTTTAATAAGACAGTGTAGCACACAACGATTTAAGTCTCACCCCCGGCAGCGTTGAGATCATGTGCTTTTGGATGATGGTGGATTCCGCTAGCCGTGTGCCGATATCTGCACAAACAAACTGGCAAAATCCACATGGAGTTATAGAATTGCAGTCAGATTGAATTGCTGTGATTTTCTGGCTCTCGTAAACCGAGATGGATAAGAGAGATTTTTGTTTTTTTACCTGAACCAGAAGTAACAAGTTTGTGTCAGGCAGAGGAGACTTGAACTTGAGAGCCTGCAGGAGCTCTAACACCACAATGCGGGACATGTAGAACTTATCTCTCTCCTGGATGCGAGAAGATAGAGAGTGTAGTAAATGTACTGATGCAGCAAGACTGCCTTTTTCTATTATCACTTTGCCTTACTCATGCTGCGAGGAGAGCATAAACTCTGTAGCTTGAATAGAGGGGGAAGGACAGGCAGCGAGAGGGGAGGGAGGAAAGCCGGGGAGACGGAGAATAGTGAAAGCCGAGGAGTAGATTTAGGCCAGTCCAGATCTCTCCTCCCAGAGTCCCAGGCAGCTCAGATGAGGCTGTCAGGCAGCCTTCTCCCTCCCGGAGGACAGGCTGCTCTCTTTGTTCATCCCTTCCACACAAAGCCCAGCTGCCTGTTTACAAACCACACTGTCATCTTCTGACTTCCAGTTTGTCTCTCGCTTTCTTTTTGTAGTCATGTTTGCTTATGTTAGGAGCAAGCACATGATCTTCTGCTCATGCACAATGCAGAGCTGACAGTTCTCACTGCGTGGCTTGCTAATGCACGTACCTGGATGCAGCACTCTGGTGATTAAAACTTAATGGAGCATGTAAGTTTGGAAAATAGCAAATTAAAAGGCCGTTCTTAAGCCACAAGGCTCCTCATCATACAGGGCGATGCAGAGGTGACAAGTGATGCATGATGTGACCAACTTTAGTAGGTCCAGAGAGCTCTAATGTGTGTACTTAACACCTGACCTCCAAAACTGAACTGAGTTGAAACAAATTATTGAAAATCGGCTCTTCCCTGACACCTCACCTTACCATTAAAAAAAAAAACGGCAGAGGGTAAAGATCCAAAAGCAATCATTCACAGCAACTCTGAGTTTTGAAATGAGGATATTATAAGGTCAGGAATTAAAGCGGCTGTAAAAAAAAATCAATACCACAAGAGGCATAAACCACGCTGTGCTGACAGTGGTGGAGGACTGAGGATTCATCTGTCCGAACAGTGCAGACAGCCCTGGCTCCATCGCCGTCTGAGGCAGCCACGGAGAAACACACCATACATCCTCGGTCCTAGCACACCAACTAATCATGTTAATCAATACTGGCTGATTGCCTACTTAATCATCTGTGACACACGGCCACATTTCAGGCTGACTGGAGTGTCGGGGAAGTAGGTGTAGCACCAAAAAAAGTGATGAGTGAGAGAGCAGCAAACTGCAGATTAGTTTGAAGGGTTTAACTCTTTCAAGACTTCTTACAAGCTGCAGACACACAAAAGTACCTTATTGAAGGCTTTGTAACAAAGTCCACAGAGCTCCACAAGGTAGGAGAGACCGAATGTTCCATACTGGATGACGAAGCTCAGCAGCTTGGAAAAGGGCTCCAGGAGACTCTGTGTGATG
Organism: Mchenga conophoros; assembly: GCF_057382185.1. Taxonomy (NCBI): domain Eukaryota; kingdom Metazoa; phylum Chordata; class Actinopteri; order Cichliformes; family Cichlidae; genus Mchenga; species Mchenga conophoros. The sequence goes on along the minus strand of NC_140544.1, from coordinate 29,094,253 downwards.
GAAGAAACGTAGAAATAGGTTAGTTATTAAAGGGCAGAAAGAGGAGACACTGACGTTCTGCTTTGAACTTACCCGAGTTGCATTTGTTGTTGGGATTTTCAGCAGGCAAATGATAATCCTTAAACTGGAATCCATAGGACACTAATGAGACACACATTGAAAAATATGTTGACCTCTCCCCTGTGCTTGTGAGGGTTGCAAATGATTGCACACTAATTTGACCTCCAAGGTAAAAGTGTCAGAGTCAAATCAATTACAGTTTTAAGACTCTGTCCTTTTAAACCATACGAGTGCACCGCTGGATGCGTTTTCCTCCGACAGTAATCACATAAGACCATGACTAAGTACTCGGACGAGTTGATATCTACCTTCAGAGGAAGCACAGAGGGCAGTTTTGTGAGGAAGGTCTGGAACTGGTTGCAGATGGTTGTCCACAGGTTGCTGGGAGAGTCCATGGGGAGTGCCTCCATGAAGGTGGCAATGTTGTCCAGGCAGTGCAGCATTGTGCCCCCTGCTGGAAGATTCTTTTTGTTGTTCAAGCCCTGGGAGGCAGGGAGGCATAAACCATAAAAAGGGGTTATATAATGACATTCTATAAGTGAAGATATTTCCATCATTTCACTCCTGATCAGTCACAATGCTCATGATGAGAGCAGTGGATTTAGGACACTGAAGTACAGAGATAAGATAAGATAAGATAAGATAGAACTTTATTAATCCCTCGGGTGGGTTCCTCTGGGAAATTCGACTTCCAAAAAGCACAGCAACGACCGAAGTTACAGTTACAGAATTGTTATATATATATATATATATATATACATATATATATATACACACACACACACACACACACACACATATATAAATACAGAGACAAATATAAATAAAATATACAAAGGGGATAAATAGAATAAATAGGAATAAAAAATAAAAATACAAGTGAATTGCACATTTCAAGTATTGAGTCTACAGATGACTGCACGGATGAGCGCGTGCATCAGTAGGTTCTTATCTTGCCCATTTTTATTTAGATATCAGTACAATAAACTAGCAGAGGAGTGCAGATCAAAGCAGGTTTCCTGAAATGCCCAGATGATGTGATGTTTAAGATGGGCCTACGCTGCACATGAAGCTGGCGACATCAAATCTTTTGCTTTGACAAGAGCTCCTCCTGCTGGTTGAATGACTCAACACATCAACATGAAGAAAAAATCCCACCTCCAGGAGCATGTTGAGAGCAGCAACAGAACTGAGCTCATTGAAATCTATCAGCGAGGATGCAAGTGTTCTCAGAAAACTTCCATCTGTTAAAAGAAAAAGAAGGGAGCAGTTTATACAATGGGAACTTATGATGTTAGATTGAATGTTTAAAAGTAGCTACATTACAATAAAGTGTGAAGCTAAGTTTCTTTTCTATGACAAATTCAAGCTGAATTTTCAGGTTTTTAAACAGACCTTTTATGTTGCTCTGGAAGAGCTGGGGCAAGATGCCGTTAGGAGCCAGCTGGTGAAACATACAGCGCAGGAACTGCTTGGCTACACCTGCTACATTCCCTGGGATCAACATACTGCAGGACATCGCAGGGAGAATGGCTGTGTTAGAAGGGCAGTCACACTTGACATATACTATTAAAGTCATCTATAAGCACAGTGAACATCTGCACACATTGGTGTTATGGCTTTTATGTCTCATACCTCTCAGCTTGTCCAGAAAAATTGCCACTGGATGCCAACCTGAGAGAAGTCAAAGCAGCAGATTAGGACTCAGAGATGAATTATGCATGAGCTCTAAGAGTGAGTTATGAAACTTCATTTAACGGTGAAGTGCTGTGTGGATGGAGATTGCAGGGATGGTTACTGGAGCTGTTGTACCTGCCCACAGACTGCATGATGTCAAGAAGCATAGGGGCAGCCAAATCCGGGCTGAGGTGAATGAACATGGAAAGAACCACCACAGCGAGGCTGAGAGTCTCCTCATCATATTCTTCCAGAACAGCTGCACAGTCCCGACACCTGAGACATCACACGGAAATACACCAGGCTAGATTTAGCATAAAAACAGATCTATTTTGCTCATTTTAAGATTCAGGTTTTTTTGCGACTCCACTAGAAAAGCTTTGCACTATCTAAAGTTTAGTACTCGGTCTGTTGCAGCCCCTTCAATCATCCACAGTCTGCAACAAGCAGTTTTAACTCGCCTCTCTTTAAGCTCATTTTTCTGATTGGCTGCCCTTCACAAACTGCTTGATCAGTGCTCACAGCCAGAGCTGTGTGCATTGGATGACCATATTAGGAATATCTCTTCTCTCTGAAATCAGGATAGAAAAAAAACTGGGTGAAATTGAGTGCTTTGAGCAGTCTGAGCCCTAAGCTTTTGGCTATTTTGTACCTAGTCATTATATAAAACTTTGACCATGTTTAATGTGAGCACGCAGCACTGTAACAGCAGCCCTCAACACCTCCAATCCTGTATAATCATCTGAAGCCTGTTAGAATATTTATTCTTTAAGTGTCACATTTATTAACTTTAACTAATCGAGTTGTGGCCGATGACTGCCCCTCCCTGAGCCCGGTTCTGCCAGAGGTTTCTTACTGTTAAAAGGGAGTTTTCCCTTCCCACTGTCCCCAAAGTGCTAGCTCACAGGGGGTCATTGTAGGGTCTAACTTACAATATAATGCGCCTTGAGGCGACTGTTGTTGTAAATTCACACCATATAAATTGAATTGAAAGTTCAGTCCTTAAAAATGTAACCACAGTGTTTACAATAATACAATAATAATTTACTTTTTTAAATTAAACTTAAAAAGAAATTAAAAGAATAAATTCCTACTTCCACTTAGTGCTGTTTGGCCAGCTGAGCCATTCAACTTCAATATGAAATAATGTCAAAATGTTTGAAGAGAGAATTATCAAAACTTAGGGAAAAACCTTTTTCCCTAAGAAAATGGCTTAGACGCACTTTTCTGCTTTCCTGCAAAGTCATCTTCAAAACATTGTTACTCTTTTACCAACATCTTTAAATATCCAGACAGGGAAGGAGCCACCCTGTTAAATTTACTGAGATCAACAGCAGAAGGTTTAAGAACCGATAAATATGTGAGAATGACTCAGTTCTGTAATGTGTTTTACAGCCTGGTGGACTGCAGGTTCTTAATGTGAATGATGTGATGAGGTTAAAGCCAGTGCTTCCACACAGGGGTGCGGCTGTTTCTTTCTATCGGCTGATTGCAGCTGCTGCTTCATCACTTGCAAAGCCAACAAGCAATGTGTAGAACACTTCTTTCCAGACACCCTTTTTAACTTTTGCTTTTTAACTCCAGGGCATGACGGAGACCAGCTCTGATGCATAATTCCAATTCAACAAGTTAAAATAAAAAGCTGCAAAAATTAGCTCTGTAGGGAATTTTGATGGGAATATTTTAGGAATTTTTCCAAAGCTCCTACAAAATCTGACATTCTGAATCCTTTTCAGTTCTCTTTTAGTTCATTACTGTTAATTAGTGGCAGCATTTACCCTGAAATAGCAGTTATACCACATGGACATAATGTAAAGACAATGTGATCTCTGCTGTCACAGGATCTCGAGCACTTGGGCTAAAAGTTAGTTTCTGGTTTTATTGTTGTTGGCACCAGTACAAATAGATTTGCAATTCTCCAATAAATCAATAATAGTTTGACTTTAATACAGCTTGATAGATATAGCTACTAAGTGATTGATTCACCGGTCAGACATCGTGGTAGGCTGCTCGTCAATGAACTCCTCGGGTGCAGGGACGAACATGCTGACTGTGCTCGGTGCTGAGAGGAGACTGGTCTTCGTAGGACCTACAATGGAAAAATATCAGTCATAAAAAACATTTCCTTTTCACCTTGTAGCACACAAGAAATTTGATTGAAGTTTAGATTCAGTGTATTTATTTAAATGAAAATATATTAGGATTAGCTCAAACAGAGATTTTCAAATGAGGGTACTAATACTGCCTGTAATAGGGCATGTACATAAGAGGGCTTTTATTGTAATTTAAAAGCCCTCTTGCATCATCATTCCTCTTACATCATTCCTAAAATAATATAACTAGTTAGTTTATTAGTTAAATAAAAAAGATGTAAATTTGATGAATCACATTTTATAGTCAGTTTTCAGTGTAATGGCTATAAAAACATATAAAAACATCACCATCTATTAGGAGGCGTTTTACTATCCTCTTCTTTTAATTTCAGTTAACTCTGGTGGGTGTCTGGTGTTCTTGCATGTGTTATTATGTCACTGTCTCCTCAAAAGGTTATAACTGAAAAATGTCCACAGTGACTGACCCGTCTCCCAGGTGCAGATGTTGTGTGGTGCGCTGGACTGATGCTCCAGCTGTCTCTTCATAAGCTGGCTCATGGTTAAAGCTCCCAGAGAGCCTCGTTTCACCTGCCGGTACTGAGCTAGAGGTCAGAGAAAGACAAGAAAACAGTACCTGGTTTTAACTGTCAGTATAACTCATTTCAGTCTAACCAATAAGGGTTAGACTTTAGGTCATTTAGCCCTAGTCCTGATTAACTAAACCATTATTATAACAGATTCAAGTTGCACTAGTTATAAATTAAAGCTTAAAACATTACATATTGGTATTTTTTCCTGTGTTGTTAAAAAATGTATATTATGTCATGTTAATTTAATATTTCAAGCTCCATTACAAAATTGTAAAAAGTGAATCAGAGACAAACATATAAATAATAGGTTATGGTATATTAGACATCGCACTAGTAATACACAAAAAACAATTTAACTGAAGTCGGTGAGGAGATGATGTAGTGAGTTTTTGGCTCCTACTTGACACTGAAGAGCGATGACTTGTTTCAGGTATAGCAGCTTCGAGTGTTGGTGCTGAGGCAGATTCTCGTGGCTTTTCCAGGGTAGACATAACTTTGTGATCTGCAAGGCATCAGAATATATACCAGAAGTCTTCCAACAATAATCAGTAATACAATACATAGATGTCTAACATTTTTAAGTGATAATTTAAGAGAAAAATTTTTTATATGAAGTTTAGCATGTTGTTACATAATCTCAATAGAGGCATGATTTGGTGCCATGTGGGCAATTAAAGTGCAATAAAAATCTGATTCAGTCTTTTACTTTTACATTAAAACCTCATTGTATAATTGGAAAAGTACACACACACACACACACACACACACACAAAAACATGAAAAGGGGCAATGCATGGCAAGAGTGGTTAGTATTTCTGGTAATGAGTGATGATCATTTCGCTCTGATGACAAAATAAGCATTTATTAATAAAAGAAATGCAAGAAAATTGATTTTTTTAAAACAACAATAAGGAACTAAAGAGATAAAATAATAAATGAATAATATTCAGAGTTAAAAGTTGTAAGTAGAGCAATGTACAAAGCTAATTTATAAATGGCTGGTTTAGGCAGCATCTCTGTAGGCTTAGTCACTAAGAAACAGCTGATGTGAGTCAGCCGAATATAAATAAACTGTGACAACACCTCAGGATTGTCTTTTTCTGGCTTAAAGTAGAACTTATGTGTAGTAAATCAGCTACAGTGCTTTAAGTTTAGCTGGAATTATTCTACAATAGTTTGATCTCTTAAAATATTCACTTTTGACCAGACTTGTACAAAAAGTAATAAATAAGATTTTACAAGATTTTCTTAAAAGACATTTTTGAAATCAACAACAGCACACTCTGGTTTTTGTTCACGTGTCCTTTCTCTTTACCTGTTTCTGCGGTCTGCTCAGCACCCAGCTTGTCGAACGTGTTGAACGAGATGTCCAGGTATTCCCTCTGGATGGCGCTCACAGCTATCTTCCTCTGTTTACGCTGTCGGGGAACAATCTGGATTTTAAACTCAGCTTCATCGTTCTCATCTGCGTTGTCAGGTTTGGGGTCGCTGTCTGCTTCGTCGCCCATATCGTCCTCCTCTTCATCGTCTCCATCCCCTTCTTCTTCGTCATTGCTGTTGCTCTTGCTCTTCTCTGGTGAGGAAGGCGGCTCCGCTTTGTCTTCGGGGATGTCAAGGAAGATAGTCCTGCCAGAGGGACTGGTGCTGGGTCCTATAAGAGTCCTGATTTCTTCCGGGGTCGCACATGTGTCATCTAGCGAGGTGACAGGGACATGTGGGGACTTTCTCAGCAGGTCTCTCTTCTGCTTTAAGGTCATGGGGCTTTCATGGGAGATGTTCTCTGATCGGTCAGGGAGCTCCAGAGAGGTGCTGCGAGGCACACGGATAGGCTCCTTTCCTTCAAATTTCTGCTGTGAGCACCTCTCTCCCACCACAAGCTCTGGGGTCTTTTTGTCAGTGGAGCAGTCCTCCACACTCACCTGAACAACGGGGGACAGTCGCAAAGTGTTGCTGCTTGCAGGAGAAGCTGAGACTTTTGGACTCCCACTAAACTTGGAGCCTATGATGGTGTTAAGATCAAACTCCTCATCACTTTCCACAATCCTCAGAGGTGGTAGCGGTTCAAAGACCAAGGAGTCGCTGTCAGACATGGAGAGCAGCGAATGCTTTTCTGGAATTGAGGTGCAGTCAGAGGAGAGGTCAATCAGGTCTTGATCGTCCTTTCCCTGAGCTGATCCCTCTAAAGAGCCCTGATCTGTTTTGTCATCAAAAGTCTCCATGCAGCTGAGCCGGACCTCTGGTATGACGGGCTTGGAGATGTCAGACTGGCCACCTCGAGAGCCCCGTCGGTCCACGGGATCAACCCGAACTGAAGAGCCATCAGAGGATCCTATCCCATGATACCTGTTGTGGGGAGTAGTAGAGGATGGGGGCAGGACTACAGGGGGCACCTGCATGTCGCAACGATCAATGCAGGACTTGCGCCGATGTTCGTCCAAACTGAATAGTATGGAATCCGTGTTGGAAATATCCAAAGACTTCTGCTTGTGGATTGCCTGTAGCCTCTTTCTCCTGGTGCTCTCCTCCCGCACACAGTGCAGGATGCTATCCTGAAGGGCGCTAGCTTCACGGTACTCTGACAGCTCAATTTCACCTGATGCAAGGAAAGAAAATGAGACCGAATCACAAAAAAATATTATTGTATGATAAAGACTGAATCAATTTGCTTAATATAGAGCGCACTTGACATTGAAAGCCTCTGCCTCTTACTTCTCTTGGCATTCAGCTCTACCGGCTGGTATTTCACAGACTTGCTGCCACCAATTCTCTTCAGGCGAGCAAAGAAGGTCTGTGACTCCTTGTTAGCAGCACCAGTCGGCGTGTCATGGACGTCTGACTCATCAAATACACTGTCCTCTTCTAATGTGGAGAACAAATATGTGAAATGTACTTGAGCGCTGCATTAATGTAGCATTAAAAAGTCATAATCTGCCTGACTGAACAATGTCTTTTCCCTCCTATTCTAGCACAACGATCTATGACATATATCATATTATCATATTCTAATCATCATCATCATCTACTGCTGATACAGACAACGCATTTGCTACTTTTCCCACCTTTTTCTTTCTCGCTATAGCGGCTTATGTTGGAGTTGTCACTGTAGAGTGGTCCTGCTGTAGCATGGGGTCGACAGCTGTGATACTGTGCATTCAGTGTGTTGATGGTGATGTGGATCAAATGGAGGACTACTTTACTGCCATCCATATCTCTGTAAGGGTACTATGGTGCATAAAAACAATGTAAGCTCATTTTGTACAAAAGATTGAAGAAAATATGTCACGAAAACATAAAAATAAATATCTTAGAGGTTAGGTGGCATTATGTAGCAGACTCAATGTACAGTTATTCATGCAATAAAAAATATTAAGTACCTTGTAAAGGATAACAAGAAGTGCTTTGAGCCACATCTGCCGAATGTGTGGTTTAAGGGCCCACAGGGAGCAACGAGGAGGCTGCTGAAAATAGTGCCTCAGCTGGGGACACGTGCAGTACTTCAACACCTGGACCACAAGAGGGAGCAGCTGCTTTCCCAAACCGATATTGTAGTCCAGTACCTGTGAGCAAATAAGTTAAATTCACTGGCAGTTGCGACGTTCAGGTACTCTTTCGCAATAAGCCTAATATGCAGGTGCAAATATTTGATTATATTTCAGTTACTTGTGCAATGCCAGCGATGAAGGCGTTGAAGCAGGTGGAGGTGCGCATCTTCTGAGGTGCAATCATGAAACAGCCTTCCTGTTGATCATACCCCAGCAGCACATACAGATGACGCTTCACTGTGTTGAAAGCCTTGGCACTACCAATATCTGCCTCAGCACTGCTTTGGTCTTTGGCCATAAATTTCATGAGGACCATGATCAGCTGGTGAACCGTCTGGTGATCGACGCCAGCGTTCTCAGGGAGCAGGTCTCTGATGATGGTGTCGTCCTCGGGAGAAGGGGTCTGGCCTGCAAGAGGGGCTGAAGCGTCAGGGTTAAAGTGCGGGAGAAAACGTGCTGCAGACAGGGCGATAAGATGGGGAGAGGGTAGGGGTGCGGTAGCAGGGAGGATAACAACACAGAGGTGGAGGGGTGTCAGCTCATCCTGTCCATTTCTCTGCCAAGAGAGTTGGAGCCATTATCATGCTGTATACATACATCACTACAATGTGTTCATGGAATATGTAAATGGGGTAAACGCACAACAGACTGTCTAGTTTTTCGTTCCGTGTCAGGATTGCTTTAGCCCAGAAAGTAGGATGAAAGAACAATGACTGCCACTATAGACCAAACATTATTTTTTATGTACAATAAAGTGCAAAACTCTTCAGCCACCGCTCATTTCTTTATATTTTGCAAAGAAAATAGGCACAGTGACTTATTGAAATATGTGAAGTCATATAGATGGAAATAAAGTTTGTCAAACTCTAACAAGCTTGAAATTCAATATTTGGTATGACCACCTTTATTCTCCACCACAGTCTAAACTCTCTTATGGAAGTTTTAAGTAGTCTTCACAAATAGTTCTCCGGGCTTCTTGAAGGACATTCAAAGCTCTTCTTTGGATGTTGGCTGCCTTTTGTTTCATTCTCTGTCAAGATGATGCCACACCGTTTCAATAATGTTGAAGTCCAGGATGTGTTCCACTGTGTGTGTTTTTTCTATGCAGGTATGCTTTTACGGCACTGCAAATATCTTTGGGATCACCGCCATGCAGAAAATAAAGCTGCCAATCAGATGCTTTCCAGAGCATCCAAATCTGACAACACTTTTCTGTGTTCATAATTCCATCAATTTTGACAAGATCCCTAACGCCACTGGCTGAAATAGAACCCCAAGCCATGACAGGGCACCATGTTTTACAGATGGCTCTTGTACCTCTCTCCCGCCTCCTCCACAGATGTTCACCATGTTAAGGATTCATCACTCCATAAGTCGTTGCTACTGATTCTAAATCCACTTCTTGTGTAATTTGGCATAGTTACTCATAGTTAAACAAGTCTTTTCTGCATGTTTAAACTAAAGAAATAGGAACAAATTGTTGGTTATGTGTAGACACAACACTAGTTCATCATGTCTTTTTTATGCTTGAATGATTCATAGATCATTGTTACGTGGCTTAACATACTGTATATAAAAAAACTAAACATTCATCTAAAAATGGCCGTGTACAAGGGTAATGAGTAAAAGATCTTTCAAAGCAAACGTTTGAAAGACCTTCAGAAAGCCCGGAGAACTATTGCTCAAGAGCACTTTAAAAAATTATTGACCGTCCAGGTCCTTAGAAGCAAAATACAAGGAAATGAGGGTTGTGTTGAGAATTTTCAATAATACTGTATAATACTAAATATTTAATATTTGAACATAGTTTTCATGAAAGTCTTACTGTACTTTTTCTCCAATATGATGAAGACTTGGAATGTTATTTACCTGGCAGGACTTTCTCTATCATATCTCCCAGTGTCGGGGCAGAGAGCTCTTGCCTCCTAAGCCTTAGAGCTAAAAACCACATATGAAGAGCAAGATTTAGGAGAGCGTACATGGGAGGTAGCACAGGACACATGTCTGAGCTTCATCATCTTCCAACACATATGCGCACACAAAGAGACGCGTATACTTTTGATTTAAAGGGCGTGAAATCCAAATGTTATAAAGATTGAGGGCATTTGGATCAACCAGATAAACCTGTGTTTGAAGGCAGCACGAGTATCTCAGAAACTCAGACAGCCTTCTGTGGAGAGCCACAGATAAAACATTTAAGTGAAATGAGCGTCGGGAACATATAAGTGAGGAGAGAAACATTAGGAAAATGGAACAGGACCTTGGTCAAACAGTATTTGCAAATAGAAAAGGATTCTTTTTTTTTTTTTAAAGGCAATGATCATCACTTTGTGACAGAATCTATAATGGCAGGTCATTTTCCAAATAGAAAGTTGTTTTTTTATAGACTTCTATGTCATAGCATGTGAGCCAAAGCACTTAAAAAAGTCTCAAATGCTATTTGCAAACACTTTTTAACAACAGACTTTTTGAGACAGGTTAGAAATAAGACTGACAGCCTGACAGCTGATGTCTTCTACTCACGTAGTCGGTTGCTCAGTGACTCAGGGAGTGAAAAGGCTCTTTTAGACTGGGCGTCCGTGCCTCCTTTTACACTGTCACGGAGGGAGCGCACACTCTTCTGCTGATTCCTCGCGAAACGGGCCCGTCGTATCTTCCACATTGCTGTATCACTGAGGTTAGCTACATTGGTTCGTACAGCTGTAATAGCTGTCAAAGAAACAAGGATTGCAAAGCTTACTTGAAGCACTGTTAAGTTGTAAATCTTCTCTTACAGGTGTAAAACATCTGGATGGGGACATGGCAGATACATACTAGTAGGGAAGGGAAACTCTTTGTTGCAGTCCAGGTGCAGCTGAGCCTCCAGAGATAATGTTTCAAAACGGTTGACGAAAAACTCCCAACTAAGCGCGGGGATATCTTTCTTCAGAAAGTGCAGGAGTAGGAGTTTACTGAGAATAATGGGACGATCTCTCACCACAGTGTCAAATTGGAAATCCAGACACAGGCATAAGCCCTAAAAATGCACAACAAGTACAATCCCTTTACATAGAAAATCCATAAATAAAATTTACAGCTTTCAACACATAAATACCAAAACTATAATTAAATGCACACCAACACACCCTGTCTTAGTGAGAATGCTTAATTTATTTATCCTTCACGCGAAAAATAAACAGAAATTTTGTTGCTAAAAACAAGAGCAAAGTACCTGAAGGGATGGCCTCTTGATTGTGTCCAGTAGCAGCCTGGCCCTGGTGGCCACAGCAGGGTTGACATCCTCCACAGAGGCCAGGAAGCAACAGAAAGCGTGAGCCAAGGCATACTTCAGTAAGTGGTTTTTTGTCACTGCACCAATGTCCAGGAAACGACACAGCACTGCTACCTTCTCGACTGAGAGGATTTCGTGAGAATAGAGAAAGAAATGAATTACTGCTGCAGACAAAGACGGAGCAAGTGAGCTGCCAGATGTCTTCATATAATTCCATGATTCAATAAACAGAATCAGCCCAGAGGTCACAGAGGAAGATGACTGAGATGAGTTAATGTTTTACTAAATATTTGTCTTCGCACAATGTGGTGGTAAAACCAAATGCTTCTTTTTTTTAGCAAAGGCGATGCTTTCAATAAATAAAGTGATTTACTTATCATTCCTCAGATTAAAATCTAAAAATAGACGCTGCACTCTTATACCCATGAGCTCTTAGCCAATGTGGTGTTGAGTGCTAGGTGTCGGTGTGGGCGAGTGTGGGACCGTGCAGTGAGTCAGAACACTAGTTGACTTCATTTAGGAATATATTACATGCATGTGTAGATTTATACCAATATTTCTACCCTACTAAATGGATATAATAACATTAGAAGTGCTCATTGGTCATGACACAGATCAACAGCATCGCAAGCTGACATTGTGATGCATCAGTTCACTACTTGGACAGAGCAAATAGCTCCTCTCTGCTAATCACAATGTGAAAAAACCCCTCATTAATCCCACAATTCCTCTTTGCTGCCTGTACCAAGGTAACCATGGCAACACATAGGGGAGATGTGGGCAGGCAGTGGTTTGGGAAGCCTATTATATAAGCAGATCCTCCTCTCCTCTTCCTGGCGATCCTCATCATTTACAATCGCAACCACAAAGACAAACCATTAAGCCAAAGATATCCATTTTTGATGATCATATCTGCACATGAAGCCGCAAACTGTCTGCGACCATCCTAGGAAGACACGGAGTCTGAAATTTAACGCTGTTACTTTATGACTCACCGGCTTCAAATCGTATTTTCCAGTCTTTGCTGTTGAAGTTTGTGTTGATGAGATTCCAAAAGATGTCTGCCCCGTGTGACAAAGACAGGGCGTGGAGAAGCTGCGGCACGGCCAACGAAGCCAGCTGGCAAAACTCTGATTTCAGCATCGACCACAGACTGAAAACAGAAGAGACAGAAGCACAAATGTCACTTAAGGAGTTAGCACAATTAAAAGCTGTAAACAAAAGCATGCATGAGTTCAGTGTTTTTTCTGCATGAGGAGGAGTGTTCTCTGGACACACCAAGGGATGAGCATCTTCTCCTGGATGTAAGCCAGAAACTGCGGGTGATCCTTACAGGCGAGGTATAAACACTCTCCGTGAAGACACAGGATCTTCAGGCAGTTCAGCATGTTGAACAAAATATCAGGCTCCTCAAACTTTGACATTTCCTGAAAATGCAGAAGACGTGTGTGACTCGCAGTGTAACACATATGCACTCAAATAAATCGAAAGAAACATTTTTGAATGCCTCTAGTCTTTGATTTGATATGCAGTTATTCAGACCAAGCACCTGCAGAATGGTGTATATGAGCTTCAAAGACACAGGGAGCTGCTGGTAGGAGAACTTCTTATCAGAGTTATTCTTCATTGCTGGAAAGAAAGAGAAAAAACAATTGAACTTTTAATTTTGCCTGTACTGTGGCAAAAAACAAGGAAATAGCTCATCCTGTTCTGTCCATCAAAAACAATATCTACCAAGCCTTCCTGCATACTCACAATATCTCACTGGGTTTCTGAAATTTTCTATGGCTTCATGTATATCACTGTTTCTCAGATTTGGTATCAAACTGTTAAACTGCTAAACTGTATTAGTAGAAGTCAAAAGTCACAAGCGTCAACTAGCTTAGATATACATCAAGTCCAAAATCCAGTTAAGTTAAAGTCCAGTTAGACCTTAAAGGATGATTGGTATTCATCTGGCAGGTATTATTAATTTAAACATCAAGTTTTAAGCAGAACTGATCGATACACACCTGCGTGATCAGGAGATTGGCTGCTGGGGTTGTCGGTGTGCGTGCCACTCGGGTTGTCTCCTTCCTTGCTTTCATTCTCCACCCCGATGGAGAAATCTGGTGGAGGGGTAAGCAAGGTTTCCTCCAAACAATCTGTGGGCTCCTGTGGAGGAATGAGACTTGTTGGAGCTGAGTGAAAGGCATGCTTTATGTTGTGTGTTTACTCCAAAACAAAGGTAGCACAATTTGACACAGTGTTGTTTTTGGCGCTGTGGTTTGGGACACGTGGAGCTACATGCACTCATTCCAAAGCCCTGCCTGCCAAATGCACAAGGTTAATTCAAAGTTGATGCATAAAAATGCATGCTGTGTGTCTCACCACCAGGCGTATCTCGTCCCGGGGGGTCAGCCTCTCCAGGAGCTCACAGCCCAGCTGGTAACACAGGATGCTGGATTGGCACAGGCTGCACTCTAGGGCCTTCTCATCCTTCTGGCAGGTGTGTGAGCCACCCCACGGGGCCTGGAAGACATTGTTGATGATGCCCACGATATCCTTCCCCAGGCTGCTGTCTAGACCCAGCATCACACCGTCATCCTGGAGCTCCATCTGGGACAGCGGGGGGGAGACGACCATAAAAATAGAGGAACAAAAATTAGAGCACGACACACAAATCTCAAGATCCCACCGGTGGGTATTATTATCATTGTATAGTGTGTATGTGTCATTTTTCTCTACATGAATGACTGAGAAGAGTGACTCGCTTAAACTAGACTGTATAATGTGAGAATGGCTGTACAATAAGAAGGTTTATAACATGAGGACACACAAAAGAGAAGCATCAGAGACAGAACTTTAATCACAATTATAGGTTTTCATCAGGAAGGTGGTCACCTGCTTTAAGATGAGGTCAAACATCAGAATGAAACAGCCAAGGTTCATGTCATCGTCATCACAGTCCAGGTCCAGGGCGCAGTGACCAGCGGCATGACCCAGGTTTTTAAAAGGGCTGCAGCGAAGAGGGCTGCGGAAGGGGCTCCGGAAGGGGCTGGGAAAAGGGCTGAGAGTGTTGTGCTGGCCTCGACGTCCTGGATCTGACACCACACTCACCTGTGAGAAAGGAGAATAGTCATTAAACTGAAATATGTGTTTCTCTTCAGCTGTTAGGGTCACGTTAAAATGAGACAGAAAGCGTTGCGAGGCTGTAAATGTCAGTTAGACTTGTATATATCAATATGCATCACATACCTTTTTCATTATGTTATGTTACATTTTATTATGTGGTCCACAAACAAAAGTGTAAATAAAAGATATATTCTAAGTAATAAAAAGGCAATGCTTGCAAATATTTGAAAAAAAGCTGTCAAAATATTCTAAACTGAGCATTTGCGGCTTTTATACAACAATTACGCCGTGCTCGAAGCTACGCCTTCTCCTCATTCCTGATGTCTCTGTGTTTATGTCCATCTTCGTCACTTCTAATGTTGTCAGCTCCCTCTCTGTGTGTGTTTATGTGTTTCTGCCAGAGTGTGGTGCTCCAACTCTCTTACTTTAATGCCTCATCTGCACAACTGGGAGCCATTCACTAATCGAGCTCACGCAAGTATATAAAATCTGCCAGACTGTTCACTCAATCTCATACACAATGGCATCATGAAACCTTGTAAACTGACTCCTAGTGTATTCTCTTTAACAGTACAAATGATATATCTTCTCGTAACTCAGGCACACCAGCTCATGCTCCATGCACAAGCTGCCCTCAGCAGCCTGACCTGCCCTCTGTTTAACAAGTGCTACAGCAAGCTGTGTTCGCTGTGTACAGCAAACACCATCCTGACAAAAAGCAAGGTATGACAGCAAATCTCACAAAGCATGTTTACATCTCCTAAAGTTAAACGTGAAGTAATACAGCAGGATCAGCTGCATGTCGACTTAATCTGGAGCCATCTGTGCGGATGTGTGGGTGTCTCTGAACATAAATTTATATTACAGCCAAATTCAATTAATCCCTTGAAGAGAGCTATATTTAGATATTGATGGTTGCCATGGTAACATACAGTCTATTCCAAAATGAACAGTGGGAAATAGAACCAAGAAGAATAGAAACGTGTACACCCCTAATTCAAAAAACACATCGACAGACAAAGCCCTAATAATAGCTATTCAGCTGATGATCTGAGCACAGTGAGGTGATGTGTTCTGATCTGTGTTGTTGTCAACAGCCACTGAAATGAATGGCAACAAAAGGCTGAAAATGGGGATTGATGTCTTTTGTCTTATTCTTAGGAGTATTTTTAGCATTGCGGTCCTCCTCACCCTACGAGCTCCAGTGTTGCCAGTCAGATCTGACGCGCGTGCCTTCCTCTGATTGGCCAGTTCCTTCAAAGAGTTCACTCCATCGGAGAACATCCCAATCAGCAGCTGAAGAGGCACCACGATGTCCAGCTCCGACAGCACCTGAGCTCCAACGAGACACACAAAAATGTGGATCATTTATTTATACTTGCTACTTGTGTGGTCTAAATCATAAACCAATCAGTCGGTGATAACCATAACCTGAACCCTATGGTATCAATTCTATAAATAGTTCTGGAGACAAACAGCCATTCAACTAACACACAGGATTTTTTCCTTTTCTCCAAAACATAGGGTTAGTGTTAGAAGGCATCACAAGGTTAATATACTTCTCACAAAGTAAATAGATTTAGTGTTATTACTTTTTGTCATCCTTAAAACCATACACTTGTACATGTCTGCATTACAGTTATTTTGAATGCATGCATGTTTATAACTCTAGTCTATTTTTTGGGAATACTGGGCGGCGTCAGTTAATACCTTAAAAACTTTGGCTAGTAATATAAAAGCTCCGTATTTGGCAGAAAATTAGACTGCTGCCTGTGTGACTTTATCACACCACATGCCGAGAAAACATTAAACTGAAGCTCAACTTCTGTATTTGCTGTGAACGTGACCTATTTACTCCAGCTAAATTAATACAATCTCTTGATCACAGTTGTGAGAGAAAACTTGAAATTGATCCATGTATACAGGGCGGCAAGCTGTGAGTGCATATGGGATGAAAGGCTAAATCCCTCCTATCTCCATCCGTCTCATTCTGTGACCCAGATCCATATTCAGCAGGGCCCCTGCCCAGACTCTCGCACTCTACGACAACCTGTGCAATTCACACTCACTGTGGATAGAACGGCGGGATGAGAACTTGACACAGGACGGCGTGTTTCTGTGTGCTTTCGTGTGTTTGTGTGTGCATGCTTACATGAAGCCACAGCAGAGCCTGCTCTTGCACAGACGCGGGGTAGCCAGAGAATCTGCAGCTGATGAAGCCAAACATTTCCTCCATAGAGAAGGGAAGTGGGCACAGCTCAATATCAAACATCTTGCTGTGAATAGAATAACAGCAGTACCATATAAATTCATCCACATAGCGATCCTTTGATACTGTTACACAATGAGTGATGCTAACTTGTAATATTTTAAGTTTTTTTTAAAATTATTATTATTGTGCTGCAATTTTACTGCAAGCATCTCTGCCCACTGTATGCAATATATGCCATGAACAGTTAAGGGAGATGGATATACCTGAGCACTTCCCGGAACTCTTTGAGCTGGTTGTCGGGCACCTCAGTACGGATGGCCTCCAGCCACTCAGGCATAAAGCACTCCCACAGTGGCTGACTAATGACGTTGTAAGGTATTAGACACAGGATGCGGTTCAGACCCTCTTTCAGCTGTGTCACTGTGCTACATGACTTATCCCAGTAACCGCCCACCTGAGAAAAATGTGCATAGACCAGTTTAGACCAGTGAAAACTCTCCTTCATGTAAGGTATTAAAATCCTATGATCTTATGATGACGCTGTAATATCTTACCCTTGCAAATTCTACAGGTTTGGGCAGCAGGCACATGACCATGACATCAAAGCGCACTTCACACACTGTCTTTAGCCACTTTGTGACAAACTGGGGCTTCAACTTCTCCACTAGGCTTCCGACTTCGTCGTCCATCATGTAGGCGGTGGAGTGAAACCACTGGAAGACCATGCTGACCAGCCGAGCCAGACTCTCTGTGGGCGTGTTCTCATTGGGTGTGCACAGACTTACCTGCAGATGTGAACAAAGAAACTCGGAAATTGAAAAGAGAAGTGATGAGAGGCAATGTGCCATACACATCGTTTTTGCCTGCTCCCTGTTACTGACAGATACAGCGACACCCTGTGATTACGCACCAGGAACCAGATGCCAAACTGACTTAGAAGGCGCTGGTCATGCTGGTCATCCTCTTTGTTATCAAACTCAATGTTGTCCAGAGAGTGGTGGGAGGCAGACAGGCCCATCTGACGACGCCGATTCAACTCAAACTCACGCTGCTCTGCATGAATTTCTGCCTCTTTTAGGAGGCTGGAGGTATACACAGGATAAGAGAGGGATTTGAGAGGGCACAGAGAGAAGGTCATATGTGAGATAGAGCAAAGGAGAAAGAGCAGAGGAGAAAATCTCACTTTTTTTCGTTTGTTTTTGTTATTTGTTTAATCTGAACTGAGGCAGCATTGTTGTCTTTATATTTGTCTTGAAGTGTGCTTCACAGAGTCACAACTATATGCTCTGTAACACCGTGCATGTACCTGATAACGGCTTCCACGGTGCACACTAGCTCCTCTGCTCCGCACTCACGGGTGTTGATGGGAGGGGGCGAGGTCTGGTACAGATGGGTCTCCGCCGCAGCCCCCACCTCGCTGCTGTGGTGGTTGACATGGCAACGCTTGCAGTAGCGGACAGGCCGGTTGCCATGGCGCCCGCAGCAGCCGGCTGAAAAGCAGGTGACTACAGCCCTTCTAACATGAGAGCTACAGTTCTGCAGTTTGAAGCCAAGAAACAAGGGGGGGAGCAGAGGGAAGAGAAATCAGTTTGTTTCTATTCTTGTATAATAGAAAAATAAAAAAAACACTTCCAATAACGCCTGATGACAATCGTCTAAAAATAAACATCTCTCAGGGCTCAAAGGCAACTCTGATAATGAATATCACTCTCTCCGAAGATACAAGGATCTGTCCACATCTAAAGCAATAGAACAAGTCTTTATGTGTCCCCGCGGTGTCTCAGGTTTCTAAAAATAAAAAGCATGGCACTAGAGAGCCACCCTAATCTGATCAGTCTCTAATCTTGTGCCATTAGAGGCATGAATTGCTCCCTATCAAATTAACATATCTGGCCTCAGATGGTGAGTGCTCTTATTCATCCATGTTGCTTTGAACAACAAAAAAATGCTACTCTGATAATACTCATACTGTTGTTCTCGCATCACGGCTCTTAGATATCATTATGTACTCAAAAGTAGCTATTTTAAAATGACAAGTAATGCCTCATTTATGAGTAATATGTCTCAGCTAACACTGAAAGAGCTAGCACAAATCTCAGTTGGAGAATGATTGGAACAAAAGCTGCTCCAAAAGGGAGGTGGTGAATTATAAACGGCTGGGCAAACCATGGTGGAGGCCAGCTGTTTCAGAGGACAAAGAGAGGCAGCTGCTGACCTGACGGGAATACCTGAGATCATCATCACGCACTCAGTTTTCCCAGTGTCTCCCAGGAAACAAGCAGGAAGCACTCAGCAACAGCAAACAAAGATCAGGCCCCAACAGGTTATTTTGAAAGGTCTTTACTGAGCTGCTTCAGTGAATGGACTCCTCAGGGGAGATTCAGATTCACAAATAAATGAGCTAACTATGGATCACAAATAAAGTGTATCTAAGTTCATGTTTTCACAGGTCAGGGAAGTCCTCTATGTTTTACCAGTGTATTGTTTGCTGTGGAGACTTTTATTATTGTGAGGAAGTCAGGTTAATAAGTAATGGCAATGACTGAGAGTACACAGCACCGTTAATGTCATTATGCTGCAGTGTAAATGTCTTACCTTCTTTTGACAAATGGCAGATATCTCTGCTGCAAGAAAAATAAACATAACTGAAATACAACTGTTTGCAAAAAACATACGTATGTCTTGAAAATTGGTTATATTTTCATGGAAATTAGAACCTCAATATAAAATATATGGCAGCTTGGAACACAACGCATAGCAGCTAATAAAGGTTTTATTGTAGAGTGCATACGTATCTTATCTTTACTCAGCACCTTTTTGACTGTAAATGCTCACCTTGGGGCAGGAGTACATCAACAAGCCATTCAGCGTGATCTCTGGAAAGGTCGAAGAAATTATTTAACAATGCATGACTTATGTGTATGATATAAATATAGTCATTCCAACTGGTGTATACACATCGGTATCAGCTTCCTTACAGAGCTGGAACACAAAAATATCTTCTCAATAGCAAAAAAAACCCCTGAAAAGCCAATTTTATTATAATAGTCTCTGCGCTAAAAAAAAAAAGAGAGACAAGTGGATGTGCTTTTTTGTAATGATGATCTCATTATTGGCACAAGGGAATTATGTAACCATGCCAATGTGTTTCCCCTGGGTTACAAAGAGGAATAATGAGGGAGGCGGTAGGTGATGTTTGTTTGCAATAGCATCCCACTCAAGGAGGGGGAGGATTGAGGGATGGAGGAAAGAGGTGAAACAGATGCGTACCCTGCTATCCTCTGGCTGCACTCTTCACATATATAAAGAGGAGGGGGCTTGTCTCCCAAGGCCACAGAAAGAGTAGGATCTATACACATCTGCAAAAGTAATAAAGTTAGTCTGAGATAATGGAGGTGATATTTGAAAAATTAACACATTATATTCAATGTTTTATTTGCAACCAAGATGAAATACAGTAAAAGTAATGAGGTTTGCTTAGGTTCCAAATAGCTAAATAATAGGACACTTACACTTTACACACATTGACCACTTTGTTAGGTATACCTTGGCATTCAAACGATGCTCAGTTGTTACTAAGCGGGCCCAAAGCGTGCCACCACCTGCAGCCTGAGCTGTTGAAATAAGTCTTCTAACCTAAGTATTCTAACCGTAGCATCTGAATGTAGCAGCAAAATGAAGGCGCCTCAACCAGGTATCTTCTGTTATCCAATTTTGGTGAATTGTGGTCTCAGTTTCCTGTTCTTAGCTGACAGGAAGAACATCCAGTGTGGTCTTCTGCTACTGTATCCCATCTTCACTGACTGTAGTTGCACTTCTCTGACCTCTAACATCAACAAAGCATTTTCACACATTTTCTCTTTTTTCAGGCCACTCTCTGTAAACCTGAGAGACGCATGTGTAGGCAAACGCAAGAAGACAAGCAATTTCTGAGATACGCAGACCAACCTGTCTGACACCAACAACCACATTAAAGTCAAATCGCTTTTTTTTCCCCATTCTGATGCTCAGTTTGAACTTCAGTAGGTGTCTAGATAAATGTTGATGCTGCCATGTGATTGGCTGTTAACAGGTACACCTAATGAACTGGCCAGTGCATTTTGTCAATTATAAGCACAGCGATTTTATAACATATGATGTAAATTTAAGAAGTTCACATTTTCCACGTGTCCCTGTCACATATCTAGGCTACTCTCTCACCCAACAAATCATGTGACGCCTTTACCTGTGTCCCCACGCCTCTGTGTGGATGGCTGCGTGCATATGCTGCTCCACTGTCTTGCAACCTGTGCCTGGCCCTGTGCTAAACGCCAGTGCTCGTGGCCTCAATGTTCAGATGGTGCACTGTAATTCACTGTGCTTACTCGATGCCACCCTATCCTCAAGGGCTGCATGGGGTCACCGCTTTCAATTAAAGCCCCCCTTCCCCCACCATACCCCCTTCTTTGCTTCTGGTAATTGAAATCCACCCCCTTTCTACCCGCCTGTTCCTACTCTGTCCGTTTGTGCACAGCTGAGTAAAGGCTGACAAAGCAGAGCAGCACCAATCGCTGATATAAAGTAGCTTAGAATCGGACATGGCAATCTAAGCAAGGCCATATAAGACCTTCCCCTATGCTTACCCCATTCATTTCTCAAGGGAAGACTATCTATTTATGCATCCCAGAAGCATAAAATATTTAAGCTTTAATGATTTTTGAGATTGCAGTCACCTTAACAGCAGGTTTATTGATGGCATTGTGGCATTCGATATGTTGACAGTGGATGGGATTCCAGGCTGAACCAGGAAATGGAAGAGAGAGAGAAATAAGAAAAACAATTGACAGGTGACCACTTTGATAAGTCTAAAGTCTGGTAAAGAAGTAGATGTGGCATAAAGAGAATCTGACCTGTGTACTGCAGTCCTCTGTATTCACTGATGGCTCCTGGTGGCTTCAGGTTCGGCCAGTAATGAAACAGCATCTGCACAGCTGGAGGTTTAACTTGGGATGGGCCATAGGATATGACATAAAGCAGATCCTGCATACAAGATAAACATCATATGTACATGAAAGTGCTGGTATATTTAGGTACATTTGAATATGAATGCAGACAAAGTAAAATAGTAAAGACTAAATCTAAATTTAAAGTAAAATGTAAAAAACAGTAACCAGTAGGCAACGTATTCAGGAGCAAGCAGGGGTGTGTAATGCTGCAAATTATGATATCAATGAGATACCAAGTAAATAAAGGCCAGTATTGCTGATACCACTACCAGCAGAGATACTTTTAACCTATAAAGGCAGCTTATGTAGAGGAGCCCAGCCTTCATCTTTTAGCTTTTCATTTATTTTAAGCTGCAGGGGTTTGTGTTATATTAATGCAACAGCAGCTGTGTGTTAAATATGAAGCTACGTGCTATTAGCTTAGCAAAGAGAAAAGACTAGAAGCAATTTAAAAAGCTGGCCTGGAATGTAAAAAAAACAGGATGTGGTTCAAGGATAAATCTGTGCTAGCTTTTCTCATGATAAGCAAATCGTAATTGTATTCTTTCAGTACTATTCAGTACTAGTGGGTACTGTTTTCTCCAGCCTCTAGTCTTTTTGCTAATGTAGCTGAACGGTCTGCTTGTTAGCTTCATATTTAGTGCCACTTTTTTGTTAGGCACAGTACATTTCATATTTCTGCAGATAAAAATAAAAGACTCTTAAATCTACATTATGTATCTAAAAGGAGAAATACCTTCCACACTTCCTGTTTGTACTTCATTAGACATTCCAGCAGCTGACAGTGATAAACTAGAAAGAAGCAGAGATCAGATTAACTAAAAGGCAGTTATTACAGTTGCCTTTGGATATCTTAATACTTTGAATATGATTGTTTACCTGGATTTGACGTGTACTGCATTGCAATCATGAGCATAGATGAGGCAGACAAATTGACATAGGCTGGGACTCCCCCCTCCTTCCTACTGGACCCCACTATACACAGGCAAAGAAGGGAAAGAACAATAATGTGAAGGATCACTTCTTTTGTTTGTTGCAGTACAATAGTTGAGAGACAAGTGAATGTGCAAGCCTTAAACCTTTACTTGTCTTTCTAGACATATCATTTAGCAGTTTCATTATGACTGTCTTGTGATAAGTCATACTCACATATAGCCATGGGAAGGAAAGAGGTGCTCAGGTATTCAATGATGTCTTTGTGGAGGAAAGGGGGAAATGTGGCTAAAGTGGAAATCATAGTATAGGGCAAAGTGCTGAGAATATCATCGCTCAGAAAAGGCAGGAGGCAAGTTGTCGTATAAAAAATGGATTGTCCCAGGTCTGAGAAGAAAGGGAAAATGCAAAAAAAGACAAAGAGAGATACACAGACACTCCTTCAATCAGCTGTACATACAGTATTAGCATACTGTATGCAGCCACAGATGTCAAAATTTCATGAAATTTCAGTTATTTATTAGTAGAACTGAAAAAAAAATACTTGGAAATGTGAGCTTCTTTAAAAGCCACTGAAGTAAACTTTACCCTCAGGAAAAGTAGAGAAATCTAGTCAAGCAAATGATTTTTTATGCATTTGAGGGTTTGTCTGTTTTTTAACAATGGTCAAATATTCATGAAAAGTAAGAGCACTGACTGTGATGCAGCCTTGGCTGTGAAAAACTGTGTGGATGTAACTCATTCTCTAATGTGTTTGTGATGTGTTAAAACAGCATTACACTTGCCTATGTGTGTTTCCCCTTATATATTTGCACATGACAACATAAGTAAAAACATTTCTCCCACTTTGCATAACAAACATGCAGTCAAGTATGATACACAGAAGAGAAGGCCTATGTCTGGTGTATCCAATGGCTTATGAACGATTAAGTTGACAGGATCCAGCGTGCTCCCAATCACCCCATGCATCCCTCAAGATCCTCAGCAGGACTTCTCTCCTCCCGTTACAAAAGAGGCCAAAAAAGCAGCAGTGGCTTCATGCAGGCCAGACGGTTCGGGGATGATGATGACAAACAGTGGTGCACTGGGCCTTGACTCACCATGCTGACCGTGCTGCAGCAGGGGCACGAGGTCAAGCAGGGTCACGAGGGTCACATAGAGGCCCTGATAGTCCAGAGAGGGGTACTCTGAGAGCTGAGCGTCCCGACTCTGCTGCCCCTGCCCCCCGCGGTCTGACGGGGCATCGCGCAGAACGCTGTAAAGGAGGGAGCGAGTAACTGTAGGGTTGATGGAACTGACTTGTGGTCTTAGAGATGGGGTGAGTGGGAATGGCACAGGAAAAAGACACATGGTCATGGGCACGGCCAAATTGGAAGCTTCCTGGTTCTCCTTCCTGCCTGTGCGGGACAGAATGCTGCTCCGGGGCGGGAGGGGAGGGGAGGGAAGGTAGGAGAGGGGAACAAGGGAAAAAAAGAGACAACAAAGACACAAAAAAACAGCACATTACATTGAAATGGCACTACAGAGACAGCGTAAATAGAAAAAAACAAACCCAGATAAACCCCACATAGGATGCAGTGTCTCACTATTTAACTGTATAACTGCAGGCACGGGCAATTTTTCCCTGCGCTGTCTGTTCCGTGTGACTTTAATTGAATTTATCTCGTTTTGTCTATCTTTGCACTTGGAAAACAAACAAAAAAAACATGAGCACAAACTGCAATGATCACTGCATCTCATGCGTATCTGGTGACAAGGAGCAAAAATATAAAAAATGGCATGTTTTCAGTGGCAACCCCATACTTCTCCAAAAAGGGACAGCTCAAACGGCTGTCCCTCGATGGCTGCCATCTTCCAATCGGCAAGGTCAGTGGCTACCATGCAAAAAAAAAAGGCCAATGAGCCATAACAGTATATTTTCCAAATGAAATTTCCTTGTCTTTAGTGGGGCTGTCAAGGATGGGAGTGACACCAAATTGGTTCGGGAAAATACAGAGGTGACACTTTTGAAACATGCTTCAGCCAGTAATAAACATGTGTGTGAGGTTAGATCAAGTGCTCTTAGGTCACAGCACATGTTTATTGCACCAGAGAAATAATGTCTGTATGCATACATTATGATACTGTACCAGTATCATCAGGAGAAATAATGAGATCCAACAGGCATATGGATTCAGGTTTCTAAAATAAATGTAACAACTAATCTACAGTAGAGGAGAAACTATAATGACAAAGGAATAGGTTGTATCGGGGGAGATGACTGGTAGCATTATGTTTGTGAGCTAATGCAGGATGGACAATTGTGTTTGCTGTCCCCTGGGGAAAGGTGGTGGACATATTCAATTTTAAAAGAGGAGAAAAACAAAAAAACAAAAGCAAAAACTAGTCGGGTTGAGTGTGGAGCGTCTAGGGTGGAGGAGGGAGGAGGGGGAGGGCCAGAGAGCATTGCTCTTATATTTTCTTTTTTTTTCTTTCTTTTTTTTACTGCACATTATTAAAGAGCTAAGCTGTTCTATCAGGCAAATGATTGGGATTTACCATGAGAGCCCAGATTATAAATGTTGATGTATTGCTTTTTTTTTTTGGCTTCTTTTTTTTTAAAAGGTCACTCAAAAAGTAGAGTTGCAGCATTTGGAGTTACATGGCAAGTGAGAAAGGGGATTTCTTTTTTTTTTCTCAGATTTTTAACATGGCATAAGAACAGTATAAGGTACCATCATGTGACTGATCCCCTCAAAGTTATACTCTGTAGGATTTAAGTCAGCGTAGATTCATTAAACTATGTAATCAAAGCTGTGTTATTATACAGCATAAACTCAAACAGGACTTATAGACAACGACAAGACTGTATCTCAGAGTATGACTTTTTCACTGCCCATATTTCATATAGAAAACATCATTAATTTGAACAATGAACATAGACATAAACATCAGATGCGCTCACACACACACGCGCGCACACTGAACATATACACGCAAAGACACACGCATATGTGCACACATACACACAAAACGACACGAGAAAATTACAAACGACACATAAAACACATGTAGAAATGCACTGATACGGACACATGACATACATTTACTGTCAAACCCTGCGCTGTCGTTGCAAAATCATGGACTACATGTGTGTATCAGTTACTCAAAGCACATGTTTCCTGCATTAACATGTTGACAGGTGTGTGAAGTGAAACAACTGTGCTGTGTCTGAAATAATGGCTAAACAGTCTGTTGCAACGTCAGTGCTCACTGATACAGAGAGCTCAGTCTGACGAAGCCGTGCCTCATCTTTAAGAACGCGTATAAAACTTGCTGGTAAAGAGATAACGTAACCCTCTAGCTGACCTGAAATTTGTGCATGAATCAACAACCTCCTCCTTTGGCTATTTCTTTTCTGCGAAGATGACACACGCCTGCTCCACTTCTCAAGGCTCGCTACTCCCACTTTCCCACTCTCTCTCCCTTTTGATTTTTTCTTCTATTTCTTCACCCCGGGCTTCAGAAGGCACAGGTGTATGGATAATCCTGGAGTCCCCGCTGAGGAATCCAGACTCCTCTAATGGTGGGCAGAGTGATTTTGTTCTGCATATCTGAGGCTAAGAGACTGTGCTTCGGGAAAATATCAAAGAACCGTTAACAGTGGCATCATATTGAGTGACTCTTTTCTCGCTCGCTTGATACTGCCCCGCAGAGGCACAATCGTCACTCGAGTTAATGCCCATTCCCAGAGTTGCCACCCCTGTCACGCTCAATCTGTGCCCTGAGAGGCTACATTTGAAACACCCCAGTGACTGGTTCAGGACAGCCCTTCAGCAAAGTATGGAGTATCCAGGATACTCTGTGAGCACCACGGCAGAGGAATAATCCTTATGGATGGCTGAGGAGTTGTGTAGAATTGAGGCCAGCAGCCAATCTCAAATAGATTGCACCCTAAGCTGATAATAATGATAGAAGTGAGGCCCACCATTTTTTTTTTATATAAATTAGCTAATAAGAAAAGACAGTGCCTCTGTTCTCACTGAAGCTGGCGGGTAGTAATACTGGAACCACAAGAAATATCCTATCTCTGCAGAGCGTGTCTGGAAAAATGAAGCTCCAACTGGACAGAGAGGGAAAAAAAAAGAGGAAATAGTGCTCTATTAAATTAGACGTGTTCAAAATGGCTGCCTACTTGACCTATGCTGGAAGAGGAAATAACAGGCTGTTCCCTTCACAGCACCCAAGAGAGCAGGCTGACCCTGCAACTGCATAGCCGGAGGAGCTGAACTCCAGGCCCTCTGGGAAGGACACAGCAAACCGCCTCAGGAAAGCGTTCATCTAGCAACCGACCACTGAATCAATAAACATCACTGAGCCATCTATCTCCGCAGCTGCCTTAAAAAGACGACACCATAATTACACAGGAAATCTGCTACAGTCTGTATCTTTCAGAGCAGAAGAGGCGAGGCAACATCTGCCATGATGGCCACTTCCCTAACTTCTTGCTGACATTATGAATTGATACGAGACATTGAATTGTGTCACTGTCATGCCTTTGAGAAAGTGTGTCAGAGCGACCTGCTGTAATTAATCTCATCTGATTGTGAAGGAAGCTAATATCAAACATTCTACAATCTTTACTTCACCTGGTGGCTCCAGAGCAGGGTACTTACCTGAGCAGGGTTTGGGAAAAGTATTTCAGTGTGTTTGCAATGTCTGTTCCGGAGGGCACTGGGTAAATATTGTGTTGCACACGGTTGTGATACTCTTGCAAGTATCGTATCTTAGAGGCAACTGGACAAAATAAAGAGCAGAGCAACAAGCAAATCAACACTAGTGAGATATGATGCACGACAGCAAAGCCATATATCATGTAACTGAACAAGCTGTTAGGTAGCATTTAACATGAATCCTTCAGCTATGAAGTTAAACAAAAAGTCTGTTTTCCCATGGTTCTCTGGCCTTCACCGGGTGACCTTTTTTGTCATAGCAGCAGGTCACAGGAAGCCCTAGAGGAGGCAGTAACCTACTGCTTACAGAAACAAGCTCACACACAAAAGGTTGCCAGTTCAAGTCCCAAGACAAGCTGGGAAAATGTGGTTATAGCGAACACGAAAGGGGGCTTAAGAAGCAACACAGAGGAACATTTCTGTAATGAGCCCAGCTGGCTGCACTATATTGAAGTAATCTCTGTAGGTTCAGATATGACTGTGCTGTTTGTTGTTAGGAGTTCAAATATGTTGAAGTGGGTGATCGCTGACCCATTTTCTGTGACTTTAGGCAGGAATGTTTAGCTTCCTTCCTGACCTGTAAATGACAAACCCCAAAATAAAAATAACAGCTGCAGGCTTGGAGGATTGTCTGGTCAAAGCATGTGCTGCGATAAATACTGAAGCACAGCATCTTTCCGGTTCATCATAAAATTAAACCTCCTCGGAAAGATAGGACTTTTTTTTAAAAATATTTTTCAACCTTTTAATAATATTGTTATATATATATAATATGTTAGTCACAACAGCAGATTCAGCGTTTTCTGTTCATTCCCTCACTTACTGTCTACCAAACAACAGGAGCAACACCCAACTTTTAACCAGCTGATGGGGCTGGGAACCCCTAACACTGAGTTTGACCCCGTCTTTTATCTATTGTTTACGGTAAAAAATAAAAATAAAAATAGAAAAACAGAAGACAGCGGCTGGTGTCCACCTGTTCACAACCAGCGAAGTGGAATGAACAACAGACGTCAATATAGTGTGATCAGACCCCACGATTGATCAATATGAAGCCACCATATTGTTCAGTAGCCTGTCAGGTCGACCTTGAGACCAACATTACACTTCGCTTTTCCCACGCGCCTCAGCCAGCCACGTCAATCAAAATCAAATAAAATAGAAATAAATAAATCGGACCACAGAGCGATTCGGACATGGAATTGTTCCATCAACATGCAGAGAAACAGAGGGTGATTCAGTGGCTCTCTGTGTGCACTGAGACCTCCAGCCATCCTCTGCAGTGAGAGGACGTGTTGCAACCTGCCTTGGCAACCGCGGTTTCATCACCAAGGACAGCTCCCCTTGTTCGCTTTCTTGGTTAAACCAAAAAAAAAAAAAAAAAATCAGTTTCCAGCCCCCTCACAAGACAAAACAGAAACACGCACGCACGGATACACACAGCCGTACTTACACTGCTCTGCCTTCGTAGACATTTCGCAGACACTTGGGGAAACATAAAACCCAGACTGTCAGTTGTTTTGATAGGTTTTTCCCTTCCCGGCGTTGTGTTTCCCTCAGTCGTGAAAAAGTGACTATGCCCCCTTGCAGCCCAGGCTCGTCTTGATTGTACCACTTTGCACGACGGATTTATACGCTGTGGTGTTTTAGCTGTGCTTCGGTCGCTTTTGCGATCTTTGAACGGAAATAAAGGGAGGGCTTGTTTTGTAAATCGTTTTTATATATATTTTTTGAGGTGGTGGTGGGGATTTTGCTCTCTCGTTGCAGAGATGGGTGGTGACATATATGTGACACACCACACCTTTCCAAATGGACTGATCCGGCTTTGACAAATTGTCATTCAAGAATTCCGACAACCCTGTTTGAGCTGATTATAGGAGGGAAATACTAAGCACCTCCGCTTATTTGCCTCAGTGATGCTTTACATGTGTGTATTTGTAATGCATGAAATGCTAAACATGCAACAGATGGTTGTCACACCTTCTTAAACATGTCCTTGAGAAAACATCGTGGGTTTTCTTTCCCCTATTTTATATAAATACAGCATATTGGCCACCGTGGATTGGCAGCGTGTCCTAATATTTTTATACTGATATTTAGTAATATTAATATTAATCTCCACTATCAGCTGGGCGCTTTAAAGAGTACATTGTTATCCAATAACACTTTCGAGCTATAAATGTGCATGTGTATGAATACTTAAGCCTGTGTCTAAATGCAGCATTTCTCATTTAAGCGGCACTTCCGCTAGTAGATGCAGGAGTGAACGATAAACAGACCCTACGGTCTGAGGTCCTGACAGACCCTTCCCATCATGGTTTCTGCCAAGAATTTTGTCTATACTCCTAACTGATGAAAATGATATCCTCAAAGTGTGTTAAAGCAAAAATGTTGTCTTTTTTTTATATATCACCCTCAAAACAGTCAATAATCTCAGAAATAAAATACACAATAGTTATCATATGTAACTGTTTATATAGGAAAATAGCTCAGTCAGACTTCAGATTTAACAAAGGTTTTACTTTTTTTCACGAGATTTTACACAGTGGAGAGAGGTTCACACAGTGACATTGCTTGGGTGTCTGTCTGCAGAGTTCCTGTAGAAATCAATCATGTTGAGGTATTCTGGCCTTGTCTTCGATATTCTGGGATATGATGCATGATCCAACCAGCCGGGGCCAGGAGAGTCACAGCAAACACGCATAAGGCAAAGGTAGACTGCTGTAAGAAAGTCCAATAAAATATAACCATGAGTGTTTTATTCACAGACACTGCAAATGTAATCTACATGAAAGGTTATAATACACATTCAATGCAGTGTTAGTGTTTGAGCTCTCAAATATCTTCTTTCATATGTTAAGTTGAACAGAAAGGACTAAGCCAATGAACACAACAGAGGGTCCCAGTCTTAGTGACTCACTGCGTGATATAACTTCACCGCCACCACCCACTTATATTTTCCTGCCATAATATTCTCTCTGTACCTCTCCACCATGGTATTCCTAACCTGGGATGAGCTTTGTAAAAGCCCCTATGGATGTCCCTTAGGACAGATCAACAGATTTATAGTGGCATAAACACTTCCTGCTATGCTGCAGTTCCATCATAGGATCCCTTTACAGAGGCCAGAGCAGACTTATAAATAACAAATGAATAAAACATCTCTTCCACTCTGCAGACTGGGGAATGCAGTTCGCTTGAATTCTTCGCATTAAGGGCATTTGAACCATCACAGACATTGACTTCCAATGACTGACTATTTTATATTGTTTGCATTTTTATGAGACCATAGTCCCTAAAATGGCATTACTTGTGGTTTAGCATCCATTCAGTACAGGAAAAATATTACTGCAGTTCTTGCTTTTGTTGCAGGACATTATACAGTGTAGATATTCAAGGATGTCTGCCTGTTCAATTACAAGTACAATAAAAGTTAGTCAGTCCTACCACTGGCCCAATCTTTTCCTTGGGTGGCTTGCTGCAGATGGTTGACCTCTGATTTTGCTTAATGTTCTTCAGCAGCAGCAACCTGGTTAGTGTGGGTCTCCTAAAAAGCAAGGACATCTTTCTTGAGACAGCTCACAGTAAATCTCGTTCACAGAAGAAAAATGTGTCTCTGGAAACTTCTCCTCACATCCTGTGAGATACTGACAGATAGCCTGTACTTTTATCTAATTCCCATCACTCTTCCAGGGAGGAGTTACTTCCATGGACCAAAGACACTTGTATAAACATACAGAATGAGTTCTCATCACAGCAAATTCGGTCTTGGTTGTGTGCCTGAAGATTAAAGTGGACTGAAAGGGGGAAATATTGGTTACAAAACACTGATTTCGAGCCTGAATGAGCACACAAGGTGTCTTTTTTAATGCTGAACAGTCGTTAGTTAAGCACACAAAGTCCTAAATTAAGAACACAGCAATCAATTGTTGGCAATTGTTTACAACATTTTTCTCTCTAGAAAGTACACAGGACACAGAGTGCTGAAGAAGTAATATGCATTTGCTGGATTTTTGATAATCCATGTAACAAATATTGATTAATATTGATAATACAACAACAGCATTCAATTTAATTCAAGTTTATATATATATAGTACCAGCTCACCACAATAATCACCTGAAAGTGTTCTATACTGTAAGATAAAGTTCCTACAGTATTGGAGAAAACCTCAAGCCACCCCCAATGAGCGCATACTTTGCAACCATGGGAAGGGGAAACCTCCCTGTAAACAGGAAGAAATCACTAGCAGAGCCAGACTCATGGAGGGGAAGCCATCTGCAGAAGCCAACTGAGGGTGAGGGGAAAGAGAAAACATAAAGTCCAGTAATAACCTGAGCCTAT
Source organism: Mchenga conophoros (assembly GCF_057382185.1). Lineage (NCBI taxonomy): Eukaryota > Metazoa > Chordata > Actinopteri > Cichliformes > Cichlidae > Mchenga > Mchenga conophoros. The sequence continues at coordinate 29,062,720 of NC_140544.1, read as the reverse complement.
AGCAGGATAACTAAGCGAAAGTTTAGGGTTTGTTGATCCAGCCCCAACTATACCTTTTATCAAAAAGCAAAGTGTTGAGTCTAGTCTTAAAAGTAGAGACAGCGTCTGTCTCGTGAATCCAAACTGGGAGCTGGTTCCACAGGAGAGGGGCAGCATAGTTGAAGGCTCTGCCTCCCATTCTCGTTTTTAAAAACTCAAAGAACCACAAGTAAACCTGCAGTCTGAGAGTGACATGCTCTGTTGGGATAATATGATACTATGAGGTCTTAAAGATATGATGTGGCCTGATCACTGTGAGGAAAATAATTTTAGAGTCAATTCTTGATTTAACAGTGGATTAACCAGAGGCTTTTTAGAGAACATTTAGCTATCAATAACTGTATTACTATCACTACACAACTTGTATATTAATTCCATATATAGATAGAAATTTTTGTCATTTCAAAAAAAATATTATGGTATCTGAACCAGAACCACTTAACAAAAATCTTCAAAAGATAGTCTTCACAAGTCAACACAAAGACAGGGCTATCCAGATGTCTGAGTAAATCTCTTGTATTTCTGTTCTGTTCCATTCTATTCTGTCCCTCTATTTAATAGACTGGAGGACAGACTGCCTGAATAAAACCAAAGGCATGTATTGCTTAACTTTGTCATTTAAGGCTTTTCCTTTTTAATTCCTTACTCGGGGTGATTGCAGGGTAATTGTAGATTTATATCAACATGGCAAGTCGATGCAAATAATAAAACAGTGTCCATTGTTTATGATTATTTGAAACCTATAGTGTACATACAAAAAGGTTTTGGCACTCACATTACATGTATTCTGTCGCCCTCAACAGGATGCAGTAAGAACTAGATCTAGCTGGGAAAAAACAGAACCAACTTTATCCCTGAAGTCTTTACTACTAGCATATACCTGTTCACACAATAGTCGACACTGAATAAGAAAAATATTCCAAATCAAACAGTGTTAAGGGATCAATACGTGTATGTATTGCAAAGATGCATTGCTGCCGTTAGCTTTAACATAATAATCAAGGCGAAAATTGGTGGTGCAGCCTGCATCACAGTAACGTCATCTCATAGGTCTGCCTCTAAATGAAAGAGGGAAAGGTTAATAGACAAACCATGCGCTGGGTTGCATTGTCTGGAACATTTTCTATAATATTATACTTAAAATTGCATACCACTGTTCGTCACAGCTCCCGATTCTCCTGCAGAATTACTGACAATGTCATCAGTTATATAAAACATAAAGGGAAGCTGAGAAGTACTATCTTGACCATATGATTGTGACACGTACGTAGCCCATTTCTGACTACTGCCACCAATTAAACGCTAGAGGGCGCTCGCAAACGGTATATTGCACAATCTGCTGTGAGTACTGACGGGCCTCTTGAACAGTCGGCATACAGCAATGAGAGTGTTAAGTTGACCTAAACGCAAAGAAAGATAGACTTTACTTCCAAAATTAAGACGTTTCAGAGCACGAGCAAAGCGTGCCTTTTAAATTTATTCGACACCTGCAGAATTTGTGCAAAATTTGAATATCAAACGCGGGATGTGAAATGCTTTTTCATTGGGTCGCAAGTTACTGCACAACGAAAATGCAGTAAACTCTCGCGTTTGAAGGTTTTATTTTGAAAAACATGACCGGAAGTTTCCTTCTTATTTTGGCTAACTTGAAACGGGTAGCGTTGGGATAGGCCATAACAACCACCCAACAAGGCGTTGTGCTACTAAGGGGAAATACCGAACCGAACCGAGATTTAAAACGGTCTGGGTTTAGTTTTTAGTCGAGGTAGATGCTGAAAAATCACCGGAAAGTCGATGCAAGTGGAAACTATTGCACATTAGAGACCAAAGGTTGACGTCGAGCCGTGCGTAATGAGCAGAGTTGGGAAAAGAAGGTGTTGAGCTGCATTTTTTTTCTCTCTCCCTCTCCCTGCCTGAGACAAGTTGGATCGGAGTGCTGCCTAAACTACGAGGGGAAACGAAGAAAAAATAATGCCTGCGAAGCTCCTCACTTTCTGGTAAATATCTTTTAACGACCGCTTTTCAACAGTTGCATCTCATCTTGCTCAAAGTAAATTTCCGAGGGCTGAAGTCAAAGCGACACCGCAGAGATAGCTTACCCTAGCCTCTTAGGATATGCTACTAATTACAGGGCTGTGGTGAATATGACTCCTCTTGCTGGGCTGTCGCCATACAATTTGGACATTACTTCCCTTTTTTATTTATCAGCCGCGAAAAACAATCCGCTTTAATTTTATTTTTTTTCTCTGCTCTTAAAGGCACTTTTAACCAAAGCTTCCGCTGAGCAGCGGTAGCCCAGAGAGCAACAATAGCTCCGTGATAACGGCAGGCTAACAAAGCCTTTGCAAATAATTAGATTTATTTTCATACGGGCTGGAGAAGACTGCTCTTATTTGTTTTCGTTTTGCGTGTGGCTGGATTGGTAGAAAAGTTCAGGATAAGTGTGATTTTTGTGTCACTTTGGAGAAAAACCTACATGTTGCTGATTATTGCATCTGTGTGACACAGTAGTTGACAGACTGAGCTTTGGGGACAGCTTAAACCGCAATTGTAGCCGCTGTGTAAAGATGAAGACTTATTGCGTGGCTAGGTCTTGTAATAATTTCCACAAGTCATACAATTATTACCATAATAGATTTAGATACCAATGACTTCTTTGAATTGTGTAGGTATCTGACATTAACCCATCCAATAGAAAATTAGTGTTGCTGTAGCGAGATTTTTTCCTAACAACGTATGTGATGTTTGTTGGCATTAGCATCCATGTAAGTGATGAAGAGCCATATGCAGTCTGCGATAATCCCATGGTAATCTCACTGAAATTGCGGGTAGACTCAGCAGTCAGTCCGTTAACTCCATCTTTTTCTAAAATGCAGCCTGTCTGTCTTTGCAGCTCCTCACTTGAATAAAGGTGCCTTCCCCGTGCGTTTTAGTGCTCATGTTTACCATTTCGCTGGGTTAAGTATTTGTGTCAGTGCTTCAGAGCTGTATAATGACATGTAATTATCAGTGTTACAGTGCTCAGAAATCCATGACTGGCATGAAAAGGCAGCGAGCTTGCAAATACTTGCCACTCAGTCAGCCGCACTTTACCCTGAATGCTGTTTACCCTGGCCAGTTGGATGGAGAACCCAACAATGAGCATTGACATCTCACTCAAAATAAGCACCCATTGTGTCCTGAGTTGCCATTCATTCTCTGAAGATCGACAACTGGGTTATGTTTGCGCAGTCATTAAGTGTATGCCTACTTCACATGATGGTTCTGTTCGGTTTTCCATTGCAAGCACACCTACAGGATGACATTCATCTGTCCAGTGTTTGTTGGATAAGTTGCCATCATGTATTCAAATCAAAGGTCTGAAAGAAAACAAATTAACTTTGAGGTAGCTGTGTTTGATATTTGCCATTTTGTTTCATGGCCTCTAGAGCAAAACGTAATCAGCTGACAGCGTACTCAGTGAAATGTCAAATATGCACCATTACGGTTCATATTGTTAGTTGACACAGGCTAATCCTGAGGCTGCTCACCATGAGTCATCATCGTGGGGACTTTTGTTTCCTCTCTCCGTTTCTGTCATTTCACTGTGTTGTCTGTTTTCTAGCTTGTTCTGATTTTTCCTTAGGTTCCCATTGCTCTCCTGCCAGAATCTGTAATCAGCTGAATGGCCTGACACAACATTATGCTGATTTACCTGATTGGCAAAAAACATTGTCGGCATAAGCGGTCTGCTCTGCCTCTGAATTTGCGTTCTCCGGTTATCGTTTCAGACAAAATATGACTATTATTTTAAAAGGGCGGACTTTATTTTGTTTTCCACCAACCTTCGGTGGCTGTTCCAGTCGGGTATCTTGCTGCGAGATGTGTGCAGACACATCAGTGCCATGGAGGTCACTCTGTGTTAGAGAGTTCTGGTTTCTGCTCACTGCTGCATTGCTTTTTTATGACCTTCCAGAGCACCCTTGATTGTATCAAATATCAAAAGAGTCAGACAATCTGTAACTGAAAGCTGTATTTCTGCACAGCTCTGTAAGCAAAAGACGTAATGGGCAACTTACCCCAGAGGTCATTTAACAGGTTTTGTGACAGTAAAACTTCTTTTCATCCCCCAAAGCCGGCATCTTTTGTTTTTCTTGTTGTATGTGAATCAGAAACATAAACTTTGTTTCTTCTGTGATTCCTATTGTGAAATGGATACACACATATGTCAGCATTGGACTAATAAAAATACCTTTTGGAAACATTAAATTGAAGAGCTCTGTGTGTGAGAGCTTTAATGCATGACACTGCTGTGTAATTGCAGACAGGAAAGTGTTTGGGGAGAGTATTTCAGTGTTTCATTCAGGCCTGACTGTGGCACTGGCTCCTTTCCAGAGGATTAGGGCATTTAGCCACTGAACCAAACAAAGACGTCCATCAAAAAGCGGACATAGTTTTATTCACAAGATTCACAGTGGGACTAGTAGAGTACACAGCGCGCAGGTTTCTTCAAGCTGTTTGAGCACAGACGTGTGCGCCTTTTTAGATTAGTAAGCTGTTATAAAATTACCGAAGAGGAATGAAATGGGAAATTCTCAATCATCTTCGATGCTAGCCAAGTAATTCTCCACATCACCTTTAATTTGGCGAAATCTTGTCAAGCCCATTCTAGCTTAATTACCGCTGCCACTTTGACTTCCAACGCCGGTTGCGTGTGTGTTCCAGCAGATGAGTTCAGGTTTATGGAAACGACTTGTGAAAAGGCTGCACTGAAATAATAGAAATGTGCTGCTAAAATTTGGGCTTGCGTACAGGACCGAAGACCTGTGTACCCACCTCTTCCGTTTTCTCTAGCCACGATGAGGATATCCACATAAATGATTAATAAAGAGCCCTGACAGTCATTTGAATAATACATCGCTCCTGTTCGCGTGCCAAGTAATTTTTGTATGTTCAGTGGACGGCTGTTCTTTTGTCTTTTAAGCCCCTTTAACTGGCTGATTGTTAAAATAACATAAAAGTGATCCATGACTGAGGCAAGGTGAGCGGTTTGATAGGGTGCATATGTGTCCATGACAGCGTGTACGTAGAGGTAGGTGGGGGCAGGGAGTGTCTCTTGTCACCTCTCATTAGGGACGCATAGTCCAGCTCGGCTGGTGTCTGCCTTCCCCCGTCTGTGGCACTGCCCTCCTCTGCTCCCAGCCTGAGCAACAACAGAGCGCCTCAGTGTTTCAATCTAAACTGCAGGAAAGTGTCTTAATGTTTGACATCAGAGAGATTATGGCCAAAATGCTTCTTGCACATTATGAGTCAGGTCTCTGCCCTAAATTATGGTTTTAGAATTCAGCACTGCAGCTAAAGTTAAATTTGGTTCGCTAATTTGAATGAATTAAAGCCGCCTCGCTGGGAAGTTGGTGTGGTGTTCAATGGATGCGTTAGTTGCTTTGTTTTATTCTGCCTCTGCTCTGCTCCTTAGAGAACCCCAACCACCACCACCACCGCTGCCTTTTTGTAAACAAGACAGTATATATCTCAAGGGCTGCTTCCTCTCTCCTACATATTCAAATTCAATTTCTAATTTTGTCCAAATTAATTCCCTGTGAAGATGGGGCTTATTTAAAGCAGTCTAATGAAATAAAGATCAACCAATGTTTTTATTGGAGTGCTCTAGTGTGACTGCCTGGTGACTATTTGTGTGTGGAGTAAGAGGCTGTGGTTTTCCATTGAACCCTTGGGAGGTTGTGGAGTGGTTCTCTACAGGGGCAGACACTATGATTTATTAGTATGGTAGGCAGGAAAACCAGCAGTCTGAGATAAAGCAGATCTCCCATCACACTCCAGTTCTAAGTTTGGTCTAATATACAAAAGAGACTAAATGAGAATATATACGTGACTCTTTTTGTGTTGAGTTATTTAAAGGACCACAATGAGGATTACATTTTCACATTTCTTAGTAATGTTTATAAAGGGACGCATTCATGCCAAGATGTAAGTGCAGAGGGAAATTGGGAATCTTCTCCTCTTCTTTGGTTGCAAGAAGTAGTTTGCAAAAATCTTTGGATTTGCCTGCATTTCTGAATTGACTACTCATAAACTGCAGTCGAAACTTCATCTAACTTACTGTTATAGATAAACCCAATCTGATTCAACTAATGAAACGCAAAGAGAAAAAAAAGAAAACTATAAGTCACTGCTCCCCTGAGAGCAGTGACTTATAGTTTTCTTCTGTTTTGATTAGTGGTCTTTCTTTTAGTGGACACTATATGACAGAGTTTCCTTTGTTTCTTTTTAATGACCTTTTATGATCCCACCTTGTTTTTTGGTAAAGTCTTTGCTGGATTTCAACCTCCTTGGGAAAACCCCAATAGTCCTAAAGTCTTTCCAACTTTTTGCACCTCTATAATGTTTTTTATAACATCCTGATAAAAGTTATTGCACTTAAAGCTTTGCTCACACCAGCCAAGGGCAGACTTCAACCGCTGTTATACTTCCCATATCCGGCATACACGTCTCCAGACATCTGCACGCTCTCTGGTTTGCTCTTTGGGCTTGTGTGACTTTCTGAAGCTTGGGCAACATTTTAAGAGTAACGAGTGCAAAATCTTAAGAAAAGCTTGACCCCCTCAATCCAGCTCTATAACTGCAGTCTACATGCTTGTCGAAATGAAGCCAGATAGACTCAGTTTGCAATTGTTAGCTTGAGTAGTCGTCAGTACACTCAGTTAATGAGGTGCCCTGTTTTCTTTTAGATCATAGCTGGTGACAGCATGAAAAGAGAAGAGGGAAAACTGCTTGGCCATTGCCATGGCTCACAGCAATAAGTTATGGTAATGACTGTAAAGAGCAACTTAAAGCTGCTCAACTCTGCATCTGCAGCACAGCTTCTGTCTTTGAATTATTAGCTGGTCCCCCAAACATATGAATTAACAACCAACTGAGTGCTCAGATGTCTGTTTGGTAGAGTTTTTGTCACATTGGAGAACTGATTTGCATAAAGTCGGCTGTTAAGGTTTGTGTAATCTAAAACATAAATGTTCCCTTCATTGATAAAATAGAAGTTAAATACCCATTATCCAATCATATATTATCTTTCTTTTATCATGATAGAAAATTAATGTAGAAAATAATTTAAATGATATGAAAAGCTATTATTTTATAATGTTCTGCTGATCACTTGCTGCGTCCACCAGAATTTGCAGGGGGAATTACTTTTCCTGATCAAATTCTTAAAGACCAAACATATCCACCTGAGTATAACCTCATTAAGACCACACTGATTTGTAGCCATGCGAGCATAATGGCTCTGGGTGCCAAATACACACCAGGACCGGCTGTGTGTGGATGTATATGTGTGTTAATATCTCAGGCCTTAAAACGGGTGTTAATCTCATCTCTGGAGCTGATTTGGCTAAATGTTGGCTACCCATTGGATCAGTTTGGCTACTGGAAAAGTACCCAGGTCATGTATTAGACTTCCTATACTTTAAAGTAATGCAAGGTACAAAGTTCTGGTTTGGTTTGTATTCATTTTCTTGTCGTTTATTTATCAAGAAACTACAGTTTCATGATAAATAAATTCATCAGCTTCCTGGAGAGGAAGGATTGAAAATGAAGCACCCCCCTGTATAAACTGTATTGTAGAATCACTGTCAAGAGACATGTTTATGCTATGTTCTATATTTGTATATTTGTTGCCCACCCCATAACATAATATGTTACAATACTGGATTAAGTCTACAGTCAAACATATCTACACTAAAGAGTTTTCACTGGCTACAGACTGAACTGGAAAAGTACCCAAATCATTTATTAGACTACTTCTAGTTTAAGGTGATAACAGGCAAAAGCAGAGTAACTTGTTCTGGGTTGTACCTCCCTCTGAAAGTCCCCCACCACATCTGGATTACATTGTAGTTGACTGCTTGTCATTTCTTGAGGGGAGGATAGGGAAGTCTCTGTTAACTGGAGTCACTGTTGAAGATTATAGATAGGAGAATGACCATGCAATTTTCACTTTTCACAAAAACTCAATTTTTAGCACTTCAAACCTGTAAAATGGCAAGACAGCTATGATTCATCGGTGCCGTGAAATCAATATGGCTGAAACGGCGCGATAGATAATATTAAGTGCTCCTCTGTTCACCTTCCTTAACACTGACATTCATTATCTTTCCAAAAAGTCCAATCTCACAATGTTGCAGTCACTCTTAAGCTTAAATATCTCTCCTTCTGTTCTTCCTCCAGCCATGGCAGCTTGGGCCTGGAGCTCTGAGGATGCTTCAGAGGACCCGTGCCTGACCCGCAACTGACAACTGAGAGGAATACGTTGTCTGAGCAGAATGACTCAGCACGAGGGGGGACCCCCAAATAGCAAGTGAAGAGAACCGAGGATGGGTGCCAATGGATCCAGCTACCCGCACTCGTGCTCCCCACGGATAGGGGGAGGTTCACAGGCACAACAGACTTTTATAGGTATTAAGTGCATCACCGGTCAGTTCATGTATATGATTATTATTATTATTTTTACAATATGGCAAAATGTCTTTTGTTAGATGAATTACTGGTGAAAAACCCAATTTCTCTTCATGTCCAAAGTAGAGTCAAGAATCAAATTTGATTAAAAAATATCTCTACAAACATAATGGGATGGTCTGCTATACACATTACATTATATTAACCTGCTTCCATGGCAACTAATGGTGCAATAGGTGAACATTTTTATGCATGAGAGCTCTTAAACAGAGCGTTTGAGTACAACTGAATTCATTAAAAAGCAGTGGATCTACTTTACTGTGCCATATGGACTTAAATTATTGTTTAAGGCTGACGAATAATTGCATTAAGTATTTATTTGTCAGAACTGAAATCTAACTTGTAGACAGGAAGCGAGCCCTGTGACTGACTATAGCCTACTTTCTGGCCTGAATGGGCTGACAGCTGCACTTTGAGTTTTTAATGTGAAGAGGTTTTTTGGGGGGTTTTCTCTCTCTCTCTCTCGCTTTTGGTCTTGTTCCAATTTCACTACTGTCATTGTTGAAGAGCATAGCATATGGCCTTCAGTTAGTACCTGTATCCTCAGAAAACCTGTCTGACATGGAGTGTAGTGGTTTGCTTGTATGTACATATTGTCGACATTTAAGCACTCTTTTTGATTGCTGTTGAAGAAAGTGGCAGAGTCTAGTTTATGGCTCTTAAAGCTTTCCCTGCAGTCCTGAGTGCCAGAGCGTTTGGAGAGCTGCTCCAGAGATTAATTTAAATAAGTCTTTTCTTAAGTTAAAAAAAGTGTTTATTTCAGTTTCAGAATGACTTAAGTCTGGGGTTTATGTGGGTTTCCACTTCAAAGTGAAAGCACTGCAAAGAGCCAAATTATCTCAGTAGCCCCTGAGACCTCTCCCGTTTGCTCTGAGCTCTGTAGCTGCTTGGTTGAGCTGGCCGGGGCCATAGATGATTCACAGTGTTAGAATGATTACTATTTGGGTCACACTGATGGATCCTGAGAGAAAGGCAGGCAGAGAGGATCTCCTTGGCAGAGGTTCCTCTGACGTACAAGTCCTGCCTCTCAAGCAAAAGATAACTGCTATTCAGTGTAATTGATTGGGCATAAATACATGAATGGACCTACGTTGATGGAGGAGTCTAAAGTAGGACGGGATTATAATTGGGTCTGTGATGATCAAGGTTTGGTCTGAAAAAAAAATAAAGACTTTTTTCCTTCCTTTTTTTTCCAGTTGTTGAACTAGATCCAGATGTTTTGGTAGCTGGGTCAGGCATGAGTGTCCTTAGCTTGATAGAGCAGGGCACAGATATACAACAGTAAACTGGTGCAGGCTGCTTTTGAAACAAGGGAAAAAAAAGAAACAAATACAGCTCTTGCAGCAAAGGAGCTCTAAAATGAACCTCTTTTCAAATTCATTTTATTTCTTGATCCTAAAAAATTGAAAATAAACACCTGAGAAATAACTGTGGCTTGCTTGTGCAAAAGTTGTGGAAGCCCTCCACTTGTAGAATTTGATTGGGGTTTTTAGAAGAATTACCATTAGGACTTTCTCTTTGATTAAATTCTCTGACTCTTCAAACATATCCAGGATTCAGTAACCGTGGGTTCCTCTTAACAAAGACTGAGGATGAGAAAATGAAACCAAGTGTCGCCTACAAGGCAGGGGAAAGCTTTAAAAAGATATCAAAGTGCTTCCAGCTTACAATTTCCAGTGCCCAGAATGGCATTAAAAAATAGCATTTAAAGGGAACTGTGAAAATCAACAAAATATTATTGAGCAAGAAAACTTTCAGGAAAAAAACATGTCTGGTGGGCAAAAAAAGGGAGGGGGGCATATGATGGTAAAAGAAGCTGCAGGAAGGTTGGGCTGACAGAAATGGAAGTGATCCATATACATGGTCTACACCATGGACGCCTTATCGAGCTCTCACAATTAGAGCAGGGCGATATGGCCAAAAATATTTATCACGATATATATTTGAAAATTTGCGATAACGATATAACCGACGATATAATTGATGCGAGACAAAATACAACTCCACAACATTACTAGCGCAAAAAGACAACCTTCCATTTATTTTCACTTAAACAAGAAGCTGGTTTTTATGTACATTAAAGCTTTATAAAAATGTAACAGTGCAAATGCAAATTCCTTGCTGAAAGTTTAACCAAAAGGCATTTCCAGTAGAAATGGGCTGACATATCCTGAGCATAACCATGTATAATATCCACTGAAGTTAAAAAGAGGTGCTTTGCAACATTAAACTGCAGTGTGCAGTACGCATTTTTCGGACCATAAGGTGCACGGGATTATAAGGCACATTAAGCGAAACAAAGCAGTCAGATAAATCAAACTTTATTAAACTCATTCTTCTTGCTTCCTCCACTTCTGTACCATTGATTCATTAATGTTGAATTCTCTGGCAGCTGCTCTATTCCCATGTTGTTGCAGTATATTAATGACTAACCTCGTATTGTGGATGGATTATCTCAGTTGTTCTCCTGACTGAAGTTTGGTCCGTTTACAGCATCCTGCCATGCGATTGCATTTGTCTCTAACCATGAAGAACCTTCACGTTAACTTTTATAAGTGGAAAAGTGTTAGTGTTCGTCCTCCAGCTTCACTGTTTATGTTATGCTAACATAGCTGTGTCGCTAGCGATCACGTAGCACATCATTATATACCAGCTAGCCCAACTTCAGTAACCCTACAAACGTCACTGCTGTTTAGTTTCCTGTCTTCATTTATGTTGGAAGTGATAGCAGAGCTGTACGTTTGATTTTTTTCAGAAATCTCTCAGTCAGAACATGCAATATCATGTTTAGGTAACTAGCGAAACTAGCGAGCTAACTTCCGCTAGCTTCCTGCTAACTTCTAACTCCGTTAAATGTAATAACTTTTGTTTTCATGGATGCCTGGAAGTTAAACTTTATAGTTACACCTGGTAAAGCAGCAATGCTGATCGTTTTATTAAAGATGAAAGAATTTAGACAGTTTTTAACTCTAAGTGATGCTGCAGTGTTGTTTGACCTGAAGTATACAGAGTTTAGGACCCAGATTACTCCCAGATTTAAGAGCATCTTAGTCCGACAAATATGACAATAACAACGGCCGCTTGCATGTTCTGCAAAAAAATGTGCTTTGTTGTGTATCTGACGGACAAACACCAAACCAGTTCCACATCACTGAAGTTGCACCATTTTTACAAACCAATTCTGGTTCATCTGTTTCACTCAACAATCGGCCATGTGCGTATGAAAACAAAGGCACTGCGCATGCGCGTTTTACTCCCATTCTATCGCGATATTTCATTTTCCTATCGTTGCCTAACATTATACCGGTATTACCGTGAACGGTATAATATGGCCCAGCCCTACTCACAATCCCATTACATGAACATCACTGAAAATCTGGGTATATTTAACATGCAATTTGTGTAAGACAGTCTTTAAAAAAAAAAGAAAGAACTGGAAGTGATCTGCAAGAGTGTCTGAAAATTGCTTAACCAAGAATAGAAAGTCTTTCAGCTGGCAGAAAAAGGTGTTTATCTGCCTAAATTGTGGCTGAATTGCATTGAAACTTCTGTACATACCACCTTTTACTGTTTCGTTTTTACAAACTGTGGACCCATAGTTGCTGTTTGGGGGGGGGGGGGGGCATGAACACATTTGTCACAGGACTGTCAGGTAAACCTAAAACATGTTATGAATGTACACTAAATGTCACAATTCCCAATATGAAAACTAAAAAATGTAAAAAGGGCCGTGTGTGTGTAAGGGAAAGCTTGACCACCCACCATTAATTATTTTTTTGTAATGTAAAACTGTTAATTTCTTTCTATTATAATTAGATGTATTTAAAACACAATAATTTTTAGGCTAACCTTCAGCTGTTTTTATTCCAGGGACCTCATCCTACTCTCAGCAGGGATATGGTTGGGAGTCAAAGCTATACAGCCTGGAGCACGGCCATGAGCGGCCGGCAGACAGGAAGAAGAAGAGTCTTGGTCTGGCGACTCTCAAGCGGAGGTTCATCAAAAGGAGGAAGTCTAGCCGCTCAGCGGATCATGCGCGGCAGATGCGTGAGCTTTTGTCAGGGTGGGACGTCCGTGACACAAACGCCCTGGTGGAGGAGTATGAGGGAACGGCAGCCCTCAAGGAGCTGAGCTTCCAGGCCAGCCTCGCACGTCCAGAGGCTCCTAGCTTGCAGCGGGATCTAGCCGCTCTCTACCAGCACAAGTACTGCACAGATGTGGACCTCATCTTTCGGGGTACTTGTTTTCCAGCTCATCGGGCCATCCTGGCTCCCCGTTGCCCCTTTTTTAAGACCTTGCTGTCTTCATCTCCTGGGTACGGAGCAGAGGTTCTAATGGACATTGACACGGCTGGCATTGATGTTCCCATGTTCTCCGCCCTACTTCACTACTTGTACACTGGGGAGTTTGGGGTGGGTGGAGCAGGGGATACGAGGCTTCAGAATGTGGATGTGCTAGTGCAGCTAAGCGAGGAGTTTGGTACACCTAACTCCTTGGAGGCAGACATGAAGGGCTTGTTTGACTACATGTGCTACTATGACGCTCTGCTCAGCTTCTCTTCAGACTCTGAAATGATAGAGAGCTGTAATGAGAGAGGAGCTGTGGCTGCAGCAACATCAGTGAGTCAAGGAGGCAATGGGGCCCCAGGAGCTGCAGGGACCCCAGACGAGGACCTTAGGGCTCACAAAGCTATCCTGTCAGCACGCTCTCCTTTCTTTCGGAACCTTTTGCAGCGACGTATTCGCACAGGCGAGGAAATGACAGAGCGCACACTCCAGACACCCACCCGCATAGTGCTGGATGAGTCCATAATACCACGAAAATATGTGCAGGTTATTCTCCACTGCATGTACACGGATGTCGTCGAGCTCGGGCTGGTGCTGCGTGGCAGCCCCTCAGCAGGCAGCCTCGGTGAGGTGCAAGCCCTAGTGTCAGGGAGCCGTGGGGCCAGCACACGCACTGAAGAGGCCATGGAGCTGTACCATATTGCTCTGTTTTTGGAGTTTAGCATGCTGGCTCAAGGTAAGTCATAGTCACAATATCAACAACATAGGGTGTGATAGCAACCACATTTTTCTGTTTTGACTTATTTTGCTTATTTTCTGTCTTACTGATACTATTAGGATAGTCAATGCTCATAATAAACATGGCCAATGTGGGTTGGTTTATATGTGAATAATCCCTGTGAGCCAACAGCTCCGGCTTCTTATTGCTCTAAATGCTTTGTTTCATACAGTTTTTTTTGTTTTTGTTTTTTTTTAACTCGTGGCTCTGTGTGACATCAGTGACATATTCCTAATATGGTCATGTTGGGCACACAGCTCTGGCTGTGAGGACAGAAGCCCTTCCCATCTGCCATAAATCTTCCTTCTAAAGGGCAGCCAGCCAGAGGAACGTTGGCTTAAATGGAGAGGGGCTTGTTTCAGATAGTAGCAGAGAGTCTGAACAGCAGCCCAGTATAACATACGGATATATAAATAATCATTATGTCGAACTGTGAATCAATTCTAGCAGAGTACAAGAATTAAATTATGGAGCTGGAAATGAGCAAAAAAAAGTCCCAGATAAACAATCTGCCTCAAAATTTTTTTGTTTAGTTTCATTCCTAAGTAATTTCTTCCTTCCTGTCTGCAGAATACATGAGTCAAAGTGCTGGCAAGGTCTCTACGACAAATTGCTTAAAATCTTAACAGCAACCAACTGTAGTTCAATAGCCTGATCATAAGGTTTAGAGTCAATTTGCCTGTCCAGCCTGTCATAATTGTGTCATTTTCTATTAACTTAATAATATGAGCTAGACTTTTATCATAATAGGATAGAATTTTGTACGTGAGTTGATGCCTTGCAAAACTCAACCCTGCTATAACGTCTCTTTTCATGCATTCATGTCATTTTTTTACCAGACTCAGTGTCTTAATATTCTGCACTTAATATGGCTGCAGATTACTCTAGCTGTGACGGGTGTACAGCCCCACTCTCTGTTACATGAGGTGCTTCTGTCAACACTTCATTTCTGCTCTATCTTTACTCAGATTACACTCTTTTTTTGACCCTGGTAGCAAAGGTTAAAGCCATACTTTTTACATGAGCCAGTCGCTTCCTCCACTGCACTTCCTCCAAAGTGGCACCTGAGCGTTTTGCAGTTTCCAACACAAATAAACAAAAATCCACTTTAATCGGAATAACCTTTTCAAGTATGCAGTATTTAAAGCAGTCTTTTTCAAATACATGCAAAACTACTGAATTTGGCCCGTGTGAATCCAAAAGTGACAAAACACAATTTCTTACTTTATCGTGTCTTCTCGGCCAATAATGATCTTCATAGTCACAGTATAAGAAATTAGTTTGCCTAATACTGAAATGAAGCTATAAAGACCAGAGAGTTTGACTGCTTTGTGCTTTCTAATGAAATCAAACCAGTATTATTTTAAGACACTCGTTTACAGTTACATCCAGAATATTTAAAATATACTTTGCGATTTGACAGCTTCACCACTGTCGTTTCACAATAAAAGCCTGTGAGTGTTTTCTTTCAATTCTTCACTCCTCTGTAGCTCAAAGGTTATTTTTTTATGGTGAGGCAGCTGCAGATATATAACATAGTCTATATGCTCTGTTGGCACACTGTTTTATAAAGCTGAGATCACTATAGAGTAGCCAGAATTTTTTTTTTCTCTCTCCAAACTTATGCTGCAGCATTAATACAAATATAGTCCATGTCATAATCTTAATGTGCTGAAGTAGGTGTGGGTCTTTAAGCTGATAAGAGGAAACCACACATTCTGTTTACAGAGGAAGTAATAAAAAATATACATGTACATCTTTTTTTTTTTTTTTTTTAACACACAGCACTTTATTGCAATAAACATGCTGGTATTAAAATCTTTTAAAAGCAGAGGATCAATACTGTGTAGCTGCTGTATTGACTGAAGGCTTGAGAGTCGATTACCTTTTTTAAGACCTGTGTGGTGATTTTAATAGCACTGGACACACAACTGGTTAGACACCAGCTCCCACCCTCAAGCTTTGGGTGTCACTCTCAGGGTCATTCTGGCAGCTTAAGCCAGCAACAAGGAGGCATATGGTGTCATCCCCACACACCATCACCTCGTCTTCCCCCTCCACCCCCCCACCTTCTCAACAAGCCCCTAATCGAGGGGTATTTTTATCCCTCTTTGCTCCCTTTCCGTCTGTTCTGCACAGCTCAAATCATTTCCCGTCAAACCTCAAAGTGGAATGTGGTGAAATAGTTTAGGTTAACCTGATGCTATTTTATCCAAGTCTCTCTTTCTACTCTTTAACTTCCTGTTGTTACACTTTTTGAGATCACTTCATTCCTAGAGATATTTTTGTGCATTTTGGAAAAGTGTGTTTATCTGCCTAATTTGGGTTAATTATGAGACTTGAAATTTGTAAGAAGCCATCCAACTGTTTTGCTGCGACGTCTCTTTAGGAGACAGCAGAGAGGTTTATGTCAGGGGTTTCATATAGAAAGAGCCCCCTCTCATCTGTCACACTGTCATCCCCCTTTACGTGCTCCTTGGCTGCTTCCCTCCGGCTACAAGGAGGTTTGGCCCTTGGAGGTTTTTGTAGAGCTCTCTGTCATTCTTCCTTATTAATTCTCAAGATGGGCTTCCCTTTACGACTACATCTCACTCAAATAGTAACCAGTATTAAAAGCCTTATTAATTTTTCAAGCGCGCTGAAGAGATGATAGCCCTTCAGTGCAGTTTCATTGCTGCCTTCCCTTCTTGCTCTCTGACCGACCAGCAATTTCAGTGCCCTATCTTGTGTTTTGACTGCTTTGACTGAAGCTCCATTTCCTGACTGATTGGCTGAGATGATTTACATCCACATGCTTGTTTACATGCCTTTGAGTGCAGTTGATGTTTTAAGTGGCTTTGGAGACTGTGTGCTCTATAAACACAGAGCTCCAAATCATGACAGCATGACAAAATTCATACGTATTCCAAAGTTGGTGTAGTGTAGAGCTGACTGTCGCTGTTCCTGCTGTTCTGTTGATATTCTTGTCAGTCGACTAAGCTCCAGTGAATGTGGTGCACCACCCGTGGAGAGGGGGAGGCGGGTTAGTACTAGATATAATGCTGATTCTAATCTCCACCTCATAATAAAAAGTGCTGCGTTTTAAAAGACTGGCTGTCACTGAGAATTCGAATGGGCTAACAGAGAGCAGAGCTGTTTGCTTTCCTGTGCCACTGGTCCCAAGTGGGGAATTGCCTGCTTTTGTGGACGTGTGTCTGCTTTAAGGGGAGGGTGAAAAATAAATAAATAAATAAAATCAAATTGAACTAGACTGGAGGACTTTCTAGAAGATGAATAGCAAAACGACCAGCAGTGGGCAATGAGGCAGATGCTGGAAATCTTCTCCCGTTTTTCAGTCTGTTTAAAGCAGATAAAAAGGAGAAAAAAAATATGCAGGCCCACATTTCAGCTACATCTGTCTTAATGATGCAGCCTCAGCTGAAAAGACTGCGGGCGTCTGCTTTGTGTTTCTCGAACTTGCATTTACAAGCAAAAACACCCAAAGGGTTCATAGCTGTGCATGTACATTATGGTTGCTTTTCCATTCGAATCAAAAATTTGTACACACAGCTTGCATGGATATGAAGCTGAAGTATCAGTGGGGTCATCGCTCTGAAGTCTGGTGTCCAATTTCCCGGCGTTTATGTTCAAAGTGGTGGTTTGAGGGCGGAAGAGCAGCTTAGATTTTCTAGTTTAAGATTTTCCCAGAGGAGTGCTGCTGCTGCCGCCGCTGCTCCTCCAACGATGAACTGATGGACAGGACCGCCTGGAATGAGGAAGCTGGGAAGCTTTTATTTCCCTTCAGAACAGCTCTGACTGGACATCAGTCAGTCGGCTTTATCTTCATGAATGTCCACTTTGTGTTAATGATCGGAGAAGAACTTTCAATGTGAGCCACTAAGACTCTCTCGTTTGGAACTGTGATAGATGGCTTGACCAAACCGATCATATGTTAATCCAAGTGGACATGGAGGCTTTATTTCTGCATAAATGGATCCGTGTTAGATTAAGTGTTAAGAGTTTGAGTGCCATTGTTGGCTGAATTTGCAAAACTTGGTTCTTTTTTTAAATGACTAGAGCACCAGGCACATAATTCCCTAAGCCTTCTGTGGCTTTTAATGCATTTTTGATTTATGCACACAAGTGGTCTGTGTGTACACCTTTGCAAAGTGTGTGCTTGTGCACCGGCAGCACATTTCCGCAAGCTGCTGTGTTTACTTATCACGGTTAAGAGAAGGCAGCTTGAGACTGAAACACATCAAGGTATCAAAGGCATTTCTGTGGGTTGGTGTGTTAGAGTAAAGCCGCTGCCTGCTGTTCTGGTATGTGCTCTGATTTAGGAAACGCAGCATGGAGGATGTGGGGGCTACTAGAGGGAGACTCCCTGGGTCAGTGAATATGAGTCAAAACTACTGATGGTTTGGCAGAGGCTGCAGCGTTACTTGCCGTACTGTAATAATTGTTTAGTTAAATCATTAAAATACATTTTCAAACAGGCTTTTTTGTTGTTGTAGTGTTTCTTTTTTAAGGTTAAGTGACATCTTTCTGACTTCAATATATGCACTTCTTTTCAGAATATGATACATTTCTGCTTGTCTGTCTCGTTGCCTCTCCCAGGCTGTGAAGACATTATTGTGGAGAGTTTGTCTCTGGACTCTCTTGTCCCCATTCTCAAGTGGAGCTCCCAACCATACGGCTCCAAGTGGGTCCATAGGCAGGCCATGCACTTCCTCTGTGAGGAGTTCAGTCAAGTTGTCACTTCGGATGTTCTCTACGAACTTGGCAAAGAACACCTTCTCAGTGCAATTCAGTCTGACTACCTACAGGTAAGGAAACGTCTCTCAACTTATAGCACCTCACAGTGTTTGGGAATCTGTGATAGTTGCATGAAAATATTGTATACAAACACACAGTCCCTGCCCCAGTCACACACTGTCCACATGTGCTGACGCTGTTCACGTGCACACGCTGAGTCTCCAGAATTTCCAGAGTTGAAAAACAGTTCCCTAGAGAGAAATTCTTTCAAACCCAGAACCTAATCAAAGCTGAGCTGTCATCTGCACTGCCAAGCAACTTGGGCTTTACACCAGATGGTTGAGGTGAAGTGTTGTAATCCAACTACCCAAACAAACCAGACCCAAGCTTTGATGGGACATTGCCTGAACATATTGCATTTTCACTTTATCCTCATGTCATACCTTCCCTGTTCTGTTCCCAACAATATCTAACCTTGTCCTAATAATATTTTTGTCTTTTGCTTTCTCTCTGTCCTATATCTCTCTTTCTCTGTCAGGCGAGTGAACAGGACATTCTTAAGTATGTTGTTAAGTGGGGCGAGCAGCAGCTTATTAAGAGGATGGCAGACAGGGGTAAGATAATACACTCTATAATTACCCTCTGAGCAGCCCCCCTAATTGCTCTGAGGAAATTACCACCTACTAGAGCCTCGTGAATATACTTAAAAGCAAAAAAGAGCCAAACTTTACCCCATAAATTCAACAGGAAGTGGTTCGATCTGATTTGTCATGTCATTGTTGCTACTGTGATAATTAATGCTCTTCTGAGGGGTACATGATCAAGGTTATTGGTATTCATATTATAAGGGAGAGCAGCCTGATTCCTCAAGATCCCTATAATTTGTCAAAACGATCTTGTGCGAAAGGTTTGAAATGCAGCCAGAAGGTTGATGTAAAAGCACTAAAAGTGTTATCATACTTAAAGTGGTGGTCAGATATTTACATCCACTCATCAGAAGAGTTCTTTAAACTGTTCTTTTTCCAGGGTGGAATGATTGCATAGCATACATCTTTAATGACTTAAAAAACAAGAATTTAGGGTAAAAATATGAATTTATTTTGGATTGGAAATATACCTACTAATCTTTTACTAAACGGTGCTTAAAGTTCTACAGTAGCCTTAACGTTGACAAGGCCAAGCCCTATTAACCTCTCATTATGATTATGATAATGAGAAGTTGATAATTGACTACAGCTGGTAGTTTCTCTTTGCACCATAAAAAGGATTTTTGTTGAGCACTTATTGGAATCACCAGTAGTTGGAACAATGAACAATGGGAAAGTTCAAGGAATTCAGTGAAGATCTAAAAAGGAGAGTCACAGAGTTACACAAGTTGGGAAGGTCTCTTGGGGCCATTTTTTAAACGACTGCAGATTCCAGGATAACCAGTTCAAACAATTGTACTCAAGTAAAAACTATTTAGATGTGTCAGCACTTTCCTAATGTCTGGAAGAAGAAAAAGAGATGAGACGAAACTCGTTACTACCAAGGCTCGAGCCTGCCGTGAACTGGACACTGCTGCAACACCAGCGTCACTGTCGACAAGGTAGCGTTTTGCATCTTAGAGGGTGCCAACCAAAAAAGAAGCTTCAAAACTCGACTGTAATTTGTAGCTGCCCACAAGCCAAATGAATTTCTGGAGGAAAGCTTTATGGTCACATAAGACAAAGCTGTTTAGAAAAGTAAAACTGGTCGATTTCCAGACAGAATGAAAATAGCAAAAGTTATACCTCTATACAAATCTGGAAACAAACACCATTTCACAAACTACAGGCCTGTCTCTTTACTACCCCAATTCTCAAAAGTTCTTGAAAAACTGTTTAAAAACAGACTGGAAAAATTTATAGATAAACATAAACTACTCACTGAGAGTCAGTACGGATTCAGATCAAGCAGATCAACATCATCTGCACTATTAGATTCAATAGAATACATCACAAATTCCATAGACAAAAAGCAATATGTGGCTGGGTTATTCATAGACTTGACAAAGGCATTTGACACTATAGATCATGATATATTAATAAGAAAACTGGAACGTTATGGTGTCAGAGGGGTAGTTTTAGATTGGGTCCGGAGTTATTTAAGTGACAGAAAGCAGTTTGTGAAAATAAATGGTGGTTGCTCCTTATGTATGGACATTGCTTGTGGTGTACCCCAAGGGTCAGTTTTGGGTCCAAAATTCTTCAACTTGTACATTAACGACATCTGTAAAGTGTCCAAAGTATTAAAAATGGTTCTCTTTGCTGACGATACAAACATTTTTTGCTCTGGTGATGATCTGCAGAATTTATTGGAGGATATGACTAATGAAATAAGTAAAGTGAAGTTCTGGCTTGATAAAAACAAATTATCATTAAATTTGAATAAATCTAAACTGATGTTATTTGGAAATAGTAGTTTAAATACAAATGCAAAGATTCAAATAAATGGTGTTGATATTGAAAGAGTCAGTGAAAATAAATTTCTGGGGGTAATAATAGATGAAAAACTTAACTGAGAGCTCACGTAAGATATATTCATTCCAAAGTATCACGAAGCATTGCAGTACTAAACAAGGCAAAACAGGTATTCGACAGAACATCACTTCATATTCTCTACTGTTCACTGGTTTCACCATACTTAAGCTATTGTGCAGAGGTCTGGGGCAATAACTATAAAACCACATTACATTCACTTTTTACTCTTCAAAAGAAAGCAATTCGAATCATCCACAATGCAGGTTATAGGAACATACAAACTCACTATTTTTGCAGTCTGAAATATTGAAAATTGACGATATAGTGAAATTCCAAACAGCACAAATTCTATTCAAAGCAAAAAATAAAGAACTGCCAGGTAATATTCAGAGTATGTTTTTTTTGAAAGAAGGAAGTTATAATTTAAGGGGTTTTTGTAACTTCAAAACAATGAAGGTACGTACTACAAGAAAAGGCTTTTGTGTTTCTGTTCAAGGAGTGAAACTATGGAACAAACTGAATATGGAATTAAAGCAATGTCCAAACATAAAACTGTTCAAAAAGAGTTATAAAAATATGATCTTCTCGATCTATAAAGAAAAGGAAAATATTTAAATTAAGTGAATGTCTCTATTTAAAAACAAACAAACAAAAAATTCATGATGTGATATTATAGTATATAGTATATCAGAAATCTGTTCACTATTTTTATTACAAATTATATCAGTAAGGAAGCTGACTAAATATTCACTGATAATTTATGGGACAGGGGTGGGATTAAATAAGTGTATACTTCTTCCCACTCCCTTTCAACATGTAAATTAATCAGAATGTTTTTTTGTATGTAATTTGTATAGTATTTTTTTTCTCTCTTATTTCTTTCTAAATGTACTTGTATATTGTTCACATGTTGAAATAAATTACCTATCAATCAATCAAATGTGATGCTTTCAAGTCTAAAAGCACCACACCAGCTTTCAAGTATGTTGTCAGTAGCATCATTCTGTTAGGCTGTCTTGCTGCCAGTGCTACTGATACATTGAAAAATTTGGAGGACTACCTCCACATTCTTCAACTTCATCTCAAAGACTGTTGAAATTTGGAGACATTTGTGTTCCAACAGGACTGTGATCCCAAACACACATCAAAACATTTTTTGGATAAAGCAGGATAACGCTAAGCTTTTGGAATTGCCTACTAAAGTCCCAACCTCAACCCTATTTAAAATTTGTGCATTTTGCTTAAAAGCTAGGTCCATGTCAGGAAACCAAACAATTTAAACGGATTCAATCAATTCTGCCAATAAGAGGGGTAAAATATCCAGACAGGATTATACCATAAACTTGTTGATGGCTACAAAAAGCATCTGCTCGAGGTGCAACGTGCAAATTAATATTTAACTAAATATTAATGGGGTTGTATGTATTTATTTAAGCCTTTGCTATTTGTCTCTGTAGATTAGAGAGAACCCAAGATAAATTCAAATTTGTGCACCTAAGGCTTGTTTTTTAAAGTCTTTAAAGAGGTTTACTGTAGAGTCATTCCCTGGAAGAAGACAGTTTAAAGAAATCATATAAAACCCAAAATTACCACGATGTGTGTATGTAAACTCTGACTATAAATGTTGACGCACAAAAAGCATTACAATCATTATAATATCTGACCGTGGTCGTTCCTGTTTACCCAGAACCCAACCTATTGAGTGGCACAGCCCACAGCGTAAACAAGAGGGGAGTGAAAAGGAGAGACTTGGATGTGGAGGAGCTGAAGGAGATCCTGTCTCCGCTCCTGCCCTTCATCCGAACAGAGCACATCTTACCTCCCAACAGTGACGTTCTCGCCGACGCAGTCAGTGTTACTTATCTATCTTTTCTCAGCTGCTGTGCTTTTATGACTGGTGTTTCTGAGTTATTGTGACCTTCATAGATTGAGCATTGATCCACATTCTTCACTATTCACAGCTCAAAAGGGGTTTGATAAGCACCCCTCCTTCAGACATGCTACCCACAGCTGAGGGGGGTAAAGCCAATGCCTGGTTGCGTCAGAAAAATGCAGGCATCTATGTGCGTCCACGCCTTTTCTCTCCTTACGTGGAGGAGGCTAAGGTAAGGTTCATTTATTTATGATTAATGGGGGTTATAGACAGGGCAGAAACCGGGGGAA
The DNA here is from genome assembly GCF_057382185.1 of Mchenga conophoros. Lineage (NCBI taxonomy): Eukaryota > Metazoa > Chordata > Actinopteri > Cichliformes > Cichlidae > Mchenga > Mchenga conophoros. Next base: position 29,039,708 of record NC_140544.1, on the reverse strand, counting down.
TATTTGTGTCCCATATAGCTATCGCCAAAGTGAGCAGAGTTTCTGTAAAGGGTGCGGGCTAATGTAAAATTTGTCGACCTGTTTATAGCTCAGACGTGCTAAAACTACCCATGCCAAGTTGTTGTTATGCATACAAATCATTTAGTATTCAGTGGTGGCCTCTATCAGTCTGACCGAAATTTGCTTTATGTCCGTTTGCAAACTTTCCTAATAACTTATAGGCCTTCCCGAGGCCATGAATATTTATGACATATCCATAGACCAGTGTGTCATTATTAGATGAAGTGTCAGTCAAGTGGAACTAATTTGCAAAATGTTCCCCATGTCCTTGAGTTGCACATAGGACTTATGTTTTTTTTTTATGTGTCCTCAGTCTGTTCTTGATGAAATGATGGTCGAGCAGACAGACCTAGTGCGTTTGCGACTAGTGCGCATGTCCAACGTCCCGGACACACTCTACATGGTCAACAACGCTGTGCCTCAGTGTTGTCACATGATTAACCACCAGCAAATGGCAAGCAACTCAACCACAGCTCCATCAGTCGTGGCAAATGAAATTCCAGGTAGGAGCAGTGTCGCAGATGCTACACAGTTATGGTTGACTTAAGTCAGGGGTGTCCAAACCTTTCTTCTTCTTCTTCTTCTTTTTTTTTTTATTTTATTTATTTTTTTTATAAGAGTGCCATATTTATTCATGGTATATCATTGAGGGGCCAACAAGCTTTCTCATCTTGTTTTTAAAGCATAGACATTATGAATTTTTAACACTTTATTTTCAATAACACAAGAATTATGGTGATCAAGTGTTTGAACCTTAACAAAATAAATCTGCTTTCATTCAGATATCGAGAATAAAATAACATAAGGATCTGCTGAAGCTGCTGAATATCAGCATCTCAGGTTCATTTTAAACATGACTTACTGGTGCTGCTACCATGAGGTGAAAAGAGAAATGACACTTTATTAATTCTGTTTGTGGTGGCGGGCCATGAATAATACATTTTATAGGGTAGGAGCAAGGGACCATATAAAATCTGACCTAGGGCCGTGATTGGCCCCCGGGCTGGATTATGCACATGCTTGACTTAAGTGTTATGAGAAACTGCTGACTAACAGAGAAACTGCTCAAGTATCTGTAAACATAATGCCGTTCAGTGGATTCTCTGAGCACCCTGATTAAATTACAACGTTAAGACTCAAACTATGAAGACTTTAACTGACTCACGTCATTTTACTCTGATGTCTGACTTTGTATTCTTTTTCACTTTTCAGTGCCTCAGTTATCTGTGGTAAAGGAGATGATTCGGAGGCTGCATGAGCTAAGACACACAGAGCAGGTTCAGAGAGCGTATGCCCTCAACTGTGGCGAGGGAGCCACCGTCAGCTATGAGCTGCAGCTGCGGGTGCTGAGGGAGTTTGGTCTGGCAGACGGAGCCACTGAGCTACTGCAGGTAGGCAGAAAGCAGAGCGTGTTCCCAGGGTTAGGGAGGAGGAGATCTCTGGAGGATGAGATTTATGATTTTTATTTTTTACCTGCAGAATCCATACAAGTTCTTCCCAGATGAAAGGTTTGGAGATGAGAGTCCAATACTGGCCCTGCGCCAGGTGGGTCGTTGTCGGGTAAACAGCAGTCCAGCCATGGATAGCATGTTCACAGAGCTGGAAGGAGTAGCAGGCTTCCACCCTCCCTTACCTCCTCCACCTCCCCCATACCACCCCCCTGCCACACCTAGTCACGCACAGCTCAAGGGTGCGTGGCGACCTCGCGTGCCCTTGCCAACCCCCACCCGTTCCTTCTCCTACCCCTGCAACCGCACCCTGATCCAGCGCCATGCAGCCACCAAGCATGGCAGCTCAGACTACTCCTCTGTGCCCAGGCCTCAGCCCCCTGACTGCACCAACCCACAGGCTATGGGCCGAGCTTTGCTTTCAGACCAGCAAGTGGTGAGTGTGTATATGTGCGTGCATGTCCTTGTGCCACATGCTTTTTATTTGTATTTATTTATTTATTTTTGTTGAGTCAAATGTTCCTAGCGGCTTATGCTTTGGGATATGAATATCTTGATTGTCAGGTTCTGTCATAAATGTTTATCTGTTTTCCAATGCAGATGAGCATGGAGCCGGTTATGAGGGAGTTCATGCCTGACATTGCGCTAGGTGTTTCGGTCATGACTCTGAGGGAGCAGCACATGGCAGAAATGGAGAGGGAAGGCCCTCAGAGCCACCACCTGCCTCATGGGCCCTGCCCTTCTTCCCGCCTCAGCCATGGCTATGGACCTGGACATGGCCACTCCTGCAAGAGACACGCTCCTGAGCCCAAACTGGAAGCTCAAGCTGAGTTCCCTGACCTGTATGACTTTTCCTGCCGACCTGCAACCCCAACCTCCACACACCCACTGCCCTCCTTTGCTGGACCAGACCTCTACAGCCACAGCTGCACCGCCTCCAGCTCCTATCCTCCTCCTTATGTTTCTGACTCTCAGTCCCAGGGCCATACACAGGGTCGGACTGCCTCAGACCCACTACGACTGGATGTCCTCAGTATAACCTCTCAGAGGCATGATGGTCTCCTTGCTAGCCCCTCTGGAGCCCAACCTAGGATGGGACATATTTCAAAGGGGCGATCAAATGAGACAGACCTGACTCATGGCTTAGGCCATTTACGGTCCCCCAGTGGGAATATGGACAACTATGAGGAGAGACACCCAGGACCCAGAGAGACCCCAGAAGAGATGGGTCTAGCTGGAGAATCATCAGGCCCAGGGCCACTCCAGCAGCCTCACAGAAACAGTGTCAGTGAAGAGATTGTCAGAGACCGCAGGTCACCTAGCAAACCTGACTACCCCTATAAGAAATCTGCACTTTAACCCCAGTTTAAAGACCAGGGGTTGGGTTAAGAAAAGGGAAAAAGAGATGAGTGGCTGTCCATCATAATGAATAGCAAAGCACTAAATGTTTGCGCGCGCGTGTGTGTGTGTGTGTGTGTGTGTGCGTGTGTGTGTGTGTGTGTGTGTGTCTGTGAGAGAGAGAGAGTTTGAGAGAAGCAGGGAAAAGGGGTGGTCGATGGTTGCTATTTATAGAATCTGTCCTTTTGTCCTACCTCTATCACACTGTGCTATCCATCACGCAGTCAGCATGGTAAGAGCTGTAGGTTAGCTGTCAATGCAAGTCTGCCTAGTCCCGCAGGTTTAGAGGATTTCTTAGGCTCTCCGTGGACAGATTGGTCTCTTGCATTTCTTAAGAAAGAGGTTAGCTCTATGCTGCATGAATTCTGCGTGAGGAAGTCGCAACACTAGATGAAGCTCAGTTATAAAATGATGGTTGAAAACAGATTACATTGGTTGGCTCTTTTGTCTCTTGCACAGAATGGGAAGATCACAGGATAAAGATCTCAGTTTACATAAATGAACAATGGCACACAGTCTGGGAATAGAGTATTGTGATAAAATCATATGTAAATATGTCTGTCAGTGTTCTTTCCCCTCCCAGAACTGGTATTTCCATTTCTTCTTTTAGCATGGCTATAACTCACCTGACTATTCTTCTCCTCCTGCTCTGGTTCTGCACTAATGTTGAGTTTAACAAAAAAAAAAAAAAGGCCAAGGTTTGGTCACACAAAGCAGGAATTGGATCCGACTGGAAGTAGGCCATCAGAGCTTGTCAGTCTCAAGTAACCGCGTCTGATTGTGTCAGACGTAACCTATCACAGCCTCACTGTCTGGCTTAAAGGCAGAAGTCTGGTGTTTTCACACGGGGCCGGAGGATCATGGGCAGGTTCATTACTGAGATATAGTGGAAAATATCAGGTTGCCATGACATAAGCCGTGTTCGCACATGCAGCGCTGAATTTATCTAGACATCACGCAACAGAGGTGCAAGTCAACGCAAAAGCCTGACTCAGTCTTATTGGGTATTAGACAGTCTGTATGATGTCAGATCCAGGCAGCTTCACTGCCTAAACCACAAAGTATTTCAGAAGCAGACTGCTTCCTGCTGTGTGCTACATGTGAGAGAGGACATTTGTGGATGACCTTATTCTACTGAAAATGTCTGTACAGCGATCAGATCAAGCGCTGGGGATTTGTTGGATCTGCAGCTAGGCCAGGTGTGTGTTTGTGTGTGTGAGAGAGCGTGTCTTTGTGCAAGGATAACTTTGATACACCTAGGTGTTAACACAATCTCAGTACTGTACACTCCCATGTTTGGTCGGGTCTTTTTGTACATATCAAGGTCTGAAATGATTAAGCAGTGTTTGGCAGAGAGTGGTCGTCAGCGTGTTAGTTTCCTCCCATTTCAAAGTAAGTAATCAAATCTAAAGCCTTAACTAGCGCTTGGAATATTCACTTTTAGCTATCTTTATTCAATCAAGTATGATGTCTCTATAATGCCACCCCCGTTAACTGCTTATTTGACTGTTGTCCACATTAAAGATACACAGACACTGCAGCTTTTCTGGATGGCGGAGGTGGGCTCAACCATGCCCAAATGTTTAAACCATGTCTCCATCTCGCCAGCTCGTCGGAGATTGTGGATGTGCAGAGCCAGTGTTGATGCTTTTAAATATACTGTTAATGGGCTGCAGCAGCTGTAGCTCCACAACCCTGCAAGTACACAAATTAAAAACCTGTAACAGCCGACAGCTGGCATTCGACCTCACATACGAGTATCATTGCACTGTAGGAGCCGTCTGTTTATTAGCTGAAGGGAAAAAGGAACAAATGAATCTCGAACAAAAGGAATCTTATATTGAAGAAAAGTTGGCGATTGCTGGCTCATATCTCCAATGAAAATTGTATATAATGAATTGAGTTCCACATGATGAATTTTTAATGGTTTCTATCACATTTTAGTGGTCGTTGAAGGTCTGTGTTTTTACTGTAGTGGACAACACTGTGTACTTTGTCTCTGTCATGAAAACTCACTAAGAATGTGTGGTATAAACAGAAAGATTGTGTCTCAGAAACTATTTTTGTTCTTAAATGTTATGCATCTAGGGCAGTTTGTTTGATATAGTAGGTGCTGTGGATTGCCATGTTTGTAGAACACTTTTCACCCCTTTTTCCTTTTACTTTAAAAGTAACAGGAATATGTTGAGGATCTGAAGATATTAGCTCTATGCTTAGCAGTGATAGAGTTGCCAAGCAGAAAAATCATTTTTCCATCTTGGTTGCTTCATGGGGAAAAAATGCAAAACTCCAGATTCCTCCCCGTGTTCGTGTTGGGTGGTTGTTTTATTTTCCAGGACAATGTTCCATTGAGTAAAAGTCCTTGTTTTGCTCTTTTGCTGTAGAGAAGTCAGTGCCTTCCCCTGCCTGCGGCTGGGCTTTTATTGGAGAAGTGACTTTGATGTCTATGCAAGCTCTTTTCTACCAGCTTACCAGCCTGCATCAAATAATTCTTTGAAATCTCATGTAGCTTGTTTTGTGTACATAGTGTTATTTAGCACCTTTTGAAATTGAACCATCTGAAATGTGTGATTGCTTGTGTTGATTTGTAACAGGTACACTGTGCCTGTATGGTATCATAGAAACCATGTTTGTAGACTGATATTAAGTTGCATTTAGTTTCACGGAATCTATTTTTCTACTGTCGCCTCAAAACGGTGCATAACAGTGGTCAACTTGGGCATCCTCAAAATAAACTGGTTTGATATTATGGAATTAATGTGATCTCACATGGGTTGTTTGTTCACTTGAAATGTCAAGTACATTTTGCTTGTATATGATCATATATTCAGATTCAAAGGGCTTCACATACATACAGTAAAGAAAATTATCCATACATATCTGGAGCTTATCTCAGCTGTCATGGGCTGAGAGGCAGGGTACACCTTTGACAGGTTGTTCATCCACTGTAGGGCTAACAGTTTATAACCAACAGGTAACCTAAGAAGCTTTTTGGACTGTAGAGAAAGCCAGACGAATGACACAGAACCCACACACGGCAGGGAGAACACAAAAAGGCGCCAGCTGACCCAGAACCTTCTCACTGTGTGACAACAGTGCAAACCACTGGCATGGTCAAAACAGACAAGCAAACATATTTAAGTTAAAAAATAGAAGTCTGACATAATATGAAAAGGTGCATCTGCTCTATAACCTACCAAAGTTTAAAAAACAGCATGCTTACAGTGCTTCTGTGTCCATTATCTACTTAAATTGCTCTCAGCTTTTCTTTTCTTTTTTTTAAATAAAAACATTAAAAGTTTCTTGAAAGGTGGGGGGGGGTTTATCCCTGAAACTCTTTCCATAATTTGCAGGAAATAACCATCAGAAAGTAGATCTGGTTTTATAATATAAAATAAAAAGCTCCAATGCATGCTCTTGTTCAAGTTTTAGTTTACCTTACAGCAGATTTCTAGTACTTTTATTTTGAGCGTTAGTCAGTATTTTCATCACAGTGAGTCTTTCACATGACATTTACAGACCAGTTTGTCTTAGCAGTGCAAGGATTATGGCATCAAATTCAGCCAAACTTACATACTTTCACACAATAATCATGTTCATTCAACAAACTCTGTATGTTCACAAATGTAATAGTGTGCAATATTTATGTGAGGTAAACTTTAATCACAATCTTTAAAGTTGAGGCATCATCATAACCCAGTTATGACACGAACCTCAAACCTTCATATAATAAAGTAAAAACTTGAAACTAAAACTTTTTTTTTTTACCCCCAACTTCAAACATCACATTGATTGCAGCAAAACGGTTTATTCAAGAGGAGGGTGACACATTCAGTCCAGACAGCCCGTGAACATGGCGTACGGTGGCAGCAGAGTGGACACCTTGTTACTGATTTCCGTCGCTGGTTCTGCGTCTTTTTCTGGCCTGCAGCTCCTCAAAGAGTTGATGTACAGCTTCGACTGTGACTGTCTGATGTAGACACAGAAGTGTTAGGTCTGAGATTTGAGCAGAAGAAAGAAGATGTGACTCACATAGACATCCACTTCTCACCTTTCCTTCAGAGGCACACTGCTCTAAAAATTCACTGATTGAGGTCGTCAGCTCGTTGAAACCTGAGGGAAGAACACAAGATTAATTAGTCCGCCGCATCAATGCGCCAGTGCTTTGAATTTCACTTTACGCAGGACAACTGACCCCGTGGCTTCCCTCCCTATCCTCACCGTAAATGACCTCCAGCTGCTGTACACGGTCCATCGAGTTCATTAGCGCCATCAGTGGGTGCTGCCCGAAGGGCTCATGCAAGCCTCTCTTCTCATAGGCCAGAATAGTGTCAGACTGATCCAAGAGAAACTGCACCTCAGCAGCAACATAGGCCCTCTGAGGAAATGCAGCACACAGGGGACAGGCATTCAGAAACAGGGATAACTTGCAGCATTCTGGCTTTTGTGAGTCTACATTACAATCTTGGAGCTAGAAATTCTGTCTCACCTTGCAGCTCGTGCAGGTGCAAAGCTCAGCGCGCCAGCTGTAAGGCCAGAACACCGCTCCCCGTCTCAGCCTCTCTAGCCCGCGGGCCTGCAGCTCCTTCAGCTTGCACTCCACAATTTTCGTTGTAGCCATCGCAGGGCTGCCTGTCATTTCCTCGTGAGTTCGTTTGCCAGGGGAACTCCTGTTTACAGCTTCCTACGACACAAATGAGATGGGGTGAGTGACTGTATTATACAAGAGGCACAGGCACACCTGGGCTTGGTGAAACATCTCCACTCATGCAGGAATGCAGACGCATCCTGGGGAAGTCTCACTGCGAGTGACGCGGTAAGACGGTTGGGCGATGAAAATCGCCAGTTTACAGTAAGCTAGCCTGTGAAGCCCGGCCAAAGTCATCTACAGAGCAGAGGAAGCTGTGCCTCATGGGTCATTTCTCCTCTAATTACCCCAGAGGAGAGGAAAGCACGATAACAGGAGCTGGTGCCTGCTGTCTGGCTCATAGTCTGCTCATTACTCTCCAGCCCCACCTAGTGGCGCACTGGCATTCAGAAAAGTTGGACAGTGTTGCTCCAAATGAGGTCACAAAATAGACAAAGGTAAAATATACTCCAGAACATAAATAGGAGAGTAACAAAGCAAAGCAAGTGGTAAACACAGCAAGATATATTATGGATTCCTTTCAACTTAAATTATTTTTTGTTTTGTTTTTTATAATGTAATTTATGCATTATGAGAACACAACTAAAAGAATAAACATGTAAACATAGATCTGAATTCAAATGCCATTGTTTGATTATAAATAAGTCAAAAGTAAAGTAATGTTCTGCCCTCATTTTAACTTGCACAAAGCCATTTTTAGTTCTCCACTATCCCAGAATCCATGCAAACAGCAGAACCGTTTCTCACCTCTGGTTCTGTGCGCTCATCACTAGAGGACGGTTCCTCATCCTTTCTTTGACCAGCCTCACGGTCTTCCCCCTCAATGTCGACCTCTACTTCCTCTTCGGCATCACCCACTTGGATCACAGGCGGAACTAAATGGAAAAGATGAATTAATGATTATCTGAATTTTGCTGCTAAATGTCTGCCTAGTTAGTTACAGTCAAAAAAATTTGTTACCTGCGATGTGGGCAGCATACGTCCACAAGAAAGGAGCCTTGTTCATGCAGGCCTCACATACCATCTCTTGAAGCTCCTCGGGTTCAACCACAGGGCAGCCTAAGTGCTATTTAAGGCCAAAAATAAATAAATAAAAGAGCAGAGGACTCACAGAAATGATAACATGCAGATCAAAAATCCTCTCAAGCTTACCCTGCTGTGTAACCAATCCTCACAGATGACGCACTGAATCATCTCGTCTTCATCCTGTTAAACAGATTTATTTATATATAGCCACAGATGACAGAGAAACAAGCAGCAGGGTTTAGGGTGAACAACAACAACAAAAAAAAAGACGGACCTGGTCATCGGTGTCTGGGTACGGCCGGTGACACGTGCAGTAGAACCCACTGAAGTTGTGATTGTAGCGATTTCTAATATTTTCCTCTTCTTTAACCTAAAAAGAAAGAGGGGGAATGAACAATTGAAACAACTGGAACGTATCGCACACGTGGCAAACACATCTGGGAGACAAGAGATTCAAAGCGTCTCACAGGATTTAGCTGGCAATGGAAGCCCCCAAACTTTCTGTTTCCACAATCACAGCGAAAATTTCTGCAAGAAAAATAGAAATATTAGAAAACTGTGGGCCAAAAGCTGAATGCTCAGTCTACTCAGTCAACATAGAAGGATTTCTACCTTTTGGTATACAGTTCAAAGATGTCGTGTCCATCATGGCATTTATTGGCGCAGGCCAGACAAACCCCAGCAGGCTCTGCATCATTTGGAGTGCAAGTGTTGCAGGCAAACACCGCCTGTCTCTTCACATAACCCTGCAGAGCAACAACACACGTGGCATCAACACACAGCATCAATTCACAAAATATTACTGATTTGACATCCGTAACAAAGAGAAAATGTGCTTTAACATAACAATACTTCCACCGTGCTTCTCATAAACATCGGTGACGAGAACCACACAGAAACTCAGCGGTGCAGATTGCAACATTTAACACAAAGAAAAACAAAACGCTTACAATGCACAGACCACACTACAATGCAGCATTTGGAAAAGGCTACTAGGCGTACAATGGGCGACACACAGGCTGCAGGGCTGCTGTGCAGGAAGCTTCTCCTACCTTGGAGTAAGAGCAGTTGTCTGGGTCGCTCCCAGCCAGCACACACAAAGCCTTCTCGAGCTCTTCTTCGCTGGTAAGAATATCATCAATATCCGAGTCGCCCTTGTTCGCTGCCATCCTGGGAAGTGAGGGTAAAGATGACTCCAACGTAAACAATGAAACACCGAAGACTGAGCAGCAGCTGCGGTACCGCCACACTGTTGACAAACGACTGTTCCTGGCGGGAGTTTAGGCCGAGACCACGTGGAGGAAGTGACGCAAGATACCTATTCACGACCTGCTATTGTTTAAAAATAAATAAATAAATAAAATTTTAAAAAACGAATTAAAAAAAAATTAAACTCTACTGCACTTTCATTTTCAGTGGTTCCCTTAAAAATCTAGTAGTGTTTTATTTATTATTATATATATATTTTAAAGTACTTTTAAATAAAAATAAACACATTACAACGCAATAAGCAAAAATAATAGTAACATATATAGAACAAAAACACCATCCAAAGATATTTTACTCATCTTACAAGCGGTAATCTATCTTTAATAATAAAACAGAGCTGATTTAGGAAACATTAGTTCATCCTTTATCAAAAAAATTAAACGTTAGCTATTATAAGTGGCACCTAATAATAAAATAGATTCCGTTTCGGGTCTATTTCCGTTTTGGGGTTTACGAATTAATGGCTGTTGCACAAACAAGTACGACTGATTTTTATCTGTTTATTTTCTTTTTTACATATATATATATATTTGTTTGGATCTAGCATCACAAAGGCTTTAAAAGGGCATATCAGGAGAAGATGTTTAAGTGTTAATTCGCCCAATATGTAAATAGACGAATTGCCTTAAGTTTTGTCTGTAGACATAGGCAATGGTCATATTTCTATAACAGCTGGCGTATATTTCTCAAAATAGAAACAAGTTGTAAATTGGTGAGTGGTGTGAATTATCATAAAAGGAAAACAAAAAAACTCTCCACTCCAGTGGAAACAATGGAAATGAACAGTGCTGGTCCCAAAGAAGGAGAGGCGAGGGAGCAAGAAAATAATAGAGCTCTCTGTAAGTTTAAAGAATATAATATACCCTACCCTTTTTTATGGTTTAGTCTGTGGTCTGTCCTCCTTCCAGCCACTTGAGCAGCGTCCGTTGTGTATTTTTGAAATAGTTTAGTTTTTGAAAACCTCGTAGAATTAAGAATTGTATTCAATTAGATTCTGGACAGGTTGGATGCGTGGATTTAAATGGATTTAATGGATGGATTTAAAACAAAATAAAATCCAAACCCCTGCATGTGTGGCTATTCAAGCGATAGGCTGAACAGTATCTAATTTGGGATGGCAAACAAATCCAGAGCATCGATGAAATAACAGAAAAATTGGGACTGGGGGAAATTGTTTCCAGGCGAAATATAGAGTTGAATATAGAGTTGAATCCATAATGAATAACATTTTAAAATTGTGAATAACATAATGAACAACACCTGGTATATAGCAAGTGCAATTAAGCCAAAACATGAGTGTTAATGTGCTACCTTTTTACTAACTGAAAGCCTATAGCTGGAGTTTTAACCTTTGGATCACCACGTGCAGGACTTCACAGTACTCCAAAAAAGACTTGATGAAAGCATAAGCAGCAAAAAAAATCCCTTTAGGCACAAAGGCCAAATGTTTCTGTCCTCAGTGCTAGATATTGTACCCAGTAGTCATCACAATAAAACTTCAGTAAAATCATAAAAGTGTGTGATATTAAAAATAAATTTAAACAGCAGCAACTGTTTGTTGTGGTTAACACCTGCAGACACCGTTGTTTCCTTCCTGTCTCTCTCTTGCACTCCCTCTAATCTTCATATTACTTTTCTCATTTTATAACACTGGCTGTGGCATTCCACAAATTCTGATTAATAACCTTTTGTTGTTGGTTGTTTTTGTGCCACTTGGGTGGAAACCCCCAATCGCTGACTTTTAATTAGATGCCTTTTCAGTTTAAATGGTAAATGGCCTGTATTTATAGCGCTTTACTAGTCCCTAAGGACCCCAAAGCGCTTTACACAACCAGTCATCCACCCATTGGTGATGGTAGCCACAGCCACCTTGGGGCGCACTGACAGAGGCGAGGCTGGACACTGGCGCCTCTGACCACCACCAGTAGGCAACGGGTGAAGTGTCTTGCCCAAGGACACAACGACCGAGACTGTCCGAGCCGGGGCTCGAACCGGCAACCTTCCGATTACAAGGCGAACTCCCAACTCTTGAGCCACGATCGCCCCGCCAGCATGGGGTTTAAGCATGGGGAAAACATGTTGGACGTTTCGATAGTTTTCCAACGGATGGCGCTAGTGTGACATGCTTCTCTTGTCTGTTACGGGTCAAAAACTGGAAGAGATTATGAATGTGGAGGGACGAAATAAGTATTAACGCATCTCGTCATTTATTATTAGAAAGGCAAATCAACAGAACTTGTTCTAATTATTCAAATCATGAATTAACATTTGAGGGGTTTGAAATGGGAAAATATGACGATAATATATATATATATATAGTTAAGGGACGTCTTTTCGTTAATTATCTTGTTACATTTTATAGATAAACAATGACTCGATTATTCTATATCATAACAGGAAAGATAATCATCAGTGGAAGCAGGAAGGCGCGTGAAAGCAAGACGCGCTGTGATTCGACAGTCAGTCAGGCAGGGGTGGTGTTTTCCGAGGGGGTCGTGAAGGCGGCATCAGTCTCCTGGATCCTGGGTGTGTGCGGGCAGTCCAGTTCAGAGACTGAGAGAGAAAACACCAGCAACATCTCAACGTGAGCCCAGCGGTGCCTGTCATCGTGCTTGTTACTCCTTCTCCAGCGAACGGGCTGAGAATGGCAAACTACGCGAGCTAGTTTCTGAAGAGGACGCAAATTCAAGGGGAACTGTGCTAAAACTGCCAGGTTAGTTAGCTCTCTATAGCCTCCCGATGTCAGCTTTATCTAGTTGAGGGAGTTGCCTTATTTTTAGGTAACCAGGAGCTGTTTCCGCTAACAATTCACTCATTTCTTATGGGCACGTATTACGACTGTGTTCAGCCTGTAAAGCTAGGAAGCTAGCTTGCGTTTCCTAATTGCACGCCATCGGTTAGCTCTGGAGATTGTCACTACATAGCTAGCCAGCTAACGTTAGCAGTTGGGGTTAGCAAAAGAGGGTCAGTGTGTGGGATTCGCTGATGCTCAGCCAGATGCACTGTAATATTACGTTTGGAAACTATATCATGCTAACCACAAGACCGTGAATATCCAAGAGACAGACTGGTAGAAGACGTCACTTATTGCTTTGGAGCAACGTATCAGTAACCGAGCAGTGAACTTAATTATTCCCCAGATTGCTCCCTGGTTGGCTGTTGTGACACTAACGTGTGTGTGTGTGTGTGGGGGGGGTCTGTTCTCGTCTGTCCAGGTTGAGTCATTAGTTGCACCATTTACCTGCAAAAAAAAGGACCAGGGGCACAGTGGAAATGCAGACTTTCCTGAAAGGCCGGAGAGTCGGCTACTGGCTCAGCGAGAAGAAGATGAAGAAACTGAATTTCCAGGCCTTTGCTGATCTGTGCAGGTTCGTTAACTAACTCCAGTTTATTGTGTGCAGTTGAAATGATTGAAGAACAGCCGTCAAACTACATGCATTCACATAGTTGGCCCCTATGGTTAACAAGTTATGTGACAATTCATCGAAACTTCCCCTTAAGGCTCTGTGACAAGGAGGACTCTTCTCACAGATTTAAGCCCTTCGGCACTTTTCACACAAACGTGCTCACCAAATGTCAGTGAGTGACATCCCTACTCATGCATGCTAAGCATTTAAGGTTGCTGATGTGGCCTGAAGCCGTACTGCTAATCTCCTTTTCTGTTGTATTGTGAAGAAATGGGTTCCCCAAAGGATCAGGCACAAGCCTGTTTTGTGTATGTCCTGGCACAGTGCTTGTTGGTGCATGGTAAATGTGTAACAGGATAAGCTGACAAAACCAGTTTTATTATTAGGTCAGTTGGCTCAGAGCGTTAAACTTTAAAGCAGCTAAATGTGGTCTAAAAGAAAAAGTCTCTTCCTTATTAACGTATCTAAAAAGTAGCATTTGATGTTCAACTCTGACCACCATATCATTTTTTATCATATGTAGATGGAACAGTGCTAGCTCAGTCTGAGGCTTTTGTCTCTGTTTATCAACAGAAAATAAACCTGTTCTTACCAAATGCATCGTCCTAACATGAATTTAGTCAAGGCTGGTGTAAGAATTTGCACAGATTCCCCCAGCCTTGACAGACGCATCTATGTGAGTGCTGTGTGCACACTATTTTGTTGTGTCTCTTATCCAGCTGAGTCAAGTGTTACACAAGCTGAAGGGCCTATATTTTCTTAGCAGATGTGAGCTCGTCCTTGCTGTTTTACGATAGGTGCTGTACAGTATATCAGATTGTCAAAGGGCATTAGGGCGAGACAGCCGCTTTATAGTCTCATTGCAACAGCTGCCTAGCTGCTGGTGATGCAGCAGTCTGACGTTTTCAGTACAGATACTGAAGTACAGTATCGGTTTTGGGTACCATTCGGATACAAGTGCTAATGGACTTGAGATTTTTCCACTAATATGAGCCCTGACTTAGACGTTGTTTCCTAACTTTGTAAACAAAAAAATTTAGTAATAAATGAGCAAATACATTTAAAGTGAGGTCAAAAAAAAAGGGGGAAAAAGACAAAACTCTGTGCTTTTATTAGTTTCTGTCTTCTACTCTCACTTTCACTTTCCTGTAGGTGTCTTTTTCAGTGTGTGCAACTCCCCAGACACTTCAGACAAGAGATGGGTGTCGTTAATCAAGCAGACACAATTTGTTACCTTTGAATATTTGCAATAAAAAAAAATCCGAGCAACTGTTGAATCTCGCATAGCAATATGAAAGGGTGAGAGAGAGAAGCTCTAGCTGGTTCACTGTGCCGTTTTTTGTTTTAGTAGGTATCATACTAGTTTCCAGTATAAGTATTTGGCTCGATGTGACCTTACCTACTTGCACTGTATGAGGGCTAGTTATCACATAGTAACATGTCTTGAAAATCTGAGAGAGGCTGGACAAAACAATGTAATCTCCGGTCCTGTGATTTTGCACACATGTGCCTCAGTACATCAGATATGTTGATATGTTCCAGAAGGATTTTCACCTTTTCCAACAGTGTGTTGCCTCATAAAGCAACCTGATTGAGTCAGCACAGATTACCACACTGTAATCCACGAAACATTTTTAATCTCTACATAAAGCTCCGAGCATACCTCCCCTCCTCCCTGCATCCTGCTCACCACCTTCTTCCCTATGAGCTGGATATAGGTTTGTTCGATATGTTTGACACGAAGAGCTCTGGCTCAGCATTAAGAATTGGTCTTTGTGACGCATAGCCTTTGAAAACTGCAACAAATGGCACAGCAGATAACTGCAAATGAGCCACAAAGTGAATGTGGCTTGTATATGTTCACACATGACTACTTCTCCCTGTTAGTCAGGGAAACTTTTCTTCAAGTTCTCCTTTTCCTACTCCAGTCATGTAGCATAGAAAACAAATGTTATGAGGAAAGGAAGGATGGCACTAAGAACACCCTACCACCTTGCATGTATGTTTTCTAAAAAGCCGCGACTTTTGAAAAGAGGTACAGGATGTGGCAATTTTAAACTTTATCTGGACCTGGTGTTGTGCGTCTGAGGAAGTCTGTTCCAAATTAAAGAGACTTTATGTAGTATTAAATTCATTTAGTGACCCTTTGTGCTTAATTTCATGAAGTGCAATTTTTACTTGATGGTTTAAATGTATCCGTTTCCCTGCATCATTTATTATTATGAAAGATAAACCATGTGTCAGTGTTACTTTTAAACAGTGACTGGACAGAATTTCCCCTGTCATCATGTGGTAAGCAGCTGACATTGTGTGTGCATAATTGAAGAGTCTGTCCTGTCTCTTGCATCTGGACTTTGGGGTTCCTGCTGGTCAGAGCTAGTTGAGTTTATGTCCGCATGTCAGCTTGCACAGCAGTTGAGAGGCATCTTTTCAGTTGGCACACATGCCTGATGCTTTAAAAAGCAGCAACCCTGATTTTCATTAGATTATCTGAAAATATTATTTTCTCATTCTTCAGTTTCACCACAACTCTCATCTACATTATACTACAATATACTAATAATAACAAATGCAAGGAGTTTACTGAAATTGTTGGAAGACTTGTATATAAACCTGGAATGAGCAGAAAAAGATAAATAAACTAATAATTAATAACATGTATATTTAAAAGGTAAAAGGTCTCCAATTCAAGAGCAAGAGGAGAAGAGAGGAAGGGCCTCTAGTCTAAAAGTCTGCCAAATCAAATTTGTGAATCCATCTGCTGTGGTGATCCCATGTGAGTAAGGGAGTAGTCGAAAGAAGCTTTGTATTTTTTGAATAGCAAAAATCAGCTGCCTCTCCAGAATGTTCTTCATGCCGTTTAGCTCACAGAGTCGTTGGAGCAGAACATCAATTTCTGAATTTTCAAAATCGAGAGTAATTCATTTAATCTAGGTTTTAAACAGATAAGGGTTAAAATAAATAAATACCTCAAAGTATAGCTGGCTGATCCACCTAAGTAAAGCCCCACGGAGTAAAATATTAACAGACAAATCTTGAATATCCTCATGGCCTACGTTTTCCCTTGGATAATAATTGGTACTTTTTAAAAATAATTTTTTTTAAATGCTCAAAATACTTTTCTGTATGGTTAATTAGCTATGCATAAAATGTTATTTACTTTATGGTCACCATCTCATTTACACCCTTTGTCAACTTGGTAACTGTTAATGCCACACGATGTGCCTTAAATGCTAAACTTCCAGGTTTATAGATGTACAGTGTGCCTGTATCAAAGTGGTTGTGTATGTGTGTGTGAGAGAGAAAGGTTTCCCTTTCACTGTGTTGACCGTGTAACAATATAGCAGAGCAGAGGATCTCCATATCTCACGAAACTAAAGACCTCATTCACGTCGCATGAAACGCACCAGCTGCAGTATTAAATATCCACATTGTTGTGAAGCGGTGAATGGTTGCACTGCTGTTACCATGGGACTGCAACCTCAAAAACTGCTTGCTTGGAAAGGATGAATTGGATGTAGTGTTAGGCTGGTGGTGTTCTCTTTGTGAATTCCCCCAACTAGGAGTCGCTGCATTAAGCGTTGGAGTTTTTCCTGTTATGCTTTGCTGTGTAGAAACTCTTTGGCTAACTTTCTGTATTGACCTAGTAGGGTTTCGCCGAGCCAGCTGAACCAGGATTGCCCTCTCTTCTGCTTTCTGTTTGGGCTGAGGTTTTCCTCTCAGTGCAGGTGTTAGGACCGGCATACACCCAGCAGGTTTAAATGTGTGGTGCCAGTTTAGTAATGCTCCTCTCTCAAAAGAGATAAGCCATCTCACATTTAAATTTATGCATATATATTTAAATACTGCTGTGTCCTATTGTTTTTTGTTTTTTTATTTCTACCCAAAGTCTAGTATTTCTGTGCTGTTCCCAAAAGGTAGAAACTGCAGTTTCTCCAGGTCTGTGGGTGGGATTTAGTATTTCCATCATAATAATCTTACTTGCAGATAAATTTTGTGGCTAAATTAAGATAATGTTTCATTTATTTCCTATCTTCAGATGCAGAAGGCTTATGTGTCCCTGGTTCAGGCATCTTACTGTTCATGAAGTTAAACTATTGGAGAGATATGAGTTTCTGTTTAATTCCTCTTATGGAGGGGAACTCCTTTGATGTGAATTTACATAAAGATTTGTGTTAGATTAAAAGGTAGTGGTTCTCAAAAACCTATTCAAAATTCACACCACGTGTTCTACCAATTTTAATCTTTTTATTTGTATAATTACCAATAAAAAAAAAAAAGTGGATTTAGTTGAATTTTAGCTAAGTAAAGTTTGGTGTGATGACGTCAGCACACTCTTGTTTGTTTAGTTTCCCTTAGAACTTAGTATTCGGTCAGCACCCCACAGTTGGAGGAACCACTGTTATGAAAGCAAGACAAGTGCGGACAAATGATTGAGAAACATGTCTTACATGGTGTAACACAAATGGAAAAATAATTATTTAAAATCAGACCAATCTTACATCATTTAGCTGTGTATGTGTGCACGTGAGCGAGCGTACGCGTGTTTTGTTTTATTTATTTATTTTTAATTCTGCTTTTCACTTCCTATCAGTCTTCTGCTCTGAATGTTTGAGCCTACGTCTGTACGACTCAAAGACAACAAAGGCATCTTCACCTACACTACATGATATACTTTTATATAACACGCCTTTAGCGTTTAGGTCCTTAAATAAACAGCAATGTCTGTTTCTGAGCATTTTCATCTTATATCTTCTACAAAATAAAAAGTCTTATTTTGTCCTTTTTTTCAGGAAAAGAGGAATAGAAGTTGTTCAGGTAAGAAGAGCACACAGTTTGATTTTGTGTGTTTTTTACTTCTTTGGTCATGTGTTTGTTTGTTTGTTTGTGCTGTGATACTTTTGAATCTCTGCTATTCATATTTGATGCCTGAAAGTCAATCCACCTACAACACTTTACATTTGATATATTTCTTTGGCCAATTACTAAGTGCATAACCTCCTACAGACAGGATGTAGTTTTTTCACAGTCTTGCTTTTTTTGTATGTAGCGTCATTGGTCACAGTATATCACAACAGCCCATGTTCCTTGTTAAGCTGTGATGAAAGTCATCCCAACTTGATATTTCAACACCTGACCTCAATTCAACTTGTTTGTCACAAGAGTCTATTTGGGCGAGCAGCTTCTCATGTTGTGAGTGTGTGTGGAGGGTTGAAGTATTCAGATCCTCAGTTAAAAGTCATATCAGCAGAAATACTTTTATGATATAAAATTGCATAAATAGAAGAAGATACAGCTCTTTTCAGTGGGAGCTGTTGGTGTACCAAAATAAATACTAGTCTGCCTATAGTAATAATTTACCTCTGAGTGCTGAGCTATGTCCCAGTAAATACGGACCTCAGGGAAGGAAAAGCTGCTGTCATTAACGGCTCTTGCCCAGCATACTATAGAGTGTAAGTAAGCACAGGCCATTCAGCAGCATAGTAACAATTGTCACGAAGTACTGGGAGCTCTGTGCACAACAGTATCTGTCACTTAGAGTGCTCTCTGAAATTAAAGAGGAAATTATCCTGCCTTTCTCTCAGCCTTTTACTTTGTTTCTTTTTATCTTGTGGGATTGGGTTTTGGGTTTTTTTTTCTCCTTCACTTTGAGGTTATTTTTTTCCTCTCGCTGTGCTGACAATATCAGCACACCCAGAAAGAGTCTTGTCCTGGGAATAGTCCCAAAGTAAGCAGGGCTTTGTTTCCCACTATGCATTCAGCCCCTCCTGGGAGACCGCAGATCCTCACAGGCCCAAAGTTAGGATGTACCCAGGGCTTGGAACGGTGCTGCTATCTTCTCTGTTACTAGTTCATCTACAACTACCTGCTTTTCACTGTTGTGGGGTTTGTTTGTTTTTTGTTTTTTTTCTCCTGACTTCTATAAATCAGCATAAACTTGTTAGTTTTAGCTGGGCTGTCACTGCCAGTCGAGACAGTTCAGTTTACTAACAGAGCCAGAAGTGTTTTTGAATGCACACCAATGATTTGGGTGGCCGCGCTGTGTCCGTTCCTGTCAGTGCCTGCAGTGTCGTGGCCACATCAGAAACAAAGATAACAGTATCCGTTGTCCTACTTTGGCCTTGTTGTACAAAGATTTAGTTTCCTATTGCACTAGTGAATTTGGAGCCTGGGGACTCTTATTTTCTAATCTATGATATGTTTTCTGATGTTTAGACCACTGGGATAGTGTATATATGGGGAAAGTCAAAACATAGGTCCGCGTTAAACCTAGTCTTTCTGGAGAGGACACAGGGAGACGGAAAGCAGGTAAACAAATTAGTCTTGAAGTTTTAATTGGTTTAGAGACTTAGAAAATTACAGTAGTGGGAAGATTATTATTATTATTATTGTTTGGTCACTGTTTTAAGCTTTTAAGAAAGCATACAACTTTTGCTATTTTTGTGGATGTCAAGTCAATTTAACCTTCTCTTGCTGCTTGGTGCAGATTTTTATTTATTTTTTTTGTCAGCCAGTGTAATCGGCTAACCTTGTTCCATGTGGTCTGACAGACAGGCTGGCCCTTGTGCTATCAAGTCAACCCTGAAAATCCAAGGCTAAATGAATCCTTTTGGCATAAAAACCTGTTGATTCATTGTCGGTTTACAGCCTTAATGCACAATAAATTGCTTGTTTTCTATGTGCTGTATGTACGACTTTGATCAATCAGAAGTGTTTTAATGAAACCACCCAACAGCTTCTCAAGTAGAAACTTTTTTTTCTTCGTCTTTTGTTATATCAGACTTGTGTATGTATGGCTTTTGGATAGTTTGTTGGACAAAAGAAGCGAAAAATCTTTAAGTTCAGGTCCCCACCAATAGTAAATGGGTAAATCACAGCCCCACTGTGATTTGTTTTACAGACCAGTTGTTTTTTGTCTTGTTTTGTTGTTGTGTAGAAAAAAGCTCCAAAGTTGAAGTGACAGAGTTAACGAGGTGCACTTCCCGAGAGGTTGTATTCCCCAAGAGGTTGAAAGTGGTTATGACGTCACCTCGTGTGAACAGATCTTTGCTAAATCTGGCCGCCCAAGGGACTTAATTTTATATTTCTGTTTTCAGTGTGGGAAACCCTTCTGTATGTATATGCGTCAGGACTGACGAAAGTGAAAAAGATTCCATTGTCAGACTTTAATGATTTCTCCTCTAGGCTCTACCAAGGCTTACCTTTGCTGTACCCCTCATCCCTCTCATCTTTCCATTACCTCCCCTGTGCACGTTTTTGAAGCTCATCAATACTGACCCTTTAGCACTGAGTCTACAAGAGCCAGTTTCCCCATGATCCCTACATTAGGTTGTGTATATCATGGGTATGATGAGATTAACTCACCAGGGTTGTTCTCCTGAAAGCCAGTATTCTCTCTCAGGAAAAGGAATCTCAAATGATGAGCCAATTTTTGAGTTGGCTGCCCAGAGAAACTTATCAAGTCGCTGTTTTTATTATCCTTAGTGCTTCAAAAATTTAAAGGTAATTTCCGGCATGCTACTTTATCTCTTCCCCCAGTTTTTATGTGACATGTGTGCAGTGTAGTGGGAGTTCAGGGGTGGTTGACGAATGATTTAGTCAATGGTCTGAATACAATGGACTGTGCAGTACCTCCTTTATCTTATCAGCTCTTGTCAGTGGGCTTGGTACAATTATGCTGATGCTTTATTTCTTCATCTCACCTGAAAACATCTTGGCAGTTTGTTCATTTTCATCCTGCATGACTTGGTCCGCCTTTTAAGGAAGTTACTTAAAGTTTTTGTAAGCTACCTACAAAAGCAGTAAAATCAGACCTGTCTAATGCTGGGTAACCTTTACTTACCAAAGCATTTATGTTGATCGTGTGATGAAAGGCAGTTCCTCAAAAGCTTAGATTGCACAATCAATTCAGCAGGGATAAGTCTTCTCTCTGTAAACTGCTGAGGAGAGAGCCATTAGCCTAATTAGCTCCCAGTTTGACCTTCCATACAGTTTTTATGTGGAGAATTTGGAGACTCTCCTTTTGTGTTAATCTTTTGCTGATGTGAGATATGTCTGGCAGCCACAGTTTGTCTTAGACTTGTGCATGCATGTTTTTTTTTTGTTTTTTTTCTTTGTTGCACACTCACCCTAGCGTGCCATCATTGCAACATGGCATACAGAATAAATGATTTATCACATGTCTGTCTGTTCTCTGCACATACTCTTTGGGTTTGCCTGACAACAAAGCAAAAGTCAGGTGTGATGCAGCTGAACTAGAATGAGACTAAGCAGAGGCATCGCCAAATAATGACTGTGGTCCTTATAATTTGTGTGCAGTGTACTTACTGATGAGCAAAGCACTCCACAAGCTTTGTCTTTGCTGTTTGCTTAAGATCATGAATGTTAGTTTCCCATAGGGGAGAGACTGGCCCCACAGCAGAGCTACATCAAAGCTGAAAATATGTTAGCCCTGACCTACCCTCTCCCTCCAGGACCCAGCCTTTTTTCTCCGCTGTCCGTCACCACTACGGCCCACTGCTACCTCTCAGTCCCAGAGGGACTTTGAAAACCATCAGCTGACATTTCTGCTTTTAGCATTTAGAAGGACATCAGTGACTTTACTGCTGGGTTCTGGGATAAGCTCTAAAGCAGGGTCATTCTGTCAGTGCACAGGGAGGAGAGAGAGCTTCATCCTGTGTGATGTGTCTTTGCCAATGGGTGATGACCCCACAATCTAGAGTCCTGTTTTTGTGGCAGGGCCAGGCTGTGGATGGGCCCTCTGTGTGTCATATAAGCAGAAGATTAAAAGCAGTGCCTCAGTAGAGACAAATCCCCATCAGGCAGGCCCTGTCACACTGCTAGGTAGAGAAAAAAGAAAAAAAAGGTGGCTCTTGCCACTGGCGTAGCCCTGTCATCACTGCTGCTCACAGCAGCTAGTGTTAAAGACTCAGTAGTTGTTTGACCACAGGTGACAACACATTTTATGAGTATGACTTGCTAACACAGCATTGGTCAGGTCATGGCAGCATGTTTATGTGTTTTATACATCTGCCATATGCTTGCACCACAGTGTCTATGTGTCCTATGACCACACGATTCCTGATAAACCTGCTGGATAGGCGCAACAATAATTCAATAAAGCAGTGTTTGTTTTTGAAACCTTTTTTATTACAAATGCTGTAGAAGTTGTTACATAATATGATCGATTGCCTTCCTGTTTCCATTGCATTTCACTTCATGAAACTGGTTGAGTGACTTTTGAATCCACTAGACACTTGTATGTAAAAACTGTACCAGCAATATTTATCAGAAAGCTTTTGCTCTCAGAGGTTTCCAGAGATCTCTTGACTTGGGGTGGGTGATATGATGATTGTAAGATTATGTACTCCTGTGTTAATAATATGTTTAACATCTCGAGCTTAAAACAAAACTGAAAGTTTACCAAAATCAGAGGTTCTGCTCTCCTTAATTTAATATGGTAACAGTAAAGTTACATATGCGATCATGTTCTGTACAGTTTCAACTATGTTGGTACATATTAAGCCTTCAGTTCATGTAGTTACAAACAACACAGATGCAGATTCACTTTTCAAGAATCAGTTCATGTTAACATGTTGCTGAAGGGTGTGAACTGAAGGGCGTGTTTCTACAGGCAGGAATGTTCAGTTCATTACAATGAAATCCAACAGTATTAAGATGGCCAGAGGAAGAAATGCCATGTTGATATAGGAAAATGAGCTCTTAAAGAAATTCAGCTCAACTTGAAAAGCAGCATGTCGTGACATTTCTTTGCATGGTGGAATATTTTCTGCAGCCTGCATGGTGTCTAGTATTCATTGTTCATGCTACAAATATGAAAGTATTTCACACCACACTGAAATTCAAATATTTGCCATACTAACAAACTCCCACTCTATGCTAAGGAATATACAAACATGCATTCATGTGTAGTATGATGTTATATTGTAATACATTAGTCTAGTCTGACATCCCATTTGTTGCTAAATTGACCTATAAAATGTATACTATTGTGGGATTTTAATTAAATATTTGCCTAGGGCATTGAGTTTCAACATCTATATGGCCTATACAATGTTTATCCAAAGTTTCATCAAGCTTGGTCTCCTCGGTTACATACATGCATACTTATGCTATGATTGTTATAGTATGATTGCATTTTCCTCTGTGCAAAATGCTCTTTGTAAAGAACACTATCTAAACCAATATACCACTCCTGTACAACTGATTTACCAGAGTTCGACCAAAAGTACTCAAGTTAGTAACTAACCATCACATCTCTAACAATCATTAACCAGAAGATGTTGGCTCTGGAAGTGGCCTATCCTAAACCAACTGAAACTCTGTACAGTTATACAGTTCTTGTATTGATCCACACCTGTGTGACTAAGGTGTATTCACTCTCAGTTTGCATAATGTATGGATTGCACAAGGATATTGGGGATCTGCCCACCTCTAGCTTGTTTGGAAAGGTGTGGCTGCATTGTCTTTTGTCTGAGTTTGTCCGATTAGCCCATTAGCTGATTAGCTAATGAGCTAATCGTGCTTGTTAGCACTGTACCTTATACGATTTTTTCCCCCCAGTACCATATTTTGCACATTCAAGAACTGATAATGTGCAAAGTTAAATGTGTAAGGGGTTACCTCAGATCAGACCTTCCCAAAGTGTGGGGCCCGCCCCCTAGGGGTGGCGCAGGGCCATTGCAGGGGGGGGGGGGTTCGGTATGAAAAGGGAAAAAAAAATAATGCTTGGACACTGCTAGCACGGGGCGCCTCCACAGACGCAAAGCAGGAGATGAAGCATCGCTGAATATGTTTCCAAACCAACTTCCTTCCAAGCCAAAGACTAGAAAATATGATGAAGCATATCTTTTCTTTGGCTTCACCTGCACAAGTGCGGAGGTAGGTCTCCCCTGCAGAACTGGTTTTCCCTTCATTGGGAGCAGCGCTGGGCTCTTCAAATCACGGACAAACAGTATCCCACATTCTTGATTTTTAGTTCACAAACACTTGTTGTAATGACCAACTACTAACTACTCCTGACATGTTGGAGATGTTAGCTCTTTATACAGTAAAGTTACAGTGGGATACAAATAATATCAGGCTGATCCTGCCACGATTTAATCCCCCGGTTCAAATCACGGACAAACAGTATCCCACAGCTGTTTATGTTTTTGAACCCATTTTGCACAGAGAGGCATTTTTTGAAAAATGTATTGATATGTTGAATATTATTACACAGGAAAAAAACAGCTACATGTAAAATAATGACACCGTGACGCCTCTGCCTTTGTAAATGGAGGGACAGTAACTGCGTGTAAAACCCGAAGATAGTCAGATTAACAGTATTTTGTCTCTATCTGCCATTCTGCAATTCCTCTCATGTAAACAATAACGTGGCGCACAGCTGACGTGAAAAAAGACACATACCTTTGACGTTGCGTGACGAACTCTGTATTCCTCGTCCACACGTAAACGCAGAAAAGGAGTTTTAAAAAATCTGTTTTCGGTGATTTGAAACGCCGTTTACGTGTGGACGAAACGGCTGCGTTTTCAAAAATACCCGTGTAGGTGCAGACGTAGCGTAAAAGAGTTAGTAGTTTACTTTCTTACTACTGTAATTTATTACAGATTACTTGTATTTATTTAATTGTTTACTAAATGTTTGAGGTGTGAAATAAACCGCAATGGAGCAAAATATGGGCGTGTGTGGTTGGAGGATGTATTGGGGCGTGCGTGGGAGCGGGGGGGGGGGGAACATTTTTCTTGTAAAACAAAGAGGGGCCCAGCAAAAAAAGTTTGGGAACTACTGCCTCAGATATTTAAGACTGCCAGATTTTTATTACATGTGTTAGAAAACACATTGCTGGTGTCTAACCAGCGTTTTCTAATGATTAATGTGTATCAAAGCATGTCTTCACTGATCTAGACCCCTTTTCTGGAGTTATTTTTCCTGCCCTGTCTTCACGTCACACATCAAAAGGACCTCTTTAAAAACTAACTGAAAACTGCAATCATGACACCAAACTAACTGTCATAACTTTAAAAGTAGTTATCTCACATAGACCAAACTCTGTCATAACAGTCTAAACACAGCGACAGCCCCGTTGTGGTAATAATTTCATCATGTTCATGTTCACTCGACACTGGTTGCTAAATTCTAGCATCTCTCCTCTGTCGCTTGTGATGTTGCTACATGCATGTGCTAACCTGCATATGCTTTATCAAACTTGGTGCCTTGTTTTGTCTACTTGTTAGCTACTTGGTCTCAGCAGACAGCCCTTTTCAACACCGTTAAACTTCAAACAAATGCTAATTTGGCTTTTTCTCAGAGGCTGTCGAATATGCTCAATGAGACTCGAGGTCTAGCCAGAAGGAGGCTGGAGTTTTCAAAGATGATGCCAGAAATAAATCCGGGTGTAATTCAAAGCAAAAAAAACCAAACTCTTGCTAATCCACATTTAAAGCTGTAAATAAAGAGGTAGAACACTATGTAAAATCAGTCATTATGATGTTTTTATAACCAAAAAGTCAGAAAATAAAATGTGTTTCCTAGACCAGAACTTACAGATTTAAGAGAGATTTCTGTCTTCTATTAGGAGATTAGGAGTGTAAATAAGCCTTAAAGTGACAGATTAATGACTTTCCAAATGTAGCCACTGTTTTCTTAAAAATAATTCATCATCCTTGTAAGAGGGAAGCAGTTAAGCATAAAAGAATGTGTTTTTCAGGATGAAACAAAATCTACCCACTGTTTACTTTGTATACTCTTCTTTTTCCCCCCCTATTGTTCTATATGGTAGGAGTGATTTTGAATAACAGGCTAGTTCACTACAGCCATTATTCTGATTCATGAGTACATTAATTGCAACTATGTGTCTTTACCAGTACCACTTCATACCTGAAGCGATGCATCTACAAGTACATGAATATGTAGATTTTCTGTTTAGCGTGTATGCAAGAAGTAACTGATGTGAATAAATGGTGGGTTAAACAAAAGGAACCCAAAAGGTCAGGCAGAAATCCTATGACTTATTTACTAGCAGTAGGTCTTTGCAGATTTTGCAGGAAATGCGGGACGCCGTGACTTAAGAACTCAACAAATTGCAGGATTGACTTGATGTTGACCTGGCATACTGCAGGTGTGAAAGTGCTTATTTGTAACTGCTGTAGTGTTGGTTTTACACTTCCTTTCTCCGCAGCCAGAGACACAAAAATAACCCCCACACCCATAGCACTTAAAACCCTGACTAAAATCTAATGGGCCAAGAATCTATAATATTGCGTTAGTAAGTCACAGATTTTTCAAAGCAGTTGTGACTTTTTAATATTAACACCTGAGTTTTATAAAGATAAAATGTTTTTTTTTTGTGTGTGTGTGTGTGTGTGTGTGTGTGTGTGTGTGTGTGTGTGTGTGTGTGTGTGTGTGTATATGGTTGCTGATGGATATCCATTTCAAAAATGGCTAATACATCCCAGACTGCACAATAATCTTTGACCTGTTTTACACTTCTGTCTTCAGCTGGACCTCAGCCAGCCTCTAGAGGACCATGGACCCCTGGATGTCATCATCCACAAACTGACTGACCTTATCCTTGAGGCTGACCAGAATGATTCACAGGCTGTACTGTTGGTACAAAGAGTACAGGTATGCATCGGTCTGTCTTCCTGCTTATCCCTCCCTCCTCCCCATGTATTCACAAATAGAAAAACCAAAATTTAGGAGAGGACAAGGCCTAGAGAATGCTATTCACACTTTTGGCCTGTTCATTTGGACACACAACAATCTAAAGAAAATAGATACACACACACACACACACACACACACACACACACACACACACACACATTAAGAAAAATGAATACACTGTATGTGTGGGAAACCGTCTAAGTTCATCCTTAACCTTGGGAATGGTAATAGTGTAGGTGCCATAATGAATAATCTCTACTAATAGATGGATAACAAATACTCCAACTTCTTATTCATCCATCAATTTTATGTTTTATTAAATATCAAACAGGTCCAATCTAAGTTGTAAAATTGTTTAATACTTATTCTTTGTCTTGATTTCATAGATCCATATCTAGATGAAGCTATTATTGAAGCAATTGCATGGCTAATATTAATATTTATTGTTCTATTTTGGCTGTTAAATAACCAAAAAATAATTTGTTACTCAAAATATTTGACACAGAATTTCACAGGTTATGCAGCCTACATTCAATATTGAGATTAACTGGTCTTTAAAAAGCTTTTTTTTTTTTTTTTTTTTTTTTTTTAATGTCGCAAATGCAGAAAAGTCTTGCGACACTGATTGGCTTTGACTGATTGGCTTTGACTGATTGGCTTTGACTGCAGCCCTAGTACCGGCAATAAACATTTATGGGTGACCGAGTTTTACATTTACGATTGTAAATGACCCAGTTCAAGGAATCAGGTAATGTGTTCAAAGAATCAGCCAGGCAGATCACAGGAACATACATGCATTAGCAGCTATATTTGAGCACGTGGTCACTCATAAATCCTTAATGTTATCTCTGAAACTTTTTTTTGTTCTTCCTGAACTAAGAAAAATCTCATGTTCAACGCATCAAATTTGGAGCTGAAAACCTACTTTAGAAACATGCTGTTCTTCTCTGTGTATGCATTCATTAATCTGGCAGTGGTACAGATGGTGTGAAAATTAATTTTATTAAACTATCTTGCACTATGCCTCCGTCTCTCTCTTAGTGACTCAGGAGCTGTAATCGTGATCAGAGTCACGCAATTCTGTCACCATGTCCCTGACTGCTCAATTAAGAAGGGCAAACAGGATGTGAGAGTGGAGCAATCGCTGACATCCTGCAGAACCTGGTCGATATTAGCACAGGCCTGCATTTGATGCTTGACAGTGTACATATAGACTTGTTATTTAGTGAGTTACGTATGATAAAAAGCGCTCTAGATTCCTGTGGATGTGCAAACCAGTGCAATTTTTGACTTACATTTTCACATCTTGTCAATTTCCAGAAGCAAGGCATGGATTTGCTCCTTTGTCTTTAAAAGTTCAATCAAAGCAAAAACTTCTTAGCTGCCTAATACCATGTCCTGAGCAAAATGTGGCTGGTTTTCATCAAGCTGAAACCCTCAAGGGCTCAGAAAGAAAACTAAAACTGTAGCTCATACAGTGGCCACTTGAGACTGACTCCAAATGTAAGCCATTCTGCAGAGCTAAAAAGCATATCTGCAGGTTTATACAAAAATTCGACACTCACTTTATAATATTATTGCAATTTTCAAGTTTTTGCAGAATAATGAATGTTGCTTCAAGTTGTGCTCATTGACAGCATTAATATGTTGACAGCAACATATTAATAGGACAACATCATGTTGTCCTATTAAGATAATAGATTAGCCATTAGCTTGCTCCGAATTAGGAGTCACGCCAAGTATGTCCAGTGTTGGATGGTTTTAAAATTATTATTAGGTTTTCCCCCAAACATAACAAAAATATTGTGGCTCCCTGTGGATAATTGGTGACCCTTTCATAAGTTCTCTGAAGGCTTTTTATTTATTTAAATATATAATTCATCCTTTTGCTAAAGCTTAGAGATTTTGTCACTTTGATTTACCACTACTGTTAGCTGTAGCCGTCTGGCAGCCCTCTTAATCATCATTCATCTTAATGCATACCCTATGCTTAGTAGTGTTCATATCATTATTTACTAAATAAAATTGAACTGTGCACATTCGAATGAGTCGTTTAGATTGAGACGGGAATTTTTCTGTATTTTTTGCGTTGCCTTAATGTTTATTCAGTCAGCCAGTTGATCTTCAAGCTAAAGGTCTCCTCTCAGTTGGCTGTACGAATTACAAAGAAATGTCATCCTGTAAGCATCGATAACATCTTTGTAGGGTTTTTTTCAGTTCAGAGGAAGTGTGTGTGTTTTGTGTTTTATTACAGTATTTTCTTCCTTTTAGTCAGTACTCAAACTTTACCACTGTAGTTAGTGGTTGACTTTAATATCAGCGGGTAAATCAGCAGCCAAGTCTTGTGGCTGAGTCTTCTCCTCTTTTGTTCTGCGTGTTTACCTGAACACAACTGTCATCTGTGATTACATTTCCACTGGAAATATATGTGTTGGCGTAATTCTAATGTTACACAGCTGTGATCATAAATAACCCGGTTGTGTCGTGGAGAGAATAAACCGTCATCTCTAAAATAGCTCTTTATGAAAACAAAATGTCGTCCTGAGATGCACTCTGGTGATTCAGTGGCCCTAGGTGCGAGCCGTGTTCGCAGTAAACCTTGGACAAATATCATTTGCGTTCTCCAACTAAACTGCGAAGATAAAATGGCATTTGTAGCTAATTACCAGGCGCTTTTATCTGTTGTAGATTTTCTTTTTTTCGTTTACCTCGCTGACAAATGGGTGTAGATCGCTACAGTCGTAATTTAGGTCTTCCGGGCTTCTCTGTACTTGACATCTTATGTAAGCTGAACTGATGTGGTAAATCGCACCCATCTGGTTGTAGTTGTGGCTAATACAAATGCTAAAAATAATGTATCGCTTCAGGTTTGACAACTGTGGCATCACAGACATGGCTTACAATCAGCAGGACAGATTAGATGCTCTTCTGACCATATTCCCAAAGACAAACCCATTTATTCTTCTCTGGAAACGGATCTGCTCTGAAATGCGAACAGCCCTCTCTTACACCCACGCTGACATACGTCTGGCTCTTTTCCTCTCCAGCACCTGCTAAAAAGCGTTGATCTCTTTCTCAACTCCCCCTCTTGTCTCTGTTTAACTGCATTTCTTCTTCTGAGATGCAGAATTCAGCAAGTGACTGTCCCTATCACAGAGTATTCCTCTGAACTCCTGGAAGATTAGTTTGGATTTATTTATTTATTATTTATTTTTTCCGTGGCAGCATATTTTACTTACATAACAGGTCGACTGGCTTTGATTAGCGTTGCCTGTTAGATCCCGGCAAATCCTGCAGATGGGTCCTCCATGTCAAGGCAAAGGCGTCGGTTTACATTCTTTGTGCTATAGCGTGTGTGTGTGTGTGTGTGTGTGTGCTGAGACTCTGTTCAAAAATAGACATTTATTTCCACTGTACATGTGCTTGATGTTTAATATTGCACGATGTGTTTAATTTCATGTTAAATGTGTGTGACAGCGGAGTTGCGATGTGAGCAGGCGGGCTGTTTGTGTAATGTGTAGGCCAGCCAGCTCCACCTGACAGCGTTTGTGACTCAGTTTGAAATCGCTCGGAATGAACTCTTGGCAAAGGGATTCATGTAGCCGAAAATCAAGTGTGGAGATGATGGAGAGCGGCCGAGAACAGAGAGGTGGTGTGAGGACTGAGTCGGAGGAAAGCCGGGAAGGCGAGAGAAGAGAAGGGGACTGCAGTTATGTAAAATGGCCAGCCTCATGCTGATCTAACAGCAGGTCATGCAGAGATGCAGTGATGTAACCTATAAAGACCCGCTGGCATACATCTCATGCTCTCTCTAGCTTACACACAAAAACAGATTGAGGCATGTTGACCCTTCAACTCAGTGTTTGGATTTGTCTACGTGATTATGTTTGTTTAACATTTCGTGTGTGTGTGTCTGTGTGTGTGTGTGTCGTGGCAGATGGTTGCCCTTTTAGCACATTAGTTACGTTTAAAAAAATAAATAAATAAATAAAAGCCACAAACATTTCCATTAGTAAGTCATCAGTTATTTTTCCAAAAAGTCGGTTTATTTACACAGAATAAGAAGTTTTGGGAAATCATAGCCAGGATATCTGGATTCAGATATCCAATAATGGCAATTTTCTTTTTAAGTCATGGCCTTTGACCATAGTTATGTTACTGTAAGCAATACAAAACCTGTTTAGTCATGATGCAGAGAACTGCATCTGTGTGGACATACATGAAAAATAACATTTATAATAATGGTAAATGCTCTCTGAATGTAAAAATTAAGAGGTTTGTAAATCTGTGTTTCAAGGACTACATTGATGCCCATCCTGAAACTATCATCCTGGATCCACTTCCAGCTATCCGAACTCTGCTGGATCGCTGCAAATCCTACCAGCTCATCCACAGATTAGAAAGCTGTATGCGAGGTAAGGTCTTGTCGGTAACTTCGTGAGACTGACTGGTGTGAGGCTCAGTTGCATTGGAGAAATTTTGGAACAAATCAGCGTATTTCAGTGAAGGAGAGGATTTGCTCACTAATTAAAACCTGTACTCACACTTTAGACACTGTCACTAACACCTGGTAGTTGTTGGGGTTTTTGGGAGGTTTTTGTACCCGATATAATATATACAATAAAACATACTTGTCATAAAAATATATTCAAGTACAACAGTACATGACAAATTGAGGTACTTTTCTCGTATGTCTCCTATACAACATCTCATAAAGTGAAAGAAGTATCACTGGGGAGAGCTCATAAAAACGCACTAACATTAGTGATAAATTAGGAAATGGATGATGGGTAAAAAAATCTAATCAAATGAATAACAAAGCTTGGAACCATTCCTGTAACATGTGAGCCTTGTCCAGTGAAGACACGGTCTCCCTGCATCACTGACGACTGTGGGAGAAATAAACAAAAAGACACAACCACTAAGTGAGATTTATGAAAATCACCCAACATTAGTGTTTTAGGGTTAACTTTTCACAGAAGACAGATAGTTGGGCGATGTGTTCTGTTCTTTGAGTGAACTGAATGTCCTGCTTTGTATAAACCGTTCGCCATTAAAGATTCAGCTTTGTTCTCGGGCGACTGTGAGATAAGTGGATGGCTAGCACCATTAGTGTCTCTGTTCCTAGCTCGCTATGTGAAAACAGAAGCTGTCTAAAAATAGGCTTTGATTTTGATTTAAAAGCCACGGCCTTCTGTTTAATGTTATTGAGAGGGAAGTTGAGGTTACCTTTAGGACCTCTGACTGTGCTCTTCACATCCCAGGGAAGGGGGAGCAGAGAGGCGCTGTAGCTTCTCACTTGAACTGTGTTACTTTAAGTGTTCGCATTTATATTTACATAAACATGAGCTGAGCACTTTGCTGATATCATAGTTCCTCCTTTCTATTTCTCTCTGCTTTATCGTAGCATGATCAGAACTTGCCTTCAGGTCACTCGAGCAACACCTTCCCCTGTCACTGATCAAGTAAACTTACCAGCAGACGATGGCTTTTAGCTACAGAGGGACATTCCCTACTGACACACACTGCAAGCACACCTGTGACTCATCCACATTTCCTTTAAACCCATACATGGCAGGAGAAAATAAACCTTTATAATTATGATCTCACCAAGTTTGTGTGTGATGAGCTGCAGTCTGATGTCAGAGCAAAGACTCAGAGCTGTATCAGCATGTCGGTGCTTTCCTAAAATAGAAATACGAGAAGACGATGTCTTTTTTATCCAAACAGACACGATTGCTGTTACGCAACAGCGAGTTTAAGATGCATCACTCCGCCTCACTGTGTGTGATCGGTTTGAAGAGGAAGATGCTTCACTAGCTGCATTTTACAAAGCTCTTTTTTTTCCTTTCACCATTCTACTTCCATTAATGTAAGTGGTGCTGTCTGCTCACAGTTAGGCTTGCATGCCAAGGTATCCATGACAATTTAGTCATTTTAGAAGCAATGATACAGTAAACCTGTTGTAATACTAGACTGTAGACTATCAGCATACGCCCCAAGTTAAAGAAGAGGATAGTGTAAGAGATTTTAGGGTTTGGGGTTTTTCTTTTCTTTTCTTTTTTTCTTCTTAGTCTTCCTTTTTTTTTTTTTTTTTTTCTTCTTCTTCTTCTTGAGCCTTGCTTTCCTAGGCACAGCCTCTTCCTCCTCCTTATCAGCAGAGACCATGGAGTCCTGAAGCAGCTGCCAAGGCAACCAAGTACTTAAAGACCATAGAGAGCCATGTTTCAGTCTGTATGACTCAGAATAGTACTCAATAGGAGGAAACACTTGAGGTGCGCTTGTGGAAAAGCAAACCTTATTTTGTCACTCGAGTGGCCTCTCAGTATTAAATGGCCTCAGTCACAGTGCATTTAGCTGTTCTTCTCCAAACTGTTTAAATGAAAATAAAATTAAGTGCAAGATTTAGCTCATCCTAATGCTGTGTTTAATGTAAAGCAGCCAGAAAAGAGCCACACGAGCACTAATGGATCAGCGTCACTGGAAATTTGGCTCCGATCTGTTGTCAGAGTTGCTTTGTGTTTCCTATGTGAGCCAGACCAAGGTAACTGTTTATGTTACTTAGTGGAATCTGCTGGTTCCTGTGTATACACGAGTTTTTGATATCTTAGTCTGTTTTTTATAGACAGAAACCGTTGTCACACCAACTCTTAGTCTTAAACATCTTCCTCTCCAGCTCAAGATAACAGAAATTAAACTGAAACTATTTATACAACAATCCAGTTGTGCTCCCTGTGCTGCAGTATTATTCTGTCTCTGTGAGGACCAGCAGAGCCAGTTTATGCAAGTGATCAATATTTAATTATAGATATTTCTGTGAATGACAATGAGAAACAGTTGTGAGCTCAAAGAGTGCCACCTTGAGTTTCTGCCTGTCAGGTTCACCTGCCCTACTGTGCTTTGATCGTCATTACATAATACCTGGATTTGCATGTTGTGGGAAAACAATCACATTTTCCTTTTTTCTTTTTTTCTTTTTTTTCATAAATGACTCATAATTTTAATCGGAGCGTAAGCCTCTTAGAGCACGACATTGAGACAAGCAATGCTCTCGGGGCATAGCCGTGTTTCCAGTTCAATTTAGAATATTAAAAAATCCTGCTGCTTTGCTTTGGAGGGACAAGAAGAGAGCAGCAAAGAGAGGATGCTCGGGTTTCTAGGAAAAAAGCTCTAAATAGCAACAAGAGAGTCTAGCCTTTCACTTAAACAGCACCACAGTTTAGCAAGTATAATGAAACTTGGCTCTCTGTAGTTCCCTATACCTAAATCCCCAAACAAGAGAATAGTGTCGTCTGAGTTTAAGTGTTAAAACAGACCTTTTGATTATTTTCTTTCCTCTTGAGTGACCGGTTAAGGCCTATGCATTTGGAGTTTATTTGACTGTGTGTTTATGTTGTAATCTAGTGGACGAATGACTTAATATAAGGGATGTCCTGATCCTGAAGACTTCGTAACTGTATAATCCCACTTTAAAAAGTACCTCATTGTCCATTGTAGAGGCCCATAAAGACTGTCCTTGGCTCCGTTGGGTCTGCTGCAAGCATGTAATGTTTAGACAGAGCCAGAGATTGATCCTCCCCTCCACCTCCTTCCCCCCTAAAGTGTCAGCCAGAGCCAAGCATGCACACTGTTACAAACTTGGCTACTCACTCGTGTCCACCAGTCTCTGCTCTTTTTATTATAAAACCTGAACTTGGAGCTTGAATTTCTTTTCTCATTTGACAAGGCTCGGGGCTTTTGATGGTTTTTGTTTAGCCAAATGTAACACTATCAATCTTTGGGAACTCAGTGACGTAATGGGCATGTTTTTACCATCAGGCTTTTCTTTTTATTATGATGCTGTTCTTGACCTGATAAAATAACATCACTAAAAGGGAACACAGTTGTAGGCAGTGCACAGATGACTCATGGGTAACCCTCCAGGCTTGCTCCCAGCACTGGCGGGTATGAAGCCAGCCCTGGAATGGTCCCAGCTTCACAGGCAAAGGTCGTAGTGCACAGAACAAGAGAACAAGAGTATTGAAGCAACCAAAAATAAACCCTTTGTGGTTAAGTCTTTCTAAATAACCAGATTTATTTTCTTTGGACATAAAAATCAAACGCATTCCTGAAAATTAGTTTTCTAAATAGTGTGGAAACACATGTTTGCCAGCAGCAGAGCAGGGGAAGGTTTAATGTCTTTTTCTCTGACCCATCACGAGATGGAGGTACCTAAAGGATTTTCCTGGGTTATTAAGACATTATTTTCACAGCTGTAGCTAACATTTCACCAGAATCACCGCTGCATGTGATAAAACTGTCATAGGATCAGACTGGTAGAGCCTGGCTATGTAAATCACTTTATTTCAAGGTAGAGTTATTGCACTTGAAATGTCAGCACTATAAAGAAAAAACATTTAAAGAAAAACTGCTTGCAAAAATTCAGCAGTTTAAAGTTGCAGCAACATAATCTCAGTCTTAACTGAAATGTGTGTTTACAATATTAGTTTTGTACAGTAAGATTAAGGTTATTTCATCATTTTCTTTGGCTAAAGAAGCTACTGTATATAGTAACATAAATGCCTGTATGCATGAAATGAAAAATTATACAGTTATCGTGTTTATAGACTACACTGAATCTCTTACAATCTCTTATTTTAGCTACAATTGTATGATTTTAATTGTTGCCTGTTAATTTTCTGTGAAATAACAGTATAAGAGGATCCTTAACACCAAGCATCTTTATATGCTTCGTTATCACCTCGCACAGCAACAGTTGATATAACACCTCTGCACCAGCACCATTATGTTTTAGGTTTATCCCCATATCAGTTTCTTTTCATCTCAATCAACTGGGTCGGGGCTCTTGAATGTCAATGTCGGTGGTTTAAAGGTCAGCGTGACCTCTCAATAGCATTACTGCTATGCTCCTAATAATGAAATATCCCAAAAATGGATAACGGAATAAAATGATAAATTGTCGTTTATTTCCAAAAGGTCAAAGGTCAAATCTGGACAGACATACACTAGGAATTTGGAAAATATACAGACCTGATTCTCCTGAAATTATTCATGAGTAGCTCAGAGCTGGGGATGCTCTCCTTCAGTTTGCACATCTGGGAACTTCTGTAGCTTTAAGTTGAGTAGATGCTCGTAGTGAGTGTACCAGAATATTAGCCCAACGTCACATGAGCTCTGTACTGGGGGGAGCCAAACCAGCTGTGGACATTTTTGTTCGCACATGCACCTCTGTTGGTTTGTTTTTGTCTTTTTATTGAAAGAACTGTTGATGGTAGGTGAAAGCATAGAACATCAATATGATAATTCTGCTTCCAACAACTTCATTTAAGTTGTTTCTGTGGTTCCTTTTGGCCACTTGTACATGGTTTCTGTAAAACTCTGACTGCACCCAGAGTTCAGCACTCTGCACTGGACTTAATTTAAGCAAATGAGATTCTCCTGACCTCAGCACTAGCATCAGCTGAGAGCCCTGCCACTGCTGAGGCCCACGGCACACAAAGACTGGCATGTTTCTATTGTGTTTTGGTCATTAACATTTTGCCAGCTGTTGTTTTGGCCCAGCCAATGATTTCCTGTGGCGTTATCTCCAACCCGTCCGCCTTATCGCCCCCATATACCTACTGCGGAGGGGAAATTACAGAATACAAAACATTAATATAGATGCATCCCCAGTCCTGATATGGTGCCGCTTGTCAAAGCTGCAGGATGTTTTTAAAATTTTTTAGTCTTATCAGAACTGACCAACTTGCTGCTGCAGGATGTGATGGAAAAAAAATACTTGTAAACAGACAAAAAATATAGAGATGGGTGAAAAAGAAGCAGAATTTCTGTGGTTAATACTGGAGAATTTTAAAGACATTGTAACTGCAAGTGTGTTTGTTGTGAAATGTCAGGCCTGTGAGTCCATCAGGTGACGTGCCCGATGACTCTGCGTGTCCTCAGCTGGTTTATCCTTAGTTCCTCATTAAATTGGATGCTTTCCTATATTTCATCATTGTATTTGTGTGGGTTTTTGTGGTGACCTGAACTTAGATATTTTATGGACATAAAAGAAGTATTTTGGACATGAGAAGGGATGGTGGATTTATTGAACAAAGGATGTTGAAGATGGATGTCACAGAGAGGATTCATGGATGTAGTGAAGGACAGAAGTGACATGACAGAAGACTGTACTAGGAATAGGAAGTAATGAGTCACTGCTGTGATCCCTAAAGGGATCAACAACAAAAAGGTGGTGGTTAAGGTTAAGCAAGTAGTCGCTATGATTAATTTAACGTATGTGTTTGTAAGGAGCAGAAGGACAGTACCAGATGGCCTCTGCTGTGTTTCTTGTGTAAACACATCACAGGGATGAGTTATAAAAATAACTTTTTGACCTAGTACTACAGGTCATAGCATATGACTGTTAGCCATGTGAGTTGCTGAAACGTTATGTTGAAACTGTATGTTAAAGCTAAAACTGCAGAAGAAAATGAGTTTGATGTCTTAAATCTTCCAAATTTGAACTGTGGATTAAACAAAGCAATAACTTTTATAAGTTTCTGTAGTGAAAATAACCAAGAGTACACATCTCCTGAGCATTAATATAGTCTTTCACCTTTTTCTCTTATTAATTAATTAATTTTTTAAATATATAGATGAGAGGATTTGCTCTCCTCCATTCATGGTCCTCAACACTGAGTGCAGCCCAGACGTGCTGGAGCAAATCAAGAGGCAAGGACTCTCATTCCCCTTCGGTGAGTAGCTCCGCTGTTGTCATCTTAATTCCTTCTACTCACCACACATTTTTTTTTTTTTTTTTTTTTAAAAACCTGTTGCCATGTTTCTTTGTTCATCATCATCTCAAATATAACAAAAAAATTTAAGGGTTTGTGCTCTGCTGTAAACTCTGCGCTTTTCTTTGTCTTCATTTCTTCCACAGTTTGCAAAACACGGGTGGCTCATGGCACCAACTCCCATGAGGTAAGAGGCCCGCAGGATTCAGAGGTCACTCACACCCTCAAAAGTTTGCTTTAGCTAATACCTGTTCTGTTAGAGGATTGTCATTTAACTCTAGTCCAAACAGCAAAATCTGATAGTGTTATACCTCATGTAGGTATAACACTGTGGAGGCATTAAGTCTATTTGGCTAGCTTGCCAGGAGTGTCAATTTCAGCGGCACAAGCAGCACTGAATGAAGTTAGATTTTAACCTGCCTCTAACTGCTGATTGACCTCAATGTTTCCTGTCAAGTTCTTTGTCATTTATTGTGTGGCCTCCTGCCCACAGATGGCCATTATCTTCAGTGAAGAGGACCTGAAGGATGTGAAGCCTCCTTGTGTGATTCAGAGTTTCATCAACCATAACGCAGTGCTTTACAAAGTGTTCGTGGTGGGAGACTCCTACACTGTAGTGGAGAGACCTTCCCTTAAGAACTTCCCTGCTGGACCTGCAGGTAAGGTTAAGAACGGACACACAGTGAGAGGGAGAGTGACAGGTGGGGAAGTCCGAGCGCTGCTTACAGGCACACTGGTCAGTCTGTGCAATCTGCACAGCTTCTCCAAATTACCCAATAAAAGAGCTCATAAAATGGCTTTATGGTCCCTGTGATTGGACCTGTTCGCCCTTTTAAGGGGTGCAGCAGAGTGCAATTGAGTTATACCCTGTTGGTACATGTTGTCAAAACTAGACAAGAGCAGCAGTGTTTTTCTCCATAAACATGTCAAAAGCTTTACCCATGACGTGTCTTTGAATAAAGGGTTATCCCCAGACACAAACGACTCCAGTATTTGCATGTGATACAGCAGAGGCCCACATGCAAATCATTTTTGCCGACAGCGTAGTCATCCGCTTTGTGTAACCATGCAGACAGGATGGCTGGTTTCAGCCTGGAATGCTGGTACAACAGAAAAGCTCACCACAGCACAGCAATACACCTGCACAGCGCTTAGGTCATTGTCCCCCACAGCCTGAAGCTATGCATTATGTTTTGTACCTAGAAAGTGATGGAAAGGGTGCTTTGAAAGGTTGAAGTATGGGTTAGTGTTTGGAAAGTGAGAGATGGGCTGTCCTAGTCAGCCTTCCTTCTTAAAGTGAAGCTTTGCCCATCAAGCCAGGGAATGAATGAGCCAATCCGCCGAACATTTCATTACCGCGACCTTCGCCGTGCCGAAGGGCAGATTTATTTGGACAGTTTCCCTCCACTCCTTTCTCTCGAACACTGATTCATGTTAATCATTACAAGTTAGAAATCAGAGAAAACGTAGGTAAAAATGTTGTGATACATTCCTGTCACATTTATCAAAGAAAATTCCTCACCCGAGCCCAATGAGTAACCTATTGATGTAAACATATGGACAGTGTTGGGAAGGTTACTTTTAAAATGTATTCCATTACAGAATACAGAATACATGCCCCAAAATGTATTCTGTAACGTATTCCGTTACGTTACTCAATGACAGTAACGTATTCTGAATACTTTGGATTACTTAATATATTATCATGCTTTTTACAACAACGTGAATGTACTATTGCTGTGATTTATTACTATTACTGAAGGTCCGCGACTCCAAACTGTAGTAAAGGGACCTCTGACTAATACGGCGGGGTCCCTGTCGGCTCGTAGCCGAAAAATAGCTTTACTTTGTTGTGTGGGTCAACTTTTCTTGCGAGAGACAGAGAGAGGCGTTGAAAGGCTGCTCCAACGGAACTTATTGTTTTCGGAGGAAAACACGAACACAGCGTACAGTCGAGTCTTAATAGCTTACTTACAGCTGGGCTCGTCAGGCTCTCTTCTTGGCTGCAGTGGTTATTATTATATTTACATGCTTCCAGCTCCCGTTTTTCCTTGATGACAACTCGTACCTTTCCACTCGCCTTTTTCTCTCTCCCTCCTCGCGCTCACAGACACATAACGTGTATGGCAGTCCATTCTCCCTGCAGCACGGACTACACTGCCCATGATGCTACATTCTTTAGAGCTATGCTTGTAGCATTCTGCCTGTTAGCTTAGCACAACAACAACAACAACGAAAAGGCGCTCTCTCACCCAGGAAACACACAGTCGCAGAGAGAGAGAGAGCGTCGCCCTGTAACCATGGCAACCGTAACCCTGCCGCCTGGAACAACAGAACGTAGCTGTCAAACAAAACCCAAACAGTCCTGACCCGCGACAAAATGAAACAGGAAAGTACCGCAGTGTAATCCATTTATTTCAACAAAGTAACTGTATTCTGAATACCACCTTTTTAAACGGTAACTGTAACGGAATACAGTTACTCATATTTTGTATTCTAAATACGTAACGGCGGTACATGTATTCCGTTACTCCCCAACACTGCATATGGAACACTCAACACATTGTAGGTATGACTGAGAGACTTGTCTTGAGAGCTTAAAAAATGGCCAACTGCAGTTCTTTAGGGTTCACCTCTCATCCAAGAGGCTTCTTCAGTTCTAAAAACAAATCATGCACAGTCCTGGGCATTTTACTCCTAGTGGAGGTTGTCCCGTTTGAAAGTGGTCCATTCACAGTGCATGTAAACTGCCTCCTTTACTGCTCTTTCAAACCATCTTTGTTCAAAACAAAGTGAATACTGGGATCCTCGACAGTATTGTTGATCCTTTAGGTGCAGGTGTACAGCCGAGTCTTGTTCTGCTGAGGTGGCTGGGCTATGCATTTATCAAGTGGCTGTTTGGTTTATCCTTTGTGGAGGTCTGAGCACGCCAGGATATGATGTTGTCTTCAGCTCACAGACTCGACCTGGATGACTTAAACTTTTTAAGATGAAAAAGAATTACATCAGTGTGGTTTAGTTACATTCTTTTTTGGGGGTTTTGTTTGTTTTTTAAATACCAGGTATTCAAATTTAGAAAACATGAGTTTTACTTACTAAAGGCCATGGTTGAACTGTGGCGCCACCTAGTGCAGATGATGGAAAATCTAGACAGCTGCACCGTTACACCAGGACTGCAGTCAAATAGGAACTTTCCAATGAAAAACGACTGAGTGAAGTCACCCAGAAGCATTTGCATGGCAGCCTTAATAAGATGTGTTTAAAGTATCTAAATACTAAGAAAAGGTCCTTCGGTCTGGTGTATCCTCTATTGAGAAAATTCAAAACAACATACTGTCAGAGGGTTCATGGAAATAAGCAAACAGTATAACTGGCAGGCAAGGTTGTTCATTTTTAAAATAATTAATAATTTGCTTCCACTTCATGCCCTAACCTGCTGATATTTTTTAAATTTGAATAACAGACTGGTAAACCCACAGCTGATGTCTGACATAAGGCTGCAGGAATAAAGCCGCCTTGTTCTGAAGTTGTTTTCTTGCATAAACAGTCTGTTTAGTTCAGGATCATGAGCTACATATTAAACTGATTGTTTGCATTGGTTACAGTTCCTCAGGCTAAGTACTGCTGTTTTGCAGCCTTTATGATTATCAATAATTAATCCTACCTTTAGTCACAGATATTGAAAGCCTTAAAAAATGTAGAAGTCACTGTGGGGACAGGAAGAGAAGATGTATAATTGGACATGATGAGGAACTAATCTCAACGGGTCAGCATTTTTTGTCACATTTTTAGGCTTAAATAGGTTTCTCAATAATGAAGTTATATTTTTCACCAGTTCTTATGTTTTATTTGATCTACATGAAAGTGTATGGTAGGAACACATGGAGCGAACATTTTCCATTGATGTCGGAAAAGTGATTTGGGAACTAATTCTTTGGGAGTTTCTTATGTTTCGTGTAGTCAACACTCTTTAAAATTCCGCCTCACCCTTTCCCTTTGTTTCTGCTTCAGACAGGAGAGCCATTTTCTTCAACAGCCACAATGTTTCCAAACCAGAGTCGTCCTCAGACTTGACCTCGGTACGTCCAAAATGTCACTGAATGAAATGTCATCTCGTTTCTTTTCTAATGTCTTTGTTCTTTTCAGGGCCACAACCCTGACTTTTAAAGGCTGTGTAGCTAATGCACATTTTAATATTTGTTTCACCCAGAGAGAGAACGTGGAGGGAGTGTCTCAGCCACCCAGTGATGATGTCATCAGAGAATTGTCCAGGTCATTGCGAGAAGCACTGGGCGTGTCCCTGTTTGGCATCGATGTAATCATCAACAATCAAACAGGCCAGCACGCTGTCATTGACATCAATGCATTCCCAGGTAGGCACAGCCTCAATCTCACGGACACACACACACATAAATCATCTTCTTTAAAGTATCTGCTCATTAAGTGGAAAATAAACCTCCGATTTTACTGGGAGTTATAATGAATCCATCCTTAGAGCAGCCTTCACCTGTGTAATCCTAAACTGTTTAAGCTACAGGTTCTGCTAACTGCATTTCTGCTTTTTATTAACCACAAGAGAGCATGAAGCTTGTGCAGAAAACCTTAAACCTGCATTCTTTCTAATGGCCAGCAGGGGGCGACTTCTGTTTTTGCAAGGTGTACGGGAACACAGACCTAGGCTCTTTTGAGCTATGACCTCAGAAACCTCTTTAAGTATGAGTCTTATTTTAATGTAATATGAAGTTCAGGGTCCTTCTGGACACTAAAGGGAAAAAAATTCTTTTATGTTCCCTTTAGTGTCCAGGAGCAGCTTTATAAGAACAATTTAGGTAGAATATTGTTTATTTAGCACACAGCCAGAAGTCACTGCTTTTCTTCTTCTTAATATTGCCTTCTCTTTCCAGGTTACGAGGGTGTCCCCGAGTTTTTCAACGACCTCCTTAACCACATCAGCAGCGTGCTTCAGAGCCACAACCCTGACTTTCCTCCTGCCGGCGAACAGCCCAAAAGCCTCCCGGTGAGCACCACGGTACCCAACACTGCCCCGCCAGCCCCGGGCTGCTGCAGCATGCTGGGAAAAGAGCTGCAGAGACTGGGCTGCAACTCTATGTCACCCAACTTCCAGCAGCACTGTGTCTCCACGATAGCTACCAAGGCTTCCTCCCAGTGACTGACTTTCTTTTTTTTCTTTTATTTTCTTTCTCTCCCATCCCCTTACCTCCCTATTTGATCCCTGAACAAATAACGGATGACAGTGGTGATAATAATAATAATTAATAATCATAGTAAATATGATGTTAATGATAATATATCTAATCGAGACACAAACCTTTTTCCTATATAGTTATTGGAAATAATGGTGATTGGATGTAAGCTTTTCTTTTCCTCTGCCTTTTTTTCCCTCGTTTTGTCTAATGAGACTTTAACAGTACTGTAATGTGAGCTTTGGGAACTTTTGTCTAATAGCTGATTTTATTTTTCTCTCTCTTGCGTGAGGTCTCTGTGATGAAAGGGTCCAGAAGAGGTAACTAATTAGAATGGCCGAATCAGGACTGGAGAATGATGTGCCACTAGATGTGCAATGTATGATCCCTTGTATCTCTCTCACACTCACTTACACACAGGCACATTTACACTGTGGCCAACTGTGCCAGTGATGTGTGTTTGTATTCTGGTCAATACCACTGAGTGCTACATGCAAGGGCGTAGAGAGAGGTGGCGTTTGGGCATTTGAACACTACTCCACAGATCCCAGGTTGCTATGTGACTGTGGCCAATCGACTGCAGAGAGTGATGAGATTGTTTTATTGGTTTAAACAAACAGGGGAGCAGTGTTTTGTTTTTTTTCTTTCCCGAGTGCCATTAAATATAATTTGAGTGTAGGAGGAGAAAAGAAAAAGAGCATTATTTTTCAAATCTTAAGAGGATAAAATCTCCATGACCATGTGACCAAGTTTCTTTTCGTAATGATTGTTATGGTGTGTGGGTGGGGGTGTTTTTCTGTGTGTTAGATAAACAAACTACATCCTTTTTGAGTCGCAGTTTGAGTCGCTCCAGTGCAGTAAGATGAGGATCACATTCCCATGTTATCTGTCTGTGGATGTTTTCCGAGAAATTCCATGATTTTTCAGAATTCCAGTGGGGGTTGTAGTCTCCTTAAACAGACTCCCCAAGTGCTTGTATCTGTCACGCGAGCAAACTGAGGCAAACTTGACCGACGGACAGACTTGGGGCTGCTGTATAGCTTGTCACTTGGGATTAATAAGAAAATCAGGTGTGTGTGTGTGTGTGTGTGTGTGTGTGTGTGTGTGTGTGTGTGTGTGTGTGTGTGTGTTTGAATACCCAACTAAAGTGAGTATTCATCTGAACAGTCTGAGATAATTGAGTTATTTGTTCAGCTTTATTAACTAAACCAACAGTCCAATCCACTCATGTGCTTCAAACCTTATTCTCTGACCTGTCTGCTGTTCCAGCTGCTGTATTTGTGTCACATTTTAAGTGAAGGGAGTAGGTGGAGGTCCAGCTGTCGTTCCCAGTGTTCACTGTGAGATTTTTTTTTTTTTTTTTTTTTTTTAACGAGTTTGTTAAAATCTTATAATGTCCTTACATCTACTAAGAGCAACTTTATTTTGAGATTTTATGGGGGAAATGTTTTATATAAATGAAAGCAGTGATGTTTTTGAAAAAGTGGGGATTTACGTAGAGGGACGGTAAAATTCTGGGTCTTGCTGTTCAGGTGACGTGAAAGGGACAGATCAGCTGAGCGGTTGTTGCATCCCTCTAGCATCTAGTGGGAAATGAGTGCCAACCTGCAGCAAATACAGATTACTGCGTTCCTTCTCTTGTCCCAGAGAGCTCCCCTTGCTGTTTTCTTTCCTCCATCAGCATCCAAGGGAACCCACCGTCCTCTTGCTTGCCCTGTGAGCGGATATATTTGTCATTGCGGCCACCTCACCAGCATCTCTCTGGGACAAAAGAAGAGCGACGGCACAGTGGAAGTTGGCCTTCGCTACATGTGTAAACAACCCTTCTGAGTATCCTGGTTTTGATTTGCCTTCAGAATGTAGTGAAGCAACAATAAATTCAAAAGTACCACACCAGGTTAAAATGAGTCTAGGTGTTTCCTCACCTAGGAAGCTGTGGTCGAGTCCCTGTTTAAATTGGAAAAGGCTGAGTATCTGTGTACGCCACTATACTGTGTCCTA
The DNA here is from genome assembly GCF_057382185.1 of Mchenga conophoros. Classification (NCBI taxonomy): domain Eukaryota; kingdom Metazoa; phylum Chordata; class Actinopteri; order Cichliformes; family Cichlidae; genus Mchenga; species Mchenga conophoros. The sequence goes on along the minus strand of NC_140544.1, from coordinate 28,994,782 downwards.
TCTCGTGTTCTTTACTGTGCTTCTAAATGGGAAATATAAATGGTTAATCCCACTCTTGGTCATTTCTGCAACCCAGATGGTGTCATCATGCTCCCGGCTTCCACCTGAATGTGTACTTCTTGGGTGTCTTGTACAGTACGTGTATATGCGCCTATGCTTGCATCCGTACAGTATGTCGTTTTGTATCGGTTCTGTAATCGAGAAGAATCCTCAATTTTGTGACTTTTTTAATTAAATGGCCAATTCAACAGGGCAAAATAAACATGTGAAACTACTCTGGGTGTGTTTCACTGCTTTTTTTTTTTTTTTTTCTTAAAGTTTTACAACAATCATACTCAAGTGATTCACCTGCTTATAAGAGAGTCGGAGATTTGAGTCCGCAAGGATATCTTTTTGATATAGCCATGTGCGTATGAGTGTATGGGATGGATAAAAAGCACTTCCAGTACATAAAATGTGTGAGTATAGCTTGTAGTGCGAAGTGTTTTTAGCCGTCACTAAGAGTGAAAAATGGCTCCACAAGTACAACTCCACTATTTACATCATGTAGACGACAGTTTAGTTTTATTTTTAAATAACTTATATTTAATGGTTTGCCTTCCTTCTATATAAATGAGTTGTTGACAAAAGAATAGTAATATGATCCTTGAAAGTTTACCCAAAATACCTATTTTATCTCAAAACAAAACATCCACTCTAATGACTTTCTATTACAGCAGTTTAGCTCTTAGCTCCCAAATCTATAAAGATGCTTCATTGAGCTAATCGGTGATGGGTTTGTATTATATGAAATGTCTTAACCAAATAAAACCAAAGCAGTTTCTGTGTGGTATTTTGGTCTGGAAACATTTGAATGATGCAAGAATAACGAGTTAGTAAGAGGTCTTGGTGAATACCATTTATGGTTAACCGCTAGCAGGACTCCACGTACATCGACTGAAATAATTAGCACCACATTTCCAAAAGGAGCTCGTCTGGATGCAAATATTTGAGCACCAAAGAAATCGGTATTTACTTTTCTTCCTGTACCATGTGAATTATCAGGGCTCTAAAACTTCAGGTCCACTGATTTTAAGTGACAGACTTTACTTTGAGTAACTAACCTCATTTTTCTCCTTTAGATATAAAGAGAGGTAACTGCCAGCTAAGTTTCAGTTATATTACCATAACTATGCTTATGAATTCTCTATTACTGAAACCATAAACTGGCTATAAATACTTTAATTTCTTTTCTACACAGTTCTGTCATAATACGGAGTGCAAAGAGAAGACTGCAAAAGAAAGTGCAGCGATCCTCCACCCGGCCTCCAGATGTTTTATTGTTTCAGCGTGTATCGGTCGCACATTTCATAGTAGTAGGAAACAGTAAAAAAAACAAGACACACAAACACTAAGTTTTCCAACAGGGCTAATGTAGACACTATACAAAATAGCTGCTTATTAAAATAAAAATATATCTTTTCATAATCTCAGTCTTCTGTACATGTAAAAACAACACAAATAGAAGATATTTACAAGAAGAGAAATGACGGTTTCTAATGCTACTTCCAGCTTTTTGACAGGCCTCTATACACAAGGTGTTAATGGGACTGCAGGTGACGCGCTGCCGGGCTCGCCAACAGGCCGAGAATGGTCGAGAGACAGTGAAGCTTTTCCTTAACGTGCTCGGGCAACTTCTCGTTCTCCTTATACCTGCAGAGAACACACCACTTCTTACTTTTTGTGCCATACAAATACACTGCAGCTTCTTCTGTGTGGAAAGCTGGCCAAAGATCCAGCAAATAACAAGCTCTGTATTTTTATTCTCGGGCTACTTTGTCCTCCACTCTGCGTCTGTTACAGCACTCAGTTCATCAACTGTGTGAAACAAGCCCTTCAGCTCCATTTCCATTATCTTTAAGAAAACTTTCTTCTGATTGGCTGCCACATGCAAACAAAAGATGTGAACAGCAGGTGGATGGGGCTTCTGAAATGGCCATATTAAAAACTTCTACTCTCACAAAAGTTTTTAAAACAGCTCTTAAAGGGAACACAGAAGACATTTCTAATGTATTTCATACCTGGTGATCTTCCCTTCTGGACACGTGTAGGTGATGCAGGAAACTCCTGCCTGAACCACCAGCTGAGAACCATCGTTGAACTGCACCCAAACCTCTCCGCTCGTCAGCTACAGATACAAACAAACAAGGATTTGGTTTTTGTCAAAGTGTCAATTCACATTCCCAGTCTTAAAATATTAATTAGTCATCTATTACCTGGGACGCCCATCCAACATTTGGCACAAATATCGACTTGACCACCTTTCCTGTGCTCTGGATGAGGTCCTGACGCACTGGGGAGCTTTTCTTACTCAGGCTGGCTGTGGTGAAGTCAGACCCATCGTAGGAAATCATCTAGAAATAAATCAGTAAAAATCAAATGCAGATCTCATCACGGCCTGCACACCCACACATGACTCCAGGTGCTGTTTTTATGTTTTGATTTTTTCACTATTAGTTTTCTGGTTGTACTGTGGAAAGAATCCGTCTGCCTGAAACCAGTGAACACTGCATACACGACATGTTTTTGCCTGAGACGTCTCAGCGTCTGGCGTGGAAATCCACATTATTCTTCATTTTATCCTGTAATGTCAGAACTTACCGAAGGAGTGATTTGTGGAGGTTTAGGAGGTGATGCTGTATCTGGAGGAACCGGGTGCGAGGGCGCAGACGATGAGCCTGGAGCGTCTGAGCTGACGGGTCTCCTGGGAAGTAAAAGAAAACAAACATTTGTCACGCAAGACGAGAAATATAACAAAAAAAAAAAAAGAAAGAAAGGAAAGCTGTCACGAGGTGGCCAGAATTTTCCTGTCACCTGCCAATCGTTATGGGGAAGAAAGGGACGTCCTTGGTGCTGCGCTGCTCCTCTGCAGTGATGGCGGCCTCGAGAGATAAACACATGGCGTGGCCCTCGTCCGACAGCTCCACATACCTCCGGCACTCGGGGCTCAGGCCGCTCAGCCCCGCCTCGCCCTTCACAGTGTACGACTTCCCGCTCTTCTCCACCACTCGCACAAGTTCGGACGTCTTGTGGGTCTTTGCGCCTGCACGATGCAGTTATTACACGTTAATTTAGACTCATCAGCTCAGCCACCTCATTACTGACGTTCAGCAAACACCTCGGACTCACCATCATAAAAGCAAACTTCCAGGTCCGCGTTAGGAGAGTTCTCCATCAGCATGACCTTGGCATACTTGGTGTAAAGGGTCACTTTAGGAGTCTTGGATTTAACAAGCTGAACAAACTTGGAGGCATACTGGTACTTTTTCCAGTATTTCTCTGTGACAAAAAAAAGAAAGAAAAAAAAAGCTCAATTACAATTTTATTTCACTTTTTTTTTTTTTTTTTTAAATCTGATATTAATGGGTGGGATGCATCCGTCAGAATACCTGGAAGATCCTCGTAGCTACAAATGAGAATATCTTCTGGAGGAGCTGGCGGGCAGTCCAGCACAGGAAAACCTTTTCCACCATTAGGCTGGTATATCGTCACCTACAGCAGATGGTCATAATAAGCCACAACTTACAAGACTGAAGATTTTTTTCAAACATGGAAAGATTTATTAAGTAACTGCATGATAAATGCTGATTGCCCTACAGAAACTGTACCATTGAGCCATCACAGGAAATCCGGAGGACTTCTTTGACTCTTTCTTGACCACTCTGACATTTTAACAGCTCCATACAAACTTCACCCGTGTCCAAAATGCTCACCTGGATAGAAGACAAGAAAAAAGATGAGATATCTAAAAATATATCCACTGTTCACACATAGAAATTTAAAAAAAAAGGAAAAAAAAAAAAGATTAAAATCTTACAACAGCATTTTTGGTCTTCTGTCTGATCGGCTTCAGTCGGGAGGCGCACAGAGGCGGGATTACGTCTCTCAGCGTTTTCTTCGGCTTATCTGTACTGGGTTTGGTTGAAGAGAGCTTTAACTCTCTGTCAGGAGGAGGTTGGAACTCTAATCCAGGGATGTTCTCCCTGTATGAGTCGGAGTTGGAAAGAAGCTGGTGGTGCAGGTTGGGGTGAAGGTTCGCGCCTCGGCTCATGGGCTTATCTGACCAGGAGTTGTGAACACCTAAAGGTCCTCTACTGCTGTGGGCGCTGCTATCTGCGGACCTCTGTCCAGAGGCTGAGAAAGAAAGCAAAACTTTTGGAAAACTTTGTAGTCATGATTAAAACAACCAAAAGAGCACAAAAGTGTTATTTTACCTTCAGTGTTGAGCCAATTAGAAACTCCCTCTAAGTCCTGAAATTGCAAATTTGGTGGAAGTGCGGTCTCTGTGGAAAAATACCCAGAACTGAAATAGAGAGTGTCATCTGTTAGTCTCAATAACCTGAGAGAAAAAAAGATTATCAACAGACTGACTGCTTACTTTGCTGGCTGCTTGACAGGTGGAGATGGGAGTCTTCCGTGCTCTGAAAACGGGTGTGGAGTGGAGGACACGGGGAAGACTGGGCGTCCTATACCAGCCAGAGTCTCCTCTGAGTGGCATCGCCCCAGCTCAGCATGAGTTGAACCTGTTGAAGTGGACATGGGACGGTCTGAAGAGTGAGCCCTCCTCAGGTAGCGAGAATGAGGCTCTCCGCTTTCTACACCATGAGCCGCCCTGCTCCTGCCCTCTCTGTTGAACCTTTCCAGCGGATGCTGCTGCTGCTGCTGCCACTGGTCTCCATCCTCAAAACAGGCACTGTTGGGCTGGCGTGGAAGGCTTGGGATGGGTGCCATGCGATTAGGCAGAGCAGAGCCTATCATGTGCTTGGTTCGCTTCTGGAGGCGACTGCCGCTGCTGGCAGAGGTGGAGGAGGTGTAGGCTGTGGAGATGGTGGCAATGCCACTGTCAATGGACCCGTCATCCCCAAGCCCCAGCTCTTTGGTCCTGACCAGCAGGCTCTGGGTCATGAATGGGTGGTCCAGTACTGCAGAGAGGCTGGGTCGCTGGGCGGGGTCTTTCTGCAGCAGCTGATAAATTAGGTCCTGAGCCTCCAGAGAAACATGGGTAGGCATCTCATAGTCCCCGAGAACCACTTTGGACAAAGTGTGCTTGACCGTGTCTGTGTCAAATGGAGGGCGACCCATCAGGAAAGCATAGAACATGCATCCCAGTGACCAAACATCTGATTCCAGCCCGTGGGCGCTGCGAGTGGCCACCTCTGGGGAGATGTAGTTTGGTGTGCCACACATGGTGAAGTGCTTTTCATTTGGGAGTTTGAGCTGAGTGGCCAGGCCAAAGTCTGCTATCTTAATGTTCATGTTGCTGGTCAGCAGAAGATTGGACAAAGTCAGGTCTCTGTGCAAGATCCCATGAGTATGTAAATAAAGCATCCCTTTCACTGTTTGGTCCATGAAATGTCTCGCTGTGGGGCGAAAATAAAGTTGTTGTTGGGGTTTGTTTTTGGGGTTTTTTACAGTAGTAGCAACTCACAAAGCTGACAACACAACTCATATTTAGGCTTCTAAACAAAAACACATGTGCCTGACCTTCATCTTCAGAGAAAGGCATCTTTCGCTCTTTGAGGTACCGACTCATCTCTCCATTGTGGCACATCTCCAACACTAAATACACATAGTTGCTGTCCTCAAAGTAGTTGTAAAGCTTTTACAAAAACAAAAGACATAACAATATGATTCATTTACCATCGTCTCAAAATATGGAAACATTGAGAAAGAACAAAATATAGAATATATCTGACTGGATTTTAAAATGATTGTACTACTGTGGTCCTGAAAGCTGTGTCAGTGGGACCACCACTGCCTGCTTTCCTGGTTAATCTTTAAAGCTGAAGATTAGCCAGACTACTGATTAAGTGAAGTGGAAACAAATCGGTGGCGCGCCTACACAAAGTACTATCAAGGACGCCCTGTATAACCATGACAACAATACAGAAAGCTGATATATGCATCATCAAACACAACAGTCCCACAAAGACACAGGAATCCCTACAGCTACAGCACTGGTGTTAACTTTAACTGTAAATCTCACACTAAGCAAGCATTCACACGTTTCAAATTATTAAAGTGCATCATTAAACTGTGTGTGATGCATAAAAAAACAGAAAATGTATATTGTATAGATACACTACAGGAGAAGGCAAATTTAAATAAACAGCAGGGTTGGTGTTGTGTATCAAGCACTTCATGGCAAGAAATCATCTGTGGCTTGTCAGCGTTACCTCCAGTATGGAAGGATGCTTCAGTCGGCAGTGAATCTCCACCTCGTTCCTCACACGTTGGACCATGCCGGCTTTGTGCATTGCTTTTTTGTCAATCTGCAGATGGGAACAACAGAGATAATTATACGCCTGCCACTCATCGGCTCAGCGTGGCATGTTGTACAGTTTGGTTTGATCCTAATAATCAGTTTCCCACCCACAATGGCAACGAAACACTGAGAGCTCATCTGTGGGGCGGGTCAAGAGACCACAAGAACCCCACGGGAGGCAACATATGTCATAACCCAGTAGTTCCAAGTTTACAATTTTACAGCATCACTGATAAAGATGTAGATTATCTCACCGTTTTGATGGCAACCTCCAGACCAGTCTTCACCGATTTGGCCCGGTAAACACACGCAAAGGAGCCCTTCCCGAGCAGAGTGAGGACCTTGAAGTCCTGCGTGCACAAAAAGAGAAGTTGTACAAACAACGCATCTGCAGGAAAATGTGAGCATGATTTCATTTTTAAGTTTAAATCCCACGGGAAGCGAGAGCTTTAAAAGCAAACACCTCGATCCTCGACTCCTGATCATAACAAAAACCTCCTTTCTCATCTCTGCTAGCATGGGAGTCAGCAGTCAGGTTGTTAAAGCCATGGCGAAGAACTTGGTCAAACATCCTTCCCGTAACCTGCGACCTGCTGGATTGTTCTCTACAACCACCAACGACTCCACACGGGAGAAATCCACCCACAACAAACGTTAACTGTCAAACAAGCCACTAACACCTGACGCCGTCATATGGCCAACCAAAACCTTTAATTATCCCGGGTCTCTTCCCGCTAATGAGGACCCACTTGTAGCCGTTTCCAAGCAGCATGACGGGTCCCAAACTGACGCGACACAACAATGTCTGTCCTGGGGGAGCATGGTTACACACCCGCAGAGACGATGTTGACATTTTCTACTACATTAACTACTACTAGTACTACTAAATAATAATAACAACAATAATAATAAGTAGAAGAAGAATACATTTAGGCAATCGTAAAGAGCGATATCTTTACGACACGTGAAACAAGCTAAAAACGAAAAACTGAACTATCGCCTTAGTAATTGATGTTAAGTAGTATAATATTTAGCTATGACTAAATAAAAGTTTAACATATCCCCATTATATTAAGCAAACAGTGTTTTTTTTCCTTCTCAGTGCGATATTGTTTAGCTAACTTGTAACTCCAGCCTTTGACTTGACACGAGAACAAGCCATCAGTCCGAGTGGACGCTAGCTTGTGGGCGTTAGCCCAACAAAAGCACTCACCTCAATTTTATCTCCGATCGAAACACTCATCGTGGCGGCTTTTCGCCTCGCAGACGCGTGCAGGTTTGTAATAATGTTCCCCGATAGGCAGAGTGCATGGATAGCCGCTACAGGAGTCCTCACACGACAAATAAATGTTGTTCTCGCGTTCCCCTCCAAAACTTTGCCATATCTTCCATTTTGAAAATATCCGCCCGTTACTCCGTGGCTACGTCACACCCCGCGTCACTTGACAACATTAAGCTTTGTCACGCCTCCTCCAAGCGCCCCGTGTCTGCGATGGAGTTACATGAAGCTTCAATGATCTACATTTAATTTAATATCAGTGGTCGTCCAGACACAGGAACTGCATATATGGAATCAGCTACTACTTTTAAAATTATAAATTTAAATGATACGTGTATTATTAAAGAAAATGTTATCTAATCGTGAATTAATCCAGTAACTTTCTTTTAATTTTTTAAATCAGCTTTAATCACAGGACTCGACCTCTCATTTGTCTTGGTTTGCTGACAAAGAAAGTTTGTTTTAAAACAAAAATGGAGAACCATAATGTGCAGTAAAGGCAAAACATTCCTCACAGTAAGAGGATCCTGGGTTTAAAGTAACCTGAGGTACTTTCTCCCTGGACTCATGTTCACTCTGCGGGATCTGGTTTCTTAGGCCATCTATAAACATTACAGGTTAATGCATGTTTAAGAGTAAATGACTGCTACAAATGACTCAATATATATATATATATATATTGAAACTTTCCATATCACATCTGAAAACATAAGTACAGCACAGATGGCCACTTTCTTCTGAAAATCAATCATTTCACACGTACAAATTAGTCTTGCAGACAAATGCGTTTATTTTTTCCCCCACCTTCAATTAAATATGGAAAAATGCAAGAAAAAAAAAAAAGGAAATAGGCAACCAATCACTAAAGGAAACTTGGTATATGAGCATTTCCATTGTAACACTAGAATGTGTTCTCTATGTACATGTCTATGCTGGCTGCTTTTGTTTACTAAAATAATATTTACAGTTTGTAGACACGGACATATCTCTTCGAACTCGTTGAATACAAATATAATTTGTATTATTGTATACTAACTAAAAGGTTTGCACTAGCAGTGGCATGGACAGCACTGTCTATTTCTCTTATGGGTGATATTGGACACTTAAGAGACACGTGGAATGCAAAACACAAAGCGTACCTTCCTGTGAGATACGAAGGAATCGGTTTTACGACAGACTCATATTTTCATCTATTGTGGCATTCTTTAATTTTTTTAGTATGGCAAACCTTTGAGAGACTAAAGCACACCAGTGTCACACGTAAGGATGAAAACAAAAAACCTCAAATGGTAAAATCCAATGGGAGAGGACACAAAAAAACAGATCCACATAAGTGGTTGATGAGGACTGAGAAATGTTCCCAGGTGTTGATTTTTCTGCGCCTGTCTAGATGCCGTGTGACGGTAAACGCGTTGATGGTTGCGGAGTCTGCGCGTCGGACACAGATCTCAGTCCACCTCCATCTCTTTTGTGCCCGGCTTCGTCTGCTGGCTCCCCTTTGCTTCCCTCTTTCCTTCCGCTCCTCCCTGCTTAGCCGTCGGGCCGTTGTGAGCTCCGCTGGTTTGGTCGTTCACCTCGGGGGCCTCCTCCACTGTGGGCTTTGGCCTGTTGATCACTGGATTACATATGTCCTCCAGCTCCTGGAGAAGAAGCAAGCAAAGGAGAATCAGAAGATGTCATTCTCACTAAAGGAAGAAGATTATTAGATCTTAAAAAGCGGATCACACACCTGGATTTTAGCGATCATGTCTGCTACTTTGACAACTGGGTCTTGAGTTAAAGCAAGTTTACTCTGCGCATTCATCTTGCTGTTCATCCAGCCCATGCTTTCAGTCACACACTTCTCCACAGTGCTCATTTCCTCTGCACTCAAATGAAGGAATCGCTCGTCCTGGGAAAGAGTTTTTGACGAAGAAAACCTTTAGCAGGTCTAAAATGTATCTCTTTTAAAACAAAGTCATCCTATTATATTTTTCCCATAACAAAATACACTTTAAACTATATAAGCTAAAATACGAAAATAATTTAAACACTTAGAATACAAGATCAAGGATATAAACATAGTAAGACACCATCAACATATTCTCTCAGTAAAATATAAAAATAAATGGTTATTTTGTCACATACCTCAAGTATCAGTTACAGACTGTATTTCTTATAAGTGTCAAGTCATCTATGTTTACATGTCTTATCACGCTTCCTGTTCGCATAACACAGTATTTGTAACGCACTGCACAAAACATGCAGTTCCAAACACAAATCCTACTTCTGTCTTTTTCCTGTAAAGGAGTAATGGAAGAACATCACAGTCAGAAGAGGGCTTACCTTCTGTTTGTAGGAATCTACAAACTTCATGTAGAGTTGCAGTTTCTTTCCCAGTTCCTCAAATGCTCTCGGCCTGTCCTCATGCTCCCTGTGCCGGTCCTGAATGGGCTGGCCCAACCTCTGGAGAATAAAAAAAAATTGCGTTAACATTGAAAGCTACTACCACTTTAAAATATTCTTACATCTTTACTCTTTATTCAACGTAACTTTTAGAAAGTTCCAAATCACAGCATAAATTACAATCTATAAGATTATATAATGAATGAATGAAACATGAACATAAAGCAACAATTCTGGGTAAAGTGCCACTGAGATTTATAAAATCAAAGGTTTATTTAAGCAAGTAATCATTAAGGAAAATATGCGTGCTAAGTAGTAGCTGTGGCTCAGGAGATATAGCAGGTCATCTACTAATCATAAGGCTGGTGGTTGTATGAATGGGTGAATGAGACATGTTGTATGAGCGAGTGCTCAAGCAGAGTAGCAAAGCGCTATATTAGAACCGGTTTATTTACTTATGTAACAAAATGGAAAATTTACATCGAATCAAATTACTAAAAGTTAGCATTTGGGGCATAAATATTTTTTTGTATGCAGTAGTCTGCAAAATCTTTCTTGTAATAAATGTAAACATACCATAAGTGCATCTAGCTTCTCCTCATAGACTTGTTTGGGTTGGTCTTCCCCATCCTCATAGAGCCACTTCTCTGTGTCCTCCAGCATCAGCGTCAGCCGGTTGCTGTCCTGTTATTAACAAACATGAAATGTTTATACAGATCAGTTCTTCATACATCGTCTCAGATATAATAGTCGTTTACTGCAACATGGGGGCTGCTATAATAGATGCAAAAAGTACTACTTACCCCCTCAGTGATGTACTTTTCATAAATCCCACAAAGTTTGTCCCGCAGATCATACACATACTCCTCCACAGCATTCTTTGCGTCGTTCAGCTCTTTCACAAGTTTGTCCTGGATAATCATCTGACGCTATGATGAAAAAATTAAAATGAATGAATAAAAATAAAAAAAAGTTACGGATGATTCAACCAAGGCGATACGATATTACAGTATGACATTTCTGAATAAAACCTGTGCTTGTCCCGATTTCTGCCATAAATATATTACAACAGTAGATGTTCATACATAGATATAAAATTCCTTGTATCAGAGCATGACTCAGCTTTTTCCAAAGGCCACCTGCAACACTCACCTCATACTCCACAAAGTTAGAAAGGACGTCACTGTCAAGCTGTCGAATGTTGTTGATCACAATGGGAAGATCGATACTCTTCACCTTGACTTTGGGCTTGCTTCCTCCTGCTGCTGGGTCCTGCTTCTCACCAGCTGCTCCCTCCTAAATTTGGAAACCAGAGAACACAATGAGGCCTTTTTGGATTTCCAAACATGGGGCACCTTGCCAAAATAATCATCTATTTTTTTTTTTTAGACTAATTAATACTGCATGAGTCCATCTAATTGTAGCACAGATGCATCAATGAGCAGCGCTGACATGAATTCAGCAGCTCGCATACAGAATCTGTGACAATACATGAATTACTTAATACTTAATTTAATTGAAAGCATGTCTCAACAATATCAGTATCAGGGTTCTGCTTGTCTTATTATCAATACAGTCTGATATGAGCAAGAACAAAAAAGAAAAACATGCAGTTTTAAAGCATCCTTAAATCGCAGCCTGACTAACCTTACTGCTGGAACTGGCATCCTCATTCTGCGGCTCCCCTTGGGTTTGGCCTTCCTGATCCACCTGCATTTTGATCTGAGACACATACATAATTATTTTAACGAAGATTTAAGTCAGGTGTCACAGCATTAGATTTTTAAGTGGCGGAAATCCACTGATAAACAATAAGGAACATACATTTTATGAGAATAGTACCCATTCTATCCAATAGCTGTTGTGCTTTAACTCTGAACGGCTCAAAGAAACTGACCAGCTGACATCTGTGGCATCACAAGAGTGACTGTGGCAACAATAATCCTACCTGCTCCTCTGCTCTGCTCTCATTCTGCACCACTGGCTCTGTATCAGTTTGCATGTCCTCGCCCTCTCCTTTCTGCTTCTCAATCAGAGAAGCGCCGGACACGCTGAAGATGCCGTGGATGTTGACGCGCACTTTGACTTTCACTTTAGAGCTGTCACCATCTGGCTGGGGAACCACATTCTGTACTGAAAAAAAGCCTGGAAGCAGATGGAAAGAAAAGGAGCGGCTTCTTTAATAGGACCTCAACATGTTCTTGTGACAGGAAACTGGCAGTTGCATAGAAAAAAAAAAAAAAAGATATCCCACTTGAGAAAACACACCCACCCACCACATGGTGATACACATACAGTACAGATAATTATGATGTTCGGCTGAGTCACACGAGAACCTGCTTCCCTTACTCCTAATTGCCATCCAATTTGTTGGGCCAGCTACTTAGCGCACCTACATTAGCCGCCTCTTTCTGCATACTTGTGCAGCTGGTTAAAGGAACCTGATACATGCATACATGCAATGTCTATGTAAAACCAAGTAAGGACCGATCACTTTGATGCTAATAGAGCAGAATTAGCACCATTACCTATCCTGTGGTCGGAGTAGGGCAGTTCTTGAGGGTTGCTGTAAAAGGCTTCAAGGTCGAAGGGTTCCCTCTTGTGGAAGGTAATCACTTTGGAAAAAGGAGCAGCATGATTCTTACTGAACACCTCGCACTCTCTGTAGCACAAATTAGCCAAAAAAAAAAAAGCAAAGTCAGGCAATGGAAAGTAATCACAGTCAGCAGATACTGTGTCCTAGAGCTGACTCGTCTATTTGGAGGAGCAAAAAGCAGTAAGTATACATACAGTAGCCTCCATAATGTTTGAGACAAAGACACAGTTTTTGTATTTTGTACATCAGTCAATATGTGATTGAAGTGCAGACTTTTAGTCTTTAGTAATGAAAAAGGTCACTAGATTAATGCCCATATAATCAACTCTTATCTAGACCTCTTAGGTATTTATTATATTTTTGATTAAAGTACTGTGCAAAAGTCTTGAGCTACCCCTCATGTTTTTAAAAGTGGTCTTAAGCAATAGTTCTTCAGGCTTTCTGAAGGTCTTTCAAAGTTCTTCTTTGGACACTGGCTGCTTTTTCCCCTCATTTTCAGTTCAGTCACTGACAATTTTCAGAATGTTTTTATTTACTGAACCAGTTACACTGACCTATGAATCACTCTAGCATGAAAACACCACCTAACTCAGGTGACGAATCGATGCTGTATCTACACATAACAGACAACTTAGCAAAGGACCAGTTTTAAATGGTATTTTTAGGCACTTTGTTACCATCAGAATGGTGTGCAGGGTGTCCTTAAAAAAAATCTGAGAATAAAGTGACAAGTGGAGCGCAGGAGAAAAAGGTGACAGGCCTAAAAACCATCTACAGAAGAGGAAAAGTCATGTCCTTTCCAAGTCCCCTCATCTTTACTGAAATGAACTAAACTGCTGAACCTATTTCCATTTTTTTCACCTTCACCTTGCATTTATATTTTTTTACAAAATATAAAGAATTGAAAGTTAAAGATTGAATTGAAAGCGGTTCAAGATTTTTGCACAGTACTGTAGGTTAGGACTACCCTATAAACAGGGTAGAAATACATATATTTATGTATACATAAACCAGTTTTTGTCCTCCAGACACATAATCACAAAAAACACTGTCTCTTGTAGAGTGGTGCTATCTTTACCCCAATCCATCCTCTGTGGGTGATTTCCAGCGCATAGTAATCGGGAAAGGAACCACATCAGTGATAGAGAATTCCCGAACCTTAAATGCTGGTGACAAAATTGCGCACTACACAGACACATACGCACAAGCAAAACCACAAAGACGAACACATATTTACTCCATTTTATCACTACTATTTTTTTTCATATTACATTGGAAAGAAATACTGGGGTGTTAATATCTGAGGATCTTCCAACCTGCAGTGCACAGCCTCTTGCTACAGCTTCGTCTGCATTGAGTGTGGTGCTGATGTCTTTGCAGAAGAACTTGGCGATCCTCTCTTTGATAGCCGGGATCCTTGTGGCTCCTCCAACTATCTCCACTGCACAGATATCATCCCGACTCAACTCTGCCAGACAAAACATACACATTCCTGAGCAGATTCTTCCTTTGTTTAACATTAATATCAATTAATGAATTAATAACTCTAAGGGGCGTACTTGATTGTTCAAGGGCCGATTTCAATGGAATCTCAACTCTCATGAGATACTGAGCACACATCTCTTCAAAGTGTAACCTGGAGGATTTAAACATTGGAAAAAACAATTTAGATATCCACATTAAGTGTGCTTATTGAGATGAAAAAAAACAACAACAAATAGGTTTTTACCTGTTCATCCTGCTGGAAACATCAATGTCATTCATGAAGCACTCTATGTTTAGAGGCAGGTCGGAGGAGTTGGCACTCATGAGCTTCTTCAGTTTCTCGCACTCCTGGTATAGCCGCAGCACAGCCCTCGGGTTGTCCCTCACGTTGAGCTTGTACTTGCCCTTAAACTCCTCGCAGAAGTAATCTACCAATGCCTCATCAAAATTACGCCCTCCAAGGTATGGATCAAATGCTGTGGCAAGAACCTGACGCACCAGATTGATACGGAGTTTAGAATTTAAGAACAAAAGAGCAGATGCAGCTGGAGGACGAGAAGGAAGGCAAAAGGCTAACCTTGAGTTTGCCTTTGTGGAAGGCAGTGATAGACACCTGGAATGACGAATGCCCCATGTCCACAAATACCACGTTTCTCGGCCTCTCTTCTGGTGTAGGAAGGTCTTGCTTGTAGATCCCATAAGCCAAAGCCACTGTTCATAGACAAGACATTTATTTTCAACCCTTACGTTCCATGTTTGACTATGGCCACTTCATAAAGTTACTAATGTATCCAAGAACACCGACCTGCAGTGGTGTCATTAATTAGCCGCAAGCAATTCAGCCCTGCAATCTGAGTTGCATCGAACACCGACCGCCTTTCAGCATCTGTGAAAAAACTTGGGACCTGTAAAGCAGAGTACAAATCTTAATGTTCTCCTCAAAACCGCGTTCTGAATTACACCGACAAGTCTTGTGCACCGTTTTCATCACTCACAGAGATGACACAATCCACCACCGGCTTCTTCAGGGCGCTCTCTGACGTCTCCTTCAGCTTGGTGAGCAGCATCCCCGTGATCTGCTCAACTGTGAACACTTTATCCTCGTCCAAGTAACGCACCTAGGAACACTCAAGCATTTAGGGAGACCCGAAGCAAATTAAAAACCAAAAGGGTGAAGGTGATCGGTTGCTTGGAAGTTGATGGAAAAAGCAAAGATGGGGGGAAAAAAATGGGAAGTGGTGAAAAAGATGTAAAGTACTTTACCTTAATTCCAGTGGTTCCATTGGCCAGCTTATGCAAGCTGTAAGGCAGTTTAGGTCTTTCTGCTTGGATAAATGGGTCATCGAATGCTCTGCCGTGGAACTTTTTGAAGCCATGGACTGTATTTTTGAAGTTTGTTATAATCTGAAAGAAAGGAAATACTTAGCAAAGATTAAAAAAAGACAACTGTTTGAAGATGTAATGTGTCTGCCAAAAATAAAATTTCATGGATGATCTTACTTGACTTTTGGCTGCATTTCCAATCATGCGATTTTTGGAGGCCAAAGACACACAGGCCCTTAATGGGAAACAAACAGAAGTAATCCTGTTAACAGATGTGGCGTACGAAGAAGAACTGCAATTTCGATGGCTGCCAACTGAAATGTTGAGCATTGCCATGAGGGATAGTTCACGGGGGAGAGTGTCTGAACAAGAACTACAAACTAGGGCAGTGAGACATAGCAGATCACCTTGAAAATTAAGCTTTTTCTATCCAAAATAAAGAGAGAAAAAACAGGAAAATCGTTGTGTTTAATGACAAAGACCAACGCTTCTCCTCACACAAGGATTCATTTCACATTGGCTAGCAGTGACAAGTCACTCCCTAGCTTCACCTTGCCACAGAAAAATATCCTCATGCACTTAAAGGTGCAATGCTCCTCTCAGTCTCCTTTCCACGGATGCTGCAGCAAATTCAGTTTACAGAAACGGAGACCCACTTGGAGATGATTTGTTTCAGTCCGCCAAGTTGATTCCTTACATTCACCCTGGGATTTAATCCTCTGTCACTTCTGATCAAGCACTTGCATGCGTTAAAGATGCAGTTTGTAGACGGGCCTTAACTGACGCATTATCGTTATACCATGTCAAAACCTATTCGTTATCCTTTGATGTCTGTACAGTATGCAAACACTTTAAAACGCATATTAAACAAAATAACATGTACAATACAAGTAGGTTAACTGAGTCAGCTTGTCGTGCACTGCGCAGCTCGGTGGTGATAGCCAGGAGACATCTCAACTACCTACAAAAATAAACTGTTATTTAAAAAAGACCTATAATAACCTGCTGTGACGGGAAATGAACTAAGGCCGCATCACTACCGCCGCCACCATCCCTGCTGCCTTCCTGTGCATCACACCGCTCAGTCAGTGCGCCTCCAGTTGCAAACATTGCGTAACAAACTCACAGGCAGACCACACTTACACGGCGATGATGTCTGTCAATATTTCGGCTATACTTACGGCGTGCATCTGTCACTGTATTCATTGGCAATGGTTTCAATGCCACCGCTCCTGGCCACAGCGATGTAACAATTTTGGAAACCCACATCAATGCCTACCACTGACATATTGAGCGCTCTTAAATTCACCCAAGTTATCCTCCGCAAATGACCGCACTCACACCTAGGAGGAAGGGGGAAAAATAACACACAATGGCGGTCTGTTCCTAATTTTAAATTTATTTAAGCGTGTCGTCCGCTCTGAAAATATACGACACGGCTAGCCGAGCGTGCACTAACTGAATTACTAGCTGTTATGTAAGTAAAGCTGTTTATAGCAAACTCATTCAGTGTAATCCCAGAGAGCAATGATGTCCAGAGCGGATTCTCCCACTCCCAGGCAGCCCTAACATCACCCAGCGGCTCCGACTGACTGTATCTCCTCGGACCCGCCCACGTACGCCTGTGATTGGCTGCGTCACACCCAATGTCCTTACGTGATTGGTGCGGCAACCAATCGATAACAGAAAAATCTAGAACCACCTGGAAAAGGGGACCATTGAGTACGTCATCGGTAATCGGCACGGGCCTGACGTAAATTTTACCCTAAATTTAACCTGCAGGTACAGTTTCTACCTTCACATCTCACGTGCCTCAAAATCAATACGCATACAACTATAATATCTATGACTTTAACATTACTGATAGCTAGATCATATCTGATGAGATAGTGGTACGTAAGCGCTACCTGAAAGCATTGTTTGCGAGAGGTAAAGTTCAGAGTGCCCTAAGACGATATATTGCTTATACATACAAGTTTATTAAGTCGGTACAGTAATATTTACTGTTATTGCAAACATTTGTTTATAGCGACATATGACGCTGCTGTTTACGTGTCTTATCTCCATGGAAATGACAACAGAGGGTTGCACTGCGCGTAATCACATTGAATTATATTCATTTCATTCATTGGTTTTATTTCAATGCGTTTTATCTGTTTATGTTTACTTCTTTGTTTAAACAAAATATGATATACATAACTTTTCTGGCTAAGTTGTTTAGGTACCTACCATAAGATAAAATGTTCCAGATAAAAGGCCTAAATGTATATATTAATTATATTATTGGATTAAGGAATCGTGTTTAAGTTAGGTAAGCGTGTCACACAAAAGGCAATTTCCAGTAAAGATAGAATCACACATAACAGCCTTATGCCAACCGGTGCATAGTAATAAAGACATGATTTTATATCAGTAGAAAGAAAACAAAAATTTGTTTTAGGGGGTGTTTTATATTATTATACTTTACCCAATATATTATATTATTTGAATATTTTTAAACTTTGACTACAGCCTATTCAGATTTCCGCAAGTTGTTAGCAAAGCAACACAATAACGGAAAATTGCTGTCATATTGTTCTATCTATCTATCTATCTATCTATCTATCTATCTATCTATCTATCTATCTATCTATCTATCTATCTATCTATCTATCTATCTCCAAAATAAATGTTTAATTGTGAGTTTTGGGGGGGTTTCATAGTGTTTAAAGTCATGGTATTAAATGGCACAACAAAACAAAAATGCACACATTCTTTAAATTCTAAGGTTTTACATAATTAAATAACATAATTAAAATATTTATAATAATAATAATAAAATCAGGTCCTTAGCCAGTTTTACAAGTACATAAATGCAACCTGAGATGAACAGCAGCACATGACATCGAAGACCTTGTTATTATTTATTTAACACTATATTCATAAAAGATAAAATATAATAATATAGCAGACTCTTAAAATGATAAAGACTAAACTAAAATGAGAATAGAGAGATTTTTTAAAAAGAAACTGTAATACCTTTCTTTTTGATTCGATCCAAATGCCTTCAGTTTTTTTTTAGGGCAAACCCATAACACGTCACTGCTGAGTGTCTCGTTCGATTTCAGCTTTATTTGAACACTTGTTCTTATTTCCCTGTTTTCTTGTTGAGGACGTGAATGTTTACTCATATTCGGACTCAGCCCGCGGCGCCCCTTGTCAGAACAGGAAGTGATAGTTTAACAGGCTGTGCTAGCCAGCTAGTTCAAGTCAAATAGGTTAGCTTGCCTTTTAACACATTGTTTACGATGGGACTGTTCGGGAAATCACAGGAGAAGCCAGCAGCTGATTTGGTAAGTACTGACTGATGGTGACCAGAACCTGTCTTTAAGAGCTGTGTGGACAAAAAGCAAAGAAAGACAGTGGCTCTAGCTATCCTTGCTAACGTTAGCTGTCACACAGCTAGGGCTTGTCCGTCCTGTATGTTTATACTTCAGGCTGATAATTAAGTAGTCAACAGCACTCTAGTTGAAAAAACAACAACAACAAGTTTGACATTAGCTTACATAGTTTTTTTTTTTACACTATTCAAGATCACACGCTTGTATACGGTGTCCATTAGCCGATTTATGCTTTCTATAGTAGTGTGCCTGTTAGCATACATGCTAATATAAGTCTTCACTGTAAACAAACCATTGCTGTCCTCACTTTAGCCAACCTTATGAGCCATTACATATTAGCAGCTGTACATGGCGTCGTTGTATTGCGACACCCGTGTTAAAACGAATATTACATGTACATCCACCTGTAGCTGGCCGAGAAACAGAGACTGTGTCATGTTTTAATAAGATAATGTGCTCTTTCAGGTTAAGGAGTGGAATCATAAAATCAGGAAGGAAATGAGAGTGGTGGACAGACAAATTCGAGGTAAGACTACAGCCAGAGTTTGACACTTCCAGGACCGTTTACATTCAGTTTATATCACTTTCACCTAAATATCCAGATTGAGAGAGCCAGAGAAAAATGTTTTTAAAATGTAATTGTTATTTATAATATGTATGTAACTTTGTAATTTCAACGTGTTGTCGCCTCTTGGCCAGGACTCCCTTGCAAAAGAGGTTTTTAATCTCAATGGGACTTTTCCTGGTTAAATAAAGGTTAATAATAATAATAATAATATCTGATAACCAAACTGAGGAGTTATAAATCTAGTGTAAGTACAATGTATTTGAATTGTCTGATAATTGCTGTCATTTAATTATTCATCTGGAAGGTGTAAAATAATCATTTGACTCAGTAAGTCAAATACAGATACCAAATAGATACTCAGATACCAAATTAGCTTTTTGTATATGTAATAAATATAATCAAAGACCTGATAAATTGTGTGTTGTCTGTGTAATGAAATTGACATATTTTGGTTTCAGATATTCAAAGAGAAGAAGAAAAAGTTAAACGATCCATCAAAGACGCTGCCAAAAAGGGACAGAAAGATGTGTGCGTGGTGCTTGCGAAGGAGGTGATTCAGTCCAAACGAGCTGTCACAAAACTTCACGCTTCCAAAGCACAGATGAACTCTGTAGTTCTCAGCATGAAGAATCAGCTTGGTGAGTGTGACAGCGCACAAGATGGGGAGGAGGGCGTACTTAGTTTGTCACTTAGAGCAGGTTTTCTAATGACATTGTGATCATCAATGCTCTTCTCTGTCACTGAGGAAATCTGTTTTGCGTGTTTTCAGCTGTGGCGCGTGTTGCTGGAGCAATGCAGAAGAGCACAGACGTCATGAAAGCCATGCACAATCTAGTCAAAATCCCAGAGATCCAGGCCACCATGAGGGAGCTGTCGAAGGAGATGACGAAGGTCACTGTTTACCATGATATTATTGTTACGTGATTGTTACACTGTGTCACTGATGTTGTCTAATATTTTAATTCTGTTTATTTTGCTTTGTTGAATTTGAGATATTATTTTAGTTACAGTTGTGTTAAATTTTTGATCAATTTAATTGTTGTGCCAAAGAAATTTCACAACTTTTCATAGTAAAGCTAAAACTTGGCATATTTACCTTTCAGGCTGGTATCATTGAGGAAATGATGGAAGATACTTTTGAGAGCATGGAAGACGGAGAGGAGATGGAGGAAGCAGCGGAGGAGGAAGTCGACAGGATCCTCTTTGATATCACAGCAGGTGACAAAAATAAAATCACAGCTCAAAGTCACATTTTTGTTTTTGTTTGTTTTGGGTTTTTTTTTTAGGGAGTTTAAGTCTGAACCACAGATCAGCTATAAAGTCAAAACACTGAAAACGCTGGTTCTGCTTTCTCTTGTCAGGTGCCCTTGGCAAAGCACCGAACAAAGTCACAGATGCCCTGCCTGAAATGGAGCCCGCTGGAGCCACTGCGGCTTCAGATGAAGAGTCAGAGGAGGACATTGAAGAGATGCAGTCAAGATTGGCAGCCCTGAGGAGCTAAGGTGAACTGCCGCTGTGCTGCCTGTCGAAGTCGGGTGGCTCACTCCGTGAAGGACAGAGATCATTCTGGTGCAGAGGTTACAGTTTCGAGTATCCTCATCGCTTCTTGTTATAAATTCACATAATCATTTGGGGTTAACATTGTGCTACGACAGTCAATTTTTCGATAGTCATCTGGTTTACTCAGCCAGAAGAAAATACGTTTTTGCTTTTTGTGTATAATTATCAAGGGTAAACCCTGGGTAAGTCTTTATTATCCAAAGTCAAGCAGAAGGGTAAGAAGGTGTACATATTGTAAGTAAGAAAAGCCTGCTGTGCCTACAGTGCTTCATCATACTCTTCTTCTTCTGTCCAAAGTTATTATAGACTGGTTGTGGAAGTATTTATGATCCCAAATGCAACAGACTGAATAACTGTTGATGACAAGTCACATCAGAAATGGCCATTCAGCTGTATTTTTAATCACTTAGGATCAAATTATTATTATTTTGTTTGTTCCGTTTACCTGTAGTTAACCTACAAAATCCGAAACACTAGATGTTGGTGGATGGGGTTCACTTTTTGTTTTCTGTACAGTCCAGTCAAAATGTGTCTGTTCGTTCTGTGGCTATACACGTTACACTGATCGGAAACTCCACGCATACTACTTTACTTTTTTTTTGTTTGTTTGTTTTTTTGACATTAGCAGTCAGCTCGTTAAATGTTTGACTTCATCCCCATGATTCCCTCCTAAACAGAAACAAGCAGAGGAAATAAGTTGGGTGTTCAGAACGTATGTACTGTGGATGTACTGTGTGTATATTTTTTCTATGTCTTGGAGAAAAAAAGAAATTAACTTTTAAGAATAAAGCTGACAGTTACCAGTAACTTGTCTCTGCCTGTTTCTGCTTGCAGCACTGATCACGCTAACCTTTCTTTTTTTGTGTGTTGTTTTTTTAACATCTCAGGTCTCTTCTTGTTATAGTAGGCCTTTTGGGATATGTGAATCAGCCAATCAGCGGGTCAGAAAAAGTAGTGCACACAGTCGGTTTAATGCTGTCTGGCTGATAAAATGGCTCAACCGGCACACAAAAAAATAGCCTATATAAACAATAAAGACCTTGATGAGACTACTCCAAAGACAACAGTCTATCTAATTAAATGCAGGAGCTATGTGTCAAACTATAATAAACTAATGCCTTCTTCTTCTTTTTTTTTTTTTTTTTTTAAAGGAGCAGAATTTTAATTTTTAGGAAGGGTTCATTTTCAATTCACCCCATTTCAAACCGGCTTTTTCTTTTTTTGTTTGTTTTTGGGGGGGTTTTGGTCCGTTTTGTTAAAATGGACAAAAGGGTCAAGTTTCTGCCAGCCACGGCCCTCCCTTGGCAGCTTTTGTTGGACGGTAACAAAACCTCGCCTGTGTGCTCTGGCTGCAGTTTGTGTGTGAAAGGCTAGACAAAGCCAAGGTACTGTTGCTCTGGTAATGCAGGTGTTCTCAGGTTTGGGACCAGGGGATGAGAATTTCGAGGATAGGCAATGTCCCTGTCCTTGAAATCACTTTTTAGTTTTTATGAGGTCATTTTAATAAGGTTTGACCTTCAGTTGTAAATGTCAACTGTGAGCAAGATTACAGTCAGTACAATCTGAAATATTTGGACTCTTGCTCGTTGTTTTAGGCCACACTAGCTACTCTGCATCTTCCTCAAATTCCCCAGTGTCACTTGATTTGTGGTCATTTGATTAATTGTAAAAATTCCCTTTAAAAATGTTACACCATAGAATAGTAGTAACATCAGAACCCTGCATCCTGAAGTGGGCCTGTGTGTAGTTTAAAGAGCATGACGTGTTAATGGGTAACAGTTGAAAACACCATGTTCTCGTTACAGTTGTTTAATACATTTCTTTAATCTTTTCTTTCAAGAGTGTTCAGGCTAAAACATTTGTTCCTATCTGCAGCTCTGAGGCAGTGTGATGGATAATACTCTCTACTATTCGGACATAAAGCAAGCAATCAAGAAGTTTACTTGTAGATAAATCGCTAATTAAAATGTTTTCGTTGCAGTAATGCATGTGTGTGTGTACCTTCATTTAAATGACCACAAAAGTATTCATTCAAACATATCGGCCACGTAGTATTACCGTATTATTCCAAGTAGGAGGTAGTTTGTGGATCTTTGAGCTTTACGGGGATTTGGTTGCAGTATTAAAAGGTAAATTTGAAAGGGATTACAGAATACAAACGCTTAAAAGGAGCACGGAGAGGGGGAACAGGAGATCTTTGTCTCCTTTGCAACCCTGCATCGACACATCCACACACCCTTGTGGGCTTGAGGACTCACGCTCCGGCATGTTGTGTGTCTGCTGTCTGTGCAATGCAACACTGCCATCTATGGATAAGAGCTGTAGGCCGCTCACTGTTTATCCCGCATCACGTTGCCGCCTGTGTGCGTCCACACGCAGCCGCCTGGACGCGCCTGTCATCTGGAGGAAACTCCTCCCTGCAGACAGCGCGTCCTGTCGCCTTCCCAGCGCAATGGTCTCCTGGATCATCTCTAGACTTGTGGTGTAAGTCCCCTTTTTAAATTCATTTAAAACATTCTCTGTCATAGAGGGATATGAACAGATCGCATCGCCTGATTGTTGCAGGTGGCAAATCGAGACGCACATTAACGGTGGAGAAGCTGCGCGCTTTACAAGCCCCCGCATTTCTGCCTGACAGCCTTTTTAATCAGAATCAGACGTCAACATAGAGAGCAAGTGTCGTGCTGTTCATTTCTGACTGAAAGCAGCCCGGGTTTGATGGGATTGTACTTTGTCGTTTCAGCCGGAATGAGCCCCGGGCCTGTATAGACCTACTGTATTTCTTAACAGGCTGGCAGCGCGCAGCAGTCTGCCACTCTTTGTTTTTATCAAGTGATTTGTTTTTTATTCTAGACAAAGAGATGACGTTATTGAGTGAATAATGTATTATCGTCATACGAGATGATAAAAATGAGTCAGATCCTGAAATCTGGGGGCTTCTTTCATAGCCAGAAGCCCTAAATGTCACTGAGTGGCGAGGTGTCTGAACAACAGGAGCGGTCTTTGAGTGGACCAATATTGAGTGTGGATGTCCCACATTGGAAAAAAAACCCCAAAAGGGATGGGTCAGCCTTCTCAGGTTACAATGCAAGAGCATTTCATGTTATAAGAGTGGATGCATATAGCCCCATGTTTTTATATCAATAGCTGCCTGTTTCCTATTATTATTAGTGTAGGTCATGGCTATTTTTCGCCTGCACAAACTATGAATCAGCATCATTGCAGACTGTGTAAAGCAACAGTAGGCTCTAACCTCGAAATAGGGAAGCAATTACATTTCGATAACGAGATTTTGTTACACTGATTGGACTGCCAGCGCTTTGGCAGCTCAAAACCTGGTTATGCAGATTCGTTTTTGGATCGGTGGCCAACAGAAAGGTTTTAGCTGCGTCGATATTTTAAGCGTCCTTGTGTTTCTGAACTCCGAGTTAGCCGGCCAGGCCCGAGCAACATGATGTGGGTCAGTAATTTGATCAGGTCGCACTTACGCAGCTGTTGCTGTTGCTTGGTTGTAGCACTTTCACAGAGTCCACGTCTCTGTCCGGACACCCAGCAGCACAGGTGCTTGCATAAGAGGAGGAATTTAAAGAAAAAAGACAACATATGTGAACTAATTTTACCTGAAATGACTTGACTTTATCTGTCAGCTGCCAAGCCCGTATTAGCCATGAGTAATACTTTACAGTTTCTGATTGACCTCATCTTTCCTGGAAACCTGTAAATGTCTACAAGAGGTCCAAAGATTCAAAACAAAATGTACATACAAATGCTTAAGAAGAAAGAATTATTCCCAAATGTCTATATATGGATTGCTTTAATGCACAGCATACACTGCTGTGGAGAAGTCTTTCACCCCTCGTAATTTGCTAGGAAAATGGGAAATAGGTGCAGCGATTTATTAAAAACATGCAAATACACATGAAAATAGAGTATAGAGGAAAAAAACAGGCTGTGCAATACTAATAAGCTTTAAAGTAAAAATCTGATGTGTTCACTTTTATTCTTTAATGCCTCCACTCTCACAGATGAGTTTTCTTGTTGTTTCTTTAAGTAGTCTTCAGGAATAGTTCTCCAAGCTTATGAAGGACATTCAAAGCTTGTCTTTGGATGTTGCCTGCATTTTGTTCTGTTTTCTATCAAATGTCTTTTGTTCTCTGCTTGTCAGTTTTCCTCAAATTTTTTAAGGACACGCTGCACACCATGCTGAGAAATTACAAAGTTTCAGCTACTGGCTCTTTAGGAATCATCTTGTTGGTCCAAAAATACTATTTTATGCCTGTCAAACTGTGTTTTTATGGGAACCTGACAACAACAAAGTGCCTAAAGGTATAAAATTACTTCTTCACTAAGTTGTCAGTTATGTGTAGTCACAACACTGGTTCATCCCTTGGGTTAGGTGCTCAAAGGATTCACAGGTAGTCATAGGAACCAATAGTTCCTGCAGTACAAAGACTGTACAGCATATGAGTTAAACAACAGCCAGTGTCCAAAGAAGACATTTGAAAGATTTTCAGAAAGCCTGGAGAATTATTGATGGAGATCAATTTAAAAATTACAAGAAAGTCTGTCACTTTGGAAACAAAACATAGACTTTTTCACAGCAGTTTATTGTTTTTAATCATGTTTTATTGCATTAAACATGTCTTTGTGGCACGTTTTTTTATGTCTGAATATTAATCGGTTTTCTGTCTTTTAGACTCGTCTTTGGTACACTATATCCTGCATACTCTTCTTATAAAGCTGTGAAGTCCAAAGATGTGAAAGAATACGTGAGTAAAATGTTTTTAGCTTTACAATAGTAACACCATGATGTATTAGTAAATAGAAATGTTTTATGTGGATTTGCATTAACAGATTTGACTTTTCTATGACATTGCAGGTGAAATGGATGATGTACTGGATAATATTTGCCCTATTTACATCTGTGGAAGTGTTTACAGACATGTTTCTTTGTTGGTAGGTGACTGCAGATGTTTTGTGTCAATGATCGTACAGAGGCCCTCCGGGGAATATATTTCAACTCTTGTCTTGAGTCTTGTAGGGTTATCATTAACAATCTTTATGGCAGACATAAAAAAGTTATTGTGTTTTACTGCTACTCCGTGTTTTCACTGCAGGCTTCCTTTCTACTATGAACTGAAGATAGCCTTTGTGGTGTGGCTGCTATCCCCTTACACTAAAGGTTCCAGTGTGCTATACAGGAAGTTTGTTCATCCCACACTTTCCTCAAAAGAAAAGGTGAAATCCCTTTCCTTTTTGTTGTTGTATCTTCCTTTATTTCCTCTGGTGCCGTTAAAGGAAAGGCATAGGGGGCAAAATGTTCAGTCTAGGCTTTAAGCTAACACGCGTGGTTTTGTGTCTAATAGAACTGGAGTTTTGCGACTGTCTCAGGAACAAAAGTGCCTTTGTGCCAATTCACTTTCCCACTTAAGCTTTTAAAAATGTGTCCGCTGGACAAAGGCAAAGACATGTCACAGTCTTCTTCCATTCGTCTTTTCCTTTCCACCTTTTTTCCCCCCCCTCTGTTTGTGTGGCAGGAAATGGATAAATGAGCTTTCTGAAGATCAAAAGCCACAGAATGAAATGATGCAGTCAAGCAACACATGAAACAGCTGTCCAGCAATTACACAATGCCAATGAGATACATCATGTTCATGTGATTCTTTTTTTTTTGCTCTTTGTTTAGGACATTGATGAGTATATCTGCCAAGCAAAGGACAAAAGCTATGACACACTGGTGCATTTTGGGAGAAAAGGACTGAACGTTGCAGCCACAGCTGCAGTCATGGCTGCAACAAAGGTAATGCAGACTCTGGACATTTGTTTTGTACTGCACTGGGGGTACGGTGCTCGGGCATTGTAAATAATGTGTCAAGCTTGTTGTTTTTGCGGCCGATCACATTCATGAAGCTTTGAACATTTGTTTTTGAAGCAGAGGACGCAGCAGATTACTGTAATGTTTGTGTATTTCATGATGCCATGTCATCCCCAGCCTGTCTCACACTGCTGCTGATACTAAAACATAGCCTTTCCCGGTTTAGGGTCAAGGAGTTCTGTCAGACAGACTCAGGAGTTTCAGCATGCAGGATCTCTCTTCCTACCAGTCTGACCCTGTTAACAGCAGCTCCGACTCTACGCAGCCTGCAGCCGCACAGCACCGAACCCGACCTATGATGCGCAGCAAGTCTGAGAGCTACAAGGGTGAGGAGATGTGATTTCCATACTGCTTCATGCCACCTACAGTAGCCCTGAAAACTAAATAAACAAACAACAAATAATAGTCTTATAAAGCATTATAAAAATGTAAATGAGTTAAATAGCACAACATACCGAAAAATATGGAAATATGGGCTCGATGAGCACACTGTAGGAGCCATTACAATGCTGCAGCAGTGCCTGCCTGGTTTGTGTGACGCAGATTATCGAGGCGATATCTGTTTTCCTGTTCAAGCTCGTTTAAACCCAAAGATATTGTTTAGTACCTCAGCTTTCCTGACTGGCCCCCTAACCTCAGCCCTACCTTCCTGTTTGGAGCAGGTCAGGCCCTCACAGGGCTAACCATCCTGTGACAAAACTCGCATGCAGCTGGAGGGATTTTGTGCCAACTTTAACAGTGGAATCGGTTATTATTTGTACTAATTCGGTGCTGTATTTTTCAGATAATTTAAAAAAAATTTCATGTAATTAAATTTAGAAGTAACAACAACTGTTAATATCGATGGGGTTACGGTATTATTAAATAATGAATCTTAGCAAGGGTATGTCATCGAATATTTGGTAACCAAGCTGCTGTAAACATCTGAGCCAGCGTTTGAATTTTCATTCATTCTGAGGATCTTTGTTATTGCCGACAAATCCAAGTAAAAGACCAAAACCATTACTTTCTATGACTTAGACGTTGTCTGTTCTTCATTTTAAGGCTGCATATGTTTATATGTCTAAATAATGTCCTAAACAGCTGGGCAGTGTAGCTACTTGGATATATTTGTTGGGGACTATTTTCAGCTGTGGATTAATACACATTTGGCGAGCTGTATTTTTAGTTGCATGGTTGGTTTGGGGTGGAGTTCAAATTAATATGAATCATAATAAATGTCAGCTGGAGCTAAGATGTGGTTCATTAATGTGTTTTTTATACTTTCTGTATAACAATGGCGCTTAAGGCGCAGAGGCATCAGAAAGTTGCTTTTTTGTGGTTTTGATCTTTTTGTGAGATCATTGGATTTGCTGACAACAACAAAATCACCAAAATGCAAAATCACTAAAGCTTCTACGATATTATCTTTTGTCTTCTGTTGTGGCATTATTTGACATGGAAAACAGGCTAAGAAGGTTTACTCTGACTCTTAAAATAATAGAAAGGAGGACATAAGGAGGGCTAATAAGAACAGCCTTGTTATGCTTGTATTTGCTGCAGCAAATTGGTGTTTGATCTCAGTCGTGCAGCATGCAGGATGATGATGCATTATGATATGAGCATTCGTAATCCCCAAACTGACCAAAATCAGCTACATCTCTTCTGTAATGAAATGGGAAGCATTAGGCCTTTGATTGGTTAGTTTTTCATTCCCTGCTGCCGACCTTTTCCCACGGTACAGGGCAGGATTTTGACATGACTGAGTTTGAGGTGTTGGGGTTGGACCAGTGGGACTCCAAGGAGTTTCTGTCCCAGAATGCTTCAACTTCTGAGTCTGAGCCCACGCCCATTACACCCACTATGACACCCCAGTCCACCCCACCCTCCGCACCCTCTCTACCTCCCACTCCGGTGGCTCTGGAGCAGCCTGAGGAGGTGAGGAAAGAGGCGCAGGCAGCGTCAAAATCTCCACAGCTCAGGCTGACTAAGCGGAAGGCTCCTGAGGTACACTGCCTTGTGAACGTGGCTGCTCAGCTGCTGTCTGATCCTAACTGCCCCTTGAGAATGGTGATTTACTCAATGATTCACTAATTTCTGCTGCTGCGTGCCTAAATAAATCATCATGGTCCAGTACCTATGCGATGGTGGAGAGCCAGATTGCTAATAGAATTTCTGCACTGATGAAACTGAATCATGCATTAACTTGGTAGAAACATTATTTAGTTCAAATAATGATTGCATGATTGCAGTGACTCAGATTTTTTGGAAATATTAAACATTGTTGATAAATTCACACGGTTTGCCTTCTAGTGTGTTTCACCCATTTAGAATAACTTTTAGTTTTGATGTGGAAATGTTTGTGTGAAATCCTTCCCTGGAATGAACCAGCATTCATTCATAAACCTCAACACCTAGTATGTCTTTGATTGGCGTTCTCAATGAACAGCTAAATAAAGCAGGATTATTAAAGGATAAAGCTGGCAATATTTTTTTTTCAGTTGTCAGAAGATCACATGAAAAAATCAACAATGAATTGATACTACAAATGAGTGTTGCCTGGGTAGCTAAAGCCTGAAAGAGCTTGTTCCTTATTCCTGTGCGACCCAAACCCTGGTAGAAACATCAGTGAGCCACAGCGCATGCGCTAAGTGACATAATGTTTCATCACAATCAACATGGGACTGTAGTTTTTTGTTGTTTTTAAGTTATTACCACATCAGTCCCCTGATACCACAAATACTCTGCTGAGAAACAAATGTGCATTTACGCCTCGAGACCTAGGACTTTTTCCCTCCCCCTCCCAATCAGTTAGTAACAGCTCCAATGATGCAAGGCCAAACTTACCTATTCATTACTATTCTCTAAGGCAGGGGTGTGCAATCTCAGTCCACGAGGGCCGGTGTCTCTGCAGGTTTTAGATGTGTCCTCGAACCAACAAAGCTGATTTAAATGGCTAAATTAACTCCTCAACATGTCCTGAAGTTCTTCAGAGGCCTGGTAACGAACTAATTGTGTGATTCAGGTGTGTTGACCCAAGGTGAGATCTAGGGACACCGGCCCTCGTGGACTGAGATTGCCCACCCCTGCTCTAAGGTCTCGCTATTGACAAGAGAAACGTGAGAAAAACAGTAAAGCATGCTTCTCTTAACCACCAGGCCAAATTCAAGTTTTAAAGACACAAGCTCTTAATTAAGCTGCATATTAAAATTATGAACAGCCTCTCAACAGTCAGTAAACACTGATGTCATTTAAGCTATTCTGTGCCACATTTGATTCAACATACACTCACCAGACACTTTAAGTACCACCTTGTTCTTACCAGGTGGAGCCTATTTTGTTTTCAGAGCTACCTTTAGTCTTCATGGCAGAGATTCAACAAGATACTGGAAACATTCCTCAGAGATTCCAGTCCAGGTTGACATGATAGCATCACACAGTTTCTGCAGATATGTCCGCTGCATATCCATGGTGGGAATCTCACGTTCCACCACATTTCAAAGTTGCTACGTTGGATTGAGATCTGTTGACTGTGGAGGCCAGAACAGTGAACTCACTGTCGTATTAAAGAAGCCAGCTTGAGATGATTTGAGCCTTGTGACATGCAACATTTTCCTGCTGGAAGCAGCCATCAGACGATAGGTACTGTGGTCATAAAGAGTTGATTTTAAGGGACCCATAGTATCCTATAAAATACTAGGATACTGGCAGCATTTCTTCTATTGTCCAATTTTTTGAGCCTGTAGAAATTGCAGCCTCGGTTTCCTGTTCTTAGCAGGAGTGGCACCTGAAGTGATCTTTTGCTCTTGTGTGTTCAGAGAAGCTCTTCTGCATAAACTTGGTTGCAAAGAGTGGCTATTTGGGTAATCATGTCATGCTCCTCTGACATCTGATATCAAAAAGACATTTTCACCCAGAAAACTACCACTCACTGCATTTTTCTCTCTTTACATACGATTCTCTGTAAACTCTACAGATGGCAGTGTGGGAAAAATCCCAGTAGATCAACAATTTCTGAAATACTCAGACCAGAACCATCTGGCACCAACAACCATGCCATCACTTAAATCACTTTTCTTCACCATTCTGATGCTCAATATCCAGCAGGTCATTGTTCGTAAATGCACTGGGTTCCTGCCATGTTATTAGCTCTTTAGATATTTGTGTTAATAAGCAGCTGAACAGGTGTCCCTAACAAAGAATTAAACACAACACATTCACAGTCATAGTGATACTAGGCGGCCTCTTCAGTAAAAGTGTTGCACTTGGCAACCTTTGAAAGCGTTACATGCTGTGTTTTTACCCTAGAGACAGTCTGGTCCCAGCACACTGAGCTGATAATCCACAGAAGAAGATTATTCACTACTACAATGTTTACTCCTCTTTTGTAATGTTTACAGTACATTTTTTTAAATTGCCGTCTGCTCCTTAAAAGGAATTAAAGTAAATATTTGCAATCTCCTCTCCTGTTAATGACTTCTGTAGAAATAAACAGGCTTTGGTCTGAGAGGTAAATTGGAAAAACAGGGAAACTGTTTCTTAGTTTTGCTTTCATCTTGACAATAAGAAAAATACAAAATAATGCCAGCCTTTATCCTTTAAATACTTTGCGACTCCTTGCAGCTACTGGCTGACTGAATTCCATCTCTCTGTTCGCTTCTCTCGTCCCTTCTAGCCTCCTCATAGAGTCTTAAGGCCTCTCACAAGATCCAGGAGTGCTCTTTCTTCGAACAATGAAGCCATGTGAAACTGTCCTCAAGACTACTCCAGCTGCCTTTTCTGCAAGAAGTTAAAACAAAAATACTGAATGGCCAAAAGCTACATGACTGAAGCAGCCCTGCTTTGGAATAAGGTATTACCAAAGTGACCTATGATGACCCCTCTATATACAGCATATAGCAAGTGACTCATGATTTAAAATGTTGAGGTAGGAGAAATGAGTGAATGGGTGCCATGCTGAGAAGACACTTTGAGTTCGTTGGTTATTGAATATGTATTTATGTACAGGTTTATGTGTGCTTCATCTTTATGATTTCTTTGTTTTTAATCTATCAAGTCTGGACAGGCAAATGCATGTGTGTCTTCCCAGGCATTAGTCTGCTGTTATTAAACAGAATGTACTGTCACTGAACATTACAGCGGGCACAGTGAGCAAGAGAATGTGATAGAAGCCAAGGATCAACAGCATAGACCGGGCTGGTTTTACCCACGTGAAATAATTTTTCTCTGGAGAGCAGCTTTTCTGCACTTCAATAATTATCACAACAAAGTATTAATAAATCAATCAGTTATCCAAGCGAAGATCAAGCAACAAGTGACAGATATGATTCTGTTTATTACCTCTCTCTTAAAGCCTTAAAAAAAGAGATAGCAGAAACTTAAATGTTGCATTTCCAACAGTGTTCTTATTAATATGCACTAGGTTTAGAATAGAAATCACTGCCCTCAATAATCTAAAATAGCTGAATAAATAAATAAATATAAGTCACTGAACACCACCATCAATCACTTTCATTATTGTGCGTTTTTTCGGTGGTAAATAGTTTTTTTGTGTACCAAAAAACAACACGTGCATCACAGATTTAGAAAAGAAAGAAAGAAAAGAGAAAAAAAGTCATTACATAAGATGTTTCGTTAGTGGAGCTGACTGTTTTTGACAATCTGTTTAGTTTCTAAGCATGTTCTGTCATTTAATTGGCAGTTTTTAGTGCAATTAGGATTAAGTCACTTTTCTGCTGTAGCAAGAGTAGGATACTACATGGTTAAACATTAACTGTATATGGACATGGTTGTTTTATCTTTTTATTTACATGTTTAAAATCACTGTGCAATGTTCTGCTGTGAACTGAGCAACTCTAAGCCCGACTCTCGTTACCGTTATTTGCTTCCGTTGTTATTTAGAAAATCACGAGAGTGACTTTAGTGGTTTTTCAGGTTTACAACCTTTATGAATTAGCAGTGCGTGGTGAAGCGTTGTTTGTTTTCATCCTGAACTTTACTCGCTGCGCCTGAACCTCGGCGACGTTCTAAACAAAGTATCACTGTGCTGGTTGTCGATTGACAGGATTAGCCCAGTAGATTTCTAAGTTTCCTCTATGTATCTGTATCATTTAAGGTGGGTTTGAAACAAAAAGCTTCTCAGGTACAACTGTTCTGTTTACACGTCACTCACTCTGATGTTGTAGATACACTTATTATGCACATAAAATGCTCTTTAAACAGATAAAAAGTTATAAAAAAATGGGGGGTGGGGGGAATCAAATGATGTGTTTAAGCATTAGTAGTATCTGTGGTAGTGTTGGAGGTGATTTCTTTGAAATTCATTCAAAGCAAAACAGGAAAAAACATGTTACAAAGTTGCAGATCTGTATACTTGTGTGTAGATTGATGAAGTCATCATTGCATGATGTTTTGTTATTAATTTGTATGAGAATTTGATTTCTTAAGTGCTTTTGTGTGAAGCTGTTGGCCTCTTCAGATGCCTTGCTGGTAAACATTTTCTTCTTTAGTTGATTTATAAAAAGAAATGTTATGGCTATCAGTTGGTTAAATAAATATATACGCATACAAACATGTCTTATTAACTGGTAAATTAGCCACTTAACACTTTAAGCAGTGGGAGACACGCAAGTCATTGTACTAACGTATCCTCAGATTTTTTTTCTGGCAGGCCAGAATGTCAAGTTAATTCAACTTAAACTTAATTGTGAATTATGAAACAAAAAGACGTGATGTGATGGCATATTGGTTCATGACTATCAATTTGTTTCACTTGTTTAAATATTTCCGTTGGTGAAATCAACTTACAACCATTAAATATAAAGCAGAACTTTTGTGTCTGTTCTTTTTTCTGCGTATTTGCTTTAAAAGAAAACTTACAGGGAAAGTATGGCAAAATGTGATGATTTATCTGACACATATACAACATCATTACATTACAAGCAGAAGACAAGATGTCATTACGTGAATCAGCAAATTAGGGTTTGAGGTTGACCCGATCGTGGTACTTCAGGTATGGATCATCGACGTACCAGTTTCTCCTTTTCCAAAATGAGGTTGTCATTTTATCTAAAAGCTTGCATTGTGTTTTGCTACAGAATACGATCTCTCTGAGGCGCTTTCGTCTGGCAGGTTTCTTCTTCCAGAGCTTCTTCTTGTATCCAGCCTGTTCATATTCAAAATCAAGAAGTTAAATTTAACACGTTACCTACAATTAACATATGACTCAAGCAGCTGTAACACATACAAACCTTGCGTCGGATCCAAAGGCCACAGTGCAGCCTCATGAACCTATCTGTGACAGATTTTACACTCTTTCTCTTCCCCTTCTTGACACTATAGTAAGTCAGACTTCTGCTTGGCTGCTGAGTTAGACTAGGAACAAGTGCCGACACCCTGCAACATCAGAGAGAAGCAGAACAGCTGTTACAAAGAACATACTTACTTTGTACACCTGTTCACCAGCTTGTTAACACAAATATATAATTATCCACTCATATGGAAGCAACTGAGTGGCTTTTGTCATGTAGAGGATGTACTGAAATGAAAACAGAGCATCAGAATGAGGAAGAAGTGACTCTGAACATGGTTGCATGGTTATTTGTGTCAGAAGGGTCAGAATATTTAAAAAGCTGCTAATCTGCTGGGATTTTCCCAAACAGTCATCTCTATGGTTTACAGAGAATGAGCTAAAAAAAGAGAAAGTATCCAGTGAGCAGCAGTTTGGGTGGAAATGCTTCAACACCAGGGCCCTATTTCAGGAAGCCGGTTTAGAAAACTCAGAGTGAAAAACGATACTCAGGGTTGAGTAACCCCGAACTGTCCAACTCGGAATATTCGGTTGCAGAAAGGCTGATAACAATTAGTTCAATCAACGCGGAGTTGCTTTAACCCCAAATTAAGCGCGTGCACGAGGATACATAAAGCCCTGATTAGTGGAGCACAGATTAAGCGAGTCACCATGGAGACGAAGGGAAAGAAGGCGCGGTCAATGTATCTTACAGCGCTTGAGGCCGAAATTCTGATGGCAGCATATGCCGATAACACGCAAATTCCGCGGAAAAAAAGTAACACAGCCTCAGCTGCAAAAGAAAGGGAGCATGCATGGCAAAACAAAGCCGACAGAGTCAATGCGTGAGTGTTAATTTAAACATTGATCTAGGGATTTCCACCCATTTAACACGTTATTTTATTATATTTTATTTTATTTTTTATTTTATACATTTTATTTTGTGATGTGATGTGAGCGCAGGTGCAACCCAACAGGCCCCAAACGTTCCTGGCAGCAAGTAAAAATGAAATATAAAAATATAGTCCAAACAGGTAAGGTGGAATTGTATTATGAGCCATAGTGCTTGGTCTGTTTGTCCCATGTAAATCAATTGCAGTTAGAGGCTACATTAATTTCCCCTCTGTAAGCACTTATTGAAATTATCTGAGCACATTACAAGTACATATTTGCTTACTCTGTATGCTCAAATGTGACCCGTTATAGCCAACAGAAAAAAAAAGCGGAGGCCCGAAAAACAGGTGGGGGTCCTCCACCACCACCACTCACAGAGGCTGAGCAGTTGGCTTCCACATTTGTGATAATGTTGGCAGCATCACATATGATCTTCACAGTGCAGAGAACACAAATTAGCATCCATTACTATAATGAAATAATTTGTTAGTTTGAAATGCTACAGGGAACTATGTACCTGTACATTAATGCTGTGGAAAGACTTCCTGTTCACATAGTCTCCTTCATTTACTGAAGGAGCAATGATTGGAATGTGAGTGCCATCTATACAGCCAATCACGCCTGGGAACCGTGAGAATAAATGTAAAATTTAAGTAGTAGTTCAAGTATCACCACATCATGAATTAAGTTTCGTTCATCCTGATACCTGCAATTTTGTGGCATCCCTCTTTGATAAATCTTGTGGGTCTATGACCGGGGAACACCACAGACGAGTACAGGAGACGTTTCAGTGCTACTGTAACAACCTGACTGCCCGACAGACGGTAGCCTTGGAAACGTGCTCAGCGTCACCAATATTATACAGAAAGCTCCCGTTTGCAAAAAACCGAAGTGCAATACAAATAATATGTACAGAACTGAGAGGATGTCCACGATGTGTCACATGAGCAATATTAGGCCTGAGGATGTTATTCAAATAAATTATAGATTGTGCTGAAAAACGGTAACGTTCACACAGGAAATCATCAGGAAATGATAAAATGTCCGAACGCGCTCTAATCACTCTCTCCCGGCGGAGAGCTCTGCGGAGAATTTGGGCTTCAACATCTACTGGCTCTTCAAGGAAGGGGCACGCCATGTCTGACACTTCCTACAGTCAGGTTTCCGACAAAGAGGCGGAGACAGTCAGGGTTAGTTGAAGTAAACCTGCTAGGGGGCAGGTTAGCTTCACGGAGTGTGTCGTCATAGTAACTCACTCAGAATTAATCTAAACTCGCTTTGTGAAACCGAAAACCCAGAGTTTTTGTTAACTCAGGGTTTACTTACTCAGAGTTTGCACTAAACCGGCTTCCTGAAATAGGGCCCAGAAGTCAGAGGAGAATGACCAGACTGCTTCAACTTGATAGAAAAGCAACAGTAACTCAAATGCCCACT
This sequence comes from Mchenga conophoros, assembly GCF_057382185.1. NCBI lineage: Eukaryota > Metazoa > Chordata > Actinopteri > Cichliformes > Cichlidae > Mchenga > Mchenga conophoros. The sequence goes on along the minus strand of NC_140544.1, from coordinate 28,958,432 downwards.
ATTATGACCAAGCTGTGCTGAAGAGCATCTCTGAACAGGAAACTGATGCTACAGTTAATACTGGGTCACCAAAATTGGACAACAAGACAGGAAAGAGCTTGCCTGGTCTGATGAGTCTTGATTGTTGCTTCACATTCAGATGGTAGGGTCAGAATATGAGTAAACAACATGAAAACAGGTCAAACTGCCCTGTATCAACTATTGACACTGCTGCTGATGTTGGAATAGTGTGGGGATATTTTCTTGGCACATTTTGAGCCCTTAGCACCAACTAAGCTGAGCATTGCTGCTGACCACGTCCCTCCCTTTCTGACCTCTGTACTCATCTTCTGACGGCTGCAGGATAAAGCATCATGTCACAAAGCTCAAATCTTCTCAAACTCATATCTTTGAACATGACAATGAGAATGACTGTATGCAAATGGCTCCATCATCACCAGAATGCAACTTTGGGATGTGGTGGAGCAGGAGACTCACATCATGGATGTGCAGTGGACAAATCTGCAGCAGCTGTGACATGCTGTCATGTCAGTTCCCAGCACATCATTGAATTTGTTTTGCCTTTACAATTAAGGAAATTATGAAGAAAAAATGGGGGTCCAAAAAGGTGAAATAAATTATTTATTTTAGGTAAAATAAATAATAGAAAACTCTATTGTTTTTCAGACCCGCTGCAAAGTGCTTACATTATAAAGACTCTGTGATGCAGCTGTTGAAGTCACATTTTAGTCATCTCAGTTTTTTTGTGTTTTATATCCGAAATAAAGACGCCTTTTGCCAACAGTAGAAACAAACAACTACAAAACACTCCCAGTGAGCGTGGAAAGCAGGTGCTGTGTCACTGCAAGTCCTCTATGCTGTATACCGGCTGTCCACTACCAACAAAAGTGTCACAAGATGAGATTAGCTCGGATTATCAATTCGGTGAAACGGTTTCCTGGAGGAAAACCTGTACCTAATCGTGATTAGGACGAACATTAACCTAGCCTGTTACTTTGGGGAGCTTAATTACTCAAATGCATCGCCCTCATATTTCTATTCCTTCACTCCTTACCTCTGCAGTATGTTGTAGCGTGGTGTCTGCCACACTGTACCCTGGAGAGGAGCACGGACAGCGGCTGTAAAAGAACTGTAGAGATGCGCAGACTGGACGAGGCTGGACTGACAGGTCTGTGGTGTCCGGGCACATACAGACACGGACAGCGGCCTCAGCAACCCTGTTGTCAAACACAAGGACGACAGAGAAACACATGAATATAAAACCGAATTCAGCTATTTCTGTATGTGTTACTGAACAGCACTGCTCGGTAACACACAGATGATAAACAAGCACCGCATCAAGAGGGTGAAATAAAACTGTATTAATGTCAAACTGCAGTTACACACCGGACAGCCTCCTTGCCAGGGTGGCCGCCATGTTTCCTCCTGAACGCCCAAGTAAGTACGGTGGCCCGTTAGGACAAACCTTCTTGTTAAAAGCATGAAGTTAAGTTGAAGCGACACAGCGCTTTACCGCCGCCTAGTGAAGGACATGGTTGGCTGTGCTGTGCAGGATATGGCAAACCAGAGCAGGCTAAAAAGAGAGAGAGAGAGAACCATTCAAGTCATTTTGAGACAAACCAAACTTGTAAAATGTGCATAAATCGCATATGAACACATTTCAGTGTAATAAAACATGTTTATGGACAATACAATACTGTACATAAGGTTGGTTCTTTAAGACTGGCCTAAGTAAGAGTTTTACCCCCGTCTGACGAGCTTAAAAAAGCTTTTGCTTTTGTTTAGTAAAATAAAATTATGTATAAAAACATTTACAATAAAATACCTAGTATTTTACTGTACCATTGCTTTTGTAAAATGTCATTGTGTGGGTTTAACATAAATTGAGTATTTCTGTGGCACTGTTTATTTATGTCCTTTATAACTTTTCAATATAACTTTCATGTATTACAGTAATCAAAAGATTATCAGGCACTGCACCACACTACACCACATTTTATCCAATACAAATGTATTAAATACTCCTGTATTCAGTCTACTTGGTGTATATACAGTATGATATAGCTTCCAGCTGTGTCTGTCTACATAGCTGTCACACTGTAAACATGAGATCCTGAGAGTTGCCATTTTTCAGAATTGTTCATTGCTGTTCATTGCTGGAAGACCAAATCAGTATTTCAGTTTTCTTATTTATTTAGTCTGGCAAATTTCCCCGTACCTACTGAACAGATAGCCCATGACAGAAATGTAGCTGGAGCAAATATCCACAATCTAGATAGCTAAATGAAATAGTGATTGATGTTCTTAATAACGCCTGTGCTTTCCCTGCTATGATTCATCAAAATGACTGCTGTGCGTAGGGCTGTGTTGTGCAGTAAATATAATTATGCCACAGCATCCATCCATTCATCCATCTATTTTCTTCACCAGATATACCAGCTGACACCTGGCAAGAAGTAGTACATCGTGGACAGATCACCAGTCAGACAGCGAGGACACAAAGGGACAGACGAACCTAACATGTACATCTTTGGACTGTAGAAGGAAACCCACGGAGGCACAGACAGAATATCCGAACTCCAACACAGTGGTTGCAACTGTCATAACATTTCAAGGCAGAACACTGACACATATATACAGTATACAACCTGCAGCAGTGACCTGTTACAGATAAAACTAGCAAAAGAGGATTCAAGTGCCTGATTAATGTTGAGAATAGAGTGTGATAGTTCAAAAAATATTTCCATGACTAATTTCTAAAGAATTGATTGATTCATACTTCTGTGGTTTTAGGCATCCTCAGCATCAGCCTGACTCCCTGATGGAAGGTGTCAGGCTGTGGGGGGTTGTAACGGCCATCTGTTCTTCCTGAGGTGCGCGGTTCTCTCCAACTGTGTATCTGGTGTTGCAGGAGTACTGCAGAATGATCTGGGGAGTGATCAGAACCCCGATGGTACAGCGCAGACATGTCAAACTAATTATTCATGTGAAAAAGCCCAGTAAATATATGAAAAAGAGGAGCAATTTCAACAGAACATCTCAATTTGTTTCTCAATTCTCAATTACTGTCTGTAATTGTTGAACAGAAGCTTTTTTATTATTCTTGTAGAGCCATTGTAAAAAAATAAAAAAAAGAGAGAGAATTTTCTATAGCAGATAACAGGAACTTTTCTGTCATTTAATTGTTTATTTATTACTTAACTACTTTTTTGTGGCATGAATGGCCATGGTGGGGGAGGACTTTATCAGTAGGAAAAGCTTTAAAACGTATTCAAATACATTTTAAAGTCAAAACCATTGCCCTGCTTCAGAATGTCTTTTAACTAATTTTACTTTCAAAGCTTTGTAGACAAGCGACACATGTAATGTCAGCTGTGGTAGTTATAAAGAGCTGGTTAAGACAGTGTTTGTATTTCTTAATTCTCCGCTTAGCAGAAGACAGTATAACACCACATTCACAGCATACAGGAGCAAGAATTGAACAATTAAAACACAGCCTAAATTACACTTTCTACACACTAATGGAAGGTATAATATCACCAGATTTACTTGAAGGCTGTTATAAAAGCACTACTCTTTGCTGCTGGCAGGCCATTGTACTGTCACTGTTTGTCTTTGATAAAATACACTACAGTTTTGTGTTGTATGTTGCTGAAAGGCAGTTGTTATTACACATTCTGTTCTGATATTAATTACGTTGTTTTTCTTGGTTAAATTAGCCAGTGTCTTTCAAAATGTTTTGAAATCTGTGAAATGTGAGTCTTTCTTGAGTTTTAAAGTTGTTTATAAAAAGTTTATATATTTACATATATATATTATTTGAATTAATTACACATATAGTACATGCAGCCAATCAAAAGTTTTGAATATGGAGAATCAGTACTTGTTAAAAAGATATATCACCAAAAGATTTTTTCCTCCAGTAAATAAATTAATATGAGGACACTAATGATAACAGGTGCTATTACTTACAACCTATTAACGGTCATTCGAAATAAATTACTTTATACTGTCCCAGCATATTAGGACAAATTATCAAGACAATACAGATTTTTGTTTTCATTTATTTTAAAGCTAGTCCACAATATAACATAGCATTTGAATAGGGTTAGAAATCAGAATATTTTATTTTCTTCTAAAACATACAAATATAACCTTAAAAAGCAGTTAAAAACCTTTAAGCAAAAGTATCTAAAAAGAAATATAATTAAATTAAATTTAAAAAAAAAAGTATCATCCACAGTTTACACGTAATCACTGAGACAACAGATGTTAATGTAAGTGCACTGAAACAGGAATGCAAAGTAAATCAATTACCTTGTTAAAAAAAAAAGTGCTTTTCATAAGTGAAAAAGGCTGTCACCAAGCAGAGGGATGTATGTTGTTTTCGTCATTCCAGCGTACCTCTCATAATCGAATAACCTCACTTACACAAGGAATGTTTTTCTCTGAGTGGAACGATTGCGACAGAAAGAATTCACCAAAGAATCAACCTCCACTGGCCAGTGATTCATTGCAATTGACAGGCTGGTGGTTTGATAAGGTGTTTCAGTGTCTCTTCTTGTATCTTAGTGCTTCACCAGCCCGCATATACAGGTTCTGCATCACAGGGCAGGCCATAGTATCGTCCTTGAGGTCGCTCTTTTCGTAACAGTGGAGCCCGGGCTACTGTCAGCTCTCCGTCAGTTTCTCTTCGTCGACGTAAAAGCATTAAAATGATAAAAAGTAAGGCCACTGGAATAAAAAACACACAGACATATATGAGAGAGACACACACGTCATTACAGGCATAGAGTGCTTTAGCATGTGACCATGACTCCTAATTCAATTCACTATATCTTTATTTGAACCACCTGACAGGACTGCATTTAGCCATAAGAATTGAGCTTGAATTAACATGGCTCATTTACAGTTATTATATATCAATAAACAGGACTATAACTGAGTCAAGTTACTGAAAATCCAGTTTGTTTCATCACTTTTTCCTTTTTTCAATTCATTTGAATGTGAATTTTACAGAAAACAGGCAACTTTATGACCCATTACAATACCAGACACAAAAAATAAATAAATCGCTTGGATCAAACAATCGTTGTTAGTATTACTCACCCCCTCCTCCAATAACTAACAAAGCAATAGTGACAGGAGCCAGTTCACAAGTGTCCCCTGCTTTGCGGAAGAAAGTCTCCATGCAGTAACCCGGAGCCAGGCTGCCCTCTGGACAAAAGGCATCACTCGGACACTGAATGGGGTTCACGTCAGGACTCTGAGAGAATAACATGCTCTGTCGCTAAATATCTTTTAAATGCACACGCATGTATTTCATCGGAGAGAGTGTGGCGCACTCACAGGGCAGTAGTGATTCTCTGGGCAGATATCACAGCTTTCCTGGCCCCAGTGGATCTGAAAATAACCACTGCTGCAGATTTGACACATATTCTGACGGGCGGCCTTGTACATACCTGTTCAAAAATCACACATCACTGGGATGGAAAGCAATTCTTATCTTTCTCTATTGCAAGCCACAGCAAACACTCACACAAATGACTAAGTGACAGCCCATTTAAGATACTCTAGTTTACCTGGCCGACATGGAGAGCAGTCCTTAGCGGCAGTCTGCAGAGCTTCTGTGCCTCCAGGACACATCTGGCACTGAGTACAACCCGATGAGCTGTCAGGAAAAACAAACAAACAACATTTATAGCTGTAAAATACATGTGAACACTTTGGAGCAGGTCTACTGATCAAAGGTCCTACTAATAATATGAATGGTTGTTGTCAATAGTTAACAGTTAGATCAGTGGATAAAACAGTGACTACTGGAGAAATGTTTTGTAACTTGGTGGTGGCAGGAGGTAGTTCATCAAACTAAAAAAATAAAGAGAGGCCAAGTCCCAAACACTATTTTTAGCATCTGTAAATAACATATGGAGTCGTGGCTGTGAGACATCACTTCCTATCATGGCAGCAGCCCAGGAACCTGCTGGCAGACGCTGGCAGTGAGGAGATAGGCTTTCAGGCTTGGCTGGCAAGTATGGACAGACTAAAAAGGAATATCGCTTTTATTAGTGCAGAAGCAAACTTGCAATCAGCCCTAGGAAGTGCTTTCAGCAGGCAAAGAGGTCACCAGATTCTCACAATGAAGCCTTGAAGCTCTGCCAATGGAGAAGTTGCTTAATATGACTATGAGTGTTTAATGACTGTCAGTTTCTAAATGGTAAAAAATAAATCCCCAGATCCACAGAAGGAGCTAATATTGTTGCTCTTTTACACCCACAGTTTAGCTGTGATTAAGAATCTTGCAATACGCTTCCCTGTGAAGGTTATTTGGGACACGTCATCTAGACCGCGTGAGCCTACATATCCTATCTAGTCTGGAAACTCTCAAAAATAACCTGGGAAAATCCAAAGGAGTATTAGCCCCCTGTAACCATATCTCAAACTGTAATGGAGGGATAATGCATTTTTGTCATGAATCAAAACTACATTCATTTCAATAGGAGTCACATAAACCACTTAAACAGGGCTGTGCATGCCATTCGTGACTTTGTGCCAGCTGCAGATTACTCAAAGCAGACACTGTGTAGCTAGTCCTGTGTGTGTCTGTGCGTGTGGGTGTGTTTGTGTGGCGTGCAACTGTGCAGGCAACTCAGAACCATGAGATGAAAGCATGTGATGCTCAGTTTGGTGGTTAGATAAGTTATTTTCCAAACACTGAGTTCTGCTCAGTTACAGGGCAACAACAACAAAACAGAAAAATGGACACACAAACAGAAATGCAGTCCCAGCAGCAATCAGGTCCAACTTACTTGCAAAAACGTCCTTGTGCACATGGTTTACATGAAGTAGAATTACCCTGCGATGAAAAGAAACCTAAAAAACGAACAGAAATATACATAATTTGTGGTTTTGAGTTATAGATATCAACATATACTAATGCAAGCATATCTATAGACTTTAAGGGGACCTGTTCAAATTTCCTGAGATAACCATAATACAGATATCACCTCAGAGTGACATCATACGGAAAAGCTACCGAGCAAATGTTTAGAGGAGTCTGAAGCCTGAACCTTAAGCTATTATTTGAAACCACATCCACTAAGAGGATCCATTGTTTTGTAACAGAAAATAATCAAAAGCATAAAGCGTGCCTTTCTCTTTAAGTTGTGTGTATTTTATAGCAATATTTTACAATTAAAGCATATGTATGGGAATCAACACTCTCTGTTTTCTGATATAGAAAACAATGAGTAACTGCTAGATAAACAAACCTGGTGAGCAACTTGTGCAAGAGTCTTCACCAGTGTTATTGTTGAAGGACCCAGGAGGGCAAGGGCGACATAATGGACTTCCAATGAAACTGAAGTGGATACAGCATATGAAAAAATTATTAGTGATGTAAACTCTGGATTTATATTTAAAAAGAGAGAAAAAAAAGTGAAGTTTGAATTTGCTGGAACAAAATTAGTCTTTACTTGGTGTAGAAGCCCCGGCTGCAAGGTAGACACTGCTGCTGTCCTGCTAGTGGCTGATAAAATCCTCTGGTGCATGGCAGGCACGCGCCAGGAAATACACACCGCCCTGAGTCAGGACAGCACGTGCACAGAAGGGTGTCTGGGGGGGGATTGACAAAAAGTTGATTTTACTCTTCATTTTTGCTGCTTTAATATCATACAGCTTATTTTAATATCAACAAAAGCAAAGCCAGGTACTTAACAGAAAGGACATTAAATATAGCATATTTAGAAATATCATAAAATAAAGCCATGGCAGATGATAGTCACTGACTCACTGTTGTCGTACTGTGACCCCGGTGCACATGGCTCACAAGCAGAAAGGTTAAAAGTGAAGCAGCCTGAGGTGGTGCTGCTGAAAATCACGGGTGTCGGAGTCAGACTGGTCACATTTTCGATCAGAGTGGTATCTGTCACAGCAGGAGTAAGAGTGGTCTGGCTCACCACTAAGCCTGAGAAGGAAGGACACAATGGTATATATGTGGTCAGCTGTCTTAAAAAGGTTCAAAAGTACCTAAATGTAGTGAAAAAGTTATGGCTCGAGTGCATAAAAGCAAAAATATGTGGTATGATCACTAATAATTAATACAAACAGTGTAAGCAAACATTTTGGGGGACCCTCCTGCATACCTTTTCTTTGAATGTTTTCGTTTATTTATTAGTATTGCAAATAATAACCAGGATTTTAACTCCTGTCTCCCTGCATCTCTCCATGATTCAGTCTCCTGCTTTGAAATGTTGCTGTGGACTGAGGTTGAACCCTCACGTCCCTCCTCCCTAGACACGCACTGAGCTAGGACACAGCCTCAGGGACACAACAGAAGTATGAAAAATAAATGTTAGCAAGTGGATGAGTGACCTGAGAGCCAACCTTGCTGCATTGCCTTTATTAAAAGAGGAAGAACTTCTTCAATCAACTATAGCTGAATGATTTTACAAAAAGTTTATCCAACAGGGAAAGAAAGAAAAAAAGGTGGCTGCAAAAGGTATAGGCACATCAGCAAAACAGAGCCCATATTGTGGTAGTAATCACATAAGCCTTGCGCTTAACTGCTTTCTTGAATAGGAGCCATCCTCCTCATGAAATGCAATTATTCAGAAAGGGGTCATATGATTTCTCAGCTCCAGTCTCCTCTGGGTTGGCAGCAGTTCTCTCCCAAATAGATATGCTTCTTGAATTACAAGTCAGGGAGTTTGTAAAAACGGATAAAATTATATTAACAGAAATACAAAAGCAATAAGTACCACGGAAATACAGTGAGCCAGTGTATTAATTTCATTATGGTGTCCTGGTGCAAAGAAAAGTGTGTGTAATAAAGTTTTGCTTTGAACAAAGTCTAAATTACATGATGCAACAACATTAGAACTGATTCTACTGTTTCTATACTTTCAATAACAAACCATCAGCACTTTTCAGTAGTGAATTAACCTAAGGTGACTTCATGCTTTTTTTCATACTATATAGTAAATCTCTGTATTAGACCCTTGGTTTATAGGATTACCGCCGCCGTTTCGTTAACGGTACAAGCCACTCCACTTACCTATGAAACAAGCGGCGGTGATCGCAGCCAGAACTCCCCGACAGTCCATGCTCCAGATTACCGACTGCAGCCACCAAACAATGCTTGTCTACAGCATCTCATCTCTTAAATGTGGCAGCGTTTCCTTTGTTTTCATAGAGTACGCTGTCAGGGGAATCAGCCCACTCATCAGTGTCATATGACAAAAAGGCATCATGTGATTTTGGTTTAGAGGGAAAAAACCGAGAGAAATGGGCTCAATTCAAGACAGATCTGGTGTAGTTACAAGGAACAACCAACAGGGACACCACCGCCTTATTAAAACATCATGCATTAGGCTCAGAGTTGCTCCCGGTCCGCAGGTGAAGCGATTCAAACTAGGTCCAAGCAGTAATACGAATTTATCATGAAAATTACTTAATTAATTTTTACAAAAAAAAATAAAAAATCATATCATTAATATACTTTATGTTGCTTTGTGCTAAATATAGAATATCACAGAGAAATGTTATTGTATATTGTTCAATTCTTGTGTCTATGCTTGCAGTAGTTCTCTTTTTTGTTGTTGTGGATAGTCCCAAAAGATATGATACTTGACTCTTGGTATTTATTTAGTACAGTAAATTGGTAGCAAGACGCAGAAAACCACAGAAAGCCACAGAAAACAGTATTGTTTAGGGGAAGGGAAACATTCCTCGTCAGTCACGGTTGAAGGCTCGCTTCCTTTTTTCATGTTACGTACAGACGTGAGTTTCGATAACTTTGGCAGTAATTGAAACAAAAAATAAAAAAAAGTCGTAATACTCGACTGTTGCAGAAAACCAAGCAGCGATCAACATCAGTACATAAGTGCAACTTCAAATGACTGCACATGTTATCCACACGTGTTTTATTAAATTAAACAGTCATAAGATTGCAGTGCCTGATAAACACATTTATAGCTTGAGTCAAGAAAAATTCTCTACAAGGCGCGACAAGCTCTGCTCCAGCTCCTCCCAGCTTGTCACACTCGCCTGGCAAAAGAGGAAACAGAGAAAGGAGTTATGGATACGTTTTATTTCTTCTTTCATTTCTTCTTTGTTGTGGACTTTACACTCACCTGGCTGTGTGTCCCTGTGTGTCCTCCTGTCTGTTCAGGGGCTTTGACCTTGCTTTCAGTTTGCTTGAGCTTTTGACGTTCTTGCTTTTTCTCTTCAAGCATCTTCTTCAGAGCTAAAACCGTCTCATCCTGAGCCACCACCTGCTGAATTAATTCCTTCTCGGCTTTCCTCTCCTCTTTCCTGCCACATGCCAAAACTAGCATCAGTACATGCACATGTGCACATTTCTGCGTTTGAGTATTTTTGTTTGCCACTTTCCTGACCTGGTGGCCGTAGCTTGTGCCAGGACGCTGCTGTGGAAGTTGATGGCATCCAGCTTCTCCATCAGCTGCTGCTTCTGTTTCTGCTTCTCCTCCAGGATGAGCTTCCGTTTCTCCTCCTGCTCTGCTTGCTGCTTGTTCTTCAGATGGGCCAGCCGCTCCTTCGTCTCATACAGCGACATTTCTCCCAGCAGCTCATGGCCTACAGTCTGACATGGGATTAGATAACTGTGACACAGAGATCGATAACAGCATCTCAGTATAAGATACAGCACTGTGCAAAAGTCTTGATCCACATTGAAACCACTTTTCTTTTTTGCATAGTACTGCAGCTTTCCTTCACTTACGTCTGTGTCATCAAATTTCTTGAATTTCATGCGAGGAAGCGACTCAATGCAGTGAATTTCTCGGATGACTTCAAATTTGCGGCTCATCTCTGCCTCTGCTTCCTCCAGTGCTTGACGAAGCAGCTCCTGGTTCTGTTCGGAGACTTCTTTCACTGTGAAATTTGTCATGACATTGATGTGAACAGCAAAAAGAAACACGTGAAATGCCCCGTTTGACAAGCTGCTTGAGGAGGCGCACCTATGCTTTGCTTCAGCTTCTGTAACTTCTCTTTAGCTGCCTTTGAATTCTTGTGGCCATCTGCCACTTGCTGCACCAGATCCTTTATTTCCTTTTCCTCTTGCAACCTTTTCTCAGCATATCTTTGCATCAGCTGAGCGGTCTAGAAAAAGCAAACAAGCCATAAAGAAGACGACAACAAGTTTAATCCTCTGTGAATTCCTTTTATTTATTAGTTGCCACTTGGTTTTTACCTACCTCTTCTTTCTTCAGCTGCGCAGCCTTCTGATTGCGCTCCATTATACGTTTGCGGGCCAGAGCTGCCTCCTGTTCACTGATGCATGCCTCCAGGTGTCGGCGCTCAATCTTGGGCAACTGCTCCTGAAGGTCCTTCTCACGCATCTCCTTTTGCCACTGCAGGAAAGATGAAGGATCGCGCTCGCCTTGCACCAGCCGCTCAATTCTGTATTAAAAACAGACGCACAAAGGACGCAACTTTTCATGTGTTTGATTTGCACTTCATCCTCGTGGAGCACTATGCAGACACCTTGGAAAAGGTCAAAGTAGCAGGTAAAAGCTGTGCTGTACCTTTGGACCTCCTCCTCCACCCAACGCTTATACAGTGCCTCCTTCCTTAAAATAGCTGCATTGTTGAGTTTGATCGGATAGCTGACAGCCTGTAAAAAATATACACATGACAGCAGATATTACACCAACATTAGGCTATCTAGAAACCGGCAGAGTACTTAGTGTTAGGTATTTTAGTACCATGGTAGCATTTACTGGATATTGTTTTATAGTGACATTATGCAGGAAAACTCTGTCATTCAATAAGGCCCCTTTGTTTCAGTGTTTTTCTCTTTGACCCAAGAATTGATGTGTGAGAATCACAGGCTGGTACAAGGTTGAAATACCACAGAGATCACTCCCTCAGCTACATTAGTTTCTTAATCTTTTAGACGCCTGTTGAAGGCCAAATGGTTTGTTTCAGATTTCACTAATGAAAGAACTCTTCGTTTTGTGCCTTGAAAATATGTCGCTGAGATAATCACAATTGTAGCTGAACTAATAAACTACACAAAGGATGCTTCTTCACCCATGGGCAGGAAGACACTGCCTTATCTTGGTCTGTACTGGTTTAAACTGATAAATCTGCTGTCTCATGAATTTTACCCTCTATATAAACTGTTGTACTTGTGAATAAAGTTGAGTCACTTTGGGAAGACAACCTGAAGCAGTCTCTGTTTTCTTGTTCTCCCAAGCTGCTCCCGAGCTCGTACTAACACGCTGAATGGCATGCTTGAATATTACTTGAGAATATATTTGACTGTGTTACAGACTAAGGGACATTCTCTGCTGATAGGTGAAGGTACATTCTCTGCTGATAGACGTCCACGCCTCGGAGGAAGTCGATCCACGGATTAGGCCCTGGAAACCGTTTCCTTCATTTAGGTCTTACCTTATTACTGGAAGGAGCTCCACGGGAATGAAAGGAATTAGGCTTGAGCCTTGAATCCAAGTCTTCCTCAATCTTGGACATCACTCTCTGTGGAACAAGTATGAGATGGTGTTGAAGCCAACAGAATACAAGCCCACCCTCACACACACACACACACACACACACACACACACACACACACACACACACACACACACACACAGTCACACACATACACACCTTTGTGTGCTCAGACTTCTGTGGATTTCCACATCTGAACTGTTTGATATTCGCTTCATACAGAAGCTCCTTTGGTGGAAAACAGATAAGCGAACTTTTTAATGGCAGTATATGTAATTGAATTTAAAAATATGAAATTTTTTGATAATATCTACTATTATTGAACTTAAATGTGCCAGCTGCCGTTTAACTGTTAAACATATCTTCTTTTGTATTAGATTCATTGTACCTGAGCCTTTTGATGGTTCTTCTGTTTATTCTCCTCGATTATCTGCTTCTCCTTTGGAGCCTTGTAGGTGCTGCTTGGTACCTGCATGACAAACAAGAGTGACGCACCAGCCTCTACACAGTTTACAGCTTACATTCTCTTTAAGGATTGAGGACATGAAAAATTCTCAAATTAAAGGACTTTTTGTAACTGATACTGACTGGTTTGCATTTCTTCTGCTGTGGGATGAGCTCGGGCATGGGTAGAGGCCGTGGTTTAGGTTCGGTGAGGGCGAACTCCTGGGGCTCAGTGGTTTTGGTTGCAGCTTTCTTGAGCAGATTCCCTTGAGAGATCTTGACTGCAAGCTGGTCCATGAGAATATCTATCTCAGGGCGCCACCTAAAGGACACACACGCAAACATTTGGGTTGTCTGAATTTGAAATGCTCTGCTCACAAAACAACCTCCACTGGAATACTTGTGCACATTTCTGACCAGACTGTGAGGAAACAGACTCAATGATCAATGGCATGAGCACCCCTTAGTTCCCTATTCTCTTGCATGTTCACACTGAGCCTATGTGACAGGAATGAAAGAGTCTACAGACGCTGTGCCGAACTTCATGTGACTTCAGCGTCAAATCAATCACTGAATACAGCCCTCAAAGGATTAAAAATTTTGTTTGCTACTGACTGCTGTCATGTCTTTTTGTTGTCAGTGAATTACACAATGTGTAGATTTAAGTTTTCCATTCATTTTTTGAGTTATTATAGTGTTATTACCTAAGTAGTATTTTTGTTTATCATGCTTTTCTCACCTGAGTAGAGGCCCAATCCACTGTTTCTCCACAAAGGCAGCATCATAGATGTTGTTCCACTCATCCTGTATCCACGTGGTGAGGTTTGAGAAGAAGAAACCTAAAAACTAATTTTGAAAAGTGAAACATAAGAAAGCTGCTGATTAATTTCCCTCTTCTGCACCCAGAATTTGTGTTTCTTACCATGTGCATTTTCTTGATGTCCAGAGATTTAACAATGCTGCTAAAACACTGAAGCCCGAGGTCATCAAGAAGAAATGTGGCCAGGTAACAGATAACTGGGGAGCAAGACGATCATTAAAACGTGTCAGTTCTTTTATTCAGGCTGAAATCAGGAGTAGCAATGAAGTTACTCACCAACAAACTGGCTACGTTCACCTCTGGACACTGATTTTACGTGCTGGCCAAAGAAGGCATTGATGACTACATCCAGCAGCTTCTTTTGCTCAACACATCCGGAAACAACATCAAGAATGAACTTCCTCTGCAGCATGTCCATGTCCTGTGACAAAACAAGAAATACAGACTAATCAGAAGCAGGCCTATGCATCCACTCACATTGATCTGAGTCTGACATACCTGCAGATCCTTCATAGCATCTTCTGTGAAGTCATCCAAACACTGTCTGCTAGCTCTAAACTTGTCGAGGAGCTGAACGGCTTCCTTCACAAGTGATGCATAGTTTGATGCCATCTTAAATCCACTAGAAAAGCCCAAAAATAAACTGTTTATATAAGCAAAGCTCACGCATTGAGAGATGAGAGAACAAACAGTTCTCCCTGGGATAGACAAGCCAACCGGGCTGCTAATGAAAGACATCAATTCACAAAAAACATTTGCTGTCTTCGACTCATAGACAGTCTCCAGCCGTCGCTGTGTTGCGTCGTTGCTTAGCAACAAAAACAGGCGTAAACAGACATACGTCCCAGCTCGAAATGTTAAACGAGGAATGCTTCAGCAAAAAAATTAATTATTTAGATTCAAAAGAGGCGTTTTATTATTGTTCAGTTTAACATATTAAATATTTCACAGTTTTAATCCGTACAGATTAACAGAGTGCCCTCCTCATCCTTTGTTGGCGTCCATAACAATAATAATGACGTAGCGTGTTGTGACGTCTTGCTGGGGCTGTGCTGGTCTCCTGCTGCCTTCATGTGCTTTTGGAAATTCTACAATAGACAGAAAGCGATCAAATTGACACGTTAAAACATCTGGTCAAGATGGAAACCCGTTCTAAAAACCGAAGGAAAGTTGTTGGCTTGTGCTTTAAAAAATGATGATTTTACAAAAAAAATTTGTTTCCTAGCTTACCAGGGATTTTACGTTGTTGGTATCTGAGGGACAAAAGCTAATTACTGGGTAAATCACATGCAAACTGGGTTTTTATTCTCAGAATCGAGCATCTGAGTTCCTGGTTTAACCTGATCATCATAATCATATTTCTTAACCGGAGTGAAAACAAAGTCATTTGTTGAATTTAAATTAGGAAATACCAAACTAATGTTATGATTAATCTATATGTGATGTATTAGAAAACAGAAAGTTGAAATGACTCCAAAATAGCTTCTGGACAAACACACACTGCTGATGTTAATCATGTAATACAGGCGAAAGCTAAGGAATAACCTGGAAGTGTATTTTGAGTGAAAATTGTTTTCCCCACTGATATTTTCTCTCTAATCTCTTTTACAAACCTAAAAAATGTGCTTAATTTGCTGCTCCTCATTTGGATGGTCTTTACTGCAAAGAATGGCATCTGTACACATCCTAAATCATACATTTATTTGATGAAATTTCCCTGTATTTGCCTGACATTTGATTTTAAAGTTAAAATTAAACAACATTGGGCTACTGTATTGTTTTTCTCACACAACTTAGTTATAAAAACTGAAAACCTCCACTACTCATACTTAAATATATGCATACACTATTGATATAATCTAGATAAGGGGGGGTCAAACCCTATTTCATCTCAAGTGGGCTGGGCCAGCGAAGCTATTGCATAACATTTTAAGAAGATAAAAATGTTATTAAATAAAATGTTAAATAAATCATTTTTTGTGATTTATGGAATATACTGTTAGTGTCAATTTGACACACTTCCTCCAGATTCTAAAATTATTTTAATGTAGTAAATTCCAATTTGTTTCTTAGGTAACAGAAAACAACTGTCATTAGTAAACTTTTCTTATCTGTTGCTTATGTTTTATTACATGAGGAAAAAGAAAGTAAACCATCTTTAAATTTGAAGGGTTTACATATTAAAGCAATAAAAATAATATGGCCCTTACTTAGTCTCAAAATGAGGTTAATTCATCCTGGGATGAATTGCAAATGATGAGATATTATGCTGTATTTATCCAACCAAAATAATAATAACCCATATTCAGAACAATGGGGTAGTCCAAGGAACTCAGTAAGGTTCTAAGAAGGAGGATTGTAGAATTGTGCTATAGTTTATATCGAGTTCTTTTGGAGAAAGAAGCTATTTTTGGAGGAGCACTTGAACGCACCACTTCCTGGGAAAGTGGGAGGTGAATGTTGTCAACGTGACTGTCATCGAGTAACGTTAGAGGGGCAGAGAACAGCGGAGCCTTCGGTGCTCCAGTTGTCTGTATCGTCGGGGACTTGGAAAGTGACTGGGCAGGTGGAGGGACAGGTTGCTAACCTCGGGCTTCAGGGAAAATGGAAATAAGTGGTTATTTCCCAATACCTCCTTTGTGCGCCTTCAGAGCCTCGGTGTAACGTTCAGGACAACTTGCCGTACATTGTCTTTTTTCCTCCTATTTGGACCCAAGAAGCGCTAGCTAGCTTAGCCGCCAGCCAGCCGCCGATAGTGTCAGACACACAGGTACAGGAGAAGAGAGGAGGGGTTGGTGACAAAGGAAGGTGGCGAGGTAACGATGAACCGCTTTCGAAAGTGGCTGTATAAGCCCAAGGTAAGTTGTTGTGTCAGCCCCTGCAGTCAGTCATTTTTTATGCATAGAGCTCGCTAGCCTGATCATTTCATAGACTGTCGGCACATCTGCTAACGTTAGCCCGTGTTCCTGATGTTACACTGTATTAATCAGCAGCTATCCCCTTTGTTGTTGTTGATGCTTTTGTTTTGAAGCTGCAGTCAGGACTAACAATGCTACAGTCTGCCAATTTGGGCTAATACTCATTTACTTACATCTGTCTTCAGCTGACATTAGTGTTCATGTGATTCTGTCTTGTTATTTTAAAGGTTTGAAATACCTTAATAAATCAGTGATTAATAACAATCACAAGACCACTGAAGACCAGCTGAAAAAATATTCGTTTTGCTTGTAAAAGTAGTGTCATTATCAAGTCGTTACCACATAAGAGGAAATATTTTAAAAGGAGAATATATTTTTATAACAAAAGCTCATGTTTTTAATTTCCTTAAAAACTATTTGTTTTCATTATTGATTCTGCTGGATATTTTTTTAATAAACGGGTTTATCATTTGGTGCATATACATGCTAGAAAATAGCACCTTTTTAAAAAATAAAAAAAAGTGCAAAAAACATGATTAAAATAAAAGTATGTGTTTATTCCAAACAAAGAACAAATAAAACATGGCACAGTTTACCTGAATTTGTTATTCTGGTCGACGTTTTCCAAGATCCAAACCTTTTTTAAAGTAGAAGGTGACATATTAATATGGTTTTGTTGTAGTATCAGTTCAAAGTCCAAATATATTTTATTTATATCAGGCAGGAAAAAGACACTTTGTTACAATTGATAAGGTGGACTTTAAGAAAACATTGTTTTGTATTTGAAGCCTTAAAGACCACCAAAATACCTACCAGCTATTTTTCTCATGCAGTTTATTTAAAATATTGATTGTCTCAGCTCTGTATACCATTTGTGAATACAGTCTGAAAAAAGGCAAAACAATCAAATCCTGCCCGGGAAACACATTTGTCAGCAAAATCGTCACTTTTTGGGTGCGCTAGTAATGGATGTGCTGTGATTCCTTAAATCAAGCTCAAAGTGTGGAAACATGCCTGACACAGCAGAGGAAGTATTAAAGGCTTGGTTGCCTTGTTAAATGAACAGTTCAGTATATGCCAACTGCAGCACCTTTTAGGATGAGTGAACGTGAACATTTCTCTGGATTGAAAATTCTTGTTAACTTTATAGCAGTGTGTTTGTGTCAGTATATTGACTTAAGGCTTGCACTTAAAAGGTTAAACCTGTGTCATAGCTGCTGTACATTGTAAGTCTTTAAAGATTATTAAGCCTCTTAAACAAGCTGTTGACTGGTGGAGGTAACTGTTATTTCTTGGCATGCTCCTGCTTTACTGAAAGTTCCTCGATGATAATGTTCAGAAAAACCCTTGTTATTATGATACCTGTGATAAGAGGTAAGTCAGCTGATAGGTCACTGTGTGTTTGAACTCCACACTCAAGGAATCATCGGACGAAACAGCGGTGATTACAAGATATGCTGCATAGCTAAGCAGTTGTGATCACTCACAAGGCAAGCTAACCGAGCTTGAGCCAAACTATAGAGCATAGACCATGGGTGGGCAATTAACTTTCCCAAGAGGCCGTAGGAGAAACTGGGACTGTTGTGGACTTGCCCTACATTATGATTCGATTGGCTAGCAACAATGTGAGCAGAGCAACATAGTTCAGGGAGATTAACAGATGGAGTGGTGCCAGCCTGTTATGGTAAAGAGTGAGCTGAGCTGTCGATTTAAGTGCCAATCTATTTTCCTAGCTAACCTATGGCTTAAGATGCGTTCTGGGCACCTCCTAAGTGAGTTGTTCCGATCCCATAAAGAAGGGGTCCAGGGGCAGAGCAAGGACATGTTGGAGACATCTCTTGGCTGTTTTAGAAGCACTTCAGTGTTCCCCCAGAAGAACTGAGGAGGTGGCTGGAGACAGGGTTTCCTGGGCATCGCTGAAAATAAATAAAACGTAATCAATTCATGTTCAATGTAAAGGGATTTTTTTAGCCTTGGAGGAAGGGAGTTTCTACAGTTCATTCACACATTGGCAATAAAAAAAGTGTTTAATACATGAAAAATGCGTTTTGCATCCGAAACCTTTAAAAGGTTTGGCAACACGTATTTCCAATTGGGAGCATAAGTAGAGTATAAGTCAGCCTTCTTGATAATAGAAAACTGCTGGATCACATCATCATTGGGTAATTATAATAAGAGCTTTTGCAACAGTAGTGTCACACAAGGCTTAGATAAAAGGCCTCTGATTACACTTTGTCCACCTGTTCTGGACCACATACACACACCTGCGTCATTCCCTGTTCCTGAGTCAAACTGTATTTGCTGTCGCAGCATTTCGGTGATCTGGGGTCAGGCCAAAGTGTTGGGGTTCACCAGAGTATTGTTACATTCGTAAACGACTACTGCCTCTAAAGTGCTGAGCTATTGCATCAGTGCCTTTTCTGCCAAATCACAGCTATGGTAGGATTGAAAAGAATTACGCATGAGTCTGTGGGATTTAAATGACCAGTTCTGCCTCAAAGGAGTGGGGAGAGGCGCTAAAAGCTTCTACAGTTGTGCCAATCAGCATGAAAAGGCAACAGTAATAAAGAAAGAAAGTTCAGATGACTTTGGCACATGGTGCTGAAGAGGCACTTTGCTAGCCAATAGTTGTTTAATTTGTTCTAAGAGAAAATATTTCTGTACTAATTAAAATCTGTTTCCATCCCCCATATTTTGGCATTTATTGTCAAACACCACATTGCATTGTCATTTCCATCAACAGTAAGTGGTTTATCACTGAACTATGCTCTCCTGGAGATAGAAAAATGTTGAATCAGCTTGTTCCTTTGACTGAAGCAGAGCTATTGATATTTCCATAGCTGCTCTGTACCTCTAAGATAAGTCACACAGAGCAGGACTTTTTTTGCCCCTGCCACACAATCCCTTCTTAGTCAAACTCAATGCATTAGTTCCTGGACAAGATGAATGTGTAAAGATGGATGTCCTGCTAAGAAGTACGCATGGGTTGGAAGGACATAATACTGCAGTATTGACAGGTTAGGCTTTCTACATACTTTGTAGATCCTTAAACTGGTTGAGCTGGTTTTTATGCAGCTAGTTAGCAACCCAAATATCTATAAAGAGCTCTCCTACCTGGTGTGTTTTGTAACTCAAGTTATATTTAGTGTGGAGAAGAGTTGTAGATCAAAAAGATAAGCTTGGAGAAGGATTAATAAGAGTGTGCTACATTGCACATTGCAGAAAACAAAGCCAAGACCAATGTTGGCGAGTGTTTCCTCACCTCTCGCTCATCAAGTTGCACAGTGACTGATTACAAAAGACAGGCGGCTAAACCTGGGCATTTCCTCTGTAACCTGTGTTCCTCTCTGTGCTGGTATTCCATCAGGCATTCAGGAGCTGACCTTCAGCTTCACACCACCTCATCTGTCAGTGTGACGGGGCTCACAGGTCGCACCGAGCCCAGTCCACGCACCCCATTTTGCAGCACGCTACTAATTTTGCCCCTCTCCCCACAGGACATTTTAATGTGTAGATAGCTCATACTGCACTCCTCTTTATCTGAACGAAGCAGGTGATAACTTTTGTTTATAGTGTGCTGCTGCTTAATCTTTAGCATGGAAACAGATTGGCTTTTAGCTCGCAACACAGTAATAGTCATAATACTGACAATAATAATTTCATTTGTACAACACTTTAAAAAAACGTAACAAACCACAAATTAAAGATAAGTACACACACATATAAAGACACAGTCAGCAATGTCATTTTGCAATTATTCCATCATACACACATTAGATCTGAACTATGGCCCAAACTAATAGGAGGAAGATTAAAGAAGCTAACCGATAAAAATTAATTTTCAGCAGGTATTTGTTGTTGGGCTGGGGAGAGCTGCTCCAATGTTTGAGTCAACATTCCTGCATAAAAACTCAGAGGGAATTTTATATAACAGTAAACAAAGCTTGCATGAGATCAAATCTCTCGAAACTATGCATTTTTAATATAAAGAACAATGCTGTAAAATTATTAACATGTAAATGAAACACGTCAAGGCAGGCAAGTATTTATCATGCTCATAAATCACTGTCAAACCATCATATGAGATACTCTGAAAAAGTTTATTTACACCATCAGAAAGACAGCGAGGCGCGCTGACAGCTGACGGTTTCGACAAAGAAACAGATTTTTTGCTTTCCCTTTGTTCTCTCTTTGTTGCCGGCCGTGTGGGCCCTTCTTGAAATGCATCATTTGAATTTGATTTGAAAAGAAATGTTCATGTATGAAGAGGTGGCGATGACACACAAACTAACAGACGCATCTGTTTGGAAAGTGGGAAAAGGCACAGTCATCAGACTTGTGACGCTTTTTAAAAGACCAAAACCTAACACAAGTTTTCATTCCCATTAACACAGTTGTTACTAATACATTTATTGAATTATTAAATGGCTTCTAGGAAGAAGAGTTGAAACGATTAATAGAAGCAAAAAAAAATCTGATAAATTTTCAGATAATTAGATAAATATTAATTCTGAATTGTTGCTTTTTAAATAAAACACTGGGTTTATGTCATTTGAAGATGTCAGCTTGTGGCCTGTGATATGATGATTTTCATCGCAATGTTTATGTACAATGCAAATATTGATAGTAGTATATATCTTTGAGTTTATGCTGGTCAAGAGTGCATTTTTACAACTTTGCTTCTTTTTTTAGTTTTCAATTTTAATCTTTATTATGTCTTTTGTAACAAATGTGTAATTACATGTAAAGTATTTACATAATCCTTGTTTGTACCTTTAATTCATTTGATTTCGTTTTCTTGTCAATATGCCTCCAACATTTAAAATTTTATTACACTTCATATATATTCTTATCAGAGGGAACCATAGCTGCTTA
Source organism: Mchenga conophoros (assembly GCF_057382185.1). Taxonomy (NCBI): domain Eukaryota; kingdom Metazoa; phylum Chordata; class Actinopteri; order Cichliformes; family Cichlidae; genus Mchenga; species Mchenga conophoros. The sequence continues at coordinate 28,936,898 of NC_140544.1, read as the reverse complement.
TTTATTCTGTAATAATTGCTCCATGCTCTCGCTGTGCTTGTGTCTGGGGTTAGTCTTTGCACAGCCAGTTCTGCATATTTGCTGCAGACTGGTGAGCAGTGGTCACTGTGGTTTCATATTTAGCCCAGTTTCTGGAGTTCCTTGTGGACATCCCATTCTGCTTACCCAACAGCCACGTGGTAATTGATTTGGTGTCAGCTGCTGGGATTTAGAGAGCTGACCCTAGTGCAGATTCAGGCAGGCCAGGCAATTGAAAGCCTTTTTAAATTCATTGCAGGACTGTAAGCAGAACCCAAGAGGTGTGAGGGCACGATGATTGAAGGAAAGTAGCCGTGGAAAACAGTGAGATTTTGAAGTACCACAGAGAATCAGCAAGTCTCAGTCCTGACTGAGGGGGATGTACACTTTTCTGCACCCTGTTTTTATTGGCATTGGTACCTTTTAAATTGCTCTCTTCATTATCATTGATGAAAAACATCACGATCACCTTTGTCTGTATTTATAAGTTTGACTGTTCTTGGAATTACCTGTAAATGAAGCGCCACCCCTCATGATTTGGCTTTTGTCTTCCCAGCAGAGGATGTGAGTGACAGAAGGAAAGGAGAATAGTAGGCTTGTATTTCTAGGTTAGATTTTGGATTTGGCTTTAGTTGAGAATAATGCAGCTTTTTATCAACACTGTAGGGGTTTTTCTTACTGAATTTTATAACTAAGAACATTCATGCTTTACACACTCTTTGCTTAACTGTTTAAGTAATTATCAGATTATCAGTTTGTGTCGTTTTTTCTGTAGCTTTTATGTACTCAAGGCCTCAATAGCAAGAGCTATTTTTTTTAAAGATTGCGCAAACTGGTATGGTTAAGTTAAAATGAAAAGAGAGAGCACATAAATATAATAGTGACAATAAGGGAAACAATATGAAAATCTATAATTTCTTCTAGACACAGTAATGCTCTGTAATAGGTAAAACTGTTTTTGAAGAATTGGAAAGATACAGATTAGTAGTTTGGCAGCTGTAATGCATGAATGTAACAATGATGGGATAAATAAAATATATCTTATGTTATCCTAAATTTTAAACTCAGACCACAAGAAATAACACATTGGATGTTTCAGCACCAAACCTATTGTTTTTTTAGTTTGCTTTGCTTCGCCCTTTTATCGAGTTCACCTAAATGGGGATTCAGTCTGGAGACTGCTGGTTTTCCATCATCTGAAGCCTGCCTTGTCCTCTTCCTCTAATGTTTTGGGTCATTATCTTGCTGCAGGGTGAACCACTGACAAACCAGTTACTTGTGTTTATTTGTTGCCATCCATATTGAAGCATCTAGTACTAAATCCCGCAGTGCAGTATTTTTCTGATAATACACAGGTTGTCCCGACACTTCCTTTGCACAGACAGAGGGGTTTCTAACTAACCTTAACCCTAACCTATGGAAGCATCGGGTTCCAGTGTTTTATTTATTTTCATTGCTACAAAAATGCCGTAAGATCATTTTAAAAATAACTTTTTAACATGACTTTTCCGTTTATTTCTTTTCATTTTAAAAATGTAGGATTTTTGACGGCTATGAGCAAAGCACCTGCGAATGAAGTACCCTCCCCCACACCTTGGGCTTTGCCTACCACCTGCAGAGGATGGGAGAGAAATGAGGGAGAATGGCCAGTAACTTGGTTGCAGTCAGAAGTAATGCTGTTCTTTATCAACACTAGGCCTAATTTACTTCTGGTGCTAAAGGGAGGCTTTAAGTTAATGCAGTTCATGACTAACAAAACAGTCTGTGTTCAGTAAAAGTTTAGCAGTTTTCCACTTACCTTTGTATCATGTTAATCTAAATTTTAATGCTGGGTATGCATCTAGCTGTTTTGCAGTGACGTTGAGGTATCAGGAGTGGGCTTTTAGGTATAATGCCATGTGCACAAGCATGATGACTGGCATAAATGTAAGCTTAGTTTACGCTTGCAGTTGTTACCTTTGCTCATGGTGGCATAAAAAGTAGTCATTATTGCTGATGACCCAATGTCAGGTGGTTGTGTGTTTAATATTGTAACCTGCATCACGTGGCATGCATGCAAACTGGTTGACGTGGAGGCATGAGTCTATGTACTGGTCTTCCTTTAAAAGCATATTTACAGACTATCAGTTGGATTCCCAGTTGTCACAGAAGCTGTGCTGGGATTGCTCAACCAAAAGGAAAATGTGCGACTGTCTACAGAAAAGTGTAGATAAACCGATAATTGTCGCTGTGCTTGAATGACATAGTTCCTTTATATCACCTCTTCTGTTGCTATTACAGCCGTGTAGCATATACTTTTCTCAGCAGTGACGTCTGTCATTTAGAGGTAGACAGCAGTAAGTGAAGCTCAAGTATAAAAGGTTACAACGCTGCGTTGATGTCATAATTGCTGTGCGCAATAACTGATGCATCAGGCATAACCGCAGCTTTAATCTCCACCGACGCCAAACAGAGGTGTGTGTTTGCCCACACAAGTACTGTAGTTATCCCGGGCTGTCATTGTGTGACATCCTGGACAATACTCATTCTCATTCAGTGATCACAACAGTCAGTATGTGGACAGAGTTAGCTCGATTGACTTAGAAGTGTGTGACAAAACTACGGGGAGGACGTGCGTTACCGGACTTGCGTGTTGATTCATTAAAATCAGGAAAATTCTTAAAGTCTGGTCATCGCAGCATAAGAAAAGGGTCTGAGCATCTCCACGAATGCTTTCATCTGATTGGGACACCGAGCGATACATGGAAAAAAAAAAGTTGTGATTTTATCAAATCTAAAAAAGCGTTCCCTTCTCTAGCCTTGATCCAGAAAACATTACCGGATTGTATAACCAGATTATTTCTTGCATAAGAACGCTGAGGTTTTTGGGACGAGGGGTGTCCCCATGTGTCACCACATGACCATGGGGGGGTGGGATACTGAACAAGCCCCAGGGCCACCTAAATCCTCAGTGCACTTGTGTGTTCACTCTGCCTGCTCGGACCATGTGCTGGGCACATGCTTGGGTCATTGCTGTAATACAACACCGGATTATTTCCATCCCTCACAGAGCAGACGGGCTCATAGATTATGTCATCAGCCCAGATGGGTTGAGCACTTTGATAATACTGAGTCAGTGCACTCAGTTAAGTTGGTAGCGTGCTGTGGACCCAGATCAACTTTCAGCTGGTTTGTGCAGAAATACTCCTCAGACATGAACACAGTTAAAGATTTATGTATTAAATATCTTAAAATGTGGTATTTATGGATGAAAGCCGACTATCAATAACTCTGAGGTAGGAAGGAAACTCCTGACGCGAGCTGAATACGAAGGGAATGACTCAACATAACTGGAAGTAAATCAGCATAACACGGCATTCTTAGAAAGATTATACTTTTTATTCTGCCAAACCTCATATAAATAATGGTTGCAGAAGTTTCCTTGTTTTCTACCAAAAAGATTGGCTTGCTCTTGCCATGGCTTTTATGCTGAGTCCTGAATAATAAATAAGGTGATGAACTGTTCTCAGCTGCTTTCTGTTTTTTCTTTTTTTTGCCAGTCTGCCAGCTGACTGAAAGAAGCAGAGTGAACTGGTTTCCCCCTACAATATTTGCCTCTGATCGTTGGAAGGAAGCCAGAAGGCAGCAAATTGAGCCTGGAATAGAGTATGGAGGGCACAGCAAGGTTTCTCATAAGTCCCTCAAGTGGGCTCAATGTGCATGCACCGATGCTATGGATGCTCATGAAGCATTAGCCTGACAACCGTCATCATCTGCACAGTCTGAATAGGAATGAAATCAGCAGCTCAAGAAAAGAGCTGGCTGAGATGATCAAAATGCTGATCACACAGCGGCAGGGAACTTTCAGTAGCACGTTTCAATGAGAGTCACGCCGACACCGCATGTTATTGATGTTAACGTTGAACAAAAAAACCCAGCAGAAATTCAACTGAGTCATTGTGAAATGATGTTTGAGGGGTTTTTACTCTAATTGTCACTCTGGATGAAATCTTGGGATCTTGGTCACCTAAAATGATGAGTTTCTGACCGCAGTGGATGGAGATTTAGAGTCATCCCAGACAGAGGGCACCCAGGACAAGTGACAGCAGGACTATAACAGTGGCACGCCACAGGGGACAAGAGCCAAATCTGCTGAATCATTTCCTCACGCAAGGTAGAGCTGTCATTGGTGTTGAATGATGATAACACAACTCACGAGTTCGGGAGTCAAACCCCCAGATGTTTACAACTTTTATACCACGATATGACTCTGCTATTTTAAGGAAATTTTAAGAGAGATTTTCACAGTTATTCTAAAACTTTTAACAATTTTCTCTAAACTTTCAAAGTTTTTTTTATGTAGGCAGATGAACGCAGGCGCTTGTTTCCAATGGATAGCTTGCCTTTTTTAATTTTTGTTTGCTTTTTTAGAAGAGCCTGTAACATCATCATTGACTCATGACGCATGTAACAAAGTATATTACCAGTGGAGACTGTGGATCTGAATCTGTGACAGAGGACTGATCTGTGTTTTATTACTTTCAAAGGTCTGGAAAGCTTTTTTAGTGAATAAGTCATCGGTTTACTTTTAAAGGCCAGTAAAGCTATTTCAGTGAGTATGTCATCAGTTTCTAACGAACATGTGTTCTGCTCTCCAGTCGATACCACTTAACTACTGAGTGTAAAAGGGACCTTGCAGATACATTATTATTTTTAAATGTAGTTATGAGTCTTTTTTCATCTAGTGGGCGCTAATGTAAAAAATAATTTGGGTTTTGCCTCTCCTGGAGGGTGTCAGAATATACAGCATGTGCAGTTAAAATGTTTGTAAGGTCCTAAGTCCACTCCTACTGCCTGAAACTCCTTGTTTGGAGTCCAAGCTTTTATTCCATGACTTATCTACATAACCATGTGCCACATTTGCATAATGCCTGTCTAGGCACGCCTAGTTTGGCACGCCTTCAGACAGACTTGTTTCAGCTGTGAGCATTTCATACCAGATGTTGCATTGTTAGTTGGAACAATGAGTACAAGTCTTGAAAACCCAGGAGATCACTTATAGTTTTAATTGCAGTGTCAACACAGCCACCCATTTATTTTCTTCCACTTATCCAATTGAGGGTCGCAGGGGTCCTGGAACCTATCCCAGTTGTCATGGGGCAGGAGGCGGGGGATAAATCACACCTACAACTAATGTAGAATCACCAATTAATGAAGCCATGTATGTCATTGGGTTGTGGGATGAAGTGAGTTACCCCAAGAGAAAACATGTTTACTCAACACAGAAAGGCCCCTGCCTGAATTTGAATCTGGGGAAAGAGATTCACGTCAAAAGGCTAAAATAGATGAGATGAGATTAAAGGTTTTGGTGCAGAAGATTTTCAGGTTTTGAAAATGGGCTGCTGTAGTCTGTATGTCTTTGTAATGGCTGCATTAGTCCGATAATGTTGTGTCTGTTCACATGTAGCACATTATAACTCAACTAAATTTAAATTCACTTGAGCTGGTGCAGCTGTCTTAAAGGTTTTCACACTAGTGTCAGAAAAGGGGGCTGATGCAGACGTCTACACTGCATGAAATTCAGTCCTTTCATACCTTTGTACTAACTCTTATTAAATTATTATTCAATGCTGTGTGGTTCTGTAGACCAAACAGCTCACGCATTCCTGCCTTTACCTAAATCAGCATGCCGTGAACACTGCTTGCCTTTGACTTATCCCCCATGATGCAATGCTGCAGGAATGTTTCCTCTTGTGTGAGGAATGCAGCAGGAGGAGGCTATAGCATGGTGTCTGTCTCAAACACTTCTTTTCTTCCTTCTTCAGCGTTGGCCTATATCCTTCAGAAAGTCTCCAACTGAATGCCGGCAGACTGTGAGAAGTGTTGTGTCCGGACTAGAAAAAGGTCTTTCACTGTCCCCCACTCCTGTTTCCTGTTTGGTCATTGACATTTGTATCATAGGCTCGCTCATTGTTGTTCAGTTGTCCAGTCGAACTGGCCTGTCTGGCCACTGCTGATGTCACAGCTTTTCTCTCTGTTCAGAGGTCGAATTTAGACAAAGAGGATAAATACCTCATCTTGCGATCATTTGGCTGTATTCCTGTATGAATAATATTTCGTTTGTGTTCATTTACCATTAGCCTACACATTCAGAGACACTTAGTTATATATATATATATGTATATATATATATATATATATGTATATATAAAAACACCCAGCACGCCCTGCGGGCGGTTTATCCTTCAAGCTCGGGTCCTCTACCAGAGGCCTGGGAGCTTGAGGGTCCTGCGCAGTATCTTAGCTGTTCCCAGGACTGCGCTCTTCTGGACAGAGATCTCCGATGTTATTCCCGGGATCTGCTGGAGCCACTCGCCTAGCTTGGGAGTCACCGCACCTAGTGCTCCGATTACCACGGGGACCACCGTTACCTTCACCCTCCACATCCTCTCGAGCTCTTCTCTGAGCCCTTGGTATTTCTCCAGCTTCTCGTGTTCCTTCTTCCTGATATTGCTGTCATTCGGAACCGCTACATCGATCACTACGGCCATCTTCTTCTGTTTGTCTACCACCACTATGTCCGGTTGGTTAGCCACCACCATTTTGTCCGTCTGTATCTGGAAGTCCCACAGGATCTTAGCTCGGTCATTCTCCACCACCCTTGGGGGCATCTCCCATTTTGACCTCGGGACTTCCAGGTTATACTCGGCACAGATGTTCCTGTACACTATGCCGGCCACTTGGTTATGGCGTTCCATGTATGCCTTGCCTGCTAGCATCTTGCACCCTGCTGTTATGTGCTGGATTGTCTCTGGGGCATCTTTACACAGCCTGCACCTGGGGTCTTGCCTGGTGTGATAGACCCCAGCCTCTATGGATCTTGTGCTCAGAGCTTGTTCTTGTGCTGCCATGATTAGTGTCTCTGTGCTGTCTTTCAGTCCAGCTTTGTCCAGCCACTGGTAGGATTTCTGGATATCAGCCACCTCCTCTATCTGCCGGTGGTACATACCGTGCAGGGGCCTGTCCTTCCATGATGGTTCCTCGTCTCCCTCCTCTTTCTTGGGTTTCTGCTGCCTGAGGTATTCACTGAGCACTCGGTCAGTTGGGGCCATCTTCCCAATGTATTCTTGGATGTTCGTTGTCTCATCCTGGACTGTGGTGCTGACACTCACCAGTCCCCGGCCCCCTTCCTTCCGCTTAGCGTACAGCCTCAGGGTGCTGGACTTGGGGTGAAACCCTCCATGCATGGTAAGGAGCTTTCTTGTCTTTATGTCAGTGGCTTCTATCTCCTCCTTTGGCCAGCCTATTACCCCAGCAGGGTACCTGATCACGGGCAGGGCGTATGTGTTGATGGCCCGGATCTTGTTCTTACCATTCAGCTGACTCCTCAGCAGGTACTTGGTGGTTGCAGCTTTTCTAGCGGCCTCTTCATGGTTCCCATTCGCCTGCGGGATCCCCAGGTACTTGTAACTGTCCTCTATGTCTGCAATGTTGCCTTCTGATAGATAGAGATATATATATATATATATTTTTTTTTTTTCCATTACAGTGATGCCAAATACACTCATGAAATGACAGAAGCATTTATTTATTAGCTAAACATCAGTATCAGATGATATTCCCTTTAACCCTTTATCACCCAAGTTTCATGCAGACCTGATGGACTTATCTCATCTTTCAGGAACCATATGAATTTTCTCTCCCTCCCAACATAGTCAAGGAGTAAGGTAATGTGAAGCTCACATGGTAAAAACTAGGCGGAGCTGGGGATTTTCTGTCAGTGTTAAGATAGCAGTGATTACTTTGTGCTACCGTGATACACAGCTTATCTCTGTAAAGCTCATCTTCTCTTCTTTCCTAAACTGTTTTGTCACTTAAAAAAATGGTTGAACAAATGGTCATTTAAAGATTTAAAGAGTGCTTGTAAAAAATGCTCACTCAACTTTGGACCACTAAAAAAATCTTGATAATCTTAGAATTATGACTTTTACTAACATTTAATGGCCTTTTCCCCCAGAAGTCTGCCTTTAGTCTCAGTGATCTGACTTTTCCTGTATAAATCTACCATTTTTCTCACAATTTGGGTGTTTTTATCCTCATAAACAGATTGAAGTCACTGAAAACATTTTCATTCATGAAAATATTTTTAGTATTACCCTGGATTTATCATGTATTCATTTATAGTCTATGTAAGTAGGGTGTAAAGCAACCTTGTTAAGGCCTTCTCTGCTCCCTGCTTCCATCTTATTCAGTAAACATAACACGGCATATGAAACATTGCATAAAAATTCACACACATGAACAAAATGTGCTGGGATATTATTGATTTTACTCGTAGCAAGTTGAAAAGCTGTGTTTGGATACAAAGTGGGTGTCGTATTGGCAATGACAAACATCTGCCCTACTGAAAGAGCCCTAAGCTCGAATTGAAATGCTGATCTGCTTCACTTTAGTGCCGCTGTTCTCCAGTCATCTTAACATGGGTCTTTACCTGGGAAAGACACATTATCTTCCTTGTGATTGCATTGTCATCTAATAAAAGTTTGACCTTGACAAAAAAAATGTACAAAATGTTCTTTTATTGTGCGCTACGTGTTAATTAGGATTGCCAGGACGTGTTTGGTTACTGCTAATAACCTTTCTAGAGCAGCATGTTCACAGTAGTTTTTCCACCTCGCAGTAATAATGCGACCCAGCTGTAGGAGATATCTCTGTTTTCTTCTTGCTGTTTGTTTCATTATTAATGAGCAAGAGAGTGAGGGAACAGCACCATGTATCATATTCAGAGAGAGAGAGAAGCACGCCTCCATGGGGAGAGCATCGTGCAACAGGAAACACTGCAAACTTAAGGGAAAAGATCCTGTGAGAGGTTCCGATAAATACCAGTATTCTCTGGTTTTTCACGTCATAAAAAAACACTTCCCGTCAGTGCACAGCAGGCAAATGTTTACTGGTGCAGCTCTCTCTGCTTCCAGTCTGCACAGTCATGCTGGCCTTTTGAGCTCCTGTGCCATCACTGAGGCTGCGTGGTTTGTGATGATGCACATCGGTATGTGGTCGCCGTTTTCAGAACCATTAACCTTTTGGTTAACAGAAGCCCTTCGCAGGATGTGTGTGTATGCGTTTGTGCACACTTGAAATGGAAATTTGGTATCTAGATTGTCCAGTTAAGTTTGAATTGCAATTATAGATGAACCGTTGTTGTGTTTCCATTTTTTTAACGTATCTTTTTCTGCCTGGTGTGTTGTGGCTGTGTGTGTGTGCTTCGCGCTAAGCCTTGAAGTGATTTGCTGTGTTGTGCGTTTTCGCCACAGTGAAGAGCACATGGCAGGAGATATCCACCAGCGCTAGGCTCTCTAATTACACCTGCTCTTCCAGGGAGCTTTTATACCACAGTACTGTGGAAAAGTCTTGCGCCACTCCTCATTTCCTTGTATTTTGCTTCCAAGGAGCCAAAATTTCTTGTAATTTCTTAAAGTTGCCTTAAGCAGTTTAGTTAGTTTTCCACGCTTTCTGAGGGTATTTCAAAACGTTTTTATTTTCACAGTTTTAACACAGTTTGATGGGCGTGAAATAGTTTTTGCACCAACAATGTAATTCCCAAAGATATATTATCTGAAAACATGACATATCATGGCACAAAGAAGTGACAGGGCTGAAAACTATGAAAGGTTGTTGAACAGTATCTGAAAGTCAAGTCTTTAAGCAAAGACTGGATACATGGCCCAATAACCGGAGTGAAAATCAGTGGTTACATGTCTTATGGAGTGATGAACCCAAAATGTTAATTTCTGGGTCAAATGTATGGAGGAGATCAGGAGATGGGTACAACAGTGAGTGTCTGTAGCCATCTCTAACACGGTGGAGGCTCTGTCATGGTTTGGGTCTGTCTTTCAGCCAGTCATGTTGGGGATCTTGTCAGAATTAAAATTATGAGTGCAGAAAAGTTATTGTCAGATTGGATCCACCATACAGTACGATCTGGAAAGCAACAGATTCATTATTCAATATGACAATGACCCCAAATGGAGTAAAATTGTTCCTGGATAAGAAAAAAAATACACACACAGGAGCCCCAAGTTCAGCATTATTGAAGCAGTGTTGGATCATCTTGATAGAGGACAGAAAATGTGGCCAAACTTGAAAGAACAACTCTGAATGCCCTTCATATGTTTGCGCCTCTAAACACTGCTCAGATTTCTTATTTTCCTAACAAAACTTAAAGAAATAAGGTGTGGCTCAAGACTTTTGCACAGCATTGCTTATAAACCTTTGTTAGCTCCTTTTGTTTAGATTTTAGCAGGGTTAGTCATTTATTTCCTCATACTGTATGTGTTTGTGAAATGTGCGTATGTACGAATATGAATTTCTATTGTATTTCTCACAAATCAATCCCAGCAAATGGGAAAGCAACCTGCGTTACGCTGGCCTTTACAGCGCCCTACTTACCTGATTTTATTTTTGTCCCTAAAGATCAGCAGTATGTTGGTTTGTTATACGTCCTCTGTGTCCTGTTAGTGCTTAATTGCTTTGGCGTGACTTCTCCCTCTGTTGTGCTCTTTTTATTTTGCTCCTTTCGTGTGAGATTAGCTCCTGTATGAGAAATGAAAAGTTGCCTTGAAGCGTTAAATTGACAGCTGGGTACAAAGTACGTTTACATAAACACTCCACCTGTTAACAAAAGGTTAAGTGGTAAAACAACATTAATAACAACAGAGATTTAATACATTATACCACTGACTTGTACAGCCTACGCAGAAAGTGGTAAGATAGAGAACAAAATGTATTTATACCTAGAAATCCACTGTGCAGTCTACAAGTGGTAATGAATGAATACAACATACAGTTCTCTTACTTGATTATTAGTTCCTCAGTAAAGAGTTGAAGAGCAAATTAGAAAATATTTTTTTTATTACTTTTACTTGGTTTCCTTTCTATTTGCAGGGTGGTTCTTTATTGTAACTATGCTTCTTGGCAATAAATCTTATTCCACTTAATTCCCTTAAATGTTGCCATGTTTAAGGAGAAATAATAATCAGTAATAATCAACCAAACACAAGGCTCAATGCATACAGTTAACAAGAGAGAGAGCATACAATGATGAATAATGATCTACACCCTGTAATGAAAGTAATATAATTAGGAAATCCATTTTGAATCGTGACATCATCTTTCAGCTAGAAATCTGTTTTGTTTTTTTGCTCAGCTGTTAGAAATTCCCCCTTTAAACCCTGAGTGTGAGTGACTCACCGACCCAACAAATCCATCCAAAAATCTTGTTTAGCTTCAGTTGTATAACCGTAGCGTTTTAAGTGAGCAGAGCGTCAATTTTTCTGTTTTTTAGTAACAAATGTCTGATAAACGCAACACAATGGCCGCTATTGGATGACTTCTTGTGTTTTATTTTCAGGGCATTTTAAACAGCACCAATTTTGTTATGAAAGGTTAGGTAACACAGGTGTTATTAATCATATTTAAACCCGAGCAGAACCTTCGCCACTGTCGTTAGTAACACCTGTGTTTCCCTGCTGCTTAATGTGAGAGGGTTGCTGCGAAAAAGGCCTGTGGTAAGATGCATGAGTGTCTGTCTAAATCCAATCCAGGCTAACACTAAGACATAACCATAAAGTGTGCACTGAATGCTAAAGTCAGTTTGAGTATATGTATCTTCATAAGAATGATCACAAAAGCCATCGGTAGCGATCATGCTGTTAGCCCTGTGACTGGCAACCTGTCCAGAGTTGACCCTGAAGAAGATCAGCTGTTAAGAAAATGCATGGGTAGATGATATCAGCGACTGTTGTGAAAGTAAAAACACAACAGTTACGTGACATATTTTATATATCGACATCTGGGTCAGGAGTCAAACATCTTACCAAAGTGTCTGAAGACTTCCAAGTCCTTGCTTTACCTTGTCTGTATTGTTTCTAGTAAAGGTTTTGTTGTTTGCTTTCATGTATAGTGATTTCTTCTGTAAACACTGTGCTTTTTATGACATGTAAGATTAGGTCAGATGACTTTGTGCCTTGTGCCCCGTCCAGAACCAGGCGGGGTGCTCAACCTTTTTGAACTGCTTGCTTTGCCGCTAAGTTAATAATGTTTACTAAATGAAAGACATTCACTAAAATATTAAATGAACACTTCATGGTTTTTTAATTGTCTGACAGAGTAACATTCAGAAACTACTGCTCTGGGGGATCAGTGTCACTCAGGATGATTTCAAATGCTTTCTGTCTCTAATAATTCCATTCAGTGCTTATGTTTTAATACCCAGAATACTCAAATATGCCTAAAGATGGCCAATTATATTATATTATTTGCAGAAAATGCTAATATACTAGTATAATACTAATATGCTAATTTTGTAGCTAAGGCTACCTTTATCAAAAAGTGAGAAGAGGCTTTATGTGATGGATGAGGCAAAATAGTTAAACCCAGAAGTGAATAGAAATAATACCCCTAATCTCTATAGATGAACGATGGTAAGAAATAACAGTCAGTGATAAAAGGATAGATACACATCATAAAGTAATTGAAACTTATAAGCTTATGCCATTTACATTGCCTTGCTTTGATTGTCAAATACTGAAATTACTGCTTTGTGTTTCTGTGCAGAGGACAGACCCTCAGCTCTTGGCCCAGTTCTATTACGCCGATGAAGAGCTGAACCAGGTGGCCACAGAGCTGGATAGCCTTGACGGCAGGAAGGACCCTCAGAGATGTACCCTGCTGGTCAACCAGTTCAGATCCTGTCAGGTTGGCAGATAACAAGCAAAACTTTCACTGTCTTTTATTACAAGCAATGCATGTAGATACGCGAATCTGTAATTTAGGTAAATTAACCCCGATTTTGGGTTTGGTTTTGATTTCCTTTGCTTGTTTTAATGTAATTTACATGATTTCCTGACTCTAACCTGATTTGGCCTCTCAACTAAAAATAAAGACAGCCACTATTATCCCTTTCCGGACACAGGCGCGGTGATGTGACTGTTGCCTTAGTAAACACTGCATGAAACAGTCTTGCTGATAAGTGAGATAAGTAGACTTTGCTTGGAAGCCATCAGTTGACACAGTTAACTTTGCTCTGATAACACAGAGCCCTGTGTCACGTGGGCTCTCTGTAAATGATTACCGGAGTGGCTTCTTTAGAAAGAGGCATTTTATAACGTGAGATGATTTCCTTTTGGGATTAGAGTTGGTTTATTGGTCTCATTTTAATCTTCTGAATATAAATCAGGTTGAATCTGAGCCACAGAACAAGAATCTTAAGGTGTGAATTCATGGTGGGTTATTTATGTGCTCGTGCAGCGCATTGTTGCAGGTTTTCATGAGGTCAAGGCTGAGAGGAGATTAGCGGGTGATGCTGGGCATGAGTGATGGCTGCTATGCTGCGTCATGCTGAAAGACCTAGAGGTGGTAGGGGAGGTTTTCATGTGACCTGTTGTGCCTTAGCCTCCTCCCCACTGGCAGAGCGCACGGGGAGAACCACCTAATAAGGTCATCACTTGATCCCCGACTGTTCTCTTTCCTCTCCATCCTTCCCTCTGCCGTGCTGCCACCTTTTTTTTCTTCTCCATTATATTCTCAATTAGGCTGATTTTTAATTAGTCTCTGATTTTTTTCAATGAAAATATTTAACAGCCATTCCTAAGCACTTATACATTTAGAGAGGAGGCTTTTTAGAGTGGCTTCTCTCAAAGGCATTAAGGTTTTTTTGAGAATGACTGAAGCAGCATGATACCCCATAGCCCAGAGGCCCTAAGAATAGAAAGCAAGTACATTCAAGCCAAAATGTTGTGCTTGAACCTGCCACTGCAGCTATCAGCTCTTATTCATGGACCTCTGCGGGGGTTGCTGGCATGCTGCTCACATTATGTTGGCACTGCTGTTCTTACAGTGTGGCCTGCTGGAACAGGCGTGCGTGTGCCTTTCAAAATGGACAAAGATTGAGATGGATGGAGAAACATAAGAGACAGGCAGAGAAGAGGCCAGATGAGGACAATAAGGAGAGTGAGATGGGCTTAAAAAAAAAAAAGGAGGAAGGAAGCTAGTCTTGTGTCATATTCAGGGTGTCGCTGCAGTCGCAACTCCTGAATACGTGGAAACAAACATAAGTGAAGGTTATCACCAGTGTCCCCTGCTGGGAGGCGCTCACAGACGTTGAGGTGGCACTTGGACCGGCCCCAGACACATGTGCAGAACACAGCCATAAAGGAATCAGTGGTTAAGCTCTCCCTCTCAAAGCTTTTTAATCTCTCTCCTCGGGGCGAGCAGAGAAAGACGCAGTGCTGTGCCCGACAAGATTACAGTGCACAGTGCAGCTGCGGTTGAGTGAAAGGCTCATTGTAAGTCATTGTTATGGCTGTTGTACATGCCAGCGGCACATAAGCTCTTGATTAGCTCTTGTTGTATGTGACAGTGCATTTTCACTGCTGGAATTATGGGCTTTAGTTCAATGTTTTTATTGAAGGAAAATGTAGCTGTGAGGGCCATAATGGTCTCATGTGTTTGTCAAGTTGTTCCCATTCACGTCCTAATCAATGGTCCTCAGACACTGCGCTATAATGGCCTTCTTGAAAGGGTGACCGATGTTTAAGCACGGATTATTGACCAAGATTAGTTAAACAAAACAAAACAAAAAAACGCTTTTCAAGAACAGACTTTCACTCGCTCGTGTTTTTCTCTGCCACTAGTTCAATTTAGTTTTCTGTCACTCCCGTGTTCATCTGCAGGACAACGTGTTGAACATCATCAGTCAGATCATGGATGAATGTATCCCCTTCGACCGGGCCAACAGAGATTTTTGTGTCAAGTTCCCCGAGGAGATTCGTCATGACAACTTGGCAGGGCAACTGTGGTTTGGAGCCGAGGTAGTGTATTCACAACTTCATCAATCTGGGAAAAAATGACCTTTCTCTGGCTCAAAACAAAATGATATTTAATTTTTTTTTTTTTTCACACACTGAGTTTTTTGAATGCCAAGTGTGCCATCGTAAACAATTTAATTCTCTGTGCATAATTATATTATCTCTGCTTGTTCCTGTCCAGTGTTTGGCTGCAGGCTCCATTATCATGAACAGGGAGATAGAGAGCATAGCTATGAGACCCCTAGCTAAGGATCTTACTCGCAGCTTGGAGGAGGTACGCAACATCACCAGAGACCAGGCCCTGCGAGACCTCAACTTGTACACAGACCGCATGAAGGACGCATTGCGACATTTTGACAGCCTTTTTGCTGAGTTTGAGCTCAGGTAAAAATAGAGACAAGACTTTATTATCAGTGGTATGCACTGGGTTAATCTAGATTTATCGTCCACTTAATGATATTTCTGCAAGTGTGCCAAAAAGTCATTACGTTCCACTTTCTGTTTTCTTCCACTGGCAGCTACGTGTCAGCCATGGTGCCTGTGAAGTCTCCCAAAGAATACTATGTACAGCAGGAGGTGATTGTGCTCTTCTGTGAGACTGTGGAGAGGTGAATTTATAGACAGACATTTTTCTGCTAAATAATCCTCTTCTGTGAAATACCACACAGAGATGATGCGGTTAATTTGACTACTTTTTTTTATTTCAGGGCCTTAAAGTTGGGCTATCTCACACAGGACATGATTGATGACTATGAACCTGCACTGATGTTTACAATTCCCAGACTGGCCATTGTGTGGTAAGTGTTGCCTGTCCTTTCACTGCCCTCTTTGTTTTCCATTCCTTTGCACCCTCTTACAGAATTTTAAACATGTTTTTAGTGGGCTGGTTGTGTATCCAGAGGGACCTCTCAACCTAGACCGAAAATCAGAGGATATGTCTGAGCTCTTCAGGCCTTTTCGCACTTTACTGAAGAAAATAAGGTAAAAGCCATGAATATCTAACATGGCAACAAATGTATTTTTTCACAGTTTATCACTATGCTCCAGCTATCCTGTGCTGCTTTTTTCAGAGACCTGCTCCAGACCCTGACTAAGGAGGAGTTGATGACGCTAGAGAGAAACTTGTGCATTTCTCAAGAAGGGGAGTTGTCCACAAGCCAGGCGCTGGCCACAAACGGCGTACCAGCTCCAGTCCAAGAGAATCACTCGTCCTGCAGTCCTGCTAATGAAATCTCCAAAAGGGGGAGTGAGGGAGAAGAGGAGCCACCGGCTGCGCTTGTCTGTCCCAGTCAGGAGGAAGAGTTGGCAGGAGTGGAAAAAGGCTGGGAGGAGGTGGAAACTGTGAGGGGAGAGGAGGAACAGGAGCAGGGTTTACTCTGTGAGGAGGCAGAGGAGGCTGAGCTGGCATGCTCCATGCAGTACGATGAGGAGGAACTGGAGCAGCTCAACATGATGGTGTACCGCGTGGGAGACGAGATGTCGACTCTGCTGTCGCCTCCCAGCCAGGGTCAATCTCCAGCCCACGATCCCAACAGAGGACAGCCTGCAGGCTCCAGTGGGGTTTCCAGCACAGAGGTCTCTCCACGCAGAATCTTGGGGAGCCGAGGAAGGACGGGCATTTGTACAGAGGAGGAAGACAGGGTCTTCTTCATGGAGGACCTGGATGCAGCAGGAGAACACATCACCAGAGAGCCTCGCTGTTATGTCACCTCTCCTCCCAAAGAGTCTGCTCGTCCTGTGCAGCGCAAGCTCGCACCAAGGCCAGACTCGGTTAGGAACGGCTGGTTTTCTGAGACAACATCTGAGCAGCCTTGTCCACAGCCACGCAACCTGAACACACACTGCCCAACTGCAAAGTGTCCCCCTTGTACTAATGTCCCTGGTTCAGAACCTCTGCCTTACACCAATGGGTGGGACATGGGTTTAGAGGGGACAGCGTCTGAAACAGCTGAAGTCATCGCCCATCGTATGGGAGGCATGAAGCTGTCTGCTACAGTCATCTTCAACCCTCACTCACCCAGCTTGACAGAACTGGCTGTGGACAAGCTGCTGCTACCTCGGCCTACTCCCTCTGAGATTGAGCCCTGTGGCCCCCTGGTGGCCACTCACTGCCTGCTCAACTCTTGCGTCTGCTGTGGCAGCTGCGAGGATGGCCACGAGGATGCCATCACCACAGAGACTACTGGACTCGGTTTAGGGCTCGCTCTGGGATTGGACAAACATTGTACGACGCCTGCCTCCAGCGCTGTCATTCAGTCCTCTGCTTGTCGGCTCCCTCCTCGTCCTCACGAACACAACAATAAGGACGACGTGGCCCATTTGAGCCCTCCTTCCTCCCGCTCTGCAGAGCCACTCGAAGAGGCTCCTGGGCTGGGACACCAGGCTCAGGATTGTAGCTCTAGTGTCAGAAATGGAGCCTCCCCATGTAATCACCAGCTGAGGACTGAAAAAAGACATACTAGTGGCGGCCGACAGAGGGACAAGGAGATGGATAACGAAAATCCAGAAAATAAGGATATGAAGAGGTACACCAAAGAGGACAACAGGAGAAGCTCCAGGTGTGTTTCAGTTTCATTTTACAATATTTTATGTGGCGAACATGGACTCCTCCATGCTCCATTAACACATATCCAGTTTGTTTTGTTTTCCTTAATTCATCACAATTTTCCACTTTCTTTTCTCTTAATATTCATATCCGTTTGTTTTGTTTAAGTCTTTATATATATGCATGAATCTCTGTATTTGGTTATTTTTAGTTTTCAGAACTCTCCACTCAGCTCTGTGTCAGGTAGTGACTGTGAGAGTGTGTCGGTCACCACATGTAGTCTGTCGAGCAGTGCATATACACCCAGGTAACAAATCATTCATCCAAATGTGTGTCTGTCTCATGTTTGTGCTTACTTCCTGCTCACATTCACAGTAACTAAAGAAACCTTTAATGGCTAATTTTAAAAAAATGATGCATTTGTTAATTTGGGCAGAGTAAATGGTGTTATTGTGCATTTATTTCCACTTTGTATTAAAGTGGAGCTTCAAAGATTTTATTCCTGGACTCCACCAGAGTAGCTTTGCAAAGTTAAGATGGTCCTCATTTATTTTATTTTGGACCATTAGTTAATTTACTGTCTAAATCAAGCTTTTTTAGCTCCTCTCACTTTAAGGCAACTCCACTTTTGTTCTGATTGGCTGCCTCTTGCAAACAGAAGGTTTGAACTGAGGCTTTGTAGGGGTGCTGTTGTCACAGCCAGAGCTGTGTACCAGAAGTGACTATATTATGAGTATCCACTCTCATCTACATTGTGCAGTTTTCAAGAATAGAAAAAGAAAACAGAAGCAGAGCATTAAGAGCAAACTGAACCATTTGGCTCTCAGGATGTCTCGTACATAGTGAATTTGTATGCATATATAAGAGGAAAATCAGGAAAAGGATAATTGGTCCACTTTAAATATGGAAATCTGCTTTTATTGATGTAAACTGACTGTGAAAATGATGTATGGACGTTTGGGGACAGATGTTAATTGATGATCCTTCACTGTGTCTCACCGCTCCCTTCAGTCCTGTCAGCAGTCTGACTCCCAGCTCAGGGACATCAGAAGACCCAGACCAGCAGGAGATCCAGCTGGCCGTACAAGTCGCCAAAGCAGCAGCCAGAAACAAGATCAGATCTCGTTTCCACAGCAGCAGCGACCTCATCCACCGTCTCTTTGTCTGTATATCAGGTATAAAAGCTCTCATTCTTGATTCGCTCTCTACTCACCTCTTTTTCTCGCTTGGCCTGATCTCCATTCTGTGTTTTTGTGTGATGCAGGTGTTGCTGATCAGCTGCAGACCAACTATGCGAGTGACCTTCGCAGCATCCTCAAGACTCTTTTTGAAGTCATGGCAACCAAGTGTGAGGAAGGAGACAATGATAAGCAGAAGAAAGGTCAGAAAGGTGTTTTTTGATTATGAGATATTTTTAGTGTTACAATATTTTGCTTTCTCTCTTTAACAGACTAAAGACTGAAGTCAAAACAGCCTTTTGAATTAAGCAGAAGTAGTAACTAGTATTTAGTCATATTGCTCAAAAGATTAAACTTTCTTATAAAGATTTAACCAGTGGCCACAATATGATTTTCTTTTAATCAAAACAATGGATTATGGATCGTGTGACAGTGTAAAAATGAATGCTTGCATTAATTATGTGCAGAGAGTGATCATTGTTCACTCGAATAGCATCGTTTTCTGAAGGCAGCTGCTTTCAGTGAAAAGCTCTTTAAAAACACACCATACCTACCACCTTACTTAATGAGCCTGATGTTTCCCTAATGAGGCTCCATGTGAAAAAAATTAACTCTAAATTAACAGTGATAGGTGCGCACCCCCAAGTGAGCAAAAAAAGCTGCTTAACATAAAACAGAACACATTTCTGATCGTGAAAACTGCTTGTTTAAAAATAAATAAATAATAATAGTTTAATCCCATTATAATGGGATTTAATCCCCCATTTGAAAAACAAAAATTCACAAATGTAGTCACTGGAGAGCATGTTCAAATACTGCTATTCTCTTTATCCTCATTGCCACATTTGCAACACCTGATATTTGCATCAAAAGTCTCAGTTAGATGCAACATAAATAAATAATAGCAAATGTTACTAGCATTTTAGCTCTTTATGGCATGGTTGGAAACTGACGAAAAATGGTGGTAGCTGGGTCTTTGTAAGGAATATCAAATTCAAATTCAAATTCAAATTTTATTTGTCACGTACACAGTCATACACAGTACGATATGTAGTGAAATGCTTGGACAACTGCTCGTGACCTAAAGAGAACAAAAAAAGGAAAAGGCTATGAATAAGATAGGAAATAAATATGAAAAATTAAAAAGGGTAAATTTAACTAGGAAGGAATAAAATATAAATTAAGGTTAAAAATGAAATAACTGTACAACACAAATTAGAATGAAGGGTAAATTTAACTGGGAGAATAAGATAAAATATATAAATTAAAGTTGAAAATAAAATAACTGTACAACAAAATACACAATATAGAACTATATAAGAATGTATGAAGAAATCTAAATATAAATAAATATATACACAATAACAGCAGCTGTACAAGTATTAACCGGAAATGAAGAATATAGTGACCAGTGTTGTGCAAAACCAAAGTCCAGAAAGTCCAGTGTGTGTGTAAGAACCATATGTGTGGGTCAGTACTGTGTGGTGGTGTGATTGAGAGACCGTATCGCCTGCGGGAAGAAGCTCCTCCTCAGTCTCTCTCTCTGGCTGTAGAGTTAAATTTTCCTCGAGTTCTGTTTTCTTTAAATAAAGCTGTTAGGCCTGCACTGTCGCCCCAAAATTTTCTAGATGGCACCTGACAGGGGTGCAAGTGCACATCAGGCATGTCTTTTTACACTGCCAGCTCCCTAGTACACGCAGTGTTTTAGTGGGGCTTTTTCTGGTTGTGTCATATTGGAAAAATATGCTAAGAAAAATACACAACCACATCAAAACAGAACCAGGTGCTTGGCCCAAAACAAGCTGATGACAAATGTAATAAAACGACAGCTTGCACAGTAATGGACACAGCAGTGCAATCTTAAATTGCATGCTGTTAGTCACATTATCTAGTCACTTCATCCTCCCATTACTGTTTCATATTAACAGTTAATTAAGTTCATATGTGAAAACAGCTTAGAAAACACTATAGGGTCTTTGCTAACAGCAGTTTTGCACTGTTGTTTATAACTGAGCTGTTAAACTAAATAACAATCAGTCACACAACACACATTTCTTCTTTTATGGTGTTCAGCGGGGCCTGTTATGCGCAGCGCAGTCCTGGAGGACTGTGCTCTGTGTCAGGAGACCATTTCCTCATCGGAATTGGCAGCCAAGGCCCGTGAGGGCCAGTTCGAAGGTCAGCAAATCCACAAACAGACCCACACAGATTTTTTTTGAAATGTCAGCCAGTTCCTTTCTCCTTCTCTCAGCAAACGTTAAGCTGGTGACAGCTCTGCTTTGTGTTTACTGTTTCTTTTTGGCTCTGTGCAGACCCTCCTGACTGGGTCCCTGATGAAGCCTGCAACTCCTGCATTGCCTGCAAGGCTCCGTTCACTGTTATCCGCAGGAAACATCACTGTAGAAGCTGCGGAAAGGTACGATCTGTTCGGTTTAACGTGAACTCGATCAAACTGATAATTCATGCGTTATCATGTGGATGGTAAGTGATACACTGCATGATGTGTCGTTTCAGATCTTCTGCTCTCGCTGCTCTTCCCATTCTGCTCCGCTGCCTCGATACGGTCAGGTGAAGCCTGTCAGGGTCTGCACACACTGCTACATGTTCCATGTCACGCCCTTCTACAGTGACAAGGCGGGCATCTGACCTCAGAAAACCATGCGAATGCACAGTCTGCCACAACAAGGACATACGCAACAGACAGAAAGCTGTGTACGAAGCAAAAGCAGCACTGCTCGGGTAACCCCTAATGGTCGTAATTGTACCAGCTAAGCATGGCCATTCAAAGATGACACGTCAGAAATTCCAGACAAAAAGCCACTGAATTCCGATTTAATATTTCTAAGAGATTCTGGTGTGTCAGCAGGTTTCTCTGCACCCACATGATGCACAAATGCCTGTACATGTTTTTTAAAAACAGGAAAGAGGAAAAGCTGGCAATAACAGATATTAAACTGGCATTGTGCAGCGGTCCTCTGTAGCAAAATCGAAACAGGCCTCCTTTTTCCCCCTCTTCTTTCTTATTTTTCCTTTTCGTTTTTTAGCTTCCGGTGTAAATGAAAGGACTTTGTGAAATATTTCCGATGCTTTAGCGAGCTTCCTATATTTGTGCCCGAACTGTCACGAGTCTTGGATTAATCAAAAGAATGTAAGTTGTGATCAACATGTAAATAACGGTAATTCTGGTAATAAAAACACTAAAATGTCTTCAGTAAACATTTGCTCTGCACTGGAACTGAAAAGCAACCTTCACCAGTCCACCAGTCCCAGTCAAGCAAAAGTGAACGATGGACAACTTTTATATTGAGATTCCTTCATGCTTTTAATGGCAGTGAATGTCTAATTCTGTATCACTTTGTAAGATGGAGTCTGAATTTCAACAAGACTGTCCATTCACCTCTCCACGGTTATGGGCTGTGCCCATTGCTTTTACTGTTGCACCACGGCACACTGAGTTTTCTCCGGGGACTCTCCTGCACGCTGAGATGAATAAAAGGGATTTCTTAGTCATCACTGTTAGGTCTGGAAGGCCCCCTAGTGGAGAGTTGACCTCTCATTACTCAGTGCCCTGATTAGCACCACAATGTGTATAATTTGCTTTGAACCAGAGGCCTTTTCAGGTGCTGGCCTACAGGAATACAGGCCCGTTGATACTCGCTGGGTTTCTCTTTCTCATGATGCTATAGTGCAATATTGTGACTACTAATTGCAGTGGGCTTCCACATTTAAGAGACATCCCTCTGCTGTTTGAAATGCATCTACAGGCCCTTTCAGAAGAGCAATGTTTTGCTGATATGTGTTTACACTGAATTATATTCATCCGTTCCTCTGGTGGTACTGACGGTCAGGACCAGATTACTTTTGTTCCCAGATTGATGTCATTTACTCTCGACTTCCTCTCTGCTCTTAAATCTGCTTCCACAGCAATGACAGCATACACAGTATCTTCCATAGCTACAGTATATTGGTTTGTACATTTGATTGCTCTCAAGTGGCCAAAATGGACCACTGAGCACCTGTTACGAAATATCACATCCTATCCATTCTGCTCTGGCTTAAAGCAGTTCCTCAGGCTTTACATATTAAGAATCACTAAATACTGCTGTATCAATCTTATTTTCATCAAAGAAACATATGAACTTACTTTGGAAAGGTGTGGTTTTTCTTTTATAAAGAACAAAAATAATGTATGAAGCTATAATTATCTTTATGTTTAAAAAAAAACATGGAATCATGCAGTAATTAAAGGTTGGGATATCATATTATTTCAGAGCTTGGTCTTATTTTCTAAAACTTCAGTCCATTTCCATGATGAGAGCTGTGTAAAATATTGAATAAATACTGTTATATAGTTTTAAATGCAATGTATATTGAAATAAATGATTTTTTTTCCTGTTTAAAAGTAGTCTTCTCTTTATTCACGGAACGGATAGAGACTGAAAAACTGCAGGGCGTATGTTATGTTCACCGTCCCATGACTGGAACAGTTGCGAGCTGAAATGTGTCTGTCTTGATATTATGTAAAGATGATCATTTAAAGCCTGGAATAATTTTAGCTTCTATTTGCCATTTATATTCCTGGCACTGGAGTGGGCAGTGTGGGCCTACTGATGATCCTCCTTAACTGAATTTCTTTATGGAGTTTGAGTACCACATTGTCAGAGTTTCATCCAGCCCAATTATAGGATTTCTAAAAGCAGATATTGGACACAGCTAAAGTTTCCTAACTATAGCAGGTGATCAAGTAGCTGATTGTTCCTGGGAAGGAATACATGGAGAGGAATGAAAGCTACCAGGTAGGTTTGGATTACGACACCAGGCCTATGGTTTGTTGTTGCTCAGATTTGATCAACCATTGGCAGGTCATCTAGCAGAGAGGGATGTAATGTTGGACATCCCCACCCCATTCATCCAAACAGGGGTGATGACGCATCCAATGAGAACCAAACCTTAAGAGATCCCTCTTTAAAGGTACCTTTAGAGGGCCAAATAACTCAGCAACATGACTGTCAATACTGAATGAGAGCCAAAACATCAGTAAAACACCTAAGTTCCAAGTACTTACTGAGTGAAGCAGTGATTGTAGTTGAAATTCTTCAGCATGGCAGAAGCTGATCTGTAGCCAGTAGGTGGCAGCACATGTTCATGGCTTCGCACCATTGTATCTGGATACTGAATGGGTGTTACTCACAGCACAGGGTGCTACAGTATGGAGCTATAAGTTTGACTTTTGAAGCTCGTAATTTAATCTGGGCATTTGCGGCAGTATTTCCAGGTATCCGTTACATTAATGATGACACTTACTTCAAAGCTGTAGCTCCTAAGTAAAAAAATCAGGGTGTAATTATACTCAAACAATATAATTTATATATTGATTCATTTAGGTATTAAAAGTATCTTTTTATAATATAACTTAAGTTGGATTATGTAAAACAGCTAAAACCAATGTCTTCATGTAATACATCTCTGAGTTAGTGCACATGAGTATGGAGAGCCTCAAGTGCCAAAATGAGTTAAATAAATATATCATTAAATAATTTAAGTTGTTATTAATTAATTAAAATGGGAAAGAAGTAATAGTTAAATAATGAACTTATAATGAATATTCTGTGATCAACTGGCTGTTTGTGGCTGCTTTTGATTTGAAGTATACACTGCAAACATGCTAAATGTCACAAATCTCTCAGATGTGAAAACTCGCTATTGTTATCGCTCACTTTTTCTCCACCGTCACTCCCACAACTGTTCCCTCTTCCTACGCAACCAAATACATTTTGATTAGTTGATGCGTTTTTCTGCAAATAGGCTCTGGGGGTTTCCTCAAAAAAAAAATCCTGCTTTGAATTTTGACAACAGAATTCAGAGTAAAATATTTATTCTGGACTTACTTGGCCTATCAACACAATTTGAAAGCTAAAAAGTCACAGTTTTGACACAAGTTGAAACAGAGACTCTGTGAGAGTGCATCTTGCTACTATATAATCTTAACTTGGCCATGTGATTTAAACTCTAGAGGGTTAAACGTGTCATTAATATAAAAGTAAAACATTATATTTTATTAAGTGTTTTAAATGAAATCACTTATACTTAAAATAATTATGGATGCATTTATTTATTGCCTAGTTTGATTAATTAATGACATATTAACGTTATTATTTAATGATGTATTTATTGGATTCATTTTGGCACTTGGGGACCTCCATACAGGGATGCACATTAGCCTGAAAATCAAAATGTTCCCCTCCACTGTTTTCATTGTGTTTATTTCTTATCAGATATTATATTAGAACAATAGAATGGCTTATATAAGGCCCATTATTTGCATGGCATCCTTCTTAACAGTTTGCAGCTGTTATCTCTTTCCCGTGCGCTGAGCTGACAGCGGTGGGATAGAGATAAAGAGTTAAACGTGGCCGGGCTCTGCAGGCTGTGATTGGCCCGCAGCTGCAGCGCTGGGACGGACAGCGAGTCTCGGCTGTGTGCGCGCTCCTGGAAAAGTCACTCTGTGGATGAAGCGAACTACACGGACCGGACTGGACTTCCCTGAGTTTTCTTTTCCCTAACACTTTGGAAACTTTGTTATTGTGATTTATGGAAGTGTCCGGTTTTATTGCAGCCGTGAATCCGTTATTTTATCCCGGAGAGAGGCATGTGCTGGTCTGTTAGAGGTCGGTGGAAAGTCGACCGCTGTCACTTTTGATTCATGGACTCGACACGGACTTTAGCTAAAAGCATTTCAGTCAAGAGGCTGATACGAGGCTGACTTAATTCACTGAATATTAAGGTATGTTAAAGTCCTATTTATACTTTTATTTGCATTCTCACCCGACCTTCATTTGAGCAGCTGGAGGGATATTTTACTGTAAGCACATCAAGAAACTAGCCAAAAGCAACAGTTTCCATGAACGCTTTGCTTTCCCAGACCTTGATTTTGTATCTGAATATGTCGTTTAGATACATAACTGTGCTATTAAGATATTCAGAACTTTTTAAACCCTCAATATTGACCCTAATGTAGAGTCCCAAACCTAGGTGTCTACCTGTAGTTGGAAGGAGTGGAAAAACTGCACACATCCTGTGTTATTTAACGTTAACTTTATATGTTAATATTGCCATTAAATAAATTCTGCTTGGTTTTCATTTTAAAATCCTTAAACTTCCTTATAAACCACAAAAAGATCCCAGGTGTCTTAGTTTGGGAACCTCCAGTTTGTTAGTGATATAGTGCATATTAGGTTTGGTCAGGACTTTTATAAGCAAGCTATAGTATTTAAACTATTTTGTATACAAATGTCTTGATATCCTCCAGCAGTGTAACTGTTTGTGCATGTGTCTTTCAGGTTTAGGGAAGATGAATTTGTCTTTGGACAGCATGGACATCCTGAAGATTGTGTTACTCATCTTTGAGGCTGTTTTGCTGACTGACTGCGTAAGAGGTGAGCTGCTTCATTTTTTTAAATTATTTATTTTTTGGGTTTTTCTTTTCATTTATACAGCAGTCGTAGCTCATTATTAACCAAGCTGACTGGCTGGTTTCCTGTGAGCCTGAAGAAAGCCTCAGTTGGGTTTTGAATGCTGTCGCGCAGAGAAGAGATGGAAAACTTAAAACTCACAAAAATCTCTAAACACAGCCCAAAATCAACACAGGACAGCAGAATGAGAGAGGGCAAACCAGCCCGTCCCCTACCCCTAGTTTGTGTGTTTCAGTCATGGCAGCGTGTGTGTGTGTGTGTGTGTGTGTGTGTGTGTGTGTGTGTGTGTGTGTGTGTGTGTGTGTGTGTGTGTGCATTAGCTACAGCAAAACCAAACAAACATCATCCATCAGCTTCCCAGGGTGAAAGAACACAAGTTGGTGTAAGAGTCCAGCTCTCAAGTAGCTGGCCAAAGGGCCTGACTCACAACACCCTGTGTCTGTGTGTGTGTTCATGTGCGTGCATATTTTCTTGACCGTAACCCCGACTGGAGAGTGGGAAACCTCAGTCTCACCACAGTTCACTGTGCTGTTGTTTGTGCCAGTATCAATACTCTGCTTTATAAAGACAACTTACAGTGAGCTTGTCAACAGCTCGTGAACAGCTCTCGAGACAATTTCTGTGATTTCATCCACCATCACCGACTACTGAACCATGTCTGATGCAATCCAGTGGCATGAGTCAAAGCCAGAGGCAGAATTTGTGACTTCGCTTCAGTTTTTAATGAGAGAAATCTGAAAACCAGAACATTTCCCCCGAAGATTATTCTCTGGCAAAACAAGCAGGCTCTATAGCGCCTTCTTTATTCTCCCCGCTCAGCGTGTGAGTGGATTCAAGAGGCGTCTGATAGGTACAATACCTGCATGTGGCTATCATGGCTCAAGGTAGAAGGGGGCAGGAGGCGGGGGTGGGAGGCTTGGCGGCAGTTTAGAGGGGGAGATTACATCTGTGGGTCTGCAGACAATGCCTCATTCACAGCGTGGCAGCCGTGCCTTCACGGCACAACTAAACCAAAAGTAAACAAGATGTGAAGGCTAAATCAGATTAGACAGGCAATTTTCTGTGTTTACAGATTAACATATGTCAGCGAGGGAGCAAAGAAAAACGGGGAAGCCAGTTTGGATGGTGGGGAGCCGAGGTCCGATGGGTCCTGAGCTGATTTAATGTCAGGCAATGGGAAGCATTTGCAGCCTGCTTTTCATAATTTCTCTGAAAGTGGTTGCAGATGCAGGAACACATGTACAATTGCAGATATGCGGCTGGCAAGGAGTCTGAGCGAGATGATTTTTGTACGTTCCCTGACAGTCTGTGAAGTGTAAATATCCCACAGTTCCAGCAACAGAAGCAGGGATACAGTGGGTTCTGTGTTACAGTCCAAATGCAACAGCTTGACTCTGACATGCTGTGAAATATAGCCTGTAGGTGGGGGTAGTTGATTCAAAGCTTCTGCTTTTGTAGCGAAGCGAAGGCCAGCAGAGCTGTTAAGCTGTCCCTGTAAAACATAACAGTGTATGATGACATCGTTGACAAATGTAAATGAAATCATAAAGGACGGGCCCCCTTTTCGCTTGTGTGTGAAACAGTAAAAACACGTAGGGAGTGTTACTTTACTGCTGTTATCTAAACACTTCAGGCAGTGCACCTGAGAGGACAGTAAGTTTGGGTGAATGACTTTGAGCCTGTTGCTGTCAGTCACCAGGTGACATCTGACCCAGGACCCCCTGCCCTAGTACCACAGAGAGCCCCAAATACACACTCAGTCATATACACACAGACCTCCCTCTTTCTGTGCTGCAACGTCACAGCTGGACCCCCTTGTAGCCACTGCACTTCCTCCATCTTAGCACCTTCTGCCGCCCCCCCCCCAAATGTGCTGCTCTGCCTCCCCAAGCAGCTGGAGGAGGTGCTCGGTGATGTGTCCCAGCAGAGCTCTAACGTGGTGACAGGTCCGGGGACTGTTCGGCTCTGCTAAACGAGGAATGCAGCAGCCTGGACATATGGATCTGCAGAAATGCACCCTGGGAGAAAAAAACAGAGGCACCAGGTGTCCCTGTTATGCACCGGGGCTAGCTAACAATGTGCACAATGAATGGTACTATTTTGGTGCATTTTAATTAGAACCAGGCATCAAATACAGTGGTCCTTTTAAGCTGCTGCACTAGCCCTTTCCTTTTTTCTTATGTGATTTAACCCCACACGTATTTCCTTCACTTCTAAAGCTATCTGGCAAAGTTTAGAGCATGCAAACTCCTCTGCGACCCTGTTGGAAAATATACATTTTATAGCAGAGTTACATCATGGTTTCATACCAAGAATGCACTATGAGATAAACTGCATGCCAAAGGCTTTTAAAATCACAAGGCTGTTTTGGCTCTCAGACCATTTTCCATTTCCTTAAACCGTAATGACGCTAGTTTCTGAGCAACAAAATGCCCCAAAGTCCTCTTATATATATATATATTTTTTTTTTTTTTTTTTTCCTGCATAGTAAGAAGGTGTAACAGTGGCTTGTGGGCCAAGCTGGTGAGACGAGGTGGGGGAATGAGAAAGGGTAGAGCTGAAAAGCTGTTTAACATGTTTGTTTGTTTTTTTAATCCTCCTTACAACTCGCACTTTAATGCCTCATTTAGTGCTGGAAATAAAATCAGCTTCATGTTACCTTTTTGTCTTTCATCCCACACCAAACAGCAGAAGTCAAAGGAAGACGCACTTCATCTTTAAGCCGCGACTGGTCCGGCGCATCGTTTCTGTTTCCCACACCACGCGTCCACCAGTGAATGCCACCCTTTTAAACACATGTCCCCTTCTTTTTCTCTGCATTTCCTCTCATTTATTACCAGTCTAAAGTCGAAGGAAGTCAGTTAAGTTAATGTGCTGTCGTTAAAAACAAGGCTCGAGCTGACCTTTACTCCCACCCAGCCTTTCTCAGCTCTTCACAGCCCCATATTTACAGAGGCTGGGTCCATTTGCAGAGAACAATGGATGGATTATTGTGTGCAGTGGTCCCCCAAGGTTGGACAGGGCAGCGGTAATTAATTTTAAACCCTCGTCATCCCTTTTGACTGGACTTATTTGCCGTGTATTTAAGCTCATAGCAGACGGGGGACTCGCTTTTCCTGAGGTGGTGCCACGTAGGCCTGCGTGAGAAGAAGTTACGAGAGCGAATGGGCGCTGCTTTCGTGCCTCTGAATATATGCGTGCGTTTTATTAAGCAGCCTGAAATTACCCTGAGAAAAGTCATGATAATGAGACATCCAAGGAGCGCGGGGCAATTTGGAAAACCTCAGAGGTAGACCAACAACTATTCCCACTCCACCTCCTTCCCCTCTAAACCAGGTGGAAATAATATACCTCCTGCCTACAAATCCCTCTGTTTCTATCGCGGAAATAATGTTAGCAGCGCTATAACAATCCTTGTTCCCAATCTATCAGCGCACAATGCTGACCCTGTCAGTTCAGGAGGAAACATTTGGTGGGAGGAATGTGTCCGACTTCACCTCTCCAAGGGGAACGAAAGGAAAGAGCCGTAGCCGTGATAAGTAGTCATAATGGAGGTCACTCTGTGTTTACTTTAGCGGGGTCGTATAATCCTGGTGAGCAGCACTCCCACTCATTGACTGACTCTAATGGACACTTCAATTAAGATTCATGTGGAATTTCAACAAAGTATTGTCTGCCACTTTCAGCTGTATGCTAATGTTCAGATTTTTTCCCCCTTTCTTTTTACTTTTTAAGAAAGTCCCCATGTCTGTGTGTGTGTGTGTGTACAATGCTCATTAGTTTGTTTGGGCAGTTGGCTCTGGGAGTGTTTTCAGACCACACACACTCTTCCTGCCTGCTGAATGGATTTGAGTTCAGCTAAATAGAATTCCTTTTGCTCCTGTTAACCTTCGCGAAACCCACGGAGCTGCTCGCACAGAGGCGTCGGGACGGCCACCATTCAGATGATAATCGACTTTGTGCCTTTCGCTGGTCTGACTTGCACTATTTAGCAGACGTATGAATAACAGATTTGTGTTAATTGGCAGTTGCTTGGTGTTAAATAAGATGACACCGGACACTGTTTAGACTCCACTCTCAGAGCTGCTGCGTTACACCCTTGGCCAAAGAAAGCGAGTGGACGGAGTGACTGGAAGCAAGCCTTGTGGGTGGGTAGGTGGGAGGGGGGCAAGGGTCCCTGCCTTCCTGGAACCTTACAAGTGACCTTACAATAACATTTCAGCCCCACAGCGGGAAGTGTTTGTCTTGCGCAACCCCTCCTTCTAAGCCTCCTTCATTTCTGCAGTCTCGCTCTGTTTTCTCTTTTCTTTCGAGGAGCCAAGTCATGGAGAGCCTCCCCGAACCCCCCGCTCCCCCACCTTCCTCCCTGTTTTGTGCTCCACAGCTGCTCGCTCAGTCACTTTAGTAGGAGAAATGATGACATGCCAATTGATCTCCACTTTCATTGCTCAACAGGAGAAGCTGAGGTTTGTTTTCCTGTAAATTTTAACTTCTAGATTTATGATGCATACCTGGGCACGTGAGTTTGGGGAGGGGGGGGGTGTTACAGAAATTGAAACTTTACTTCCTTCTTCTCCTGCTTCTCCACATCTTTCATCTGGCGTTAGATCCTGGTTGTATCTCCAACAAAATATGTACCAAAGCAACATTTTGTTGCCTCGGGAAAATACTATCTATACTGTCAACTTTAATGCGATGATGGCCTCGAAGGTGTTTCTTGGACTGAGCAGGTTTGGACAAGTTTGAGAGTTGCCATTGTGATGTTAGTGAATAAAAGGCTGATTTAAAGAGCAGAAATATTATCTGCCCCATCTGACTGTGTGTGCCTGTTTGCTGTACTTGCCACAGCCTGCTAGAATCTGTGCTGCTGAAGTCTCTGACTGACTTATCAGAATACCAAATCGTGCACCCAGGGTGAACCTGTTGCATATCATTTGAGGAGATCCTTATTGTTTTCCATCCACTTTTATTTTTATTCTTTTTGGTTTTGAGTCAACTTTTTGATTTTTAATGCATTACTACACATCAAACCATTAAAGATTGCTCTATCTTTGTTTTTCTGTGTTCCTTCTTCTTCCTCTGTCTAGGGTTTAATCTGGAATCTCTTGACAGTCCCTCACACAACCCCTTCCAACCTCTGACTAACCCTGCCACTCAGCAGTTAAAAGGATGATTGAAAGTTATGGTGGTGGCAACAGTGGTGGCTGGCCGGGCTTAAAGAAAGCCGAGCCAAGGCATGGCTGGGATAACGAGCTCTGAATGAGGCTTCTGCTTCTCTTCTCAACCCCCCCCCCCTTGTTTCAGTTCTCCTCTGATGAGCTTCAGTAAGACCCCACTTGGCGTTGAGGCTTATTCACTTCCACTTTTTATCGTTAAGGATCCTTTTGAATGACCCTGGAAAGTATTTATACATTGTCCCCATTGATTCCAGTTATACAGTCTGGTCTAGGCTACCGCTTCTCACAATATGCCAAAGTAGGAGGATTTTTCTGTGAGCATCCAGGCTGTTGTGATGGAATCTGCATGTGCCCGTTTCTGCACGGAATGTGAAGGCTCGAAGCTCTGATTTTTTTAATTTTTAAAAAAATTTATTATTATTTTGGGGATGCACCACTTTTTCAAATGAATAGAAAAAATCTGTCCCCCTTGACATGAAGAGTGCAGCGGGAGGAAAAGTCATTTCAGGGGGAAAGAGTATAATCTGTCATATTTTATAGCAGAGCTACTGCTGTCCCAGGCTGGAATTCTGCACCATGCAGTGAAACTGATTTGATTTCCTCCTGCACAGAGATGTGAGCTTAGGCCTTGGATCAGTCCCCAGTCTGGATGTAGATAGATTTTAAGACTTGGCAGACGGTGGCAATATGCCAATCATACAGTTACTGTGTGCCTTGATTAGCTGAACTGGCCATTATTTTTGTGTATTTTCAACCATGCAAGCACAGCAATGATGGCAGTGTCAGTCTGTCCAGGCTAAAATATTTCAACAGCTGTTGTGTTACTATGAAATCTGTACAGTAAAGGTCCCCAGAGGATGAATCCTCCTGACTCTGGCTTTCATACCAAAAAACTACTTTAAATTATATTAACAGCTAAAGTTTTACTTTATTGTTGGTGTAGACTCTGAGTGAGGTGGGTGCCAACAATTGTGGTCGTAGCTGAGAGCTGTCTGCTTGGGATCACCACAGCACTGGAACTTGTGATAGCTTTTTGCTCTTTTTTTAATGCAGTTATCAGACAGATTACATGTATTGCTGTGCACTTAATTGTATCCAAGAGGTATTTTGCTCAATTTCAGTGAGTGAAATTCAATTTTTATTTTATTTATAGGTTTGCACTTATGAACATGTTCATAGTCAGTGACATTACTAAGTATGGACATCCATCCGTTTTCTACTGCCTGTCCAATTAAGAGTTGTGGTTTGGGGGCTGGAACTCATCCCAGTTTTCATTGGGCCAGAGGCGAATGACTGTGGGAGGAAGTCGGAGTAGCTGGAGAAAATCCACGCCAGCATGGGGAGAACATGCATACTCCACATAGAAAGGTTCCAGCCAGCCGGTTGATTCCAACCTGGACCTCCTTGGTGTGAGGCAACAGCGCTAGCTATGCCTTGTGATACTGTGCCGATGGCACCTCTGTTCTGCTACATGGACCACCCACTCACACAAATATATATTTAATTCTGGTTCCAAAAAATCCAAAATGGCACCGATCATGATGCCAAAATTATTCCAATTAACGTGCTTAGGGACACACCCATAACTCCAAATCTCCAGTATGCAGTTGGATAAGTTATTAAATTCACCATCTTCAATGGAAACTTTTCATTGACACCAGCACTGATTTTTTTTTTATACAGGTTGTAAGTATGTCTATTAAATGCTGTAAAACTGGACTAAAATGACATGGAAGTCTGTGGTGATTTTAATGACTCGCTTTTGGAGGCATCCTCAAGTGGCCACTCGAGGAACTGCAGTTTCTGGTGCTGTTTGTTGGCTTTATTTTTCAGCTGTCGGGGTTTCACCTTGATCACACAACACTTGATACTTCTAACCTGGTAGTCCACCAATCAGTGAGTCGCAGTGGCTAAGTCTGTGGTTCAGATTGAAATGTTATGTAACTCTTGGATGGACCGCCACAACATTTGCTCCAGAAATTCAAGTTCCCTCGGGGATGATGTCATCTGACTTTGCTGATCCCTTCAGTTTTCCTTTAGTAACACCAACAACGGGTCAAATAGCTCATTAATTCAGTGAACGCTTGACTGCTTATACTGGATGGATTGGCACCACATTGTGGGCAGAAATTCACGCTTTACAGGAAGTCTATTCTTCTTTGAATCCTTGGCTTTCTCATGTTAGTTCACTATGAGAGTAACTTTACTTCATTAAAAGTCCAACAGTCATTAATGACTGTTGGAAAGAATGCCAGACATTTGTGGTTCCCAGAGGATTCATTATAAAAACATGAGTCCACTGACTTTTTACATGAACCCATTATCAGGTCAAAGGTCAAAATGAGCCCAAAATGTTGGTTTATGACCAAAGTTTCTATTAGCCTTAATGCCTTGCAACTGCTAGATATTAAATCTAAAAAATTCAGCATGCCACTATTTTAAAAGTGAACTTGTTAGCATTTACCTGAAAGCACTGTTTACTGCTGTAGACTCTTGGACTTATTATTCTAGAAAGCTTTTTTGTTGTTCGCTTATTTTTGATATCTGGAAATATGGAAAATCGATGATGTAACAGACGTTCTTGCAGCAGGACGTCTGTTCTGGTCATCAGGCGTCTGTTTCTCTGCAGGTCACTCCGGTAAAAGGGCTGCAAAGCTCTGTGTGGACAGTTGATTAACAAAGAGGGAGACAGACAGACTAGCAGACAGAGATGGATAGAGGGCAGTGACCTTTCTACAGTGCAGTAGTAAGGTGAACTGGGAAAGCACTGAACAAATTGTCACTGTGAAAGGGCGAGTACCACATCGTAATGACAGACTCAACAGCTCCATGATGACAGATTGATTTCAGACAATATTCCTGGATTGTCAAGGAGGCCCCATTGCTGTCAGTGAGAGCTTTGCCAGTTCTTCCACCCCCTCCGTCTGTCTCGTCTTGCCTCTCCCCTTCTCTCCCCCCCGCTCTGTCTCGTCTCTTGTCTCACCCGCCTTTCTCTTTCCCTCACCTGCTCCACCCCCGGCTTTTCCCTCCCTCCCGCCGCTGTCTGAATTGCTCCATTCTGCCCAAACACTCTTGCTACATCACAGTCTGTCATTGGCCCTGTCCTGAAAGGCCTTGTTGACAAAGGCACTGGTGTAAAGTGCTTCCTAGTGTCATGGAGATTGGCTTGTCCTCAGACTGTACACTGGTGTAAGGTTCCTGGAAAGCCATAAGAGGTGTTTCACACCAAGCTTAGCTGTCATCATCATCGCAAAGACACACACACTTGGGTCCACTGGTGACTGATGCATGTCTGACTCAGATAGTTCTTGTTTACAGTCTCTGTGCTTCTCTGTCACTCACTGTACACAATGAGCCAAATGCAGGTTGGACACTTTTTTTTCCAAACTGTGGAATGCAGTAAGGATGAAGGAGAAGGAGGAGGGTGTGAGAGGCAGGATGCATCTCACTGCTAAAAGATAAGAGGAAAAAAAACCCCCAAAAAACAAAACAAGTCTTGCTATGAGGAAATAGTTTTTTTGTGCAGCATTTGTGCTCTGAAGCAGTGATCTGCAAGGGTTTTTTCCCTTTTCACATCTTAAAACTCCATGTATCCCATTGGTTATATATATCTGTGCACTATGGGATTAGAGGGTCAGTAGCTTTTGGTACAGACTGAAATGAGTCTGGTTGTGAGCACAGAAGTCTCACCCACACACTGCTCAAATCTGTTGCTTTCAAGGGGCCAAACAGAAGAAACAAACGCCAAAATTATTTTTTCCAGAAGGTAAACGAACTGAGGAGCTCCAAAAAGATCTGCTATGAGATAAATAAGGATTATTTTGAACTGTTAATCATGCAAAGTGCTATTTAAGAATAAAAATAAAAATCAGGTGTTGGAATATAGCATAGCATAGCTTTTAAAGTAACCCAGCAGCTTAGTTATTGTTGGTTTCTGGTAAATACAATGAAGGTTGCAAAAGCCTCCATGTGGTCCTAGACTTATGCAAAGACTTAGCCTTACCTGCAAAGTTGATATCATGCCAGCAAAAGTCTTTGCAGGTTTTTCACCACCTGGCTCAGACTCAGCTGCAGCTCCTTGAACTCTTGGATGCCCAACGGTCTAAGTCCAAAATTAAAAACACAAAAAGTATCCTTTGCTGTCTGAAGGGGGTAAATTTGCTCAATTATTGTGTGTGGTTTCTACAACTTTGTTGGCTTTTTACACCCTGCATAAAACATCTGCTTGTGACACCTAAATAGCTATTTTAGGTTTGAGTTTAGAAGTTTTTTGAGCAGTTTAACCAGTTCAAAGTCTTACACATTAGTACAGACATAAATTAAAAAACAAATCAGGGATTAAATTTACACAAATGTTATTCTTTTAAGACCATTTGAGTGTCTAGAATACCAGTTTATCTTATCAAGATGCTGTGAGGGAGAACTGCTCTATGCAGTTAAATACTAACCTGAAGTTTAATATTTAACACCCTGTGTTTTCTCTGGCGAGGGGGACTATGATAACATACAGATTAATACGAGTTTGTGTCTAAACATTCATATCTGTTTGTCTGCGAGGGAGAATAAGAAACAATGCACTGGCAGTGCAGTGCAGCCAAAACATGTGGGCATTCCCACAATGTCCCATTTAGTGCCAAGTGGTCGGCCAACCTCCAAACGTATTAGACAGACAGTAATAAACAGGTGCTTGTTGGTGCGCTGCTTTGTAATGGAGAGAGGGCAAAGTCTGTTTGAGTGTGTCATGTGGCCGAGGCTGAGTGCGGGCCAGGGAGTGGGGTGCGAGATTGTTGGGATTCTTGGTTGCTGCCGCCTAGGCCCACCTAATCGCCTTTTGCTCCCCCCTGCAGCCCTCCTCTCCTTATGAGCTCTGTTAAAGAAGGCCTCTCTGCCATCTTAGCCTCTGCTCCCTTCTGCTCTCTAAAGTGACCCTCCTCTCCTTAACCCTCACCCTGCTTCTCTCTCCTCTGCCTGATTTTATTTCTCTCCAC
Source organism: Mchenga conophoros (assembly GCF_057382185.1). Lineage (NCBI taxonomy): Eukaryota > Metazoa > Chordata > Actinopteri > Cichliformes > Cichlidae > Mchenga > Mchenga conophoros. Next base: position 28,900,674 of record NC_140544.1, on the reverse strand, counting down.
GTCTCTGCTCTCTCCTTCTGTGTCTGCCACTCTGTTTGGCTTTCCTCTTTCCTCACAGCCTCCCCGCTGTTGCCTCTTCCCTGATAAGTGGCCCTAAGCACACACTCAGCCCGTGTGTGTGCACCAGGCCTTAGCCTAATGGAGTGAGATAAAACGGCTAGAGTGCCACTTGCTGTGCTCTCTTTATGACGGGACAAGCGCAGCAAGACTCACATTTGCATGAAAGATTGTGGCACTCCGTCGGTATGTTCAATTTTCTAGGAATTTTTGGGGAAAATATTTAAATTTCAGAAATATTTGAGGAAAAACGTGACTTTGTAACTCCAGATGAAAACATTTCCTAGTCTGACAGCACTTCCTTTGTTAAATTTGATAAGTTCAGTAAGTGTTTTCCTTTTGATGTAAGTCACACATTACAGGATAATTACTCTTTTTAATATGAAAAACTGTAATCAGTATTTCAAATACACATGTAGCTTCTATGACATTATCCACTGGATTGTGACACTCTGTTTTACTTTACTGTTTTAAGTTTAGCATCTAGTTTTTTATGATAACAGACATGCCTAGCGAGGAGTTGATCTGACTTAGAATATGAGGCCACTGCACGCATTTCAGTCACAGGATAAAGCATACCCAGTCTTACCATTTATTTGTTCTAAATGTGGAGATATGTTATACAATATTGTCTACTTAAAGTAAGACTTTAAAGTAGCTGCTGAGATCATAACTTTATTAGGAAAGTATTGACGGAGGTCATAATGAAGTGAAAAGTAGGTTTTGTTTTTGTTTTTTTGGAACCACAAACGTCATTCCCTGCTGGCCACTGCAAAGAATGCAGGTTTAAGACAATTCTGCATGGGCTTCAGCAACAATGACCATAACCAACAGTGTGTTTGACAATCTCACACATATACAGTTTCATCATTTATAAAGGCTGAGTAGTAGACTTAAAAAATCAAAATGGTGTGAGTTATGCATTTGTTAAATTGCATTTGCACTTTACCTCTTGAAAGCTTAGTAAGAATAACCCTTAAAGCTCTTTTCGGAACTGTGCAACTACCCTTGAAAAACCCCCCCAGAAAACTTGTCATGGACTGTTACGTGACAAGCAGCTAGTGGAACTAGCAAACACAGTTAAACTCAAACTCACAGCTTTTATTTCACTGGCAAAATAGTCATTGAGTAAGGTAAGAACCATAGAAACCAAACCAAACATCTTATATCACATATTACTGAGTCAAAACTCGTCATTTAGGGTTAAGGGGAGGTCGTCAAATATCGTTTTGTTGGGGGAGTTACTACACATTTGATGCACCAGCTCTCTGATGGCATGATACTGTTAAAATCATTTAAAGTACCTCTGTTTACTGTAAAGGAGTAACATCACTCAGGATATTGTGCTATTCACCTTTAAATAAAGTGAAAAGAAGGGGAATCCCCTGACTCCTTTTTCCCACCACTACACAGCACAAGTCAGTGAAGTTCCTACTGTAACCAGAGTGCTATTTTTTGACACGTCTTTCAAGTCTCTTTGAAAGCAGTGTTTGTAATTAAAAGAGCATTCAAAGGGCAGCTCCTTCGTCAAGGCCAATGCCCTACTGCACAGACTTAAAGAAAGATCCTTTCCAATCTTTATCGCGTTCCTTCCTTCAGTGTTTGGGTAATCTTGCTAACACAGAGAAACAAACAGGCATCAACGATCCCTGATCAGCCCATAAATAAAGAAATGTCCCGTTTTCTGTGCTGGTTGATCAGGTAACATCCTGGAAAACCAACCTAGGAGGTGTTCTACTGCAAACCCCCTTTTTCACTTCCTAGTATTAAGACTAAAACGCAACAAGAAAGACCTCTATTAATTCAGGTTAAAGACTTTCCATAGGGTTCCATACTTCCACACACTTGGAAAAGTACAGTCTTCATGGAAACCCCTTAACCTGAAGTGAAAGAGACCTTTCACATAATCATAAAAGTTTTCCCCAGGATGCTTTTGGCAGTAAGCCACCTGGTTCTCAGCACATCTTCTCTTGTGATCAATTTGTTCCAAAAACAAGGGTCTAAATAATAAAATATAATATAAGGTACTTTTTCTGACGTTAGCAGAGGTTGTCTTTGCTTCAGGGGTAATAATAGACCTCTGATCCACATTTAAATGAATTAATCTGGTTTATTTACAAGTAGAAATATTCACTAATTAACTGTTTAAGTTGCACAGGAGAGAGTAGAGAGGAGACTAAAAAAGCTTACACACACGCACAGGCTTTTTGCTCCAGCCGAGGCAGCTGGGGCCGTCAAGTTTAATGAAATATAGCAGCTTAGAGTTCAAAGACTCCACAGTAGGGCCTGTTAAGGGTAAGCCGCGTGATGGAGATGTTTCCCGGAGCTTTATGACGCTGGAGTAATTCTTCTCTGTTTCTTTCCTGTTCTTTTGATGAGCAGTCGGCAGGAGGCTGTTGTTTTGCTGGGCGAAGGAAGCAGAGGCAGAGATGTTACTCCTCTGATTCTTCTTTAATCAGATAGATTGACAGGAGCATCTTATTCCCCTTTTCTTTTTATTCCACCCTGTTTCTGCTGTTTTTCTAGTCCCTCGTGTTATCCAATAGCTCCTCCTGTACTATTCCCACCACTAAAGCAGTTGCTATTCACCCCAGATCTGATGGTGCCACAGAAAGAGCCATTGTCCCGACTGGTCTTACCCGACTCTTATCTATTGATTGGAAAGGCGAGAGGGGAAAATAACCGGTATTGATTACCACACTGGGTGAAGCTGCTGGGCAGGACGTCTGGACGGGTAAGAAAAGACGGCATTCTTCACCCTCTGCTGCCTCACTGCTGTCAGAACAACCGCTCTCGCCACTCCACGTATCCCATCCCCTTTCACCCAGCCTCCCCTTCCCACCCTCACCTCCGCCTTTCTTGAATTGCCAAGATGGCTCTCCTCCCCGGTCTCACTGTTTTATGCAGATTTTTATCTCTGTTTGTGAAATGTATAGCCGAGCGCAGCAGAAGCAGCCCCTGAACAGAAGCTCTGGCCTTTCACACACTCCCTGAGCTGCGGTGTCCACCTCACCTTTCGCCCAACCCCTCCGGTCTCAAGTGAAGTCTTCGGCTCTGGATTTGGTTTCCAGCTGGAGTTTTTCACCCCCCTCATTGTCTCTCATATTCCTTGAACTTTGCTTTTATTTGTTCATTTTTTTTTAACTTGTATTATGCCATTGGTCCTAAGGCTTTAAGAAAATGTGTTGTAGAATGCTTCCCTGGATGCACAGGCTCCATTAAACTCCTTCTTCTGCCTTCTGCTGAGCTAACACAGTGCTCCTGAGGAGGAGGAAGCATTCTCCAGCTCCTGTCTATCTCTGCGCCTCTTATCCTTTATGTAAATACTGCACACTGAAGACACATTCGCTCAGATCTGTGTTTATCTTAGTAATGAATCACTACAGTCTGCCTGCGTGCAAAAGCCTTTTGATGCCTTAGAAAATTCCTGCAGTTGGCTGGAGATTAAGCAACAAAATGCTTTTTATTGGAAAATGTTTGAATAACTGTATCGTGCATTGAGGCGGACAGTGTTGCGTGCATTATGGGGTTGGTCTCATTGTGGTTGGTTAACTTCCAGCTGTTCTCTATTGGTACGGCTGTCAGCAGCCTAGTCAGCCTTTTATTCACATGTTTGCAATGATTAAGGCCGAAGCACTTTGTATGGACTAGAAAATGCATGTACACATCATTACAAATCCACAGGTGTTTAGTAAAAGAGGAAAAAAAATAAACAAGGAGAAAGCTGCCAGCACATCTGAGCGTTGCTCAAGCCTGGAAGCTTTTGTAGTCTTTAACTTTTTAATTTATTATTTTTTATTTCTTTCATTCTCTTCCTGATATTTCCTAACATATTTCCCACCACAGATGCCTGCACGACAGATCAACTGCTCATTAACCCGCTCACAAGGTTTCGTAAAAGCTGGCTATATTTAGTCTGAATCACAAGAATGCTTCTTATTGAATGTGCCCCTTTCTCTTAAAATAATCCATCACCAAATTGAGCAAAGAAAAACAGAGCTAATTCTGTGAGTCGCCAGGCCTCCTCCTCCTCCTCTTCCTGCACTATGAAAGATTCCATTCACACATGAAGCTCGCTTATAATAAGCAGCGCTTTACCAGCGCAGCAGTACGGAAAAGCCCATATGGTCACGTGTATCATTTTCCAGCAATTCCAACAATTTAAGTAAACGCTCACCAGTTTCTCATGAGTCGGGCAGATGTCCATTTATCCCTGTGTCTGTAGAGGACTGATACTTTGTGAGGTAACCAGAAAAGAGTCTGTTGCAGTACAATCGACCTCCTCTATGGTGTGATGACAAATTGAATATCAGGCATCTTAAACTGTGTATCTTAAAAGGGCAATAATTTCCCATTTCTCAGACCTGGAGTTGTCGTTGCACAGAAGGCCTCTGTGTGCTTTCAAAGCTTTTAACTCCAAGGTTAAGAGAACCTGTCCTTGAGAGGGCGGAGGTGGAGGAGTAGAATGGAGCCCCCCCACCCTCGAAGAAACGATGCAATCATGCACACAACACAAACACTTCTGAAGTTATTCAGACGATGTCCTTGATTTCAGCACTTCTTCATGCCTTGTTTTTCAAAAAAGACTTCAAAAGCTTTGGAGGAACGGAGATTGAGGGAGGAAGTCATTTTGTTGCACATTCCTCGCACTCGGAGCAACAGCCAAAACTGTAATAAGCCAAAAAAGCTCAGGAGTGGCTCGAGTGTCCAAGTTCAAGATCACCCAGACCCTTTCATCACAACCGAAGGAATCTTTTGATATTTTTGGCAACACACCAACTTGGATTTGTGTTCTGGTTTTTGCAAGAATTAGCTAGCTGGGCAATTCAAGCAATAACGTAGCCATCATTTACTGAGAACTGCTGGACTTGCTGGACAGGTGAGAGCAGCCAGTCAGCCTTCAGTTTGCTGCTGAAAAACTCATTTTAACAGCGTTAGTAATGGAGTCTTCCTCAGCACCTCCTCAATTTAGACACTTTTTAGCATTTTCATTACATGAAAGTAGATCATGTTAAACTTCAGATGTTCTTGTATAGTGTCAGTGTGGTCTGTTGTTCATTATTGTAAGTCATGGAATTTAAATTGTATCGACTGCTCTCAGTTTTTAACTCATGCAAGTTTAGATAATAAATAGCGTCTATTTTTCAAAGTCACGCTATTCAAAAATTGATCCCAGCACAATTGATCGATGTGACAGATCTAAGCCATATGCTTTATTCCTGCCATAAACTGCAAAAATATTAGACCGATTATTATACAGTTATGTCCAATGAAGCAATTTCAGTCAGGTTGACACTGAGCTCTGTCCAGGGGCGTTTGTAGTATTTTTTTTAATGGGTGGAAGAAGGTGGGGGGGGGGGGAGACAATCAGAAATAACTGTTGAAAACAGCCTTAGAAGACATATTCATGAGCATCTTTCCATTAATAGAACAATAGAACAACCCATTTCCTAAAAAAATGATAGTAAGCAATTATTCATTGAACAGTATTTATTTGTAAGAAACAATATTATTATTATATACAAGGACCAGTGTATTTTCATTTAAAAATCACAGCTGCAACTTCCTGAAGGAGACCCACCCCTGAAGTGTCATGACCCGGACCACAAGACACGGAGACCGTCAGGCCCACCGAAGACAGCGCCGCGGATAGCTTTCCCCTCCACACCAATGACTGAGAAAACTCAGGCTGCAAAAGTGCAACATGGCAGCTGTTGCGTCGTCCATCTTTCATGCAGTCATTGATACAACTAAAAAGAAAACAGACGATAAAGTTCAGTGAATTTCATTATTTAGCTTGCTAATACTTTGACCTGAATGTTTACACCACTGACAGAAAATAAAAAGAGACAGAAATACAAGTTAAAATTCGGAATTTGTTTTATTGATTTGGAAATTTTTAACATATTGCTAATCAATTTAATTTAAATAGGGCCCAATAACAAAAGCTGATTGAAAGTGCTATATATTATAAAGACCCTACAATGCAAGAGAGAAAACCCAACAATCTGATGATCCACTATGAGCAAGCACTTGGCAACAGTGGGCAGGAAAGAAAAATCCTTTTAATGGAAGGAAACCTGCGGCAGAACCAGGCTCAGTCGGTTGAGGGATTTTAATCCAGTTATAATCAAATTTCTCTCTTGCTACGACATTTTTGATGTTATGTATTTAGGTATTCATCTGCAAGGAAAAAGATGACCATTTTTCCTTCAAGATGAATACTAAGTTGATGTTAAAAAACACCACTTCAAGTTGTGCGTCTTAATGGCTCGGTGATGGTTTTGGCCAATGCAATGAAAAACCTGACAATGGCATTTGGCTTCTTTTCTGCTTCTGACAGATGTTTAGTCAAGCTAGATGCAATGTTTTTTACTGCTGTGGATTTCTGTAACTCCCAATAAAAGGTAGATCTGATTGAGAAACCATGGGATACTGCAGTAATCTCACAAGGCTGTGTGCTTTTTGGCTGTAATCGTGACAATAATTTTTAAAAATGATGGCAGCTGGAATAGGCTCCAGCCCCCGCAAGCTGCATGAGAAGAAGAAGATGAACGTATCATCGTGCCATTATCAATAAGACTCAAAACTAGAAAAGAAAAGAAACTATTCAGCTTGAGAACCATCGTAGTTTTCGCAGTTTTCTGTACAATTGTACATCTTTTTGGAACCACAGGCTCTGCCACCTGCTGGCCATTATATAGAATAGATTTGGCTTCATTTTTTGTTAATACACAACAGGATTTCTTCAGGTATTTAATTCTTATCTATTAAGTAGTTATGTTGCTGTTGTGGGAAAGGCCTTTATTAGTAGAAAACACTGTTTGTTGACTGTTTATAAAGAAAGAAAACATTAATATAACACAACATGAAGGGTGTCAGTCATGATGGTGATTGGCAGCTTTTTTCACCTTTAAGCACAACCAGACTTGCCCTGAGAGGAACGAGTATGTAATCAGTTTGGTTTATTTGTCTGTCTAGCGGCTACAGTTTTCATATCATATCTGATTTAATTGTGGTGAAAATTGGAACTTCAAGGTCACACCAAATGTGAAAATCAGGAAAATTTGTATTACCCTCATTTTTTATGGATTATCTTCAAAATTCACAACAATATACTAGGCCTTTGGGGACATCAGTACCTAGGGTGGCTAAGCATTTGAATATGACCTTTATTGCTAGCGTCCGCTTAAGGTCAAAATTTGCGCCTCACAATGCTGCCATGAAGTTTTGCAAAATCACAAACTGCTTGAATATATTTTAAAATATCGAGTTTTTACAGCTTAGATAAGCCAAAGATTTCAGCCAGTTCTGCTCCAGTCATATGGATAAAGAAGATAAAATACACCATTTTAGTATGTAATGTTTCAAGGTCATGGGGTCAAAGGTCAGACATCAAAGTGTTGTTATGAAAACAGACTGACGTCATCCTGTCAGTCTGCAATAAAAGCATCATAAAACATCAAAGTTTTAGTATAGTCATTGCCCTTCGGGGGGGAGTGCCGCTCTCTGACTCCTCTAGTTTCCTCTCGTTTCCAGTCCATAGATTTTTCATAGAGAGACACATTTAAGGAGACCAAAATCTTCCTGCCTTTATGTTTAGATTCAGTAACTGGCACATCATATCATGTTTATTCAAGTACAAAAACTTGGAGGTTAGAGATGGAACTGGTTTTTTTTCCTGTGTCAGTATTTATCAGAAACTTCTTCTCATCTAACTTGCACTGATAAAGGAAATAAGGTTACTTCTCCAACCCTCAAATTATTCCTTTATGTTGGAAAGGACACATTTAGCGACAGAAAAATGGGCCTGTAAATGAAGCAGCAGTGAGAGTTCAGGTTAGCCAAAACCACCACAAACATAAAGCCAACAGAAATCTCAGCTTGGAAGGAAATCCTCCTCTGGAAGGTCGGCGTGAATTTACTGTAAGTGTCGAGCACTCTGCAAAGAAGTGCAAAAAAAATAAAGTTCACCCTTGTTTTTTATTTTTTTTTATTTTTATTTTTTATGAATGGAAACGGGGCATTCAGAAGTTCTCTTGTCTCTTTTTATTTTCTTCCGACTTGTACTTACGTCTCAAGAAATATATTTTGCAGCTTTGACAGAAGCATTTCCTTTGCAAGTTCAATCTGTTTTGATGCTTTACTTCAGCTAAACCTTTGACATGAATCAGGCCTTGTTTTTGTAAGTCACTCCTCTCCATTAATCCAGAAGGGACACATGGTTGAGTGGCTTGTGAGACCATAAGTCGGAAGAGATAACTGTAGCCTATTTGTTCAAGATTTGGCAGAAATGTATTTATGTTTTCCCGAGGCGGTTAAATCCTTTAGGACTCGCGGTCCATATGAGCTCGAGCAGCACTGAGCCAACGCTGGGACGTGTCTGTGGTCCTAAATCAGATCCTACAGAGGAGAAACAGTGAGCGTCTCTGTTCTGATTTCCTAGTAGCTGTGGAGTGAGATACGGGCCAGCTGACAACAGCCAAAAAGACTGCGGTTGCATTTTCTCCACAGACATAAACAATGACACTTCCAATTTCCTGTGCGTGCTGTGGACCAGGAAAGGACATCCACAGAGAGAAAGGGAAAACTCTCAGTTTATGGGTGAAGGAAAGAGGGTTTCGTTGCTTTTATGCTGCTTTTACGCTGAAATATTTCTTCTTTTTTTTTTACTTATACAGCTGTATGTATTTTTTTGAGAGAGAAAAAAAGAGACTGAGTCTGTCACGGTTCTGGGTCCGTTGGACCCGGTATTTTGAGTTTATTATGTTTTGGTTTATTTTTGCATTATGGATTGTTTTCTGATGTTCTGGTGCTTTGTTTATTATTGTCATTATGGATCTGTTTCTGTTATTCTTGGTGAGGGATCAGTTCTTAGGTTTTGGGTTCTCATGTGTGTTGCAGTTTCTGTTCAGTGTCATGTCTGCATCTGGTTTAGTACTTCTTGTTTCCTGTCTTATTGTGAAAGTCTTTGTCTTATGTTAGTGTGTGCAGCTTAGCTCCCCCGTCTCGTTAGCCCTGATCTCCCCCAGCTGTGTCTCCCTTCTGTTGCCCATTCCCTCATTACTACCCTGTGTATTTAAGCCCTGTGTTTTCCCATGCTCGGGGTCGTGTCGTAACATCATATTATACCTGTGTGTGTGTGTGTGTGTGTGTGTGTGTGTGTGTGTGTGTGTGTGTGTGTGTGTGTGTGTGTGTGTGTGTGTGTGTGTGTGTGTGTGTGTGTGTGTGTGTGTTCTCCATAGTCCGTGTTCACTTCATGTTTTGTTTTTGTACCAGCAATAAAGCTGAGGTTTTTGAGTTTCAAGTTAGTGTCTGAGTCCTGCGTTTGGATCCTCCTTTACGCCTGCCCGCACACAGAGCCCTGACAGAGTTAAAGATTTTTGGCTTTAGAAATGATAGCGGCCCAGATGTTGTACCTGCAGCTGAGATACATCTGTAAGCAAAGTGATGGATGCCAGGGGGAGTTACCTGTGTCAGGATAATGAACTTCTTGTTTACCATATGTGTGAAATGCACTGAAGGAATGTGACTCCTGTGCGTGCGTGCGTATGCATGCATGCATTGGGAGAGGCCATGCGTACATACCCTTTCCATTGTTTTTACTGCGAGCAGAGCGCCCATTTGTCCTGAGCCGCAGTTTGTGCTCTGTGTACTTTTGAGGTCTGTCGCAGGTATAGGGTTTGGTTGCATTTCCTCCCCCTCTTTGCGCTCCCTCGAGCTCCTGTTTCTCCTCCGCGTCTGCTCTGCTCAGTAATTCAGGGTTTTGTTTAGTTTTTGATGGGGGGTTAGTCGGAGGCCCGGCGCTGTGCGACCAGCGGCGCAGGCCTCCTAACACCATCACAGGGTGTTTCGGCCTGCTTCACTTCACCAGATCTGAGGGCCCAGACCCGAGCCAATTAAGAGCCGGGAGAATAGGCTGCTGTCCGTCTCGCTGAGAACCGCCCCCTCTCATCTCTTTGATGTCTTGCACGCTACACATAACCAGAGCCAGAACACTTCACCCTCTCTGTGCAGGCAGTGAACGACAGGGCTTAACCAATTATTACAATCTGGTTTCAAGATTTTGGGTAATCATTGAGAAGATGACAAATTGCCTCTATCTCGTTTCATCTGCCTCTGATCTCACTGTTTTAGACTCTGGTTTGATGCTGATAAGTCAGGATTCACATGCTTTTTTTTCCACTTGCAAGTGTGAATAAAGCTGTTTTTTCATTATCACTCAGTTATAATCTGTCATGCAAATTAAAAGATTTTTAGATTTTTATGTTTTGACTGCTGTTACTTTTAAATGTTACTAAAAGAAGAAAAACAAACTAAATGATACATGTCTACTTCATCCTAAAGACTCTTAATCCCTCTTCAGGTGATGTTTCATTGTCTGTTACACTATGATGGGGGGAAACACAGTGAGTTGCTGCGTGCTTTTAATGTTTTTGGCCTACAAATGCTAAAAGATGTGGAGCACCATCTGAATATTGTGGTCAGCCACAGAAACACATTTTCACTGTTAACAAAACAACTTTATCACGTGGCCCCCTTTTTTATAAGGCTCTCAGTTGACAGTGATGCAGTGCACATTATTGCACAGACAACAATAATGTTGCAGAAAGAAAGGCAGAAGACAAAAAGCAGGTAAATGAGCAAAATATATTAAGTATAAAGCATTTAAATAGTAAAGAACAACAAAAGCAGCCAAAAATCAGTAGAGTGGGGACATTCGATTGTGAAAAGAAGATTATGTAGTGCTTTGGAGCTATAATGTTATTTCATCATGAGTCTACAAAGGATTTAAGCTGATTTCTATCTCACTATATTTTAATGGTGTCTAAAACCAACCAGACTAACGTTTTCCTTCAACATCTTTTTAATTCTCGTTTCTGTTCACTGGTTTTGCCTGAAGATGCTCTCAGTGTCATCATAAAAAGCAAAGAAGAGAAAAAGATGATCTGAAAGTGAGCGTTCACATTTACTGACTTAAATGTGAGCTGTTACATATGAGGAAATATATGAGACATTATAATTGCATATTTTCTTGCATCCTCAGGACCTCCACGGGTGTCTGACAAAGTTGAGCACAGACAGACGGCCCGGGTGGGCAGTGCCATCAAGCTGCCATGTCCGGTGGAAGGAGACCCTCCACCCCTCAAAATGTGGACCAAAGACGCACGCAACATCCACAGTGGCTGGATACGCTTCCGCATCCTCCGCATGGGCCTGAAGATCAAAGAGGTGGAGACGGATGATGCGGGGACCTACATCTGCAAAGCAACAAACGGCTTTGGTAGCGTTAACGTCAACTACACCCTCATCGTCATTGGTGAGTGCGGACGGAGTTCGGTTTGGATAACCTGCCCCTCGGCAGGCTCACGAGATGAGATCATTGGCTCGCAGAAAAATGTGTCATTCTTGTTAATGCAGCAACTATAAAACATGAAGTCACCTGTCTCTTAACTAAAACCAGAAACAGCGGCAGTGAGTCAGTCCCTGATTTGTACTGTCGGGCCTCATCAGTTCTGCTGTGGTGTTTAGGGGCCAGATTTGTAGCTTTTCCCGGCAGTCAGAAATCTCACCTCAGTTTAAATGTTAAACGAAAGCATCGCTCACAGAGGTCAAGGTCTAAAACAAGTAGATTTATGGAGGTTTAGTGGCTGATCCTCTCATCTGTTCTATGTGTTGCTGCCTCTACCTCTGTCTGCCCAAAGTCAACAGCGGCACGGGATATTGTTTCATACTACTTCATCCTCTGTGACTCAATTGGATCTCCAGCTCTTCCTTTTCCTTAGGCCACACTCTTTAGAGGAAGGAGGTCTGCAGCCTCACAATAAGAAACACATTCAGTGTAAAAGTTTGTCTCCAGCCTCTCCCGCAGCTCTTGTAAGAGCACAATCTGACCGAGTGTGTTACTCTTTTGCACACTTTTGAACACAGTGCATTTCCTCTGCGCTACAGCAGCACATGATGAATGAGCGGAGTGGAGCGTGAAGGCTGTGTTTATTCTAATTACTCTAAGATGCCTAATTTGGGCCAGAGTCTGTGCGCTCTCGCAGGAGGAGTTACAGTCGGGTCTTGTGACAGGCGTGCTTCAGACGAAGAAGAGCCATAATCAGGCACAAGCAGAAAACACAAATCACTTCAGAAAACGGCCCTTATTGCAGTAAAGCATGCGCATGAGTGGGGAATAGATGAGACCAAAGTTTATTTTAGGGTCTCCCTCTGTCTGTTGCTGGTGAGTTGAAAATGAGGGTGTCTGTTGATTGGGCTAAAATGAAAGGTTGGAGACTGGGGCACGGGGCCAGCTATAATGGTTTGTAGTATAGTTGTGCTGTATAGTATCAAAGTCAGACGTGGCTATGGCTGTATGTGTAGTTAAAGGACATTCCTGTGAACTTTTTATAGTGAGTGTAAAGAATTTGTTAAAGATGGAGCTGGCAGTCTTGGTAGTGAAAATACAGAGTTCAGCTAAAGTTAGAGTTAAATCTGAATTGCTGGAAGTTTTAGATGACGTGTGAGCACTCACTGTAGCTAGGCATACACTCACCAGTCACTTTATTAGGTAATATTGTCAGAAATTTCACTACTAGAATTTTTCCACAAAACCATCTCTAAGGTTTACAGAGAAGAAGCATAAGAAGACAAATGTGACATGCCTTGTTGTCGGAGGTCAGAGTTAGAAGGCCAGAGTGCTTCGGTTCAAATAACCACTAGTTTCAACCACAGTATGTAGAAGAGTAGCAGAAGAGCACACCAGGTGCCCCTCCTGTCAGCTAAGAACAGGAAACTGATGCTAAATTCAGACAAACTCACAAAATTGGACTATATAAGACTAGAAAAACGTATTCAGATGCATTCAGATGGGAGGCACGACATCACCCTGCCTTGTATCGACAGTATTGTTCCTGGCCATGTCCATTCCTTTGTGACCACAGAGTATCCATCTTTAATGGGTGCTTGCAGAAGGATAATGTGCCTGTGCCCTCAGATCATCTCAAAATTTTTGAACATGACAGTAAGTTCACTCTACTCAAATTGCCTCCTCAGTCACCAGATCTCAGTCCAGTAGAGCACCTTTAGGAGGGGTGAAACATGAAATTCACATCATGGATGTGCAGCTGGCAAATCTGCAGCAGCTGTGTGATGCTTTTGTGTCAACATGGACCAAAAACTCTGAGGACTGTTCTGTGAATCTGTGCCGTGAAAGCAAAAGGGGTTCTAACCCAGTAATAACAAGACGTATCTAATAAAATGGCCATTGAATGTATGTGTAGGTGGAAGCAGTGATAGAAGCTTGAGGTCCAGTTGAGGTTCAAGTACTGAAATGTAGTAATTGTAGCAGAAGCTGACCTGGGACTGTGAGTTAAAGTGGAAGCAGGTAGTTGGGTCCTTATATGTTTGGATGTGGGTGTCGGGTTTTCCCCTGAAATCAGAAACATGTTTGCCGAGTAATCTAACTACTTAAAGTAAGTTAGGCAAGTCATTTAATGAATCGTCTATGTTGAAAAGGTCTTTTCGCAGCATGTTCAAACTGTTTTGTTAGTAAATAAACATTTATTATGAAACTTTCCAGCCTGCACTTCCAGGAATTCTGTCAGTTTGTGTCTGGAAATTCAGAAAAAACAATTATCAAGTACTTTTTGTATTCCTTAAAGATTTGTGAAAAAGCAAGGAGTATTATTTAGGGGATTGTACTTTATCATTTTCATTGAAACTTGACAAATATAAACTAGTTGTGACATTTTTAGATCTCTTTCCAAGTTGAGAAAAAGCTTAACTAAACAACCAAATAAGTATTAAAAAAGAAAAAGAAAAAAGGAGCTCCGAAACTTTCCAGACCGATGTTTTCTTTGAACATGTGAGATGACCGATTTTTGAAAATGAAGTATTTATCCAGAGTGGAGCCAGAGGTTATTTGGGCTATATTTTTTATTTAAATATTGATTTAAAGTTGGGAGATAAAGACACGCAGGCATACACACTCTCACACACAGTTAACCGATTAATCTCACTGATAAATAACTTTCTCCCTGAGGATAATTTGTGTGGTTTGACTTTCTGTTGTGGCTCCGCTGAGTGAGAAGACAAATGAACAGTTAGATGTTGCTGGCATGAAGCTGGCACTGATTCCTTTGAGATCAGAGATTGCTTTGAGTAGAGCATGCATTGCCCTACTCCTCTTTGAGACTTCTTTAAAAAAAATCCTTTGCAAGTTTAATCTTAAGTCTTTCTTGGAAGCATATTTCCATGAGATTGTTATCAGAAGTCTGTTGACCCTTTATGGAGTTACCTGGAGACTTTCTGGCCTGACTCTTAATCCTGAACTGGCTTGTTCCATTTCCTACTTATCCTCGGGTGCTGGTGGCAATGAGTGCATAACAAATGGACTCTGCATTTCTCAAGAACACCCCCTCCTCTGTTTCAGCTCTCTTGTCTATCATCCCATTACTCGCTGGCAGGCCATCGCCGCAGCGTTTGTTTTTATAGGTAATTGTTCCATCAGGGGTGCATTTTCATTCGGGTTGCCACAAAGATTATGGGAGCCTCATTGTCAAAATACTTGCAGGACTGAAGTCAGATTAATACAGCCAAATAGTCTGCAATTATCATGAGCAACACTTTCCAGTAACACTGAATCACCTAATTGTGTACGGTTTTTAATTTAGCTGCATGCTGTAAAACCTGCTGTCCGTGTGTGTGTGTTTAGGGGATAAATTATGGTGCTTAGAGAGATCAGAGAACATAGTTTATTTATTTGAAATTCTGTAAATGAGGGGTAGCGGGCTCCAAGCACAACTGAAGTATCCATCATGTGCGTGTATTATTTTTACTGGAGCGAACATGTTAAGAGGAGCAACTGCATTCAGTTATAGTGCCGGTCAGGGGAGGAGGGTCAGCTAAATCCTGGCAGCTGTTCAAGTTCAGCATGGAGAGCATAACTCCTAAGACGTCGCTTGGGACCCGGCAGAGAGGCCAAGCAGAAGAAAAACAGTAAGATAAAGATTGTGGAGTGAGACTGGAAGTGCGAGAGTGAGAGGTTTTCCGGGCTGATCCGTGGAGGCGGGGTGGAGGGGGTTCCACTGAGGCTGGAGAGATATCCCTCTTCCCATCTGCCAGCGGACAGCGTGTCCTCCCAAGAGCTATCTGAAGAATCTGGTCAGTCAGTGCAACATGGCGCCTCCTCAATCCCTCCAGCTGGCTGTTTGGGCCCTGTTTGGGGTGGTCTCCTGACAACTGGCCCCCATCACCTCCTAGCACCCCTGCCAGGATAGACCGATGCATGCAGCAGTCTCATCCTCAGCTGCTCGGGCTACAGCAAGGCTTCACGAGGATTAATATGGGATTGTCTGATTAGCATTTAGAGGATTGCATGTTAATGTTTATGTCTGTGCAGATTAAATATTACAGGATTAGCGCTCCTTATTTTAGGGTGAAAATGTTGGCTCGCATTGTTCATTTTTCTCCTCTCTCTAGAGATGTTGTCAGGCTGGATAAACTGCCATGTGTCTCACTGATCACATGTGAGAGCTGTTTGGAGATTTCCAGAGTGTGATGCAAGGCCACTGAGCATAACTTTCCCTGGACATTAGTGTCCCCAACAACATCTGGAGCTCATTGTGACCCCAAATCATCCAGGCCTTTTCCTGTGGTTCAGCTGGCACAGGAGGCCAGTGTATCGTGACCTGTTTCCTGCGGCTGGATTTGTGAATGAAGTGGGAGGGAATGGCGTCAGACCCCAAACACTGTAGCTAGATCATGAATGAATGGGAGCTGTGTGGAAAAAGATTGACTGTATTTTAGCCAGCTTAGTCTGAGTCTCACTGGAGCACTGTCCCATTTGCGTGAAGAATTTGTGACTTCACACAGAGAGCACTGATTCCATAGTGTGTAACAGCTTTTACTAACCTTCCTGGACACAAAAATGCTCATTTATAGAGGAGGCTTCTTAAGCACTTCTCCTTTACTGATTTTATTTTTCAGATTTCCAAAAATAACCTTCATATGGCAGCCAGGAGATGTCCTACATCACCCCTGTCTGCAGTCCAGTGAGCCAACATTGTGCAAGGACAATAGTGGCAAGGGATAGCTTTAACAGGACAGACTTATAAAGGGCACCATTGTTCCCTGAAATTGCCAAAAAGTAGAGAGGAAATAGATTAAAGAGAAAAAAGTCAGAAAGAAAACCCTGGCAGTGTGGGACCATGTTCTGTTTGGATTGGGAGGTTCAGGAACCAGGAGGAATGTGGAGAGTCCGAGTGAGCAACAGAGAAATATTTCTTCCACTGGAGGCTGTTTTTTAAAGGAATGGGTTATTATAGTTGGCCAGTTAAACCCCTTCAAATAGCCATGACATCATGGCTGGGCTTGGTGCTGCAGGGGACAAACAAAGGAGGGTTTGTACCCAGAGAACCCCAGAGAGCTTTGAGGGTTTCGGGGGGACTCAGAGGGAGGCAGAATGAGGAGGTTAGAAGTCACATCTGGTCTCTTTACCTGACCCAATCAAACCCTGAGAGGGAATCGAGTGTGCCAAACTGCATCTGAAAAAAATCCCAACGTGAGGCTGCCCTGAAACGGGAATCAAAACGAGTCTTAGAAGGTAATAAACTGGCTGGGAGATTTTCCTATGGGATCGCTGTTAAAACATACTGTTAAATGGAGGTGCTGCTAAATGACAAAAAAATAATCCTTTTTTCCCAAAATGCTACACATACGCTGGTTTCTTTTTTCGTTTTTTAACGTGAGGATGTTTTGTGCAATTGCACCTCATTAATATCGCAAAAATAAATCATTCAATTGAAACACTTCTTCAATAATAACCTGCTTAATGTCCATCTGCACTCATTGGTAAATATTGGCAAGAAACTTGATCTGCTTCATTAATTCATCACTGCTTAACTCGAAAAGTGAATACGCATTACAAACTCATCGATTAGGTTTCACTCATTATATTTCCTCTAAGCCCCTGTCTCAGCTCAGCTGTATGATGTCAGCCAATGACATAAACTCCACAGCTGTCTCCTGGAAGCGAGCTTATATAAACTGGTCATATTACTTCCAAACGCTGCACAGTATGACCTGAGCATGCAACACTCTCAGAAGAGCCTGTCGATAAATGCTGAATTGAATTGGTGAGAGCCAGGAACAGTTTTCTTGCCTTGTTTTTGTATCCGGTCACCGCTACTGCAAAATGACTATAACAGAATAGAAGAGGGGGATTGTAATGGAAGGATTTAAAATGAGCCTGTCATCTGAAATGTCAGTGTGTACCGGATGTTGTATTCATGCACCCAAAACAGTAAATGTGCAATAATTGTTACTTATTCAGATTCTTCTATACTGTAGTGAGGACCTTAATGTCTCACTCAGCCTTTTGTTGACTTATTTGTGTTTTTCTGCTGTGTTAACAGATGATTCGGGTTCTGATAAAACTGGATTGAGGGCACCGGATGGAGCCGAGCTTGGTGGTGAAAAATTTGGTAAGACTTCTGTGCATGCTCTCGACTTTGCAGCTGGAAATTCAAGGACTAATTGAGTTGTTTTGAATGCTTTATTGCATGTACTGCAAGTCATATTTACTTTTACAGCTGTGGGCAAACCTATGTGTAATAGTTACTGTGCAAAAATCTTGAGCCACCCCTCATTTCTTTAGATTTCTCTTCCAAGGAGTCAGACTTTCTTGTAAGTGTTTAACGTGGTCTTGGGCAACAGTTTTCCAGGCTTTCAGGAGCTGATGCAGAGTTTTTCTCCTTCTACGTGACCAGTTTTTGCTGGACCACTCACCACTGGCCTATGA
Source organism: Mchenga conophoros (assembly GCF_057382185.1). Classification (NCBI taxonomy): domain Eukaryota; kingdom Metazoa; phylum Chordata; class Actinopteri; order Cichliformes; family Cichlidae; genus Mchenga; species Mchenga conophoros. Next base: position 28,882,829 of record NC_140544.1, on the reverse strand, counting down.
ATCATCTGATCATAAAAATGTACCTAACTCAAGGGATGAACCAGTGCTGTGTCCACACATAACAGACAGCACAGCAAAAAAAAAAGTTAAAACTTTAAATCGTCCTTTGTTACTAGTAGACTATTGCAAAAACATATCATTTGTTTCCATTTCTTTATTTGAATTAGCAAAAAATGACAAACACATTTTGATGGCCGTAAAATTGTAGTTTTGAACCAACAAGGTAATTCCTAAAAACTCATTAGCTGAAAGCCTTGAATGGTGGGCAGGTCTTGTTGATTATTTGAATTTTTTTGGTTCAAAACATCATTGGTGCAACCGTGAGTTCAGCCTGTATAACATGGTGGAGGCTCTGTCATGGTGTGGGGCTGCACTTCAGTCAATGGTGTTGGGGATCGTGTCAAAATTGTTGGAATTACGAACACAGAAAAGTGTTGGCAGATTTTGATCCCCCATGCAATACTATCTGGAAAGCATCCGAAAGGCTTCATTTTTCAGCATGACATTGATCCCAAGCACACTTGCAGCGCAGTAAAACTATACTTAGATAGAAAATAATACACTGTGGAACACTATCAGTCATGAGCTGGCCTTCACTGAGCCAAAGACTGATGAAGCAGTGTGCGATCATCTTGACAGAGAACAGAACAAAAGGCATCCATCTTCCAAAGAAGAGCTTTGAATTTCCTTCGGAAAGCCTGGAGAACTATTCCTGACTTAAAGAAATTACAAGAAAGCCGTTTTTTGCTGTTTTTGTCTTATATGCTGTTTTTCCATGTAAGTTTTGCACGTGTCAATACATATTTTCCCAGCAAAATGTAAAGAAGCTCCTCAATTTATTCACTTTCCTAAATTGGTTATTTTTGCTTTATCCCCCTTTACTAAATATCTTTTGATTAGCTGTCGCTCATTAAGAGACTCTCCTGTGATCACAGCCAGAACTGTGTGCCCGAGCATGCAGGAAATCTACTCTCACTGACTAAAAAACTGACTAAAAGTAAGCAGTCTGAAGCCTCAACCTTTGGCTCACAGGGATTACTTACATGTTTGTCTAAGTCTAAGTCATCAGTAATGACCAAGAACCCCAGCCCTGAACACTGTCCTTCTTGGAGACAAGAAAAAAAGTCCTTTTTTGTTAAATATCTTTATAGTTTTTGATGCATGTTGGTTAGAATTATTATTATTATTATTTTACTTTTGACTGCTAAGACTCGGGAGAATAATTTTTTAAAAAGAGCAAATACTACATATTCATATAGCACAGGGTTAGGAGTCAGAGTCATTCCTCCAGACCTCTGAGGGTTAATACAAACTTCCACCATCATAAAAGTATGTGTAGGTTAGGAAATAAGGAAATTTTTTAGAAACTCTATAGATATCAATAGAAACATAAAACCTCACTTGAGAAATGTAGAAAAAAGGTAAATTATACTATCTACTCAAAGTAACCAGCTTGTACTTTCCTCCAAAGTGCGTCCCCGCTTCACTCAACCTACAAAGATGAGGAAGAGAGTGATAGCTCGCCCAGTGGGCAGCTCAGTGCGGCTCAAGTGCGCAGCCAGTGGAAACCCTCGACCGGACATCGTGTGGCTGAAGGACGACCGGCCGCTGACGGAGCAGGAGGTCGGCGAGGGCCGTCAGAAGAAGTGGACTCTGAGTCTGAAGAATCTGATGCCAGAGCACAGCGGCAAATACACCTGCAGGGTCTCCAATTGTGCCGGGGAGATCAACGCCACGTACAAAGTTGAGGTCATACGTGAGTATCCCGCAGAGAGCTGAGCTGTACACATACCGAGCACGCTCACCTGGAATTATTAGGGCTAACAGATGAGGCCGAGCAAATTATTTTAAATGGTTACTGCTGTTTGTGCGTCTCATGTTTGTGATTTTATGTACATCGCCGCAGGAAATTCAGACAGCCTAATCACTGTTTCAGGTCTGATTATGACCAAGGAAAAACATGCCGTATCCATATTCTTCCTGCATGGATGAATGTGTAATCATGTATATGAGAAGAATACTAAGAACGCAAGTTTGAGAGTGGGGGCTTGTGCCTTGGTGTTTGTACAGAGGGGAGAGAGCTCAGCTTAGAGACCATCCACCCAATCTGGAGCTGATTAAAGCCCAGCTGTCTGCCAGACCCACTGCCCCCCCCCCCCTTTTCCCATGAGAAATGTGTGCTGTACAACCAGGAGCAAAGAAAGAGAGGAAACTAATCACACATACTTCTTGTGTTACATGTGGTATTCTTCCCTCAATGTCAATTATAAGTTCTAAGCCTGAGGGTAATAACAGCGTGGAGGACTAAGACCTCCTCTGTCCGCAGAGGGGCTGTCATGTCAAAAGATGTCTGTGTGCATCTTGACAAGTTGGGTTTTGTTTTGTTTTTCTCTGTATGTTCACTCAGAGAGGACAAACTCCAAACCTGTCCTGACAGGCACCCACCCGGTCAACACAACGGTAGACTACGGCGGCACCACGTCCTTCCAGTGCAAAGTGAGGAGCGACGTTAAGCCGGTCATTCAGTGGCTCAAACGCGTGGAGACCAACGAGGAGAGCCGCTACAACTCCACGATCGAGGTGGGGGACCATAGGTTTGTGGTGCTCCCCACGGGTGAGGTGTGGTCGAGGCCCGACGGCTCCTACCTCAACAAGCTGCTCATTAGCCGCGCCAAGGAGGACGACGCCGGCATGTACATCTGCTTAGGCGCCAACACCATGGGCTACAGCTTCCGCAGTGCCTTCCTCAGTGTGCTGCCAGGTGAGGCTCGAGGAATGTCTGTCTGCAGTGTTACAGTAAACTGTAGAAAAGCTTGGATAAAGCCCAGTGCTATCAACCTATCAATCGAATTACATATACAAAAATGTTGTGTTTTTTTCTTTATGTATCTGCATTAGTGCAAATAGTATATGCATGCATAAATCAGGAAAAGGTACCTTTGGAGGCATCAGTATGTTTTGAACTAATTAGGCTATTTTTCCCATCAATTAATTATTAATCATTCAGTAAAAATGTAGCATTTTTAAACTTTAATTCATGCCTTTTCCTCTCTTGTTCTGTTTTATGATTTTAAATCAAACATATGTTTTCTCAGCAACCCATATTCAGCGATGAATAACAACAAGTAATGTGATAATAAAACTACAACTGTTAGTTTGCTGGCAGACAACAGAGTATGGAAACATTTAAAAGCTGGAATCTCATTTTCTTTTACAGACACTAAGCCTCACATAACACCGATGTTTCCGCAAGCCTCCAGCTCCCTCCCCTGGCCTGTCATCATTGGCATCCCTGCAGTAATAGTGTTCATCTTTGGCACAGTGCTGCTGTGGTTCTGCCAAAGCAGAAAACACTGTCCTCCTCCCAGCTCCCCGGCCGCGCAGGTACTGCAGAGCTCTCACCGGCTGCCGCACCGGGAGCGGGACAGGGGCTGCGCGGCTCCCTCGTCCAGCTCCTCCAGCCCCGAGAAAGACTGTGTGACATCCATGAACTATGAGGAGTACCTCGCGCAGCAGCAGCAGCTCCTCCTCGGCCAGGGAGGACCAACAATTCCCGCTAAAATCTACCCCAAAATCTACACAGACATTCACACACACACTCACTCCCACGTGGATGGGAAAGTACATCAGCATCAACACATTCATTTTCAGTGTTAGTGCCAAATATTCCCAAATACTCTCCTCTAAGCTGCGGACATTAAGCTGCGGACTGAACAGGAACTCTGGAGTGACACTCACCTGGCATTAATTTTTTAAAATGGAGATTGTTGGAAAAGTGTACAATGTGTGGAAAAACAGTGGCCAGTGATACACACCTTTTGTTATTACATAAAAACTTCCATATTTGTTGCTCTTTTTTTTTATACCTGTCAGATTCTCACACCACTACAAATGGATCAATCCTTGGCGGGCACTTACTAAAAAGGACGGGGATGTTTTTATTTTATTTTTTAAGAGTGTGAGATTAATAGCAGCTATTAGGACCAGCTGAAAGGTCTTCCTCATCAGATGAATTTTCCATTTTCTCAAGTGAAAGTTGGTCTTTATCTTTCACATGCTCAGCTGTTGGAGCGCACAGATGAAAATGGTACTCAAGACTTACAAAAGGGCTGGTTTTACGCTCCTACTCAGGTTGTCCTTTTGTTTGTTAAAGATGCATTATGCTGGGAATGCTGACCACTATCCTTTATGTTACCTTTTTCCATCCCTGACTTCTGTCAAAAGTGATATAGAATAGACTGATAAATGTTTATTGTCTTTCACAGAGTGGAATAATTACATTGCCATGTCAACTGTGTTGGTCTACATTATCATTTTTTAACCTTTTTTCTGGTAGCTTCCCATCTGTAGTCAGTAGTATGTTGACAAACAAGAGAAGATGAGTCTTTTTGACATCAACCTTTTCCACCCACAGTTCATGAAGCTGTAGTCATTTATAATCAAACTGATGACTATTTAATTTATTTTGCTAAAAAATGTATCAAAGGTTTATTTTTCAGAGTAAAGCGTTTTGCATATCTATGTAATGTTATTACGTTGTTGTGTATAGTACATATTTGAATATTGTCACTCAGTTTATTCACATTTACTTCATGCCAATATTTAGGTATTTTTTGTATGTAATTGGTTGTATTTGACAATCTTATTTGATGTACTCTAAGGTTTAAAAAAAAAAAAGTTTGAAGGTTTGATAGTTTGATTAAATGACCAGAAACAAAAACAGATGCATTCTTCCTGAAGATTAGTGGATTTTGGGTATTAGTTAAAAGCTGCAGTGTGCACTGTGATGAAGGCGTACCTTTCATGAAACCGTCAGGGCACGCAGGTCAGCTTTCTTCCTTTGAGTGGGTTGAAGTGTCCGTCGAGGGTGACACAGAGGGCATGCCCACAGAGGGGCAGAACGTGCTGGGATGAATGAATAGATACTGTACAGACACAAGAGCAGTCTCACAGTTGCTTTATAGATGAGTGATGGCCCCTGCAAGACTACACCAAACAACCAGCATCTTTTCTCATTTAAGTGAATTGACCCTCTCCTCCCCCCTCTCTAGTCTGCACCACCACCATCTACTCATTCAACTCCAATCTAGGTAGGATTTCCTTTCACCATTTAGGAAGTGCATTGTCCTGCTGTGGGAGTGATGTGACGGGACCCTGTGATTACTCAGGAAAGAAGGGGAGCATTGTATCAAGTGAGCTCGTTTTGTTGCAAGTATGGCAGGATGGAGATGAGCTTTGGCTCCAGACAGATGACGGCCGAGTACACTGAGCTGCCTGTTTTTAAAGCAGGTGTGTTTCTCTGAGTCAAAAAGCTGTGGTATTGTCGTGTCCATAAATAACGCTTAGAATACAAAATCCAGCTGAGAAGATTAAATTATGAGAGCATGCACTGCCCTCTAGTGGTCAGGGTCCTGTATATCAGCCATTGCTAAAGTCAGAAGTGCCACAATCCACTTAGAACATCAAGAAAATCCCATGGGGTCTACCCAGTCTTAACTGCTCACTCCAAAGTGATTTACCTTGAAAAATTGTTTTATGAAAAAAAATAAAATAAATTCTGTTATAACTGCAGGCTACATGCAGTACCTCACCTGCCCACAGTTTGGGAATCCCTGAGTATAGCATACAAGCAAAACTAAAGATTGATGCAAGAATGATCACCAGATCAATAAATCCTTTTTATTAACCTTTTTACAGTATAACATTGAAAGAGACAAACAGTTCACCACACAAGAAGACACTCTGGACATGAAGATAAAGAACAGAAGCAAACAGCATTTAAAACCAAGTTCAGCCCTTTTGTACATTGGATATGAGTTCATCACAAAGTTTGGTGAGCTCCTCTGCCTCTTTCTCCTGTAACAAGAAAAGAATTTAGAAATGAGAAGAAAAGTGATAATACTGCTGCAAATTCATGAAAAACAACATGCCGACTTGCCTTCTGGTCCAAGCTCTTCTCCAGTGACTGCACTTTCAGCTGCTCTCTGCGCAGCTGTGCTTGAAGTGCAGATACCTCAGCCTTGTATTTGGATCGCACCTCAGCTATTCCTTCATTTGCACTGATGGTGAGAATTAAATTCAAGTTAGTCAACGCAAGTCTCCTGATGCTTCAACATAAAAGGCCAGAGTTTCTTACTGGCTAATTTTCTCCTCGGCGTGAGCTTTAAGTGTTTGATAGCGCTGCTCCTCCTTTTTGATCCTTGCCAAGTAGTCCTGTGCACAAGACTTCAGAGTCTCTTCATTCTGGGTAGAGGATGCAGAAAATATTTCAACATTTAAACCTTAACATTAAAAAAAATAATAATAATAATTTGAAATTATAGCAAACATTTGTCTGGCTTCCATGAGCTGACCTTTTTGTAACCCTCTATAACGTCCTTGTACTTCTCCAGCCTCTTGAAGAGCTCGCCTAAAGATCTCTCCATAGCGTTCAGGTCGCTGCATAGTTGCTCCTTCTCCAACAGAGCCGCATTGAGCTTCGCCTGGGCCACCTCCCTCTCCTTCTCTTGATCAGCTGACCAGTGGCAGGAAATTTTAAATTAAATGTTTGACAAAATACCCCACACATTAACCCTTCTGATGAGTGCAACATGTACATATAACTTACCCATCATCTTTGTGATCATGAGCTCAAATTCAGCTACTATTTTCCTATGACGGAGACAAAATGTGGTCAAAGATCTTCAAAATTGATTTTATATAAAAACAACAAGAAATTTTAATATGATGCACAGCTCACCTCATTTCTTGCTCATTATCAAGCAGCTTACTGTTCTTCATACTCCACTGGTCCTCTTTTTCTTTACCCTATATGAGAGAGAAATGTACACTTTATTTTTTCCTTGAGACTAAGAATGGTGCCCATCATCTAGAAAACCCATTACTCAATTTTTTTATTTTTATTTTATTTTATTTTTTTTAAATAAAAATTACGCTCAACTTCAATGCCAAGCATTTATTCTTTGGATCCAGAGGAGCTTTGCATAAACCACAATTCAAAATAATCCCATTGATCTTTTCTGGCCTTTTTACTTTAGTGCCATTTTACTTTTAACCTTCTGATTGGCTGCTACATGTAGATACAAATTTTGATCTTTGTGTTTAAAGTGTGGCTAAACCTGATTATTTTAAAATAAATACATAAGTATCATAATTTAATGTGGATGTTTTTGTGTTCAAATGCTGTATGGATGTGAAAAGCCAGACAACCTACTTCTGCCTGCACTTTGGCGATTGCTGCATCCAAGTCTTTCTGACTGTACTTCAGCACTTCGATGATAGCATCTTCGCTGTTTGCTGGCTGCGGGAAAGGAGGGACAAAGCTCTCAAGGACTGGAGTCTAGATGACATAAGTGGAGAAGATTTCAACAAAGTTAGCAGAAATAACAAAGGCGACGAGAAATTACCGGTCCAGCGGACAGAGTACAAGAGACTCACCGATGCTGCTGCATCGTCAAGCAGTCTGAAATCATCTTTTTGTGGACCATTTGCCACTTTATCTGCAGTCTGTGGTGTTTCAAGCCTGAATTAAACAGAACAAAGTGAAGAGGTTTCCCTTCCGATAAATTTATTTTACAGAAAATCAAAAGCCGATCAAATTCGGCTCTAATGTCCAGTGAGAGCAGCAGCACAACAGAACTACACCGTACCGTAAAACAGGGGCAGCAGGGGGGGGGGCTTGAATCTGAGCACCCGGGCCTGCAGACTTCTTTGGGCTCTCCCTCAGGAGGGGATCAAATTTTAGGTACAAGGACTGTTTCCTCAGTGCGGACTCCTTGAACTATTGATGAGAAAATGTAAACACTTTGAACCTTGTGGTTGAGGATTTAGTCATTTAGCAAAGATAAAGAAAGCACTTACACTGCTGGACCCAAACTGTTCGAGGTAGTCAATCTGTCCATCAAAGTCACTGGTCATGACTGGAGATAAAGATCGTGGGTTAAAAGCAGTAAGAGCTTTCCATTACTGCTAAGGATTGAACAAAAGCACGGTTTGGTTCAAACAGAGCTGAAGCCAACAATTACTCACACATTGCTCCAGGAACAAACTCGTCATTGAAGTCTAGCATGCCAGCTTGTGCCTTCTGCTCAGGCTGAGAGGGTTCAGAGGACTCAGGGAGATTCTGCACTGGTTGTTTGGTGTCAAGGTCAGAGACAACCTTGTTATCTGCAACCTGTCATTCCATAATAAACAGATGTTTGTTAAAAACAACCCACACATACACAATATATTGAGAGTTGCATCAAAGTACATTCCTCCAACTTACCTGTACATGGTTTGGTTCAGGGGCTGGCAAACTGTCTTCAGCACTGAGAAGATGAAAACTTTTAGAGTGAATCTACAGTGAAACATGGCACTACTGGTAAGTGAAGCATCTGCTGCTAATAATAACGATACTAAGCCTTTACTTTCTCTTACCGTGCTGGCGGTTCAGCCTCCTTTGTCACAGGGACATCAGTTTGCTCCTGAACTGCGGTTTCTACTGGTTCTGGGCTGGATTTCCTGCTGCACACGGGGGAGTTGTTTATGGCCGTTTTTGTGCCAAAAGGATTGAAGTTTGGGTCGTCAAACTTTTCAAAGTCAAACGAGTAAGAACTTTTAGGCTGTAAAGCATCAGCATCACCATAACTGACTTCAGGCTTCACTTCAGCTTCTTTTGGTGGTTTAACATCAGACACCTGCTTTGGCTCTTTAGGTCTTACACCAGTTGGCCTTTTGCCAAATTTCTTAGGTGGCGGTTTCCGTTTGACTTCAGCACCATCATCAAAATTGAATTCAAGTTTGACAGGCCCGTTCTTGGTTGGGCCTTCCTTGACTGGGTCATCAGCCGGCTGGGATTCAGCAGGAGGGGGTTTTGCTGTGTCGGCAGATATCAGATCCACTGTAGCGTCATGCTTCACCTCGTGCTGAACAGGCAATTCTTGGGCCACCTCAACAACAGATTGTTTGCTTTCCTCTGCAAGTGCATCGTCATTTGACACCTTTCGCCCAAGGACAGGTGAATTTGGAATTTTAGAGCCACCAGTCTGGAAAGGATTGACTGCGTCAAGGTTGTCAAAATCGAAGTTATAAGAACCTTTTGCTGAGAGTGGAGCATCTTCTGCAAAACTGCTGGACGACTTCTCTTGATCTGTGCTTGAAGACGCAACACCAAGCCGTTTTTCATCAGGTGTCGCAGGCCATGAATTGTCTTCCTCAACCACTGGAACCTTCACTATAACCACACTGCTCTCCGTGGAGCAGATATCGGCAGAAAGATCAGCGAGTGAGTTTTCTACAGACGCGCTGAATGGAAGGGTCTCATCTAGTGCAGACTCCATTTTGATAGGCTCCTCCACGATGTTCACTGGCGGTGTGTTTTCAGACTTGCTATGATCTGCAGGGGGGTTTTCAACAGCAGGCCTCATAGGTGAGAGAGCCATATTGTTAGACCCCTGAAATGGATTGAAGTCATCAAGGTTTCCAAAATCCAGCATATAGCCACCTCTGCTTTCTATTGGCATGTTGTCATCGGGATAAGATGACACTTCTGCAGGGGGAAAGAAAAAAGTAATGAAGGTATCTGCTAATCTCTCAGCAGTGGTAGGGGGAAAATACATAAAGAGCTCATAACTTACAAGTTTAAAAATAAATAAATAAATAAATTACCTTCTTTGAGTTGCTCAGTGGCTTCCTGTGGCAAAGTACTACAAAACCAAAACATGATAAGTTACCTAAATGCAACACTTTGTTCAATGAAGGCATACTGGTGAATGACACTCATTTACTTACTTTGATTTATCCAAATCCATAACTTTCGTATTCTCGTCAACACTCAACAAATTGACAGACTTGTTGGGAGACAGAATTCTTTTAGTCACAGGGTCTCTTCTTGGAGTCTGAAAACAAACCTACACAAAAATTATTTAGTCAGTAGTCAGAAGTAGCCAGCTGCCCCCAAAAGGCCTGGTTTTGAGCCTTGAAAAACCTTTTGTCTACAAATAACTGCTTTTCTTTTTCTTCATATAGGTTTTCTTGTCCATCTTATTAAAATTCTGTTAACACTGGTTAGAGACAAACAGGCTGAGGTCAGAGTTCATATAGTACCAAAAGTAAATAATTTTTCATCATAGTCAAAGAGTGAAAGACAGTCATTAGCATTAGCTTTCTGCCCAGGGCTACACTGCCTTGTGACTATACAATGGAATGGGATGAAAGTTGTTTTTTGTTTTTTTACTTTTACCCCCTTTGGTACAGTCTTGCTGGGCAGGTTTTCTGTCTGACGTAGGATGGAGGGCCTTCCAGTCGGCTGATCCAGGGCAAATATGTCGTTAGGAGAGTTGTGCTTTCCTCCTGGGCAGACCCCACGATTTTCATCATTAACATCAACAGAGCTCATCCTGTAAAAAAAAAAAAAAAATAGAGGAAAAGACTGTTATGCGACTGTACTGGGACCTCTAACCCTCACCGCTGAAGGAGGCGTCAGTCTTAAAGCTGCAACCAGTTGATAAGGCACTCTTCTGGTTACAGTTTACTCAGTGTGGGTGGAGAGCAAGAGAGAAAAATAATGTAAGATTTACACAAGAACCAAGGCAGATATATTGAGTCGGTACTTCTCCTGGTGAAGTTCTTAGAACTCATTTGAACTCCTCTCTCCGGGTGGTTTGCAGTAAGGCTACCGTTTGCCTTTGATCCCACCACTTTACTACATTTGTTTTGTGCATTTGTGCACAACAAAATATTTTAGGTAGAATTAGCGCTGCAGCAGTTGCATGGTTTGGCCACCAGATGGTCTTGAAGAGTTTATTTTTTCCACACTCAAATGGCAGTCAATGTCAACAACTTGGTAACAAAAATAATGCTTTTAGATAATATAGCATTATCAGTTTAAAATAAAATCCTAAATATTTATCCGCCAATTTTGATAAATCCTGGTATATAAATATTTATCTAAGCCTTGGCTTTTAGTCTTTAGACTTAATGCTGTCTAAGTCACGTATTAAGCCCTAGATGAATGAAGCATTATTGGGAGGAATGAGTCTTCCAGTTATTTTAACTGGTTAAACTACATGAATCGCATATATGACCAAGCAGCAACACGTGATTTCTTGTAGCCAAAGGTTAGCATGCCTAAGTTTACAAACCTGGTTACAAATAATGGATAGCGAACTAACCTTCCCTGGTGTCTTAATGGCTGTACAAGACAGCCGTTTGCTGGCACTGAAGCGGTAGATAAACCCCCAACTGTCTCTGATGGATGCCAGGAGAGCAGTGTTTCATTCAACCGTTAGTTATTAGTAAGAGAACAACAATGCACATAAACCGCAGAGTACAAGCCACGATGTGGTTAGGTTACAACAAACAGACATCTACTCCCTACTCAATTTTACCAAATTTTTCATTAAAGCTAATTCAACTTTCGACACCCTGTACACACTAGCACTGATATAGTTAACGTCAACAGTAAAGTGACAATAGCACCTTTGCTAGCTAACCGGTACACTTTAGTTAACGGAAAGTCGAAGAAAATAAAATCTCAACATCACATCTTAAAATACCAAACATTGCCAGAAATAACATACTAAACTGTAATCCCGTGTATCTACCACTTACCTCAATAAAACATATGGTGCTGAGAGAAACCGGGTCTTCGTCTATACAGTGACGATAAGAAACAAAGTCGTTTTTGAAAAACCCTCGCCTTGTGTGGGTGACAACCGTTTGGATTTTAAAAGCCGTGAAACTCACCAATTAGATCGGGGGAAGCGTTCAAAGGGAACGCACTTCCCGGTTAAGCAGCCAATCCGTGAAAGAACGGATGTGATGTATTTTGGTGACTGCGCACTCGAGTCAGCTTTAAAGATGACAGGAGTGGCAAGGTAATGTGCTCTAAAATAAAATGTTACACACTCCTTAAACCAAAACTACTACACAGCGTGATAAAAACAACAACATATATTTAAAGAAAAAAAATACGATAAGGTTTTGTGTTACAGTTCTGGATTTTGAATTACTTTACTACATTAGAAAGGGATTAGTTTATTTTTGTTTTTATTTTCTGTCATTAGACTCTTAGATACGTGCATCCCGTAGGTGAAGTAGGTTTTCTGTCTGTTACTTATCTATCAATAATCTACTTCATCAAACGACACAGCTACTTGAGCGTCTGCATCATTAGTCTAACGTGATCCAAATGACATTGTTTATGTCCAATCATTTCTTTCATCATTTATCTTTTTTGGTTGTTTTTGTTTTATTCTGATTTTTTAAATTATCATTCTAATTTCTGCCTTCAGGCTGTTAGTATTATGCTTGAAAATTTCTTAATCGGGTGTCTTTAGTCTTCTTTAGTTTTGAACTCTTTACCTACATAAGCATTGTGCATTTTGATTTGTGTATTTAAACTTGTATTATTAGCCTATTGTCACCCGGAACTTTTAAGAGGTAGTTTATTGACATTACCTACAGTATTGTTGAAAAGTCTTGACCTCCTCCCCCTCTTTTAATATATAGGTGCAGTGATTTATTGAAACATGTAAAAACATACAAAGAACTGCAGTATATGAGGTTAAAAAAAGACATTCAAAGATCTTCTTTGGATCTTGGCTCTTTCTTTTGACAAAGTCCCCAACACCCCCGACTGAAATGCAGCCTCAAACCATGACAAATCCTCTACTGTGTTTTACAGATGTCTGAAGACAAACACTGTTGGACCTTTTTCATACCTCTCTATACTGACAGTTTTAACCAGACATTTCACATTTGGATCCATCAGTCCATAAGACTTGCTGCTACTGATTTTCAGTCAGTGTCAGTGGAAATATGGTTGTCAAAAATCTATTTCTGACAAGGCTTCGGTGAACAGTTGATGAATCAACTGAAGGGCCAGATGTGTCTCGCAGGTCCTATGTCAGGTCTTTATTAGATTTGTCCTATTTCTTAAGGACATAACTTTCAGATACTGTTCATTTGCTGTGGACAGTTTTTCAGTCTTGTCACTTCTTCTGTTCTCCACTTATCCAGTTGTCTCAGATTATCAGGGGCACACTTCACACCATACCAAGATATGCTTTTCGGCTAATAATTCTTTTGGTATCTCCTTACTGATGCAAAAAATAAAAGGTTATGCCTATGAAACTGTTACAATTGACATTTTGTTTTCTTGAAAGACTGATAGTAACAAAGTCCCTACATATTACAGGGTTAAGAAAGAGATTTCGGGATGTCGTTCCTGGGATCTGCTGGAAATACTCACTCACCTAAACAAAACAAGACAAAATCCCTAGAACAAAACAAACAATTAACAGTTTTCACTTGAACAGCAGGTGGCGGTATGTCCCGTTCAATAGTCTGTTCATAAAACTAAGGAAGAAGAAGAAGAAGAAGTAGGAGCAAACTTGCCCGCCAATTTCGAAGGATGTAAACAGTGCTGTCTTTCTGCCTCTGTTAATCGAAATGTTGTGAAAAATATATTTTACCAGGAAACTGAGAATATTCGGCTGTCAACAATGAATTCCAGTGGGAAAGGTAGAGCAGCACAAATGCATGTTTTTGTTGTTCAGCTAACAGGAGTAAAATTAGCTTAAACGCTGCTATGAAACTCGATGCCAGGCATCGAGTATGTATGGAAGCTCTAAGCATGATACTTGAACGCTGTATTATTAATGAAGCTTTAGCTCTAAAAACGACTTGCAAAGCTAAATCAACATCTAACATGGTCATGATTTTGTTAACAGGCTCTGCTGATTCAGCTCACCTTGCTGCCAGGTAATCATACTTTGTCACGCCGTCTGTTTTTTTTAGTTTAAAACGCTAACGCTACAAACCTAAAAGGATAACGGTAAAATGAAACCAGAGCTGCTTCATACTAATACGACCCTAACTCTGTTGCTACCAAGAAGGATCAAAAGAAAACTGTTTCCCTCCTTATGATTAGGAGTTAAGTGACTAAATGTAATGACCAAAGTGAGATAGTTGGTCACATCGTTAGGATTGATCTCTAAAAGGGCTGTAATTTGTATGGATTAGCAAACATGCAGGCTCACAAACTATGTTGGTGTAATCTGTTTGTGAAAATAAATTTCTCAGCTGTATGCAGCACATTTATGGAGCAGGAAAAGTAAAATAAAAATGAGCCAATGTAATGAAATAATGCACGCAATAATGCATAGTGTTGTTGCTGGTACGGTGTGTGGCTAATGAGGCCACTTTAACTGTTATTTTGATGCTTTTGGAAAGACAATAGTTATAGTTAAAACAACCATGCAGTAAATTAGCAGCTGCTCTTTTTAACAGTGTTTAACTCTTGCTATTTTCACCTTAAATATCTTGCTCTTTGTCGTGTTATTATCTGGGCTTAAAGCAGTGAGAGCGACTCTATTAAAGTCTTTGTCAGAGTACGACCTCTGACCCGGGACACTGGGCTGACCACAGATGGCGATCAGAACCTGTGTCTCTCTGTCACGTCACCAAACACCATCCGTTTGCTCTCAAAACCAGAACCACGAACCTTCACCTATGATCATGTTGCTGATATGGACACCACACAGGTTTGAGGCACATTATTGATTATTCGGTTATAAAAATGCCACTGTGTCACTGTTAATATTAATTGTCTAAATTTTATTTTACTGATCTGAGATGTAGCTTTTATGGCTAAAAAAGTAATTGTAACATTTCTACAGGATGCTGTATTTTCCAGTGTGGCCAAGAATATTGTAGAGTCGTGCATGAATGGATATAACGGTACAATATTTGCCTAGTAAGTGATCTTCCCATTCTTTACTTCATAAAATCAATTTATGGCACAGCCAGTCTTCAGTGTGCTTAATGTGAATTACCCATTTGGTTCCTTATTGGTCTCCTCTTTTGCAGTGGACAAACAGGCTCTGGAAAAACCTTCACCATGCTTGGTGCGGCTTCTGTAATATCACTTACATTTTAGAATAAATATGATCGAACAATCATATAACCTAAAATAATTTTTCTCTCTTTTGCTTCAGGGCCATCCGAGCTGGATAATTTCACAGATGATCTAAGGGGGGTCATTCCTCGAAGTTTTGAGTACCTGTTTTTTCTCATCAACAGGGAAGTGGAAAGGGTGAGCACTAACATTTTATTATCTTGAAAGACATATTGTTCAAATTTGTTCTTTAAATGAATTTTTCACTTGTTCTCCCCTCCCCAACAGTCTTCTCAGTCCAAGAGTTTCCTCTGCAAATGTTCATTTATTGAGATATACAATGAACAAATTTATGACCTTCTGGACACGGCCTCAGCCAGCCTTTTTCTCAGGGAGAACATCAAGAAAGGTGTCTTTGTTGAGGGAGTCGTGGAGAAGTTTGTGAACTCAGCGGCTGAAGCGTACCAGGTATAAAGTCCCAGTTTGTTGTGGCTGATGGTTCTTATGTTTACTGTCTAACCAATTAGAATGTATGAAACCTGTATGTTCTTGTATGTGAATTTATCCAGTTTCATAAAAACAAAACAAGCTGTGGGACTGTATAAAATGTGTGTTTTAAACCATTTAGGTGCTCTCTATGGGCTGGCGCAATCGACGTGTGGCCTCTACCTCGATGAATCGCGAGTCTTCGAGATCCCACGCAGTGTTCACTATGACTTTGGAGTCCAAGGAGTCCATCAATGAAGTGGTGAACATCCGAATGTCTCAGCTGAACCTGGTTGATCTGGCAGGGTCTGAGAGGCAGAAAGACACACACACAGAGGGCTCGAGATTGAAGGTGAAGGCTTTGTGTCTTAATGCCCTCACACTATTGGACCTACATTGTTTTATGGTCTCTAAAAGTTGCTGTCTGCTCTGCTTCTGTTGCTCAGGAGGCCAGCAGTATCAATCGCTCCCTCATGTGCCTTGGCCAGGTGATCATGGCGCTGGTGGACGTGTCTAATGGAAAGAATCGCCACATCTGCTACAGGGATTCAAAGCTCACCTTTCTGCTCAGGGTATGTGTAGATGCAAATTCAGGAGGATGTAGCATGGAAATAATAATTGCAGACATGCGCCACAGTCAGGCATTATCGTTGCAGTGCTTGATTTTTAAGGTTTTCTCTCTTTATTTTAGGTCTTAACTTGCAAATGTGATTTCCTAGGTTGTAGAGTATGGATTGCAGTGAATATATGAGATTCATAAAATTTCACAGTGTAACTTCTGGGGAATTATATGTGAAATAATGTTCAGATATATTAACAATTCTATTGTCACTGTAATTTCAGGACTCTCTTGGAGGGAATGCCAAGACTTACATCATAGCCAACGTCCACCCTGGTTCAAAGTGTTTTGGAGAAACATTGTCCACCCTGCAGTTTGCCCAGAGAGCAAAGTTGATCAAAAATAAGGTATAAGTCATAAGAGCCAAATACTTAGTTAAAACTTAGAATTAACAAGTGTGTCTTGATTTCTCACTACAGTTTTTTCCTATCTCTGTATAATTATTGTGCCTTGCCAGGCTGTCATCAATGAAGATACACAGGGAAATGTGAAGCAGCTGCAGGCTGAAGTGAAGAAGCTGAAGGAGCAGCTTGCTCAGGCGCTCACATCTCAGGGAGTGGACTATGGGAGAGACATAGCACCAGGAGGACCTGAACTTCACATGGGTAACAATGAATCAAACATATGTTAATGTTCAGCCCGTTAACAACCTGTTTAAACCGTTTTAGAGTTCAGCATAGACTAAGTTACTTTTTTTTTTTTTATTCTAACCAATCCAGGCTCATCCATCGAGACTCATCATGATGTCTCATATAAAGCAAAGTTTATGTCTGCTATTCGTCTGTGGAAGAAACAAGATGAGGAAAAAAAGGCAAGATGAAGCTTTTATTTGTTTATTTTGCCACGTATTTTAAAAACCTATAGTGAAACTTATAGTTACGTTTGATTGTTCTCAGGCGCTACTCACCAAGGTGGCCCAACTAGAGGAGGCCTGGGCGCAAAAAGACAAGTTTATCCATTCCAGCCGAATGATTGTCAGGTTTCGAGAAGACCACATCTCTCGCCTGGAGAAAAAACTGAAGGCAGGGGAAAACTTGCTGTCAGACAAGGACTCTCAGGCTCTGATTGATCAGCTGAAAGAAGAGATTAAGATCTTGAAGGATCAGGTACAAATGTCAGCCCACTGCTTAAATTAAAGGCTTTGAAACTATATCTGCATATTGTATAGATGCAAGCTGTAGGAGAAACTAAAATCAAAATACACTCCAGTGGCATATATATTTTTCTTCATATAACAACATGGCAAAAGCAAGGTTACATGTGCCATAATTAATTTCTCACTTTCTTCACCACCACACTCTTTATTTTTATTTTTTTTAAAACACTTCTGCCTTGAACAAGGTTGAACATCACCCAAAGATGACTCGCTACGCTGCAGAGAATTACAGCCTCAGAGAGGAGAACCGTCAGCTACGTTCGCTTGAATCAGTGGTGAAAGCTCAAGAAGTTGCAGCCCAAGTTGCTGTGGAGATTGAAGAGGCCTTTCAGAAAGCTGTGGAGTCAGAGAGACCCACAGAAAGTAAGATTGCCATCCAAAAATTGGAGAATTATGTTTGGAAAAATAAAACTGTGAATTATAATATACTGTTGTTTTTAATTATCACTTGTTGCTCCACAGCTTCAGAAGTCTCTTCAGCCTCTGTGGCTACAGATACCACCTCGGCAGCGACAATTGAGAAACTCAATGCCAAGCTCCTTCAGAGACAGTCAGACCTGACAGGGGCCCTTCAGGCTTTTGAAGAGTACAAAGATGTCACCAAGTAAGAGTTAAAGAGGTTCTTTAATATAAATCTGATGTTAACATCCCTTCTACCTCTTGTAGAAGAGGTATCATATATGAAAACACAGCTCAGCTTTGATTTCTGTGTCAAAAATGTATTTAAAAGAATTTTTAATATGTATTATTTAAATCACAAATAAACTTCACGAAGATTAAAGTGGTGCTTTGTGTTTCAGGAAGCAGATGGCTCAGCTCGAGTCTGAGAAACGATACCTTGAGAAGTCCAACAAACATTTGGAGAAGATTCTGGAAGCTACAAATGCTTATAACAAACAGGAGGTTTCTGAACTGAACCGAATTCATGTTGAAACTCTAAAGGTTAGTCGTTGCAAAAATGACTAACTATAAGGTAACATTAGGTCCAATCTCTATTTAGGATTATGAAAAAATGAATTGGGCTTCAATAATGAAATATCTATTGTACCAGATTCTCAGCACGCCCACCAGAGGATACAACTTGCGGTCCCGCCTCGTGCCGCTCTCCAGCCCGGAGCACCTGAATGGGATGGACGGTAATGAAAACGGCATTTGGTCGGAGCAGCCTCCATCAGACATGACTGAGATGGCCCTGACGGAGGAACTGCGTCAAGTGCAGGTAAAGCAGTGTGGATTTTTGTCTGCATATACTATGCAAATAAAATGACCGCATAAAGTCCACTTATTGTGTTAAACTTTTTCTGATTTGTCATCAGGATCAAGCTAGCCGCATCCAGGCGCAGTTGAATGAAGAGGAGCTGAAGAACAGCAAGATGCTGCAAGAAATCTCCAAACTTGAGGAACAGGTGGCTGTGATAACTCAGGAATCTGACTGCAAGGACGAGGTAGAAATGTTTAATTTGCATGAGAAATTGGAAAATGTCCTTTTTTAAATTGATTTCCTGATTATTTACACTGTTGTACAGCAACTTTCTACTGAAAGAAATAACTGGAATAAAGATCAACTCTGTCTGCAAGAAACTATTAACAACCTGCAACAGAGCCTTCAGTCTGAACAGCAAGCTGCAGAAGGTTAGTCTGTGATGTTTCTGCTGATTGCATGAACTTGTGCTCATCTTAAGAAATGTAAGAACTTTTGACTTTAGCCAGCGATGGGAAAAGTTTGCCACGGTCCTTTTGCACTTCTTTCAGTTCTGAGGAGCGAGATCCGTGACCTGCGCTTGGTGCTGCAGTCGTCCGATAAGGAGCTGGCCTCTGTGAAGAACAAGCTAATAGACAGTCAGAGCGAGCAGCAGAGAGAGATGAGTCAGCTCTCCAACAGTCTGATCAGCACACAGCTCCAACTTGACAAAGTCCAGTAAGCATGAGTCAAATACTGGGGTGGACAACATTTTTTCTTTTTCTTAGAGAGCCATGCTATGTAGAACCACATGTAGAACAACTGAATTGAAGTTGATGAAAATGATGCTGAATTATGGAAAGTCTGTTGAAAACAAATCTGTGTTGATGTTGTTTCAAAAGCTTTCAATTCAGTTTAGGATTGTGTTAATACTGATAAATGTGCTTTCTCCATAAATTTATTATAATGGCGCTGTGTGTTACACAACTGTGTGACATTTAGCTTTATGGGAACATAAAGACTATCAAATCAACTCGCGTTAAATATAGAGTTGAAGGAAAATATGTGTGGCCATCACCAGAGAGCTGTAACGGTTCATTACAGAAAACAGTTTGCCCAGTTCCCTCTGTTTGAATCCAGTTAAATAGCAGTAAAGCAGCCAATAAAGTAGAGGGGGCTGGATTCAAGTGGTTCTTATTTTTTGCAGTGCTGTGGCCTCATTAGTATGTTGATGTGTTCACGTGACAACATCTTCATTCCAGGCTGGAGTGGGAGCAGCTTCTGGAGCAGCATCGGACACTTCAGGATTCGTTTGACCAGCTTCAAGCTGAGGCCAAGTTTGAGGCTGATCAGTCAAGACAGCAGCTGGATGACAGGCAGAAGGAGATCGACAAACTGAAAGCCGAGATCATGGTGAGTGAACTCGCAGGGTTTACGACAGCTTTGTCTGAAAATGTTGCCATGATGTTTACTTTCTATCCTTGATTTTTATTTATTTATTTATTTATTTATTTATTTATTTATTTTACTGTAGAAATTGAATAATTCTCTGCAAACTGAGCAGGAGCACACAAACACCTTAGTCTCCCAGTTAAAGGAAAACAAAGAAAGTACATCAAAGTAAGTTCTGCACAGTTAAAACTTTTAATCTTTTTTTTTTTTTTTTTTTGTCTCCTAAAATGTTAAATTACTACATTAACATGGGTCGCTTTCGTATCCTTCAGGGAACTTCTTGAAACAGTGGAGCAGAATGCACAACTCAAAAAACAAGTCTCAGACTTGATAACACAAAATCAACAACAGGTCAGTCTTAAGAACAAGGTGTATCTCTGCAAATAAAAAAACTGTCATATAAGTATTTGCAGCCTAGTCGTTAAACCTGCTTGTTTCATTTTTGTTTCAAAGGTGTCCACTCTTACTGATCTTGAACAAAATCTTACCTCTGCCAAGGAAAGCATAAAAATCTTGGAACAGAAGACTGAACAGGACAAAGTAAGCCTCGTATCTTTAATTCCTCAAATATGGCTTCTGTATTTCTACTGCCCTTCTAAAAACTGCTTGTAATGTTTTACAGGATGTTGTTTTAGACCTTATTAACCAAACCAGAGACCTCCGCAGTGAGCTGAGCCACAAGGACCAGACCATTGTTCATCTTAATGAAGATATCAGAGACATCACTGTAATCTTACTCCTACGTTATCCTTATACTGTTTGCTGTAGTTACCCTTTACGTTACACAACCATTTTATAGTGCATTTTTATACAGTTAATCTCATTGCTCTTCCAGGCCAAATGCAACGCTGCATGCTGTGAAAGGGACAACATCAAGGAGCAAAAGTGTAAGATGCAGGAAGAAATCTGTGACCTGAAAGAAACTTTAGACAGGAGGGTGGCATCCAACAAAATAGAGGTAATGAAATGACTGTAAATGAATTTGTGGTGTTTTGTAGATTCATCACAAGTAATTAAGAGCAAAGAATAGAGTTGAATGATACAAATTGTATATATTGTGTGTCTTCAGGTTGAGGTTTTGCAGGAGGAGATTGTTTATGCCACTGAGGAGGTTGAAAGGCTTACTAAAGTCTTAGATGAGCAAAACAGCCTCCTGCAGGCATCTCAAGAGCAAACCGCCAAGAAGGATGTCATTATACAGAATCTGCAGCAGAAGGTAAAGTTTTTTTATTTTATTTTGTTTTATTTATTCAATTAAGTCAATCAAATAACGCATCAATGTTACCAATTTCCCTAATTTCTACCTTTTACCAGCTGCAACGACAGCAAGAAGCTGTCGAGAAAACTATCAGGAATGGAGCTTTCCAGCCACCCGTTGAACCGACAGTAACGCCTAAATCGTTTCCTCGGGTAAAACCTGCTTATGTTTTTAACATCTACCTGGTCACTGGTGCCCAAATTTAGCTTAACATCCAACCGTGGCTTACCCAAATTGAGAAGCTGCAAGTCATGGCTCAGTGGTCTCATGGTTAACATGTTCACCTTGCATATGAAAGATCTCTAATGCGACACCAGAAGAAGACACAAAAACCAAACGTCAGGGTGTCACAAGCTGAAGTTAAGTAGAGGCTTGTGTCAGAAAGTGTAAAATCTTTGCCTATCAACCATGTGTGCTTGTTTAACCAAACCCTAGCCTTAACATACCTGGTGAACGTGAAGAAGTTAAATATCCCTTCATAAATGTATGTTTTTAAATTTGCACTTAAGAACATAGCATATACAAACTTTCTTGTTTATTTCTTTTTTCCCTCTTTTTAAATTTAAGACACCCTGTACCCCTGGAAGTTTCAACAGGGACCTGAGCCAGGTGCTGGAAATCCAGGAGCGGGAGCTGGAGAATAGACGCTCTTCCATGATGACCATGGAAATTCTTTTATCAGAGCTGAATGCTGAGAGAGCTGCCAAAAATGAGGAAATCGAACGGCTTAAGGTATATTTGTGGAAAAATTAATGAATCTATAATCTTTCATAATTAGACTGATTTATATCAAGTAGCTTTGTTTTTATAGATTCGAATAAGTTCTTTATGAAGTTCTTATTGAAGTTGCTGTATTTAAATATTTTTTTATTTGCATTTTTCATGAAATGCTTGTCATGAATGCATCCTATTTGAATATATACACAACATTCATATACTGTATTGCCTTTCTCCCAGACGCAGCTCAGTGAGAAAGAGATGGTTCGAATGGAGATCCAGGCTTTGCTTGATAAGTTTTACACTAAGCAGAACCAGATGACCCAAAATGGAAATAATAACGGGTTGAGTATCTTGAAGATTATGCAATCCTCAGGCCACCTATAATGAAAAAGTATAAATAAAATAAATAATTCTGCCTTGCATGTGTTTCAGTGAAGAGTTGAATGAAGCCTTCAAGCACTCCATTCTTAAAGAGCTAGATGAGGAGAGAACAGAGAAGGTCTGCATCTGTTCTTCTGCTTTAAAATTCTATCATTAATGAAGTTACCGATAATTATTCATGTCCTGTTTCTCTTGTATTTATTAACAGAGCAAAATGATGCAGAAGCTTTCAGAAACTCAAAAAAAGTAAGCATCTGCATGGATTGGTGTCATCAGATTGATCTGTTTGCTCTTGCATAATGCTTCAAACCTTTTTTTAAGCTTCAGATTTTACAGCCTGCTCTGTTTTCTTCTTCTCTCTGCGATTAGATTGCAGGCGCAGGAGTCTATGTTGGTTCAGTCTCAGACCTGCATTCAAGAGCTCACCACTGAGCTGAGAAACCGCTGTCTAGAGCTGAGAGAGACGAACCAGAGGATAGTGGAGGAAGAGAAATTAATCCAGGTAAAAATCATGTGCCATACAAAGATTGTGCTATGCATAGCCGTCTCATTTTACATCTGGAACACTGGGTCCAGATTTACAAAGACAATATAGTATTTTTAAGACTAATACTGTTGCCAACAGAGTTGTTGTTTTGTTTTTCTAACATTTGTTATGTGTAGTTATTTATGAGTCCTTAAAGTGCAGTTTTAAAATAATCTTATTTTATTGTCACTATGAATTGGGGATTACTCCTTTATGTTCTGCCTGACTCAGCTCTGATCAGCTGGTTGATTCTGGATCTTCCCTGTGTTATTAACAGGGAAGTTCAGGGTGTTTCTCCCCTCTCTTCTTTACCCTTATACATTTTCATTTATTGGCTCTTATAAATGTTGATACGGATATCGGTAAAGAGCCAGTATTATATATATTGCTATGGGTCGGGGTCTAGCATATTGCACATTTGTGAACCTACAGGTGGCTTTTGTGACTTCTGCAACTTTTTGTGCTTTCTTACAGGAGATTGAGGTTCTCCGTAAACAGAACATTAAGCTGTCTGAGGAGAATGGAAAACTTGTGGGACACAAGAATCACAAACAGAGGATTGAGTATCTCGTTAAGCTTAAGAAGGACAACACAAAACTTCAGGAGGTAACTATGTTCTCCTCTAAGATTAAAGAAGGCTTTTCTATGACCAGGTGAATACTGATAACTCATGACATCAATCAAATTTGTGCAATTCTTTGTGTTTTCAAGGAAAACGAAAAGCTCCGAACGGAGATTAGCTTAATGCGAGAGAACACTGGATGTCCACCGCTGGAGTTAAACCTCTGATGCTTGTTTGAACAGTCAAATCTTTTTTTTCTTTTTTCTTTTTTTTTTAATATAAGTTTGTTTTTTCTGCCATAATGTTATTCTACTTCTGTTTTTTGGACTTTGACACTGTGCTGTGACTAAACCTCTGTTAGTGCAGGCCCACGTTTTCTTGGTCCTGTTAGGTTAGATTGATATCACGTTGTTCTCTGGTTATGGAGTCTGTGTTCACATTTTGTCGGTGTATATGCTTGGTGCTGTGTTGTATGACTGAAGATTTGAATTCTGTACATGGCATTGTTAGTTGCCGTTTTACCATTGTAGTGATGTATATCCAATGAATTTCTTTTTCTTTTCTTTTTTTTTTTAGCACAATGAACTTTAAAAAAAAAAATACTGCAATTAAATTTTTTCTCTTTTCTAAGTTTGAATGTCAGTATTTCGGAGCCTGATCCAAATGTTTTATTTTATCTGAACAACAGCAGGAATCCCCAAAATCATCCTTGTTAAACCTACAAATGTCATGGCTGTTGGGTCTGTGTTTCCACAAGCCCCGCTAATTCTAGAGACTTATTCATCATGAAGAAAACAAGACAGTCGATCGATCAATCACTTGCGCAAGGGAGGCCTGTGTCCACCACGAAAATGACCTCACATCTGACCTCCCTTGCTGCCTTTTATTGAGAGACAGTTCACACAAAAAAAACATCAGAACAAAGCCACACCCACATGGTTCTAAGGTGTGTGTGTGTGTGTGTTCCATATAAAGGGGAGGAAGTTTACCAACATCAAACAGACCCTCACAAGGATGTGCCTGTGATAAAAACACTACTGCCCCCCCCCCCCACTCAGAACCTCGAGAATCTGGGGAGGGGAGGACAGAAAGAATTCCTTTCACAGAGTTAAAACAATGTACAAATGGTAAACATAAAAATGACAAACATTTAACAATTCACTCTAACAATGGCCCAATTGAATATAAAGAATTTCTGCACCTCCCCAAAGCTTCAATCAGAAATCTGATTAACACAAATGAAGATGAAGTATCTTCTCTTTGGCTTCACAGATTCATTTTTATCCTCTTTTAATTTTCTATTTACTTTATTTGCAGTTTCTCATTTCCTACCTGATAGTTACTGCTCCTTTCTACCTGTTTACTCACTAATGACAGAAAATATGGGACAGAATACCTGGTAACTTAAGTCATTTGGATTTGTTCTATGAGTTCTGATTACTTCACTAAATTCATGCCCCAGTGGGACATCCAAGCCCACACCTTAGAAATCACTATGCTAAATATTAAGTTAACACAAATGCTTACATCTGTTTAAGAAATTTGTTTGGCATTTTACATGAGACAGTGCACAAACATAAATCTGATTTTAAGCTGTCAAGTATGTCTTTAGATATAAAACATCCAAGCGAATTAGCTTTCAGTGGTTTAAAAAATAGATAGTGGAGATCACCTAAACAGGTAAGTCATAATTGATAGTAATTTCTCTGATTTTGTTCTTTAATATAGAAATATTTTATTTGGTTGCTATCATTATTGTGACAAATCGTATACAATAATTATCTTCTTGCCTAGTTCCACATACCAAAGGTATTACAGTTAACTAAAATGTTTTCATTTGTTAGTCATGTAAAAACAAACCAAGAGCAGAAAAATTAACAATAATACTATGACTAGTACAGTATTAACTATAACAATTTTGGTTACCCTGTTTGTGGTGTATCTTCTGTGGGTGCTGATAACTTGTTTATAAGGTTCATTTAAAAAACAGACAGAGAGACAGGTAGACTTGCCATTTTTATTCCAACCGCCAGTGGGAGACCTTAGAGCTGCGCCTGCCTCACGTGTTTTCGTCTTCGTGTTACCCGCTATCACAGCGAAGTGGAAAAAAAAATACAATTACTGGCGCAAAATGAAGAAAATATTTACCGCTGAACAAATATCGGACTGGTTCACTTCAGGGAACAGGTTTGCGAACATTAAACTCACAGAAGAAGTGGCTGAGAGGAAGTCAGACGATGAACCATCGTCGAAAGAGAGCAGGTATGATGGTTTAGTTAGCGTAAACGTGGTTGACCTTAAGCTAAGTAGCATGCTAGCATGGTCTAGCTTTGCATTCAGGTGTTAGACACTTAAATATTTTAGAAAAATTAATGGCGTATGGTTTTGTTGTTGTTGCTAGATTTAGCTGCTCAAAGTGATACCGTTAAATTGTTTTTAACTTATCAAGTGTTTTAAGTCGTTGGCGGACATATACATCATGTCTCAGCTTGGCAGCAAGTATTGGAAAGTGAAGTTCAAATAGAAGAAATCACATTGTAGGCATGCTTAAATGTCACCGTAATGGGTAAATGCGTAACGACCAAAATTAACACAAATTATTCCGGAGCTGTAGAAAACAAACGGGGGGATATTTTAATGGTTTCATCCATACAGCTGCACGTTTTTGTATGGTTTTCCTAAAACCTCGAATCTGAATGTATTTTAACCTTTGTTTTTACACTGCCAGTGGTCTTTTTTTTAAGTATTCAAATTGAGATAAGGGTAAAAACTCCGGTGTCATCCAAGCAAATGCACACTGTTTTAAGAAATGTAACAAATATTTGCTCTACCATAGTGATGGGTCAGTCGCGAACGAAATGGCTCTTAGAGCCGGGTCTTTGACGTGAACGACGCGAGCCGGCTCCTTATCGCGAGCCGTGGGGTTTTATTTTCTTTCTCTCACCCTCTCTCTCACACTTTTTTCGGCTTCACTCAGCATGCGAGCCTTGTGCTTTATGCTTGGAAGAGGGGCGGTAGTTGCACTCAGTAGCACAGGAACAGAGGGAGAAAGAGAGCCAGGGACAACAACATCACATTAGAAAGGTATAGTAATCATCCACAACTATTTTCAGTTGCAGATGATAAAGGATTCAGAAAGTTTATACATACAGGCCCATATGACAGAGAATGTGCATCTTATTTTTGTTTTCATATTATAATTTATATTTAATTGTGTTGTGATTTGCAGTGTTTTGTGTTGTTTCACTTTAAATTGGTTTAAAAGGAAAAAGCTGAAAATTTAAATAGTTAAAAGTTGAACTGTAACTAGTAGGCTTTTGTATTATATGATTTATTTATTACATTTTATGTGGCGTGAATAAATAAAAGTATATTTACGGTGGCAAACTTCACAATCACGTACGAACCCTGAAGCATGTACAAACTCCAAAACACGTAAAAACTCCAAAACACGTAAAAACTCAGAAGCACATAAAAACTGAAAACACGTACAAAAGACAACAGAAGTGCTCCAGGATGCTGGGCGCAGTGTTGAACTTTTGTTACCTAGTGGCTACACAAGCCAGCAAGTACCAACGACCGGATTTGGTGTGTGGTAGTAACAGGTAAATGAACTTTTTTAAAATTTTATTTGACTCTATATGAATGCTTGTGTATAAATACACAAACAATACACATATGCTTTCATGCTTTCAATTGTGTAATTTAAGTGATCTAGGTAGCTCTGTTTTGGAAGTTCAGAGCTACCTAGATCACTTATGCTAGAAATGAGTTTTGGAGTTTGTATGTGCTTTTTGGAGTTTGTACGTGTTTTGTCTCTAGGGGCCACCGCATATATTTATATATAAACATATATGAATAAAACCACTTTTTTTTTTTACATTAGTAATTCCTTTTGTGCATAATTTTATATTATTGTTAATAATAAATTAATTAAAGCAACAAAACAACCTGAAGAGCCGGTTCGGAGCCGAAAGAGCCGGCTCTTTTTAGTGAGCCGAACCGAAAGAGCCGGTTCTCTAAAAAGAGCCGGAAATCCCATCACTACTCTACCAAAGCTACCAGATTCCTCTTAAAATCTTACACTAGATCCCCTAATACAGGGGTGGGGGAACTCCAGGCCTCAAGGGCCGGTGTCCTGCAGGTCTTAGATGTGTCCTTGATCCAACATAGCTGATTTAAATGGCCAACTTGCCTCCTCAACTGAATTTGGAAGACCATGCAGGCACAGAGAATACCAGCATGGACAGTAAAAATGAGGCAGAACAGGTAGCCCCAAACGGAAGGACCAGTCAAAACTAATTGAGGATCTTATTCCTAAACAAGGGGCTAACTCTCTAGCATGGAGATAGTTTGGTTATGAAAAGTCTGACATGGACCAGAAATCTGTACTCTGCAAATAATACCACAAACAGGTCCCCACCACAGACGTAAGCATGACAAACCTCTTCTACCACCTATGCAAGAATCACGTGAGAGAGTTTACAGATGAGAAGCAAAAAAGAGCCCTCAGGTTCTCAAAATAAACCTTAGACTTAAATGTTAGAACAGACTTTTCCCCGCAGCACGCCATATAATAAACTCGTACAAAGAAAATTGGCGGCCGTTACAACTTGTGTCTAAAAATATATATAGTTATATTGAATTGGTCAAAACACTTGACTCCAGGTACACGATGAGTTGCCCGAGATGTCTTTTAAGTTCTCGAGAAGCCTGGTAATGAACTAGTTTTGATTCAGGTGTATTGACCCAGGGTGATATCTCAAACCTGCCGGACACCGGCCCTTGAGGCCTGGAGTTCCCCACCACTGACCTAATATTATAAGGGTGGATGCTGTTGATGTGTGTCTGATAAACAGTCCCAAAGATGGACTGCATAAGTCCCCACATTTTCTTACCATGTTGTTTGATGCAGGTCATCTAAAACAGACAAGTGAAAAATATAATTTTGTCTTTGCATGTTTTTCTTTATTTTAAGGTTTTCATTACCTGTGAATTATCAAAAATTAATGGTTAGATTATCAGTGTTGATCCGACTGAGGCCTTCACTAATGCAAACTGAATTATAGTAAATCTTATTTTAATGTTTGTTTTTTTTTATTTATAAAGGACGTTCTTTAGTCAAGGCAACAACTTAATAATATTTTTTGTCCAATAGTATATTGATAAGCTAAATGGAAATCATACTATTTATTACCATTTACACGTTGATCTGTTTTTCAAGTTGGTTGATTGAGTTTAATGACCATCAAATAGTGCATTGCTACACTTCTTCCTGAAGGGTGTCTTAACTGTAGCACAGAACAATAGCTGCTGTTTGTCAAGGGATTTAGGACTCCGAAAGGAAGTTAAACACTGATACACAAGAACAAAAACAAGTCCTACACAAATCAAGATGAGTTCTGCCTAATCTATATAAAATGTTTAGCTCAATGTTTTTTTATTTTTCAGTCTGAAACATTTACATTAAAGAGTGCTCACTCAGATTTCCAGGGTTTTTCCTGCATATAAAATGTTTGCCACCCCAAGAGGTTTTGGCCAGCAATAACAGGAAAGTTGACTGACTTGTGTTAGATAAGGTAACGTGGAGTGTTTACATCTTTGCATTAACTATATGTGAGCCAGTCATGTTTTTACACATGTATTCACTCCAAAAGCTGGACATTTTGAGCTCTTAATGAGCTACCACAAATTGACCAACTCAGTCAGTTTGTCACTTAGCCAAAAGCCAAAAGGCATCTAGTGCTTTTACTATTAAAATCACTCCAGGTTCTTGACATCTCTGAAATGCATCTCCAGCTGTTCAATTGAAGGTTTAGAATAAGGAGTAACTAAACAACTCAGGCTGTGAAGTAGGGATAAGAATTAGTTATTGCCATTAAACATTTGAGTACATATAACACCTAGCCTAGTGCTATTTTGGTAAAGCTAGTGAAATGTCTATATCTAAGACGCATATTGCGATTTGGTCTCCATGCTGTTGGTTGCAGATGGTTAAAGAGTTGTCCTTTCACAGTGTGGTGCTGTAAGCACCTTTGGACCTGAGAGGTACTGGATAATAATATGGAAGGTCCCAGTCCCTGTGTGCTGTGAATGAACCAGAGTGGCGCATGACCCGATCCACGTATCCAGAGACCGTTGGGATCTCTTCCCTTGGATGGTCGCCACAGTTGGGGACAGTGGGTGTGACAAACCCCTGCTTCATTTTGTACCGGCTGGTCCAAGCCTCCATGGGTTGGAACTGCACCGGCTGCACTGAGAGGTCATCCTCTTCATCATATCCCCTTTGGCTCAGGAAGTCCTTTAGTATTTGCTTAAACACAGATGCCAGCTCCCAGGGTCGTATGTTGTTAGTGGCAAGCACCTCACGAAACCTGTGGAAACATACAACATTATAGTTAATTAAACAGTTCTTGGAGAGGTTTTTCTCATTTCCTCATCATTTATTCCTTCTTGTTTCCTTTGCGCTCTGTCCTCTCGTCTCTGACTTGAAAATCAGTCACACTAAGCCACGTTGAAATATGTCTCTGTTCCTAAAAACACAGTATCACTGTAGTTTATGAAATAGTCACACACTCCTATCTGGTTATTATTCTTTCTGCTGAAGGGGTTGGTGGTAAAGTTTGACCTCTTACATTAGAGACAGTGGACATGAAATCTACTCAAGTTTTGAAAAGCTTTGACAGAGATGTTATTTCTATATTATGACTTTTGTCTTCATAGCAGCAGCCGTGTAGTGATTGTGCCCTCACCCAGAGGTTTAGATTTCACATTTTATTGCCTTAACATTAGCATGGAGCCAGAATTTACCTCCATGCTTACTAACCTTAGCTAACTAAGGTTAACAAGGGTTCATAAACTGTACAGATTCAGTGAAAATACATACATATTGACTAATTAGTGCTTATTAACAAATTAAGTGCCAGATTTACTAAACAGGTCAAAATAGCAGGTGTAAATGGCTCTCAGAGTTGCGGGTTTGCTTGTGATGTAAATATTCACTTCCCTATATTTTGTGCCTTGAGAAAGGAACTCTCAGAAATGCATATGCAATAGAGTCAGTCGGAAAAAATCAGAGTCACTCTATCAGAGTCACTCTAACAAGCAATCTTGTCACTGCGCCATCTTTGTAAATACTCATAAAACTTTAGCACTCACTGCTGGGAGGGTCTGTACATTAACAAAGGCACAAGGTAATAACAGCACAAAGATGTTGAAGAGGATCAGTTTAATAACCTTCAGTAGTGGATGAGCCCTAACAGATTCCAGCTCTAGTTGCCCAACCTGTCAATTATTGAGACCACACTCCTAACTTGGTTATCCAGTTGGTTATAAACAAATTCAGCCCACTCAGAGGACTTATAAAGGGGAAACTAGCTGTAGATGCTTTATAATGTTGCTAAGTTAAATTTAAATGGGAGCCTTTAGGGCACAGGTGTCGAACTCCAGGCTTCGAGGGCCGGTGTCCTGCAGGTTTTAGATGTGTCCTTGATCCAACACAGCTGATTTAAATGGCTAAATGACCTCCTCAGCATGTCTTGAAGTTCTTCAGAAGCCTGGTAATGAACTAATCATTTGATTCAGGTGTGTTGACCCAGGGTGAGATCTAAAACCTGCAGGACACCGGCCCTCGAGGCCTGGAGTGCGACACCCCTGCTTTAGGGAATGACTTCCTTTTTGAGCCATACTCAAGTGGCAACTACTAGAACTGACACTGTCCTTTGTTGGCAGTACAAGGCTACAGCATGTAGATGATGGTCTACAAATGTACAACCATGTCAGTCCCATAAGATGCAAGCAGAGGAGTTGAGTATCTACAAACTAAGAAATAATATTTCCATCAGCATGGTGTCAGCCTGCTAATGTGAAGTTTCTGTGCTTCACCTAAAATGTTGGACCTGTGTGCTTTTATCTGTTTTCTCTCACAGTTTCAAAAAATGACATATCTGGGACAACAGCGAAGATTTTTGTAAATGATAAAAGCATAATAACACATCTTATTAAATATGTTTTTCTTGGCTAAGATGTTATGTAAGCACACAGTAGTGAACTGGTAGAGAGTTTTATGGGGAATATGTAAGTAGGTCACAGTGCTCATTGCTCAACCATGTCTAACAGCTATTTTTCCATACTGGCTAACAGACGAGTGGCAACCCCGGCAGCCTGGCTTCACTCACCCTTACAGGGCGTCCTTCACCTTCACATGTTAACACCCTGTATCGCCTGTGTCTGTGACAATAACACATAATGGCTTCCTTGGCAGCTCGCCCTAGCTCCCTTTCCCTTTGGCTGCTTTGGCTGCTGTCAGGCCCTGTTGATGCAGTAGCAGCTAGTATCTGTTGACAGCTTACTAATGTGAGGACAGAAGAAGGCATGGGTACTACTAAACACCTGGAGAGGACGGTGGCTGCTTGGATAGATGGGATCTGGGCACACAAGAACTCCAGCTGTTGTAGTTCTGATGAGGGGATGAGGGTCCGCAACCTGGGGTACTTTTGAAACCAGTGGAGACCCAGAGCGCTGTGAGCCATCCTATGCTCACGCTCCAGTTCTCTCGCCAGCCGCTCGCGCTCTTCCACATGCCACAGGAGCTCTGTGATCAGCATGCGGCTGGGTAACCCCCCTGAGATTTTCAGAGATGGTGTTTCATCCTGAGCCTGCACTCTTGTCTCATGCGACCATTTCATCCAGCTGAACAGAGGCATGGCATTCACAGCACGCTGTCTTTAAAAGCTGAAGACATTAGAATAATTAGTTATCTTTAGCATCAAGACAGGATTTTCACAACACAACAGAATCATAATAATCATCTGAATTACTGGAATAGACGTTGCTTAAAACAAATTTCTATAACGGTTGCACCTGCAAATGACAGGACGGCATAACAGCAAGTGAGGAACTGCTTAAGTCAGGCAGATGAGGAAAAAACACTGAGGTAAGCCAGGGAAATTAAAACTCTTCTCTGAAAACCTTTAGAAAAAAATAATGGGTTTTTTCCCTCTTTATTAAAAATGTTTGTGGGTACCAAAGAGGTTTTGGTCTTCCCTTAAAGGAAAATGTAATACACTGTGATTACATTTAAAAAACAAAAAAAAAAACCCCAAAACTTTCTGGGGATTTAACATGCTGTAATATAAAATAATTCTTTTGCTATTTAAATCCCCCCCCCCCCCCCCCCCAAAAAAAAAACAAACAAAAAAACCAGGATCCATTTCTTTTAAGATAACAGACTTTCCTTAACTGTGACCCAAGTTATCACCTCCCAAAATGTGTATTTCAAGTCAAAATTAACCGCTAACCAGAGGAATTTTTCTTGAAAATGGAAATGCTAATTTGCTAATTGTCAAAAATCTTGCAGTTGTACTGAAATGGGTTTGACTATTCAGGTTGAATGAAAATTATTTGATTAGAATGTTTTATTAATTTTATGTGGTAAATCTAGTTTATAACTGAAATCTAGTCTGTGACTCTTTGTGACGTTTTAATAATTCAGAATTTAAGCTTGACATTGAAAAATGATCATCCCATAGCTATTCTGTCCTTTGATCCCTGCCTGATGGCTACTTTGATTTCAAGGCTGATGTCCCAGGTGTGCGTATTTGGCCCTTTTATTCAAGCTGATAGATCAGCTGAGTTTCCACCTGGGATTCAGATGGATTAAACTGCCTGTGGGGTCAGAGGTCAGCCATACAGAAAACCTTAAGGGTTTTCGCTTAGTAAGCTGCAAATCAGATTTTAAAAATTTAAAAAAAATTGTTATCACAATAATATCTGGATGAATAAGAAAAGAAAGAAATGTACTTACTGGTGAAACAGCACTGCTGACTCTTGTCTGAGCTTTTTAGAAATTGGGCAAAGAAGAGCTTTTCACAGAGTAGAGCCTCCAGCGTCTTGTCTCCATGGATCTGCCTGTGCAAACTTTACTCCTCTCACTGTTGACTACGTCCGGCAGCAATCCTTCCCTTGCTTTGTTGTTGCAAATGTTTTTGTCTTGTAGTTTTTTGTCCTGTCCTCTCACTGCGCCTGTCATGCAGACTTTTTCCAGGAGAGTTAGTCACACGCACACGGATAACTGACTAAGAGCTGTCACTTCTCTTCTCCTTTCACCCCACTCTCCTCTGTGCAGTGTGCAGCTTTTGTTGTAGGGTCAGCTGCTTTGTAGCTTGCACGAAACGTGTGCATTGGAGAGAAAGAGAGAGGACGAGGGTGCGTGTGTGCGCACAAGTCGTGGGTGTGCATTTGAGCTCCTAGTACTGTCAGGGTTTTTGTCTGCTGTTGTGATAAAATCCTCTCCTCGCTAAGAGTGCAGGAGGCACACATGCATAAACACACACACAACCGGGAATGCTCCTCAGGCTGCAGCGCTGTGGGCCTGGTCAAGCTGACAGAGGGAAATTAGAGAGGATGCAAAAACTTAGTTAGAAATTGCATTAAGAAGTGAAATATGCAGAGGAAAAAATGTGAAACTTTCTTCTAGAAAATGTATGTTTAAAAACAAAAAATATTTCAAAAGGTTTATGAATCTGTGAGTTTAACTGTGACTAACTGATGTTGACTTATGTTTGGTTATACAGCCCCCTTTTTTTCTTTTATTGCCATACTTAAGCTTTTTTCTTTAAAAAAAAAATTGGGTTTTGTACATGGATTACCACGTATAAAGAAGGGGAGCATTTTCCTGTTCATTTTGTTTTTTATCTTTGTTGATGTTGAGAAAAATGCTACAACATCTAGCATTATATTCAACCTCACAGTTCCTGTAATGATCTGAAATTAATTCTTACACTCAAAGGAAACTGATTTTCATATAATATTGATAATTTTGATAAATCCTGGCTTCCAACTTGTCTTGTTTTTACCAGTACATATATTTGTCTTTGCGTTGTGAGGAAATTGCGGTATAAAGGTCGAAACTGAAAGCTTAAACGTTAAAGTCTTTTAGTCCAAAACAGCTAATCGTATCTTGTACAGTTTTGGTGTTACTACATTAGATTTGTTTGTAATTCTCAGATTTGGTTTTCTTACAGTCCAGCAAAGATTCTTGAGCATGGCAGCCCAAAACCTGTGATCTCTGATGGAGAGAGGCTGCAAAAACCAGAACCTGCAGTGCGTAAGTACTAATTTTGTCATAGCCTTTCTGAGCCTAGGTTGTGTATTTTGGGATATACAGAAAGCTTAATTCTTAATCAGTTTAAAACTTTATTTTTCCTTTTACTCCTGCAACTTTTCTTTTCACTAGGTTATGCTAATCCTCCTCCACTCACAAGCTATGAGTATCCAGACTTGCCCATAGCCAAAAACAGACAGGAGGTAAGAGATTGACTTAGCTTGATGGTCCTGTAGTGCACTTTCATTATCCCGAGGTTCTGTTCGTCATTTTTACTGA
The DNA here is from genome assembly GCF_057382185.1 of Mchenga conophoros. NCBI lineage: Eukaryota > Metazoa > Chordata > Actinopteri > Cichliformes > Cichlidae > Mchenga > Mchenga conophoros. The sequence goes on along the minus strand of NC_140544.1, from coordinate 28,848,225 downwards.
AAATTTTTTTATGTCCCCAGGACACTTGAGCACTTAAGATTTTGCTGTTTGCTCAAGATGAACATTACAACAAAGTTATTTGATGCTGATGGACAACAGCTAACTTCAAATTCCCTAGTCTATTATTATTTGTTGACTAATACAGAGTAGTGTGTGTGTGTGTGTTTTAGGAGATAATGCTGTCATTTAAGCTGGACTTTCTTAATGCAGATTATAAAGTCTAAAATTTAGGCCATAAATCAGCTTACCACATCCATCTGCCCAACAATTTCATAACTTTTTCTCCAAATTTCATTTGTTTTTTCGATGATATGGGTTAGTAGCTAAATGTCCTTCCTTTTTTTTTTTTTTATCAAATGCCTTTCTTTTTAACTGTGCACGTGTCCTTTTGTGTTTTTTATGTGTGTGTCTGTTTGCGGTTGTTTCCAGCTGATTTCCCTCATAGAAAGCAACTCTGTAGTGATCATTCAAGGAGCCACAGGCAGTGGCAAGACCACCCAGCTGCCACAGTACATTCTGGACTATTACAATGAGAAAAATGCCTCATGCAACATTGTAGTCACCCAACCACGTAAAATTGGAGCCACCAGTATTGCTCGATGGGTTGCCAAACAGCGGAAGTGTACCCTGGGTAGTCTGGTGGGATATCAGGTTGGTGCAGTATTAGGATAGAATGTGATTTTCTTAAACTGCATACACTGCTCTTCGATCATGTAGCAGTAGTAGAAAACCAAGATACAATGACCCATATTGATTCAAACTTTAGACAAAGAGCATTCATTATTATCTTTCTCACAACTTCAGAGTGTTTGCATGCATGTGTTAACAAGCTCTTGTATGCTTTGTTGCTAGGATGTCTGACTGTGTTGTGCAGAGCTTTGAAACTGTGTGTCTAATAATAACTGTTGTCTCCTCCGCTTGATGCAGACCTCTGGAGTTAAGGATGATGTCACTGACAGTGGGAGCAATGATAAATAGTCAGTTTTAGAAGGAGAAAAAATTCTTAGCTTATGCAACAGAAACTAAACATTATGGTATAATTTCCATTATAACATTAAAATAGGGGAGAGTTATATCTATATATTTGTTTAGCTGCAAGTTGGCAAAGCAAAAAGTGTAACATGGATACGCAATCGATTTTGTTGAGGTTCACTGATGTTTTCTCCAGTCAGAACCACAAATAGTCATTTTGGCATTGCAGACATCAGTTTTTAAAACCCTGTAAAAGTTTAAGCCTAAAGCTACAGCAGAGGAAGTGTACTTCCTCTGTGGCCTCTGCTGTTCCTTCCTGAGGCAGTAAAAAGTAATCAGCTTTTTAAAACTTGGGTTTTAAGGGGTATTTATTATTTTCTTCTTTTTTTTGGGGTTGTATGGAAGCCCCAAACCCAATTTCATTGTTCTTGACAATGACAATAAATAAATAAATACTAAATACTAATACTAAATCTTGTTGTGTTTTTTGGAGCTCAATAAATCCAAGTAGTGCTATAATGCAGCAAAACAGTACAAAAACTTAAATTCTAAAGAAATCAAATTGCAGATGGTATAAAAAGATTATCTGCAAGTTGGTATTTGCAGATGACAGGATTTTTCAAGTTTCATCAGTTCATATAGAGCTTGGGTAAAAGGCATTCTTCTTTTTCTGCCCCATCGTCATGGAATACATTACAGATGGATTTGAGTCTCTCTCAATTGATTTTACTTGCAGACTTCGAAAGACATACAAACGTTTTTGTGAAATCATCACTGGGAAGTTGTTCTTGTCTTTGATATGACTGTGTACATTACACAAATTAAGCTGTTGTTTCTTTTATTGTTGTAATTTTAATGTTTGTCTGGAACAGGTCTCTCTTGTAAATGAGACATTGAGTCTCAATGGAACTACCTGTATAAATGAAGGTTAATAAAAGTAAGAAAAAACCTGAAAAAGCAAAAGACGAGAACAAATGGATGCCTTCCAGAGATTTTAGGCCCTGTCATGAAGGTGCCTTTATAGACTTTTCCAGTTAGCAAACAACAAATCAACTACGTTCCCTGTGGATTTTTATGAAAATGCAAATATGTATTTAATTGACAAGTTTGTGAATGCAACTCCTGTATATATTTGTTCAGATTGGCCTGGAGAAGATGGCAACTGAGCATACCCGACTAATCTACATGACTACAGGAGTGCTGCTGCAAAAACTGGTTCAGGCCAAGTCCCTCACTGAATTCTCCCACATTTTTGTGGATGAGGTGCATAAACCAGATGTCAAATTTTTCATGTTTATATGTTTCTCTGTTAGCTACTGCCAAAAAAAGGGGGAATTTGTGTTTATTTACTTTTTTTAGTTATTTTGGGGGAAGTACAAATATTAAATCTGATGACAGACAGGTGAAATAGTCAAAAAAAAAGTACCTTACCACTTGGTCCCTGCAGTTAATTGCCTTGGACACTTGTGTCACTAGAATAAAGGGTGACTACAAATCAATATCAAGTTGTTCATAGTGCCAGAACATTTCTATTGTGATGAGAGTGGATTCTTCCAGGACAATGCCCCCCACCCATAGGGTGCAAGGGATGACTGAATGATTTGATAAGTATCAAAGTGATGTGGCCTCACAGCCTCCAAATCTAAATCAAGTTGAAAATTGTGTGAGACTTTGGACCAGCATGTTGGAGTGTTCTTCACTGGCGTTCAGTCCTAAAAATAATCAGACTTGGAGAGTAAATGCCAGTGTTCAGCTCTTGCAACAACTCTTCTTTGTCTTTGTCTACCATTTATAATACTTTAATCCAAAGTCATTTCTAGTTTTCTGCCACAAAAGGTACTGTTATAAGCTTAAGAATAATTTAATCCTATTATTTAATGAGTGATTCTTGAATGTTCAAAATGTAACCTTTTAACAACTCTGCGTTTGTCCAAGGTTCATGAGCGCACATCAGAAATGGACTTTCTCCTGCTAGTTTTGAGAAAACTCCTCCGTTCCAACTCTTACCACATCAAGGTAACTGTTGGGTCCGGCTAAAAAACTTCCTTCGTCTTCCTCATGCTTAGTCACTTGTACTCTCACTCACAAGAGTCTGTCTTTGTTTTAGATAATCCTTATGTCAGCCACCATTAACTGCAAGCAGTTTGCTGACTACTTTGCCACTCCTATTCGTGGCAAACTGAACCCAGCCTATGTGTTTGAAGTGGAAGGGGCATCCTATGCCACTGAAGATTTCTACCTGGATGACCTCCACCACCTGTCTCCGCATAGGGTAGGTAGTTGAGAGAGTAAATGGTTGCTGCTGGTACAGTTCTCTGCCTTGAAGCCAAATCTATTGTATCTGAATTTTGTGTCTGTTTTAGACTGAATCAGCACATCCAGGCGACCCATACATCACAGCAGATATGTACAGTCTTGCCATCAGTCTCATCCAGAGCTTTGATGAAATGGAGGGCAAAAATTCCAGGTAAGGCCAAAGTATTGTAACTTTTAGAACTGCTTGAACATGTAAATAGGCAAGGATTTAATTGTTTGTTAACTGAATATGCATACATGTATTTTTGTGTGAGCAGCAAGGCCAAGAAAGAGGGAGGCATGACTTTGTCAGAGAGAGGAAGTGTTTTGGTTTTCCTCCCTGGCATACATGAGATAAGCTACATGCAGGAGGCCTTGACCAAGCTGGTTCACAAAAGGTGAGCAAATGCATTTACCTGCTGAGAATTGTACACGTGATCAGAGTTGCTTAATGTAATGTCTACCATCACTGTACAGGTCATACTACAGGTTGTTTTCTGTTTCCTCAAACATACATGTGCCGCATAAGACAGATTGCCTCACTACATTTTGTTATTAAAGGATATACAAGTATGCAGTACTGTCAGTAAACTCCTTAACACAGACACACCACTGTCTACATACGACGCTGTGGGGTGCGACTACTATAATGGCAGGTTAGTGACTGTTGTTTGCTCCCAGAGGCTCGCTGCGGCTCACATAAATGTGCTCAAGCTGCAAGCAATGCGATGCATCTGCTTAGCAATACAACATTTTTTTTTTTGGCCATTTCTCTGTGGGTAACATGTTTAGTGAAAACTACATGGATAATTACTTATTTCAGCTGCCAGGGCAGTGCTCTTTCACCACAGCTTCACGGGCTAGCCAAAGAAACAACTGTGTTCAGCAACACCAGATTGTTGTCCCTTTAGTCAACTCGCAACAGGAATTCTGAACGAGGAGGGCATCTTTTGTCTAAGGGGATCCAACTGTTTGGAGATTTCACCTGCAGGACTTGGAACTGAGATAAGGTGGCTGAGATAAGGCTGATTTGTATCGTATATCTCAGTGCCTGCTGTTTTCGCCCTCTCATGATGCAAACGCGTCACTGTACATGCATATGCTTCCACGCTTTCCTGCTTCTCAACCTGATCCTCCCTAGGGTTAGCCAGGCATACCCATGAAAGGAAAGAATGCTGCAGGCCTCCCTCTGAGCACCACTAAGACGATTTAGAATAAAAGGGCTTCCTCCTTGCTGTTTCAGCATGCAGTGTGGGGTTTACTGATAAACCTGCTGGACAGCACCTTCTGGTATGTTGTTTCATGAGGGGCTTGCATCATAAGCTCACAGACTGTAGACCACTGGTTCCATTAGAAGAGTTGTCTATCAATGCCCCCTCTCTCAAACCCTTTGAGCTTAGTGAAGTAGTGGGGCTGAAGTTTCTCTTACTTGTGCTTCCTGCTCTGCCGTTTGGACTAACCCAGTCAAGCAAGTTAGGGAGTTACAGTTCAATTCAATTCAGTTTTATTTATATAGCGCCAAATCACAACAAAAGTCGCCTCAAGGCGTTTTATATTGTACAGTAGATAAAGAGAAAAACCCAACAATCATATGACCCCCTATGAGCAAGCACTTTGGCGACAGTGGGAAGGAAAAACTCCCTTTTAACAGGAAGAAACCTCCAGCAGAACCAGGCTCAGGGAGGGGCGGCCATCTGCTGCGACCGGTTGGGGTGAGAGAAGGAAGACAGGATAAAAGACATGCTGTGGAAGAGAGACAGAGGTTAATAACAGATATGATTCAATGCAGAGAGGTCTGTTAACACATAGTGAGTGAGAAAGGTGACTGGAAAGGAAAAACTCAATGCATCATGGGAATCCCCAGCAGCCTACATCTATTGCAGCATAACTAAGGGAGGATTCAGGGTCACCTGGTCCAGCCCTAACCATATGCTTTAGCAAAAAGGAAAGTTTTAAGCCTAATCTTAAAAGTAGAGATAGTGTCTGTCTCCTGAATCCAAACTGGAAGCTGGTTCCACAGAAGAGGGGCCTGAAAACTGAAGGCTCTGCCTCCCATTCTACTTTTAAATACTCTAGGAACAACAAGTAGGCCTGCAGTGCGAAAGCGAAGTGCTCTAATAGGACACACCTGAAAGGTCCATCAGGGCGCATGTGACCGGCAGTGAGTGAGAGCTTGGCATCCTAAGTTTTTAAGTTTTTTTTCTTTTCGTTTCTATTGCTGGCATGTGTTTTGATTGAAGGAAGTGACAGTTTTCTTACAAAGTGACACACGCTCCACAACAGTGAGAAGTTGGGTTATCATATAGCCCGACGGGCGGATTTCTACTGTGCTGGCTTGTTTCCGATGATGAAATCTATCTCAGCCCCGCCCGTCGGGTTATCATATAGCCCGACGGGCGGGGCTGAGATAGATTTTGGTCGCCCGACCGAAGATATCGCTAGCTCCGGGACGTCGGGCTAGCGATTTTGCGAGCCCTGCCGTGAGTCAGCTGAGGATTGTTTACTCCTGCGACAAGCTGTTACAACTTAACTTACCGTATGATGGTAAGGACCTCACCTCATGTATGCCAGATTTTATACATAGACTCTCTAACAGAACAAGTGAGAAGAGGAAGAAGAAAAGAGGGAGACATGGAGGTGTAAATTTGCATCTGAGGAGGTCAGTCGGTTTACCCTGCCTTGGAAATGTTCAGTCTCTTAGGAACAAGCTGGATGAACTCCAGGGAAACGTCAGGTTCCAGAAAGACTTCAGGGACAGCTGTGTAATGGCTTTTTCCGAGACATGGCTGACAGAGCTGGACCAGGACACCGATTTTTCAATTGACGGTTTTGGAGCTCCTTTTCGCCGGGATCGGGATGCATGGGTAACAGGGAAATCCCAAGGAGGAGGAGTATGCTTGTAGCAACAAACGTTACTGTAGCGCTGTGACTGTTAGAGAGTGTATTTGTACACCAGATGTTGAACTTTTATCCATGTCACTGCGCTCTTTTTTTTTTTTATCTCCCTCGTGAGTTTCCACAACTTTTTATTACCGTAGTTTACATTCACGCGAGGGCTCACCCCGCCTCAACCTGTAGTGCAGAAGCTGCAGACGCTCTCTCCTGATGCCCCAAACTTTATAATGGGGGACTTTAACCATGTCTCTCTTAAATCAACTTTGGGCAATCTGTATCAATATGTATCCTGTCCTACCAGACGGGATAAAATGTTGGACCTTTGTTACGGATCGGTGAAGAATGCTTATAAATCCCTCCCGCCTCCTCCTCTGGGATCTTCTGACCATAACTGTGTGCATCTTCTGCCCATATATAAAACTGTCTTAAGACGAGAGAAGACAAAGACTAAGGATGTTGACATATGGTCAGAAGAATCTGTGCTTACCTTGCAGGAATGTTTTAAGTGTACAGATTGGGAAGTTTTTATTCAGTCTTGTGGAGATGATCTTGACGCTTTGGTGGACGTTACTAACTCTTATGCAGTATTTTGTAAAGATATGATTATACCCCGTAAGCGCGTTAAAGTATATGCGAACACATCGGACTACAAACACGCACATTACCAACTCCGGAAGACGATCAAAGCAGCCAAACGTGAGTACAGGGACAGGGTGGAACAACAGTTTGACAACCCTCGGAGTATGTGGCAGGGACTAAACACGATCACAGACTTTAGAGGGAAAACCAGCACACCGCAGACCACGGCCTCTCTGTGTGAGGATCTAAACGTATTCTACGCTAGATTCGACACAGCGAACACCATGAGACCGGACAGTGTGCGCACCGCGGATGACGTCAGTGTGCACACTGTGTCTGAGGAGGATGTGCGGAAGTGCTTCAGGAAGGTGAACGCACGCAAAGCTACTGGTCCGGACGGGATTCCCGGCCGCGTCCTCAGGTCATGCGCGGCTCAGCTGGCTGGAGTGTTCACGCACATCTTCAACCTTTCCCTCTCTCTGTCTGTAGTCCCAGCCTGCTTCAAAATGGCCACCATCGTCCCTGTACCCAAATCCTCCACCATCTCCTCATTGAACGACTGGCGACCTGTAGCCCTGACCCCCATCGTAAGCAAATGCTTCGAGAAGCTGGTCAGGGACTTCATCTGCTCTGCACTACCCGACTCACTGGACCCTCTACAGTTTGCATACCGCCACAACAGGTCCACTGATGATGCCATAGCCCTGACACTACACACTGCCCTGTCACACCTGGAGAAGAGAGACACGTATGTGAGAATGCTGTTTGTAGATTACAGCTCAGCATTCAATACCATTGTTCCCTCGAAGCTGGACAGGAAACTGCAGGATCTAGGACTGAGCAGCTCCCTCTGCAGCTGGATCCTTAGCTTCCTGTCTGACAGACACCAGGTGGTCAGACTGGGCAGCATCACCTCATCCCCCATCACACTGAACACTGGTGCTCCACAGGGGTGTGTACTGAGCCCCCTCCTGTACTCACTCTACACCTACGACTGCACAGCCACTAGCAACTCCAACATCATTGTGAAGTTTGCGGATGACACTACAGTGGTGGGTCTTATCACCAACGGTGATGAGACGGCTTACAGGGAGGAGGTCAGCGCCCTGACCCACTGGTGTCAAGACAACCATCTCACCCTCAACGTCGCAAAGACAAAGGAGTTGATAGTGGACTTCCGGAGGTGCAGAGAAGTACACACCCCCATCACCATCAACGGCGCTGCTGTGGAGAGAGTGAGCAGCTTCCGGTTCCTTGGAGTACATCTGGCTGAGGATCTTACGTGGTCAGTACACACAAACAAAACAGTGAAGAAGGCGCAGCAGCGCCTCTTCTTTCTCAGGAGACTGAAAAGATTCGGCATGAGCCCCCGCATCCTCAGGACCTTCTATCACTGTGCCATTGAGAGCATCCTCACTGGATGATGCATCACCACCTGGTACGGCAACAGCACCGCCTACAACTGCAAAGCTCTCCAGCGAGTAGTGCGGTGCTCTGAACGGATAATTGGAGGTGAGCTTCCCTCCCTCCAAGACATCTACAGGAAGCGGTGCCTGAGGAAAGCGGGGAGGATCATCAAGGACTCCAGTCACCCCAGCCATAAACTGTTCAGACTGCTTCCATCAGGAAGGAGGTTCTGCAGCATCCGGTGCCGTACCAGCAGACTGAGAGACAGCTTTTTCCATCAGGCCATCAGACTGCTGAACACTTCATAGACACCTCAGCTTCACTACTGGAACTTCAACATTATGCACTACATACTGTATATAAATGCCACTTGTTTTGCACATATTCAACTCTGTATATTTTATATATTTTATTATTATTATTATTTTATTTTATTTTTTTACTATTTAATTTGTAAAAATTAAATAGTAACACACACACACACACACACACACACACACACACACACACACACACGTAGGAAAATATTTAGTATACACATCCAGAAATGCATACACTATTATATATTGTACATATATTTATTAGTTTCAGATTAGCCATTCTTGTATTTTGCTCGTTTGTGTTGTTGTGTTTGCACATCTCTGTTGCTTGTGGGGCTCGCACACAAGAATTTCACTCGCATGTGCTGTGCCAGTGTGCCTGCACATGTGATGTGACAATAAAAAGTGATTTGATTTGATAACAATAAGCCATGGGTCACTAAAAGCGTCAAATCCTGTTTAAGTAAAAAGAGACAGGCCTTTAAAGAGGGGGCTGTTACTGATTTTCAGACAGCCACCAAGGAACTGAAAATCGAGATCTTGAAAGCAAAACAGAGCTACAAAAACCTTCTTGAAAGCAAATTTGCTGCAAAAAATTTTGGGTCTGCCTGGACTTGTATGAAAACCATAGCAGGGTTTCAAAATCCCCAGAGCAGTAGTCAGGTCATTTTAGATGGTTTTAATCCAGACAGAGATTTTGCAAATGCTTTAAGTATGTTTTATGCTCGTTTTAGTTCTTCTGATTTTAGCGAGGATATTTTGGAACTGAAACAGAAACTGAGAGATACTCAGCACTTTATCATTGAACTCAGCGATGTCAAAAAGGCCTTTCATACAGTTAATGTGAACAAGAGCCAGGGTCCCGATAATATTAGTGGTCGCTAGGGATGGGTATTGATAAGATTTTCACGATTCCGATTCTAGTTTTGATTCTGTTTAACGATTCGATTCTTTATCGATTCTCTTATCGATTCTTTTTAAAAAGGAGAACACTAAGGTCGATTAGCTTAGAACTTTGTTTTATATCTTCTCTTTGAACAAGATAGAAATTTAGGAGTAACATGGCCTTACAAACCCAACAGTGAGATCTTAAGAGATCCACAGCCTACGGCTCTTCAATGGGGCGTCACAGGGTCCCCAGGGAAAAAAATTGTAAATGTAAAATAATAAAATAAGCTAGCACGGGCGCCCACACAAACGCAAAGCAGGAGATGAAGCATCGCTGAATATGTTTCCAAACCAACTTCCTTCCAAGCCAAAGACTAGAAAATATGATGAAGCAAATCTTTTCTTTGGCTTCACCTGCACAAGTGCGGAGGTAGGTCTCCCTGCAGAATTGGTTTTCCCTTCATTGGGAGCAGCGCTGGGCTCTTCAAATCACAGACAAACAGTATCCCACATTCTTGATTTTTAGTTCACAAACACTTGTTGTAATGACCAACTACTAACTACTCCTGACATGTTGGAGATGTTAGCTCTTTATACAGTAAAGTTACAGCGGGATACAAATAATATCAGGCTGATCCTGCCACGATTTAATCCCCCGGTTCAAATCACGGACAAACAGTCTCCCACAGCTGTTTATGTTTTTGAACCCATTTTAAGATAAGATAAGATAAGATAAGATAAGATAACCTTTATTAGTCCCACACGTGGGAAATTTGTTTTGTCACAGCAGGAAGTGGACAGTGCAAAAGTTATGACGCAAAAATTAGAATACAATAAGAATAAATACAGTACACAGCTGTACAGAATAGAATAAAATAATATACTATATACAGTAGAATAAAATAGAATAAAAATATACAATAAGATAAAAATAGAATACGAATGCTATATACAACTGAGTAAAAATACAACGATGCCAGAAAAGATTATTGCACTTAGTGTTATTGCACATGTGTGGATGTGTGTGTTTGTTCAGTTAAAGTCTTTGTTGTGGAGTCTGACAGCAGTGGGGAGGAAAGACCTGCGAAATCTCTCCGTCCCACACCGTGGGTGCCGCAGTCTCCCACTGAAGGAGCTGCTCAGTGCTGTCACAGTCTGCTGCATGGGGTGGGAGACGTTGTCCAGCCGCCATTCTCCTGTCACTCACCACCTCCACTGGGTCCAGAGGGCATCCTAGAACAGAGCTGGCCCTTCGGATCACCCTGTTCAGTCTCTTCCTGTCCCCAGCAGAGATGCTGCCGCCCCAGCAGACCACGCCATAAAAGATAGCAGAAGCCACCACAGAGTCATAGAAGGTCTTCAGGAGTGGGCCCTCCACTCCAAACGACCTGAGTCTCCGCAGCAGGTACAGCCTGCTCTGCCTTTCCTGTAGAGGGCGTCTGAGTTATGAGTCCAGTCCAGTCTGTTGTTCAGATGAACACCAAGGTACCTGTAGCTGTCCACAGCCTCAATGTCCATACCCTGGATGTTCAGTGGTTGCAGTGGAGAATGCTTGTGCCTGCGGAAGTCTACCACCAGCTCCTTGGTTTTACTGGCGTTGATCTGGAGGTAGTTCTGCTGGCACCAGTCCACAAAGTCTTGAGTCAGTCCTCTGTACTCCTTGTCGTCCCCATCAGTGATGAGGCCGACTATTGCAGAGTCATCAGAGAACTTCTGCAGGAAGCACTGGGTGGAGTTGTGGGAGAAGTCTGCAGTGTAGATGGTGAAGAGGAACTGAGCCAGAACCGTTCCATGTGGGGCCCCCGTACTGCAGACGACCCTGTCCGACACACAGCCCTGAGTCCTCACATACTGTGGTCGGTCGGTGAGGTAGTCCAAAATCCAGGTAGTGAGGTGATGGTCCACTCCAGAGTTCTCCAGCTTGTCCTTCAGAACCGAGGGAAGAATAGTGTTGAAGGCACTGGAGAAATCAAAGAACATGATTCTCACAGTGCTTCCAGCGGTCTCCAGGTGAGCGAGGGATTTTGCACAGAGAGGCATTTTTTTTTTTTTTAAAAATGTATTGACAGCAATGTTGAATATTATTACACAGGAAAAAACAACTACACGTAAAATAATGACACCGTGACGCCTCTGCCTTTGTAAATGGAGGGACAGTAACTGCGTGTAAAACCTGAAGATAGTCAGATTAACAGTATTTTGTTTCTATCTGCCATTCTGCAATTCCTCTCATGTAAACAATAACGTGGCGCACAGCTGACATGAAAAAAGGCACATACCTTTGACTTTGCGTGACGAACTCTGTATTCCTCGTCCACACGTAAACGCAAAAAAGGATTTTAAAAAATCTCAGTTTTCGGTGATTTGAAGCGCTGTTTACGTGTGGACGAAACAGCTGCGTTTTCAAAAATACCCGTGTAGGTGCGGACGTAGCGTAAAAGAGTTAGTAGTTTATTTTATTACTACCTGCAGATTACTTGTATTTGCTTAATTGTTCACTAAATGTTTGAGGTGTGAAATAAACCGCAATTGAGCAAAATATGGGCGTGTGGTTGGAGGATGTGTTAGTGCGTACATGTGTGTGTGCGCGAACATTTTTCTGTAAAACAAAGGGGGGCCCAGCGAAAAAAGTTTGGGAACCACTGCTCTAAGGGGTAAATTTCAGCTTCTTTCCTCGGGACGAAGGTTTCTATTTCCGAGATGCAGGACAAAGCGTTATGAAAATAGCTTTGTCCCCGTTGCTGTCACTGATTTAAATAAGAACTGTTTTTGTTTTTGATTCGAAATATTAAATTACTTTATATGTGCTACAGTGAGGTTTATATCTTTATTAGGTATGTGTGTTTTTTAAGGGATGCCAAATGCTATCATTTTTCTGTAAAGCAAATTTACCTTGCCTATGGGTATAAATAAAGTTACCTTGACCTTGACCTTCTGAGCTTTGTTCAGAGGTATGTCGGTCCAGAATATTTGTGCAGCAGCAAACTAAGCTATGCCACACATGTTTGTGCATTTTCGCAGGCTGGATGCTGCACAGTCATCTCTGGCTCAGGGTTGACACAATCTGGGAGTAGGTTGTATCTCCCATAGTGAAACACAAAGTGAAGATGCACAATGAACGTGATACACAGTGGTAGAAAGTATCCAATCTCTGTAGATAGTGGGGAAGGTGCAGAAGTAGCAGATCAGTAAAGGTAAATGAGTAGTACTTTAACATTAAGTTCAAACTGAGCATGCTGCTTTTTTCAGATTGCAGGTTTATCCTCTTCACTCCTCAGTGACACTGGAGGAGCAGAACGGCGTGTTCCTCTTTCCTGTTCCTGGATACAGGAAGGTAAAAGCTGTTGATCGTAACTTTTTGCATGTGCTGTCCGTACCTGCTATACCAATTATCTTCTAATCCTCACAGGTGATCCTTTCCACCAACATTGCAGAGAGTTCAGTGACTGTTCCAGATGTCAAATATGGTGGGTTTTTTCAGTTTTAAATTTTTAAAAATTTGACTTCATCTATTGTCACTCTTCTTTCATCATTTATTTACAAGAAACTGAGAATTAAGGCATACAGATATCAATAATGTTGTAAGGAAAAAAGGAAGTTAAATAAGACAGAAAATAAGAGCAAGATACAAGAAATAATTCCCAAGTAGCAGTCCCACCTGCACCTACTACCAGACAAAGGCCATATCAAAATTAATGGTCGTGTCGCTGCCAACATCAGAGAGAACAATACAATTAGTAAGGTAAACAACAGTGAATAAATATAGAAAAACAAATAACTGCACTATGTCATCTCCTAAAATTTGACAACATGTGTTAGTTAATGTTTATTTCCATATTACATGAATTAGGTCGCTTTGTCTGTCTTGCACCTAGAGCAAAGATTTGCGTTGAATCATTTCTCCTATGGTGCTCTGGTGTAAAATAGTTGATGTAAAAAATATTCAGCTTATGTGAAAAGGTTTTTGCTCAATGTGATTTCCACTCATGACTTACAAGAGAACTGCCCACATCGTGCTCCCATGTGGTTTTAAGTGGTTTGTTCTCTGAGATCTATTTATGTATTTATTTTAAGTTAATTTGTATTAGCATTTTTTTTAATGACAGTTATTGACTTCTGCCTGGTTCGCCAATTGGTGTGTGACCCGGATACCCATTACGAGTCTCTGCATCTCACCTGGGCCTCCAAAACCAGCTGCAACCAACGCAGAGGTACGACCATTTTTAGACCTTTTAAGTGCTTACTATCACTTCTGCCTTTAACTCAATGTTTGTTTCCTGACAGGTCGGGCAGGTCGAGTGTCAAAGGGCTACTGTTACAGACTTGTTACCAAAGAGTTTTGGAAAAAGGAAATCCCAGACTACATGATTCCCGAGATGCTGGTAAGGGACTGTGCCAGTGACCAGTTTTTAATGCAGTTCAGACCTTACTTCTGAAAACCGATCTGTGCTCTACTATTTTCCATTTCCTCAGCTTGCTCCGCTCTCCACTGTCTTGTTGAAAGTGAAGCTGCTGGACATGGGAGATCCCCGCTCCCTCCTCTCCACAGCACTCTCACCTCCCAACCTCTCTGACATAGTTAGGACTGTGCTGCAACTCAAAGAGGTAGAGAGTGTAACTTGATGATTGTGTTCTGAGAGAGGCATTATTGTTTAGTCAAGTGCAGGCAAATGTGTAGCTGTAATGGTGATTGTTATGTATTTGGACGGGCAGCTGACCGCCAGCTCTGTCTGAGGATTAGACCTTGAGTTCTCTGAGAGGAGCTTTGCGTCAGCCAGTGTTCACATAGTTTATGTAGCATGAGAGCACAATAGGGCCATGTCGAATATTAATGATGTCGTGTGTTAGGCTAAGGGAATGAAAATGTGCATGTTATCTTTTTATTTTAGTATTTCTGATTTAATAGCATTTGTTAAGTATTTAATTTTACCTCTTGGTAAATGACTACATAGTTATTTTTGTATAACTGAGCACTGGAATCACCTTTTAAATCAAATTCATTTTTTCACCATAATGCACACTTTTTTCAGTTCAGTTCAGTTTTATCAATTCAGTTATATAGCACCAAATCACAACAGCCCCCTCAAGGCGCTTTATATTGTAAGTCAAAGACCCTACAATTAGAGCAGGGCGATATGACCAAAAATATTTATCACGATATACATTTGAAAATTTGCGGTAACGATATAACTGACGATATAATTGACACTAGACAAAGTTATATAAAAATGTAACAGTGCAAATGCAAATTCCTTGCTGACAGTTTAACCCTTTAGAGCCGGTCGGAGCGGGCACGCTCTCTTTTACGTAACTATTTTTAAATCCCGGTAGCTCTGCAACCACGTAAGCTAGCGCAATAATTTTTTTTGCATATGAAACTGGAGGAGTTGTACTTACATCTTATGCCATCAGCTTGTCCTAGGTCACGGTTTCCTTCCACATAAAGCTTTGCAAAAACTGCATAAAAAGCGCTTGCAGGAACAAAAACATAATATTCCAGTAAAACGCTTTGCTGATCCGATCAGCTGTTCGTAACACTTCCTACGTTGGAATAGACGTCAGCGCGAACTTTAGCATGTCCGCCATTACCTGCCCGAAACCGGAAGTGACGTCATTTTCGCGGAAATGTAGTCTTTTTTACCATCAGGGCCTCAGGGCCTATACTGGTCTTTTTAAAAGTTATGTTTGACTTTATGACTTTCTGTGTCGTTTCTGGGATGCTTAGGACTCATATTGCACTGCTGGAAATAGTTTATTTTGATGCATATGGTACTTTTTTGCAAATTTGCAGTATAATATTTATTTTCGTTTTTCCTGCAGTGTATAAAAATTGGTGTATTTCAAAAATAAAACTATGAAGACACTCAAAATAAATTTCCTGTGGTAGAAAAGGAAAAGGAAGAGCTGTGGATTGCACTACCGACCTTCCAAGTTGTTGACAAACTGCTTTACTTCCTAAGGGAGGATGTGTATAAAAAGAACACATGCTAGAATGAAGTAATGAAGAAAAACTCCAAAAAGCATAACATGGCTGTTTTTATTAAATGATTTATGACAACGGTCCCCAATCCCCGGGCCTCGGACCGGTACCGGTCAGTGAGTCGTTTGGTACCGGGCCGCGAGAGTTGAGGCTCAGGTGTGAAATGTATGGTTTTCAGGGTTTTTATCAGTTTTCAGCGTTATTTTGTTATCGTTTTTATCGTTAACTCGGTTTTCCTGTGTCTCTTCACGTGTGTTATGAATAAATCTTCTTTTTTTCCCGTACCGGTACTAGTTTTATTTTGTTGTATTTATCCGCGACACCTTAAAGGCCGGTCCATGAAAATATTGTCGGGCATAAACCGGTCCGTGGCGCAAAAAAAGTTGGGGACTGCTGATTTATGATTAAAAGATTTGTGTGTGTGTGTGTGTGTGTGTGTGTGTGTGTGTGTGTGTGTGTGTGTGTGTGTGTGTGTGTGTGTGTGTGTGTATGTATGTATGTATGTATGTATATAGATAGATAGATAGATAGAGATATATATGTGTATGTACAGGGAGTGCAGAATTATTAGGCAACGTCCTTTCCTTCGGCAAAATGGGTCAAAAGAAGGACTTGACAGGCTCAGAAAAGTCAAAAATAGTGAGATATCTTGCAGAGGGATGCAGCAGTCTCAAAATTGCAAAGCTTCTGAAGCGTGATCATCGAACAATCAAGCGTTTCATTCAAAATAGTCAACAGGGTCGCAAGAAGCGTGTGGAAAAACCAAGGCGCAAAATAACTGCCCATGAACTGAGAAAAGTCAAGCGTGCAGCTGCCAAGATGCCACTTGCCACCAGTTTGGCCATATTTCAGAGCTGCAACATCACTGGAGTGCCCAAAAGCACAAGGTGTGCAATACTCAGAGACATGGCCAAGGTAAGAAAGGCTGAAAGACGACCACCACTGAACAAGACACACAAGCTGAAACGTCAAGACTGGGCCAAGAAATATCTCAAGACTGGGTTTTCTAAGGTTTTATGGACTGATGACATGAGAGTGAGTCTTGATGGGCCAGATGGATGGGCCCGTGGCTGGATTGGTAAAGGGCAGAGAGCTCCAGTCCGACTCAGACGCCAGCAAGGTGGAGGTGGAGTACTGGTTTGGGCTGGTATCATCAAAGATGAGCTTGTGGGGCCTTTTCGGGTTGAGGATGGAGTCAAGCTCAACTCCCAGTCCTACTGCCAGTTTCTGGAAGACACCTTCTTCAAGCAGTGGTACAGGAAGAAGTCTGCATCCTTCAAGAAAAACATGATTTTCATGCAGGACAATGCTCCATCACACGCGTCCAAGTACTCCACAGCGTGGCTGGCAAGAAAGGGTATAAAAGAAGAAAAACTAATGACATGGCCTCCTTGTTCACCTGATCTGAACCCCATTGAGAACCTGTGGTCCATCATCAAATGTGAGATTTACAAGGAGGGAAAACAGTACACCTCTCTGAACAGTGTCTGGGAGGCTGTGGTTGCTGCTGCACGCAATGTTGATGGTGAACAGATCAAAACACTGACAGAATCCATGGATGGCAGGCTTTTGAGTGTCCTTGCAAAGAAAGGTGGCTATATTGGTCGCTGATTTGTTTTTGTTTTGTTTTTGAATGTCAGAAATGTATATTTGTGAATGTGGAGATGTTATATTGGTTTCACTGGTAAAAATAAATAATTGAAATGGGTATATATTTGTTTTTTGTTAAGTTGCCTAATAATTATGCACAGTAATAGTCACCTGCACACACAGATATCCCCCTAAAATAGCTAAAACTAAAAACAAACTAAAAACTACTTCCAAAAACATTCAGCTTTGATATTAATGAGTTTTTTGGGTTCATTGAGAACATGGTTGTTGTTCAATAATAAAATTATTCCTCAAAAATGCAACTTGCCTAATAATTCTGCACTCCCTGTATGTATATACTAGGGGTGCAACGATACACAAAATTCACGGTTCGCTTCGATACTTTGGTGTCACGTTTCAATATTTTTTCGATTAAAAAAAATGTTCATGCCTTTTTAATTTATCATTTATTAAAATTATAAATATATATTTTAACTCAAACATACAGTTTTTAAATGTAATGTTGCTGAAACAACAAAGGGATAAAATAATAAATCTATCTGATTGAGGAATCCCTCATCTTTGGAAAAGAGAGTTTGTTACAGAGAAATGTCTCTTTCCAAAATAAAAGCTATACTATACGCTTCTTCTGGGCTATATTCTCAGCAGCATATTAAACATATCAGGTCCCCATAAGGAGAATCATGTGCTAACGGCTGTCTAAATGACTCGGGTAAAGTTTGTAGCATGCGTGCTTGTTGTTTTTGTCTGCTTCCACTTGTCTTTGCACTAGGATGATGTCGGCGTAAATGTGCAGTCATATTAATTTTGTTCCCACTAGTGCTGTCAGCGTTAATCTGAAATGACGTTAACGCCACAACACGGCAAATCTCCGTTAACGTGCTACCACGGATCGCCCAGTGCGTGGGGCCAGACGGCGTCAACACGTTAACGAGCTAACTGTGCTAACGCAGTAGTTCCCACCCATGTAATTGAGCATTGCGTGACACATCCAACATACTGTTTTACTTTTGTCCATGACGCGCTTACCTTCAGGGTCATACGTCACATGAAGACCAAAATAGTTCCAAACGCCAGATCTGAATGAGGGTGGGGGAGGTTCAATTTGCCATGTTGCAACCAGAGCTTAGCTTCTGTCTTGCTAACTTGCGCTGCGCTCAGTGGATCTGTGCTAGACAGTGCAGCCAAGCGGAGTAGTCGAACGCAGATTCACTGAGCTCTCAACACAGACAGCATCGTCAGAAGAAAAGTTGATAAAATAAATTAAAAATATTGTATTGTTCGATACATATGCGTACCGAACCGAAAGCACTGTATCGAACGGTTCAATATCGATACGAGTATCGTTGCACCCCTAGTGTGTGTGTGTGTGTGTGTGTGTGTGTGTGTATATACGCATATGTTAAAGCTAAAATGTTATGAGTTTAGAAGTTCATTAGTTGTGTGCATAGAGTATGCTGTCTGTCACACTGCAGATGGGTGCGCTGTCTGTGAAAAGTGAAAGCAGAGGTCAAAATGAAGATGGTGAGCTGACGTTCCTGGGCCGAGTGCTGGCTCACTTGCCTTTAGACCTGTACCTGGGGAAGATGATTGTCCTGGGCCACGTCTTTGGTTGCCTGGATGAGTGCCTCATCATTGGTTAGTCTATCATGGTACTTGGTGGTATCTGTTGTTTACGGCATGTTTTCTAGAGACATAGCTTTACAGCCTAAATGTGTAACATGTTTTTCGGAATACTTTTGCACAACATACTCTCTCATTCTCAGCTGCCTCTCACTCTCTGAAGAGCTTCTTTGCGATACCGTCCATGCAGCAGATTGCTGGCCATAGGTGAGTCTGATCCAGCAGGTGCACTGATTTACAGACTCATGATGTCACATTAGATTTTGTGTACCAACACTGTGGCTGCATTTCATGCATTACGTAGTAAAGTAACTTGATTTAAACTAGAGCTTTTGACGCACCTTTACATGTTTAGTGCAGCGTAATATCTGATGCATTCAGAAAAATGCTCACATTCCAGCAAAAATGAAAAAGTATGAAAAAAATAATGTCACATCACTCCACTGTTCACCTCCAGTTTGGGATTTTTTAGTTTAGATCGTCAGTAATTTTTCTTCCAGTGTATACTTATATTGGTCACGTGTCTAATTGTAACATGTTTACATTAGAATCAGGTCAAAAGCAGATATGGGTTGTGTGTTTTGTAATTATTATTTTTTTGTATCATGTGTAACTCCAGGAGCAAGCTGGCTTTTACCCGTGGCACACCAAGTGATTCCATAGCTTTCCTAAATGCCTTCAAGGTAAAGAATTTTTTACATATCTCCAGCAGGTTTTGATTTTGAGTGGATTTTCATGTGTGGTTGCTCTATTCTCTCTCGTTTCTTTATATTAGGCATGGCACTCAGCCAAGAAGAAAGGACATCTGAGGCACCCAAAGGTATACTATGAACTAAATTACTCTAACCTTCAGCGATGTGAGCCACCCTACCAGGATAATGACCCCAAGCACACCAGAAAGCTTTGTACAAACTACTTACCAATGAAAGAAGATCAATAAGTGCTGATTGTCACTCACTTTAACTCACAGTCAGACCTGCTCGAGACGTTTTCTGACATCATAAAGCCTCTTAGGAGGCAAACTATACCAAGAGATTCTGAAAGAATAGAAGTAGTGTAATTGTTTCAGCAATTCACTTTTTCACTCAGACAACTAAAAGGGTATTATTAGAGCTAATGGAGATATTACTACAGTATTTGAAACAAAGAAAATGTACAACTATCTTCCTTCCTGGTTTCAGGATTTTGGATCCTGTGGCAAGTGATTTTCCAAGGCTAATTCTCTATAAAATATAGACAATAATAGGTGCTGGCGCCATTGCTGTTATCAGTTTTTAAGGCAACAAATCACATTAAATGGGTAGCCAAAAAATGGAGGAGCAGCTTCTTCTGACCATGTCTCTCCAACCTGACTATCCATGTCAGCGTCACAGGGATTAAAGTCTAGGAATAAGAAATAGGGAATAAATAGGAAAGGGGCAAGGATAGTCTATCATACAACACTGGTCAGATTGGTGATATGTTGTCTAGATGATGTTGCCATAGAAACAAAACCCACGCACTATGTGGGAGGGCTTTTTATGAACCATCCCCATCAACCTGCCAGCACTTTGTGTGTTCGTACAGCAATTGTCTCTAGTAAAAAAGTTATTCACCTGGTGACTTTTGAGGTCTATTTTTTGGATCATTATCCTGCTGTAGAACCATCTTCTTTACAGTTTAACTTCTAGCTGACTCTGTGAAGTTGTCACTCAAAACAAGATTTATCCTGTGTTTTTGCAATATATTCTGTGCCCTGTTTTTCATGTCAAAGACCTCACATAACAGTTCTTAGTAGCTGCTGTTATTGTTGTTATAGCCTGGTTGTTGTTTGCTGAGGCCAGAAAGATCTAGGTATTATAGAAATGATCAGGGTACCTACTTAGAATTTTTAGCCTCCCATAAAAGTGTTGAGGTATTCAAATTCTAAGAGTGAATTAAACTTAACACAACATTATAACAATGTTTTTGTTTTTTTTGTCTGTTTGTTTTGTGTTTTTGGCAAAAATTAAATGTATTTGCTGCCTTTTCTTCTTAGGATGAACTGGACTGGGGAAAGGAGAACTTCATTCAGATCAAGAGGATCAGAGAGGTACAGAGATCAAAGTCGCATGTGTTCAGAGAATAACATTTCAGGAGAAGGCGTGACCTGAGTGCATTAAATAGCAGGTGTTAAGTGATAATTGCAGTGTATTTTAAGCTGATACAAACTTGGCACAGAAAGTAAGTAAATGAGCCACAGTTTCAGGGGAAATTAACAGGCTTTCCAACAGTGTTGCCAGGAAGCTTTGTTACAACAAAGCAATAAACAACAAAACACAAATTGCCTTACTTTTTGCGCTAAGTTAATTTAAATTTGATTCCTTTTGTGAGGTCATGGGTAACCCCATGATGTCTTTTGCAAATTAGGTATTAAAATTTATAGTCCTTACAATGTTTTCTAGCTGTTGGACATGCAGTTTAAAGAAAGTATAAATACTTGCTTGCTGAAATTGCTGACCAGGTTGCAGAGCTGTATGAGGAGCTGAAGAAGCGTGTGTCCCAATTCAACATGAATGTAGCAGAGGAAAGCCAGTTCTCAGACTACACCAGTGCACGCAAGCAGGCATTCATTCTTCAGGTTAGTCTTTGCTGAAAACTGTGGGATGTTTATAAATTGTCTTAAACATCATAGTGTGACAATGTAAGGAGCTTTGGGTTGTTTTGCATGTCTGAGTATATTTGACTGTCAGTTTGATGTAAATTGTGACTCACTGCTTCTTAGGTGGTCATTGCTGGTGCGTACTACCCAAACTACTTTCTCCAGGTGGATATAGATGAAGCCCTGGCTTCCAGAGAGCTGAGTGGCTTCAACCCCAGAACGACAGTGATGGTATTATTACCTCATCTACAGCTTGGCTCAGCTACACTTTACTTCATGTTAACATAGCACATTACGTTATTAACATAATAAGAATTATTTATAAACTTGTTAATAAGCAATTGGTTGTTGTTATCATTATTAGACTTCATGTACAATTCAAGCTGGCTGATGATTTACCTAAAACAGGCTTTACTTTTCTCGTAAATGTCTAAGAACGACAAATTTATCTCACTCCCTTTTCGCAGCTTGCTTGCATGTCCTTAAAGTTTTTAAAGATGTTTGATGGACAGTTTTTAATTAAAAGTGCATAAAGTATCTATCCATCCATCCATCCATCCATCGATTTCTTCCACTTATCCAATTAAATTGTCTTAAATACAGATCAAGTGATCTTGTTTGTAGTCACGTCTCCACAAACATTTGTAGCCAATAGTGTCTCTGTGTTTGCCTGCTCTACACATTTATATTTGCTTGTCTAGCTGGAATCTGAAGCCAATTTTGCTGCTTTTGCAACAGACCAAGCTCCATTCCATACTTGAATTCACAAATTGGCCATAATGCTCTCAAAAGCATTAAAAATATTCTGTAAGCATCATTTCCTGGCTTCTACCTCTGACCACCAGAGTTGATTGTGCCCACTCAAAACAGTGTTTGTTCTTTAGGATGTTTCAAAAGCTGCCAAGAAGCAGCCCTCAACTCATTCCCTTTTTTAAAAGAAAGATATGTATATATAGTCCAACCACTGAGACACAAATTTGGATCATTTTTAAATTTTCTTAATAAAAGGCACCACACAGACTGAACGCTCTGCTTCTGAAATGCTCCAAGTGTGATTTTAAACTGTGTGAAGGATAATACAAAGCTGCTTTAACCTCCTAAAACCTGACCTCTTTCATGGCATGCATTTACAATTTCTCTTTGGTGTCTGGGCTGATTGGGACCTGATGAATGTAAAAAAAAAAAAAAAAAAAAAAAGAATGACCTGATTTTTGTTTCTGAGAAAAATTAGATCCACATAAGAGTACATTTGTTTTAATTTTGATAGAACAGTGGCAGCATAATGTCCTCGTAAGTGGATATCAGGCCCATGTAGGCCCAAATTTAGTATTTTGGTCTAGACAACCCAAAATGTGATGTTCAAATATGTGGACACCAGGTCCTAGGAGGTTAAAGATAGACCCTGTGTATGCGTCGGGTATGATGATGTCGATGAAGGAGGCTGCAACATGCTAGCCATCCTACTTTCTAATCGAGAGAAATGGAAGGATACAAGTGTAATGACAGATGAGTTGGAAATTCTGTACGGTTAAAATTTGAGTGTACAAGTTATTACAAAGTAAGATACAGTAACTCAAAGGTGTTTACATTTCACAGGTAGTGAGCAGCTGAGCATAAACAGAATAATCCTTTTTTATCACTCTAATAATCACCCAAATTTTTAAAATCAAAATTATTTTATTCCGTTTGACCTGAAACTATCAACTGAGCCCAGGTTCATTAGGAAAATAATCACAAAGTGAAGAAATAAGGGCCGCTTCACCACAAACTTAGAAGAGGTTGTCACTGCTGCTAGCCTTTAGAAAGGTTTAAGGCAATTAAGCATTCACTTTTCGGACCCAGACTTTTTATTTTTGTCCAAATTATAATTTGGTTTATAGGCAATTAAATTGTCAGTTTTGATTTTCTAATTGTATCATCAAACTGTTGTTTTTAGTTGAGGAACCTTCCACCGTACAGTTTCCTGTATTACAAGCAGCTGCAGTGCCTGTTCCGCCTCTGTGGACAGGTCAAAGCCATTTCCTTTGATAGCTCCAGGTACTAGAGGCTACTGTGGCAAGTCAAACATCATCACTCAGTACTTTGTCTGCTTGAACCTTTGTGCACTTAGTTTTAATCTCACTTTGTGTGTGTGTGTGTGTGTGTGTGTGTGTGTGTGTGTGTGCACTCAGAGCATATGTGGAGTTCTACAGGACATCCCAGGACTCTGGTGTGCTACCTGAAGTGTCTCTTGCCCTCCTGCTGGCCCATCAGAGCCCTGCAATGGAGCTGTCAGTCTACCCCATTGAACAAATAGAAAACTGTGCTGGGAACAGACACATAACTCACATGAAATATTCACGGTACGCCGAGTTTCGCATATTTCAGATGCCAAATGTAGTTGTCTCTCTGAGAAAAATCTAAGTCATGAGCTGAAATCTTGAACATGTTCGGCAAGGACAAAATGTCATCTTAACCACTAAGTTGTGGCTGTGTCTGTCATTTGAGGACTCAGTGTTTCTGGCAAATCTAACCCCTACATAACAGGCTGCAGTGGTCAGTGCCTTGGCCCTAAACCTTAATGTAATCTGACATCCTAGCACTCTGCATGCCTCTTGCCAGCAATCATTGGACTCAGAGTGGAGGTTTTAGGCAAAGCAGTGCCAGCTTCTTCCTACCCCTGCTGGGCTGTAGGGTGACACATTTATTTAATTGTAAGAATGCTGACATATTTTGATAAAATACAGTTTTAGCTTCTCCTCATAATTTGTGTTTTTTTTCCATAAAATATAATGTTCAGCTGTTGTTATTGCTGGTAAATTCTGAATAAAATTGTACGTTTGCTTGTTCTTAAAATGTTTTATTTTGGTGAACACATAGCAGACATCTGTTTACTCTTTAAAATGAGATGCTGACTCAGTTTAACTCATCACAGTAAAATGGCTATAAGTACACACATGCCAGTGTGTAGTCAGTGGTGACAGCGAAGCATCACCTAAAATCTCTGTTTCTGTGCAGCGTGAATGTTGACTTCCAGAGCCAGTCTGTCTGCCCAGTGGGAGTGGTCAGCAGCACCATCGACCCCGCCAAGCTACCCCCCAATCGCTTGTTTGTGGTGAACATCACAAAAGTTAGTCTTCTATTCTGTTTTTATTTCCCCTACTAAATACCCGACTTTCTTTATTTGAATAAATATTAATGGATGTATCGTCTCTGAAATCTGCTGTAGGTGGTGGAGGTTGGTCATTTCTGGGGGTTCCAAGCAGATGAAGCCAGCTTGGAAAAACAGCGCCAAATGACAGCAGATATTAACACATGCACGCTGCATCCTTTAACTGTGTCGCTCTACCCCAACCTGCTGTGCCTGGCTCCCTACTCTGAGTTCAATGAGCAGAACATGTACTACCGTGCCAAGATCCTACACATGCGTGGCAACACAGTGGAGGTAAATATTACTTACACTCTGCAGCCTGCTGCTCAAAATTTAGGACACCCGTTTATTTTCTCTGTAACTTTTCTCTGCAAGTTTTACTTCTATTTTTCTATCTTTTTTACTTGTGATTAGCCTGTCGTAGTTAGGATTCTGTACCTTTTTAAAGTCCAGACAGAAGTTCACCCATGAAGATGGCATTTGACAATCTCCCCAGTACCCTTAATGATGAGTTTTGAAACCTCAGTATATATGTTTGACCATTAGATCAGGTCACAGTTTTTTACAAGGGTGAGCTGTGTAGGCTGAGATCACCCTCACTGACTTCTGATGCACACTCAAACAGGCATCTGAGGGGAAAGAGTTGAGCTTATTGGTTTGAAGGTCTAGCTGTAATTTTTCCATTTGAACTCTTTTTTTTTTTTTTTTTTTGCAAATATTTTTATTGAAAAAAGATAAAAACACAGTACTTGCAGTTACCGAAATACAATTAAACTTTCTTCATTTTCCTAAGTAAATATACTTATTAGGGGTGCAACGATACACAAAATTCACGGTTCGCTTCGATACTTTGGTGTCACGGTTTGATATTTTTTCGATACAAAAAAATGTTCATGTCTTTTTAATTTGTCATTTATTAAAATTATACATATATATTTTAACTCAAACGTACAGTTTTTAAATGTAATGTTGCTGAAACAACAAAGTAATAAAAAAATAAAAAAAATCTATCTGATCGAGAAATCCCTCATCTTTGGAAAAGAGAGTTTATTACAGAGAAATGGCTCTTTCCAAAATAAAAGCTATACTATATGCTTCTTCTGGGCTATATTCTCAACAGCATATTAAACATATCAAGTCCCATAAGGAGAATCATGTGCTAACGGCTGTCTAAATGACTCGGGTAAAGTTTGTAGCATGCGTGCTTGTTGTTTTTGTCTGCTTCCACTAGGATGATGTCGGCATAAATCTGCAGTCATATTAATTTTGTTCCCACTAGTGCTGTCGGCGTTAATTTCGTTAAAATGACATTAACGCAAATCTCCATTAACGAGTTACCGCGGATCGCCCCGTGCATGGGGCTGGACGGCGTTAACAGGCTAACTGCTCTAATGC
This sequence comes from Mchenga conophoros, assembly GCF_057382185.1. Classification (NCBI taxonomy): domain Eukaryota; kingdom Metazoa; phylum Chordata; class Actinopteri; order Cichliformes; family Cichlidae; genus Mchenga; species Mchenga conophoros. The sequence continues at coordinate 28,822,510 of NC_140544.1, read as the reverse complement.
ACTAGTTCCCACCAATTGAGCTTTGCGTGGCACATCCGACATACTGTTTTACTTTTGTACATGACGTGCTTACCATCAGGGTCATACGTCACATGAAAACCAAGATAGTTTCAAAGGCCAGATCTGAATGAGGGTGGGGGAGGTTAAATTTCAGGTAGCGTTGAGGCAGTTGCCATGTTGCAACAAGCTTAGCTTCTGTCTCACTAGCTTGTGCTGCGCTCAGTGGATCTGCGCTCGACAGTGCAGCCTAGGCGGAGTAGTCGAACGCAGATCCACTGAGCGCTCAACACAGACAGCATCGTCAGAAGAAAAGTTGATAAAATAAATTAAAAATGTTGTATTGTTCGATACATATGCGTACCGAACTGTAAGCACTGTATCGAACGGTTCATTATATATATATATATATATATATATATATATATATATATATATATATATATATATATCTCTGTAAAGCGGTCCCATCCGTACCAGCTCACCCATATTGCTGTCAATAACTGCTGCAACTTGCTCAACTTGAAATCTTCAAATAGATCTGGGTCCTGGTATTTCAGTGCTTCATGAAATTGGATGTAGTTCCTCCTTGGTCTCTAAAACCAGAGAACATTTTTTGAACATGGTAATTTTTGCAAATTTATCACCCAGGCGTCTCATCTTTCTGCAGGTCTTCTTTTTGGACTATGGCAACAATGAGATCGTTTCCTGCAGCAGCCTCAGAGAGCTGCCGTCTGATCTGCTGTCTCATCCTTTCCAGGTAGCAACATCATAAATGCCACAATCAGTCAGCAGATAAAATGCACACCAGATTAATAGTAACAGATAAACTGCTTATCATATCAGGCTCAGGAGTTCCAGGTCACTGGTATGCGTCCTTCAAATCAGTCCATCATTCTGGGGAACCAGTGGAGCAGCCGCGCCCGCAACCGCTTCATCAATCTAGTGAAGGGCCAATCTCTCATCGTGTCCCTGTACTCCATCCTCTATGGTGTGATGCGTGTGGATCTGCTCATCCACTCTGAGACAGCAAACACCAGCGTGGTAGACTTGCTGGTGGAAGAAGGACATGCTGTGAAGGCTGAAGAGAGCTTTGACTCCAAGGTGACACAATAAGCAGAAAGAAATACTAGTTCTCTTAGCAGCTTAAGATGAAGTTATTTCAGTTTTTTAAACTGAACTTAAAACAAAACTTGTATTGAAAAAATACTTTAGCTAATTGAAGTAAAAATGAAAGCTAGAATTTTAAAGACAAACTATTTGAGATGTCTGGCCTCAGGTTTGCTGCATGTGCTGCAGGCAGACTGAGATGCATTGAGACAAAAAGTTCTGTATGAATAGATCTGAAGCATTTTGTGCTTTTCTCAGTCAAAGTATTGAATGTTTTTGTGCTCTTGCAGCAAAACCATGAGGTGCTGATGTCTCTGTACAAGGACATGGAGGAAGGTACATATGTGCCCAACTCTGTAAGCAACACCTGGAGCAACCGCAAAAAAGAGGAGAAGGAGCTCATCGACAGCCTGCTTACCCACTTTTCCAAGCAACCCCAGTCCTATTCCAGGACAAAAGTACGAAACAATCCAGGCAAAGTTTTGCACATTTAGATGCTTCTAAGAAGGAATCAGAAAATATGTTACAGCATGCTTAGTAAACAGGGCTTTAACAATTCTGAAACCAAGACTAAAAATGGAATACAAATGCCCCAAAAGTAGTTAATTGTCACCTTCGTGTTCCTGTGATGCCTGTGCAGTGCTGGTAATTTCTCATGAAAGCATCCTAGTCTAGTAAAACTAGAATGGTTGAAGATCTTTAAGGTTTTGAGTGAATTGTTAGAAAGACAATATCTATAGCTAATGGTGGGTTTTGAATAACACTGAGTCTTTGGTGTTGAATGTGTGATGGATGCCACCGCCTTTTTTACTGTTTGCTGCTGTCAGTTTATCCAGAAGAGGGAGCCATTTCAGTGGCTCAGTTCATGTGTTTGTGTTCATTCAGAGGCACACCCATTCAATGTGACAGCCAGAACAGTGACGACACAGTTTTGCATCACTGTGATCAGTGAATGCATCATGTTATGTCTGATTGCTATTCCCTCTGACACTGCAGGTTCGTCTGCATGGACCAACCAGTCCTCATATGATGAGCTTCCACAGCTTGAGGAGCAACACGCTCTACAAGTAAGCACTACAGAGATTTAAAAAACAAAACAAAGCAAAACAAGAATATGTACCTACAACCACCCTCCCTCTGCCTCAGCTGATGATCACTGTATCCTCCTGTAGGACTGTATGTATAGAGAAGAACAGCATCAACTCCTTGGCTCTGAATGAAAACCCACATTGCAGACATCAGAAGATGCTGGTGGCTGGGACTGTGTCAGTCAGCTCCACAGGTACCAGATAAACAAAATATTACAAGGGTAGTGTCCTCCTAGTCCTGTTCCCAAGACTATAAATTGGGGAGTTGCATCAAGAAGCTTGAGCTCTAAATTCAGCTTTAATCATAATATTTGTGACTTTGAAATATAAGCAAGGCAGAATATTAAATTTACACAGAAAGGATGACATAACGAGGTGGTTCAAATGCAGAGGCGCTTTAATGGTAAAAGCACCATCACCTCTAGAGTTCAACCTCGACTTTGGAACAGCCAAAAGCATCTGAGGCTGTAATTTGACTCAAAAATTCAGTATTTCTGTTTTGGGCCCTGGTCTCCTTTAGAGGTGATCAATAAAATAATGCACTAAAAGCATTTTGAGCTAGCTGAAGGTGACAGACTAACTTTTTATTTTTACCAAATAGAAGGGTTTGCTTTAATCTAGCCTAGAGAAAACAAAGCCATAGATGACTTTTTCCAGGTCAGATTATGAGAGCATTGTTTTGATCTTGGCAATGGGTCTTATCTTATGTAGAGCTTTAAGGGTGTGTTTGTGTTGCAGGTACCCGTATTCTGCTGAAAGACACCTCCATTTTGCCAGACATCCCTGGACTGCCTGCACTTGTAATGATGCTCTTCACTCCCATCATGGAGCTACGGTTGGTTAAATGTGCATTACCGCTGCACATATATGTACAGAAACTCACATTCTTATTTACCTAACATATTTATTTTTAGCACTGATGAAGAGAGAACCTGCTACACTGGGGCACTCTGTGGCTTAGGCTTCAACAGTCAGAAACAGGAGGCCATCCTGCCTGAACATGACATCGAACTGTCCTTTGATGTGAAGATTGATGTTGACGACATCACTGAGGTAAATTTAACCTCAGAGACCGTTGTGTAAAATCATCAAAACAGCCACTCAAAGGATTCTGAATAGAAATCTTTGTGCATGTTTGAATAGTCAGTGTCATTTAGGAAGGTTCCTACATGGCAGGCATAATAAGAGTTTTTCAGTTCTCCAAATATTAAGAACGGCTTGCTGTGTGTGCTTCGCTGTTGGGGAAATTTTAGTATTTTATTAATCTGGTAACACTAACCATTATGTGTAAGTATGTGTGCACTTTACTCATGCAGTTTGCTAACATTTGCTAATACATTAGCTCTCCACCCTTTCATCCAAATGTGATCCAGATGTGGTCATTTCTGTCATTAGTGCTAATGTTGAAGCTTGAAAATAGAGTTCTAAACTACTTTTTATACAGTTTGTAGCTATGCTTTGTGATACTGGCAGTGGTGTGCAGTGTTGGGAAGGTTACTTTTAAAATGTATTCCGTTACAGAATACAGAATACATGCCCCAAAATGTATTCTGTAACGTATTCCGTTACGTTACTCAATGACAGTAACGTATCCTGAATACTTTGGATTACTTAATATATTATCGTGCTTTTTACAACAACGTGAATGTACTATTGCTGTGTGATTTATTACTATTACTGAAGGTCCGCGACTCCGAACTGTAGTAAAGGGACCTCTGACTAATACGGCGGGGTCCCTGTCGGCTCGTAGCCGAAAAATAGCTTTACTTTGTTGTGTGGGTCAATTTTTCTTGCGAGAGACAGAGAGAGGCGTTGAAAGGCTGCTCCAACGGAACTTATTGTTTTCGGAGGAAAACACGAACACGGTGTACAGTCGAGTCTTAACAGCTTACTTACAACTGGGCTCGTCAGGCTCTCTTCTTGGCTGCAGTGGTTATTATTATATTTACATGCTTCCAGCTCCCGTTTTTCCTCGACGGCAACTCGTACCTTTCCACTCGCCTTTTTCTCCCTCCTCGCGCTCACAGACACATAACGTGTATGGCAGTCCATTCTCCCTGCAACACGGACTACACTGAACATGATGCTACATTCTTTAGAGCTATGCTTGTAGCATTCTGCCTGTTAGCTTAGCACAACAACGAAAAGGCGCTCTCTCACCCAGGAAACACACAGTCGCAGAGAGAGAGAGAGCGTCGCCCTGTAACCATGGCAACCGTAACGCTGCCGCCTGGAACGAAAGAACGTAGCTGTCAAACAAAACCCAAACAGTCCTGACCCGCGACAAAATGAAACAGGAAAGTACCGCAGTGTAATCCATTTATTTCAACAAAGTAACTGTATTCTGAATACCACCTTTTTAAACGGTAACTGTAACGGAATACAGTTACTCATATTTTGTATTCTAAATACGTAACGGCGGTACATGTATTCCGTTACTCCCCAACACTGGTGGTGTGTGTGGATGGTAGTACTTCACTTGTTTGTTTAAATGATGTGGCACTTGATTGATTCTTTGTTTTCAGATAAATGCTCTACGAATGGCTATAAACCACCTCGTGTGCGAAGGCCCCAATGGCACTCTGCATCTGGGGACTGACAGGATCAGCCAGCTGCAGGAGGACTGTCGGGACCGCCTCATCAGGTCTGATATAGATACATACTGGGGTTGTTCCTGGCTCAGGTCTTTGAGGGGTCAACATGCACAATTGTTATATGTGTATATATATATATATATATATATATATATATATATATATATATATAATTACCCACTCGCCCTGTGGGTGCTCTTTATCCTCAAAGCTTCATCAAATAACGCAAAAGCCAGATCAGCTAAAATGAGAAAGTATGACAGTTACCTCGAGTTTGACTTCATCAAGAATGACGATGGAAAACCCAAATGTGTTGTGTGTCTTCAAGTGATAGCAAATCAAGCAATTAAGCCAGCTAAGCTATAGCGGCATCACATAAAAAATTACCCAGAGTTTAAAGATAAAACAAAGTAATTTTTTTTCAGTGAAAAGGTAACATGCGTCAGAAAAAATTAATGGTGAACCTGATAACAACTTCAGAAAAAGTTCAGTGTGCCTCAGTGCACATTTGGTTTCAGATGACAGGGTGGCATCCCAAACTGGCTCCTGAGGGTATGCAAATATTGCTCCCCTTTCCTGCCACTTACCTCTGTAAATCATCATTTTCAACTTTGACTGTGAAGTACAGAGCTCGTTTATAAGTGGAAGATGATCTTCGAGTCTGTTTGTTATCCATCCTTACAAGAATAGAGAAACTGTGTAGTGAGAGACGCGCTCATCCTTCTCACTGAGTTAGGGAATAATTGTTGTTGATGACTGGATTGACTGTGTGAAATAAAGCCAGATAAGGCAAAATTGCTAGATTTTTCATTTTTCTGCAAATAATTTTAATAAGGGAAATATGTTCATTGTGTTCAAATTTAACCAATTAAATAGTCTTTAAACTGCTCATGAAACAAAATGGGTTCATTTAAATTGTTCCAGTGTTTTCACTGTTTATTTTTTTTGAAAGCTTTCCGATTTATTTAAAAAAAAATGCTCTGAGTTTAAATACATCTTGAATTTGCCCGGAGTTTAAAAGTGTTCACGTTTATTTAAATTTTGTTTTGTTTATTTTCTATGAAGTTCATAGCTCTTTGAAACAGATTGAGTATTTATATTGAAAAATTTAAAATATAAATTATTCCTACATAATCTAGGAGTACAAAAGGCAGTCTGAGCATGGGGATTAGAAGGGGGTACTTGGAACAATTTTACCCCTGTAAGGGGTCCCTGGCCCCTAAAAGTTTGACAACCCCTGCTCTACCAGAGGACTGGGAGCTTTTTCCTGATGGTCTTTCTTTAGGGAAGGCCAAAATGTCTTTGGTGGACAACAAAAATGTTTTTTTTGAAAAAACAGTAAAAATGCTGAATTTTTAAGTTATTACTGTTTTTATTGTGCAGACTGTTCACGAAGTCTCCGCCAAGGGAAGCCATTGCTCCCCAGTTGTTTGAAAAACTGGGAAAATGGAACCAGGTAATGAGCAGATCAGTGCACTTTTATTTATTCATTTGATCATCTGCTCTGCTTAGGCACATTTAGGTCCTTGTGCTTTAAAATATGTATTTATCCTGCAGGTGGATCCTTCTCTGAGGATGGACATCGTGGAGCCGAGAGGTGGAAACGCCAGAGCCGTTCTCTACCAGCTACACCCTGTAACTGTGCTCAACAACTAAAAATGATTGTTTAAGTGTTGCATTGTGATTTGGTTAACTTCAATTTTACTTTAACTGTTGTTCGGAGGAGGTTTTTTTTTTTTTCCCCCACCCAAGTTTCACGTCCAATTTTTGTTGTAGCTTTCATCCTAACAGGAAAATCCTCCTTCCTTTCTTCATTTACGGTTACCTAGACACTTCCTGTTTAACTTGGTGGCTGCTGAAGTTCATTGATAAGATTCAGCCTCTTTGCCTTGTGTTTCTGCAGTTGGTCATTAAAAATAGTTGTCTGCAACAGATGAAGCTTGTCAGTCTTCTGATTGTGACTCAAGAGTGAAGTTAAATTTGTCAGCACACACACACAGACACACACACCTGTCTCCTACTATTAGAGGTGTGGTGGTGCCAGAATGTATTGGCCTATATTTATAGCTCGTCATTCCAAGTCTCTCATTCTAAGTGTTAGCACCTTAAACTTAGCTGTTGTGTCACACAGAAACACGACGTCAACTCATCAGTAAAGTGGCTTTGGAGAACTTTTACACCAAGGTACATTTATTTTTCTTATTCTTGTAATTAAATACATACTGTGAGTGCAAATAGTTAAAGAGTCCAGGGTCTAAAGAACTACAGAGTATAGTTGAACATAGTACAAAGTTGGACAGTTATTCAAACAAGCTAAATATCACCAGATACTCCTTGTCTTCATAAGTTGTACAATAGTACCTAAAACATGAGCGTGGGTATTGTTCCTTATGGTTATACAAAAGCAAAAACCCTACAATTACCACATCTAAGACGCATATCGTTAAATTATTTTGTGCTTGGAAACACCAAAAGGAAATCATTTTGGATATTTATATATATTGACATATACTGAGAGAAGCCCCATCTGCTAACTCAGAAACATGAAGCGGTATTCAACATTGGCAGCAGAGCACGTCTGTGGGCGTTTAGCCATTTTGTGCCAAACCGTACAGTTTGTGGTAAGCACTGCAAAGCAAAAAATGTAGCGTGACTTTTAAAAACTGCACAAAAGATATCAAATATTATTTACCCAAGGCTCGACTTCATGCACTTCATAATAAGCAACACAAAAAAAGTCAGTTTCTTTTTTTGTCTTCGAGTTGTGTACTTGTCTACCTAGAAACAGGATTATGTGCATACGTGTGACTGTTTGTGTGTGTGTTAGTGATTAGACTGCTATAGACAAGGTGAAGGCTTCTCCAGTGGATGCTTTTAGAGAACACCAAGATGACATAGCACTACGCCCCACAGATGACGACCAGGCTCTTTAACGGTGGGCCTGACTCCGAGCTGGACTGGACTGTCAGCTTCTCGGTGAGACACGTGGGTCTACTCCTCCTTCCTCTTGGCTCCAGGGATCTTTGCCTGGATCCTTGACAGAGAAAACAGGAATTTAATTTTTATGTTAACAGCAAGATGTTTACGCTGGATTTTCTTTTTCTTTTTTTTTAATTTAAGGAGGGCATGACTTTGTGTGTTCTCTTTTTATGGTAGTCAATGGACCCGGCAAGTAGAGTCTGACTAAAATTAGCAACCTGCGTCCAGGAAGTGCATATTTAGGTATGAAAAGCAGTTACAAACCTAAAAACTCCTTGATTTTTGAGGGGTGTTGATGAGTTTATTTAAAGAAACACCCTGGGCATAATGCAAACATCTGTGGCTTTTCATTTCTTCAAAAGTGGCTGGAGAATAGGTAAATTTGCTAAGCAGTTAGAATTAGTATTTTCACATCCCCCAGTTTTGATATTTTTATCATTAACAATAGTATCTGATAATTTTAGTTAAATAAAATGTGCAATAGCATCAGCAAACCTATATTTGTTTTTCCTCATTTGCCCATGCCACAGTTTGAGAACCACTGAGTTGCATAAATATATGAAAGATGCCCAGTAGAAGTTCACTTATATACTGGACACTGAGCAACTTTGGAGAAGTCTGACTGTGACCACTGAAAATGGCAGGTACTTCTCCTTCATTTGTTTGCAGTAGACAAACATGAAAGTTGGTAAGTTGTAAACTTTTTCCCCCCCTTTCTTTGGCAAAAAAGTTCCTCAAATAAAATAACTGAATGGCAGCCACTCACTTGCCCACCACAGAGTTGACCTGGGTCCGTATTAGTCCCACGTACTGATCAATTTGTGCCTAAAAACAAAAAAAAAGACTTTTTAGAAGTTGAGCAATGTTTTTTCCAAACCTTAGCTGACTTGAGTTGATGTGCATTCCTACCTGATGTTTCTCATAGACCACAGGCAAGGTGAACATGGAGACCACAGCTGCAGAGGCACAGAAAAATAATGGTTAAAGTACTCTGACCTGAAGTGGAAATATGTTAAAAACAGGAAAAAAGTTGTTTCAACAGGAGGCCAAGCACACCCCAACCACTTCCCTTATCTAAGGTAAACTGGAAAAGCAAACACATACATGAAATAGAGCAGTACATGCCTCCAATAAATGTATTTGGTGCTCTCTCATGGTGACTGACATGTCATACTTCTGTTTAGTTCCCAATATATAAGGCTCTGTATTCTGATGATTATTAGGCTTCAGATGGAGTGTGAGTGAGTCAACAGCAGTGCCTGAAAGTCAGGATGAGCTCACCTAGGATGAGCAGTGTCAGGCCGTTGAAGAGAGCGCCTACGTAGGTCAGGAGCCACATCAGAACAGCAAACTGAAACAAAGTGTAGTTAAAGTTAGAGCTAGCAGACTTCTCAGCAGGGCTAAAAAGCAAACAGTGATCTTCTTTTAAATGTGATGCAAACCTTCAAAGAGTCAACCAGATCTTGTACAAGGAACAGCCTGCGGAGCTCCTTCATACAGGTGTTGGTGTAGAGCAGGATTTTGTCAGCATATTTACTAATCTGGTCCTGAGACAGAGCGATTTCCATCTCCAGGTAGGCCCTGGTAACATATACGAGAGCAGACAAAAGTGATACATGTCCACAGCCATCCATTATGTGAATGTCACTGACTGTTTAATGCAAACTGGTCATTTTCTTCAACTGTGTCCACTCACTTGAAAGGATGTCCCTCATCTGTCTTCTGCACAGCCTGCAGTACAGACTTGTAGATCCTGAAGCTGATGGTGGCCGAGAGGGCAGCCAGGGCTAAGTAAGCTCCGACACTGACCACACTGAACTGGGTCAGGGAGAAGAGGAGCAGAAGCACGCTGCTAAACACGGCCCCTGACTGCTTCACATTCCTCCAGTAGAGCAGATCAATCGCTGGGGAGGGAAGGACAGAACAAAGGTAAACTGTGTTAGGATCCATAACCAGCATTCTTTAGGTTCAATTGGTATCCACAGATGTACGTTTCACAAACTGGATTAGACTGCTGCGGTCTACACACCACACATTTGGGTCAAATTACTGGAAGCTGTTCACAACCCAGGGTCCTCAGAGAGCTGTCACGTTATCTTGTTTTAACCCAGCTTCATAACCCAGCTTTTCATTAGGTTAGGCAGAATGAAGGTGTCCCAGTGACGGTGTGCCGGTTAAGTTTCTTTACCTCTATATATAGAGCGACCTTTCCAAAGGTAATAACTGACTGACTAGTTGAACAAGTGCTTCAATCTGTGTTGCGACACTCCAGGCCGGAGGGCTTCATTGTTATACCTGACGTGTGCTTAAAATCAGGAGCATCTGGTTGGGTCTCATACGTATACAAACATACATACCATCGGGCACGTTACACTCCAGATACACCTGCACTGCCTGCTCACAGTGCAGAATTAATGATTGACCTATAGCTCATTGAACGCAGCAGCAGAAATAGAAGCACTATCAGCAGTTCACAGATTATGGCTCAATGTGATCTGGTCAGAGCAGCAGCTCTGGATCATGATGAAGGATGACGATGCATCAGGATCTCATTAATGCAGCAAAACATAATGATTCCTGTGAAGCACGCTCCCTCATACAGGAAGAAATATTTTGGATATACACATACCCCCAGGCTGTCATGTGTCTTGCTGCACTGGTTTCCTTCTGTTCTTCTTTGGGTGGTGGGCCCTGTAATTTAAAGCCACTAGCAAAGCAAAGTGATAACTGAGGATTAGCTCAGTGTACCATTACAGCTCCAGCAGCCGACGGGTCCTCCTCTGGCAGTCGGCTGGAAACATGGGCTTGTTTCCATGAGAACTGTCGGCTGCTCCTTTCACCTCTGCTGAACCGGCTGCCCCTCCACTCCAAGCACACCACTACCACTGCGAGCCAGACAGAACCACTATAGATCGGACGCCATTAAATCCTTGATGACATGCAGGGAGAACTGTTTAATGTAAGGTATTGTGCCCACGAAGAACAGAAGATCGCTGCTGGGGTTTCTTGGGTGTCTTCCTCTGTGCTGTCCGCCTGCCTGCCTGCTCGCTCTAATTTTAGCTGTGGAGCTGTGAGCAGCATAGTGATGACGGCCATCTTTACTCTCCACTAAAAGGCATCTGTAGATGCCAAAGAGGGAGGCTAAACCTGGATGTGAAAGAACAACGATTGTCACTGAGTGAGTCTCAGCTCCGTCACACACTGTTCCCACACTGTGAAACAGCATGTCTTGTCTTCTTAGTAACTAAAATACATTACAAAAATGCTCAAGACCTATCCCAAACAACACCACCACTGTGAAATCAAAGACTCATTCATTGTCACAGCAGCTGCACATGGACCACTCCCCATTCGATCCATTGTTGCTGGCACGGCTCTCCATGTGGCTACTGATTTGAACGGAGATGCTCACATTCAATACACACAAAGACACACACGGGCAGGCACAGGTAGCGCAGACAAATCAACAACAGACATTTTTGCTCGGGTGACAGGTGTTGACAAGGCAACAGCGACTGAGGTCTGTGATGCGCCGCACAGATGGCACGCAGACTGAAAAGCTTTAGCTGCAGCAGAAGCGAGTACTGACCTGCGGCTCCCATGGCTGAACAGGGAAAGAGGCAGTTGCTTTATCCACGGACAAAAGGAGAGCGGTGAAAGGGGAGTCCCCCCCCCCCCCCCCTGCACAGGAGGGGAGGGGCTACAGCCACACCAGCAAATCAGCATTCGCCTGAGCAGGAATGGGGGCTGAGGGATGGAGAGGGACGTGTATGGGGTGCGGTTGCCAAAGAACCACATTGCAATCCAGCACACACACACACACACATGCAAACACACACTCGTTCTCTGTTGGAGTGCTTTTATGCTCAGACTTTAAGCGCAGACTAGCTGAGATGAGACAAAGAACGTCAACCAGCCACTAATTTAAAAGTCAGCACATCAGAGTGGAAGAACCAAAAGACTTAAAACTGCACGATTTGACTTACGACAGCTAATAATCTTCCTAGACTGCTCCATTAAAACGCTTTGGTGGCATGGCGCTGCTGAGCACCTGCCTGATGCAGTTACCATAGTTACCATGCTCCATTTTCTCCCCACCGTTCAGTGAGAGATGGAGAGACAGGAAGGGAGGGGAAAGAACGTTCCTTTGGGAACAGAGAGAGATTCATTTTCTCCGAATCTGGGGAGACATCGGCACATAATGTGTCTTTGCACCCGACATATGAACAGCCACTCCCTTTATTGTGGAGCACAAAAGGACAATAGCAGGTTAAATAGGAGGCTTATGGGTGGACAAGGCTGTGTCAGTGTATAATGAAGAGAAGTGAGTGTTTAAAAGGCTTATACATTATAAGTCGACAGTTAACAACCACATCACGAGCAAAATTAGTGTTTGAATTCATATTGATCAAAAGACATTGTGTCTCTTAAGATGCTAAAGCTTCGGCTCCTACACATTTTTTTTTGAATGGGTGAATGAGAAACTTTAAGTGGTCTGTAGAACCACAAGTGCAGCCCATTCACCAAAAGCCTGTTTAACAGCTTAGTCTGATATTCATATAAAGGAAACCCTTAGGTATGATAGCACGATGTAAATCCCAAGTACAGCGATGACGGGGGGAAGCTGATTGAATGTACACAGGAAGCACAAATGCTGCCTGACAGCCCAGTCTGATGATATAATTATTTGCTCTGATATTGAACACAAACACTGAGCAAAAAAGAACAAAACAGAAAATGATTAACACCAGTGCCAATAATTTGATTTCCCATCCCCCTTTTTCTGTAGTGGAACTAGTTTAGCCTGACCTCATTAAATCACTGAAGACATCCTGGTGGCCTGAAATGAGCCATCAGCCAGATGGAAAAAACATGCAACAAGACTTCTGTTGCAACCATCTTTCACAGCCGAGAGTCGGGAAAGATTTGGACCACGGCCACTGTGATTTGGACTTGGGGATGGTACCTCATCATGATCATTATTATTCTCTAATATTGGTTAATATATTAATGCTATATTAACACAGCTCAATGACAACTTAAGACTGTTAAAACTATCTGAAAGCAGACACACCCACACCCATATATGTATATATATATATATGCACTGTGTTCATATCAAACAAGACCAACATATCAAAGAGTGAGGTTTGAACTAATAGCTCAGACTTCAGATTGCGCTGACTCTCAGTTTTAGATATTTTTTTTCTACTCTTATGATGAGAAAAACAGGGGATGGGATCTTTCTGATGTGGTCATGTCAGAGTCATATCAAACCCCACACATCTGCTGTCCAAACCTTCGAACTGTGAGGGGCATTCAATCACAAGGAAGTTGGCTTGAAAGGTGAGCTAAGGGGCTGCACTGAGGCCCAGTGTAAGATTAAAAAAAGATTATTATAATATTTGAAAAGCTAATACAGTCTTGACAGTTGGTTTTAGAGCTGCCACTAGTGTTCTTAATTTTAAAAACTCTGTGACTTTATAAAGTTAAATTCTCCAGGTGGCAGCAGATAGAAAAGCATCCGCAGTGGAGAGAATATATTTTGGCCAACAGTGTGCAATAGAAAACCCATAAGCTGTTTTGTATACCTGTCATTTTTTATTATTTTGATTACATCATGTATCCATGACTCACCCCTGGACAAGCCTACATCATAGTTTGATCAACCCTGATGAGTTTGGTGGCAGTGAATCAGTATTTTGTATGGCAATGAGAATGACTACACAAAAATGCCTACAGCTTCAAAATGATGATGCACAGGCATTTAAAAGGAGAAGATAAATCAGCTCACTTTCATCCTTTGTTGTGCTGACTGCGGTGACTTAATTTGATGCGATCTTGATGCTGTGTATCGTTCGCATCAGGCTATAATGTTACACAGCCTGGGGTATCGATGTAGATCAAATTAAATGTATAATGACTCAGCACATTAATAACAAATAGGATGTTTTTGTCATCCTGAATCAGATACTGTTATGGTCTCTGCTGTGATACAATAAACAGACCAGTCTGTCATGTTTCTATCGCTTTACTAGACCTAAAAAGACGACAGATAATGAACCACAATCGGCGTGGCGGAAAAGACGCCATTTTCTCTCTCGGCCCCCTCTGTAAGCTCTTCCTTGCTGTTGGCACAGACGGCCGGAGGATGCTCTTCTCCGGCCCAGTCTCTGCAAGGTGCCATGGCGGCCAGAGAGAAAGGGCTGATGTAATGGGACTGGGTGCGCCCTGGTTACCATGGAGACAGTCTGTCAGTGCCATTCGGATGCTGTGACTGCCTCGTTACACAAAACAGAGCATCCGCCATAATAAACCAGCTTCCCTACACAGTCGCAAAGCGGGGAGGGTGATTACAGCAATATGCCTTGGTCCATGACACTAGCATCCATATTACCATGCACCCAAAACAGATGGCTCCCAGCACACTGATGAGGATACAGTTATTTTCCAAAACACCAAGCAGCGTCTCTCACCCCCCTCCCCCTCCCTTTGTTTTCCTTTTTTTTTGTGAGATGCACAGACATGAAACAAGAAACGATCCGTCATAAGGGCGTGTCCGTGAGAAAGGTGGAACAGCAAACGGCACAGTTTGAATCCCGTACGCTTACAGCTAATATGTAACATGCAAACCACACATGCAAGGGTGACACACATGAATGTTTAACCTACATGCAGAAATAACCATGTTACCCCTCCACGGCCACAACGTATGCACAGACAATAAATGAGCAAATCACAGTAAACACGTCAGTACCCTGGCCTTTCCAACTGCTCCAGGAGCATTCCTTCTTGGTCACGTCTGCAGCTCCCTGCATGCTGGTGATCAGTTTCTGTCCCTGTTCTCTCTCTCTCTTGATTTTCTCTTTCTGCTCTCCGTTTTCTTCTTTGCCTAGCTCTTCGGTCGCACCGACTCACTCACTCATCCCAGAAAGGCATGAATAGTCGAAAAAGGATGCGAGAGAGAGGCTGAGACGACAGAGAGGGAGGAAGGGAGGGAGGAAAGGTTTCCAAGGTGCTGCCGGCGCACGGAGCACAAAGACTGATGCTTGTGGAGCGGTGCTGGCTAGAAACAGAAGGAGAAGGGAAAGTGCGTATGTGCCTGTCTGTGTGGAGGGAATGGAGCGGAGGGGGGTAAATTGTAAACACCACACCACAGTTTCTGCTGCAGCAAATCATCCATGCAATGATTAAGAGCCCGGGGGGTTTGGGGGGTGGTGACAATCGAAGCTTCTTTCCTTTCACAATAAAAGTCCTAACAGAGCATCTAATTTGTAATAGTGGGGGTAAAAGCAACGGAAGGGTTAGGTGGATGCAGGGTCACGTGGTGTTTCGAAAGCTGCTTTTGTCGTAGCTCCAGTGTGGCATCATATGTATTTGAATCATTTGCAATATGCGCATTAAATATAGCACATACCACATGCTGTGCAGCCTTAAATAAAGAAGAAAAAAGGGAATTCTATAGTCTGATGTCATGCTGCACACCAGACAGGATGCAATGGAATATTTTATGAGCATTGAAAAATATGGCAACCATCCAGATTCGTTATTCTGTATTTGCACATGACACAATTTATGATTGTAGCCATAGATTAAAATAGCCTTTTCCAATATGACTCACTGGCAAATTAAGAGGCAAAGTGCTTGTTCTTAATAATTCATAACAAGCGACACTGTGCATTTACAGCACAATGCTCCTTGCTTAGTGCCTTCGGGATGTTTGTGTGTTATGGTTTCCTCTCCAGAACACATTTGTAATGCAAATGAAGCTGGAAAATGTGACAGAAAAAAGCAAAGTTGGATGTGTAAAAATGCAACTTAAAGAGCACAGTCATTGTGTGGTGTCAACGTTGAACAGAAAACAATGTGCTAATACCAGTTTTCAATCCCATCAAAGCTGCCAGTCCTGTCCCCTCAGTCCTCCTCCCCTCCACCCGCTGACAGCCACACCTCACACCTTCTGCTTCCTCTACAAGCTTGACGGGCCTTCATGCCAATACCCATGGAGAGGAAATGAAAAAGCTAACCTGGTCCCCCATCACTGTTGCTATGGCAACTGGTATGGAAGTGCATGGACTGATGCAAACAAAATCTTCTCCCCTTCAACACAGCCTAACATAACAAAGGTGCACTATGCCCTCTAGTGGTGGAGATAAAAAAAGACCTGACCTGCTTTTTACTAGCATTTCCAGAACCTTCTTCTAGCCTCAGTAAACAAAGTAAAACAAATGCATTCAGCTGCTATGAAATGTGTCAGTTTACATTTTAAACATGCAGCTATTCACCTGATTCAACCAGGGTGTCGGTACAACCCATGCTTTCTTAGAGGCCACAGAGGAACCAACGCAGACAAAAAAAAATCTAAATCAGAGGTTATTTTATTTGCTCTACAAACATGGGGGATTCAAGAGGATTCCTTCAAAGCTCTTAAGTAAGAGAGTGCCCCAGTTTTGACATCACAGGATTATGTAAACCCGCTGTTTACACTGACAGCCAGAACAGCCAATAGAAATCAAAATAGCCCTGCTGAGATCAAAAGGTGCAGGCTATCCAGCATTAACTGCTCACTGTGAGTGGCATGTCTGACTTATCTAATCTCAGGGGGCTGAAGGCTGATGTGTGAAGCCAGATGTTGTCAAGATGCTGGAAGCCCTCCACCCCCTCCTGCACATTTGTAATTCTTATCATTTGCATCATTAGAGTCACAGGCCTGAAACTGTAGCTGATTTTCAGTTGCCTTGCATTTTAAAGCACCATATCCTTTCTCTGTTTTTCCTTCTATACACCACCAGGGGGAACCAATTGTGGGGATAGTGCAAGACAAGCCTTCCCACCCACTCCTTGTACAGAGATAAACACTGAGCAGCTATTTCACGGCCTTGTCAACAAATCATTGCCAAAACACGCAGTCCATTAAGTAGCTTCTATGATAAACACCAGCAGATAAATTAGTACTTGTTCCATGAGCTGACAGCTAGTATTTAAGATGGGAGCACAGCAACAAATAAAAGATCACAAATAAGTTATAAGTTTGTGTGTAAACCTAAGAAGATATAACAGCAACAGTTTTAGGACTCACCTTTTTGTTTATCAAAGCCCTCCAGGAAAGTTGATGCAATAGGCTTTCCCAGGTCTTCTTTGCCCTCGCTGGTGATTTTGTGCATGTCTTCCTGGTGGGGCTTTTCTGATCGCACCTCGGGAGGCACGGCCGCAGTTGGGGGCTTTGGTTTGCTAGGGCGATCCTCCTCCTTTTTCACTGGGCTCTTGATCTTTTCTGAAACCAGGGGCTCAACGGGCGCCCCCTCAGTGGTACTGCGGGGAGGGACAGTGGTGGGAACCAGGGGGGAGGGAGGGCTGACTCCCTGTTTGGGGCCACTGAAGCCTTGCTCTCTCTTTGGGCTTTCTTCGGACGCAGACTCAATGAAGAGATCACTGTCAAGCTCTGCCTCCCTCTCTTCCCTCAGTATGCTGTAAGCTGTGGGTGGAGCGTGACTGCCAGCGAGGCCTAAACCACCCTTGGCAACTGGGGGACTGTCAAAGGGGTTGTTAGGCTGGCTGAACGTGCCCTTGCTTTTAGGTGGCTGGGCAAATGGGTTGCTACTGGCCTTAGGAGGTTCCTCAGACACCAGCTCAATCTCAGAGTCCCCAGACTCTGCGCTGCTGCCATCATGGTCCCTGCCACTGCCCTTTGTGCCTGGGCTGCTTTTGGAAACTGCATCAGACTTGAATATGTCATGAGAGGGGAAATCTTTTTCTGCTCACAAAAAAATCCAGAGAAAAGAAGGCATTAGTGTCTTCCTTGCAAATCTGGACACACAGTATGTGCATACATGACTTAAAGCTAGATTACATAACTTTTGAAAGAATAAATAAAACTCTTTTCTTTTAGCAAATAAAGTCTGTCTACAAGTGCTAAATGTTAGCATTTTCTCCTATTAATATGGTAATTTGCACACCCCAGCCACAGAGAAAAAACTTAACCTGTAATTCTAATGTGTGTGTGTGTGTGTGTGTGTATTGATGCTGATATACCAAGCTACAGACTTTTATCCATGTAGTGCACAGGTGAAAGGTGTTTGTGTGTGACTATGTGCTTTGCCTACTTGTTGGTGAAGCACTGGGAGTGGAGGCTGGGCTGTCGTCCTCTGGCTCTGACAGCGTGACAGTGGGGACCCCCTGTATGCCCACACTGAGGACGCTTTCACGTTCAGACGCATTGACTGAGGGGGGGTGTGGCGGCGGCTCTGCCTTAGTAGTTGTTGGCTGGGACTCGGTCAAAGTGATCTTCACCGGGCTGGCCGTCTGTGGCGTGTCGCCTAGGTTTCGGTAGGAACGGTAGTCTCCCAGCTCCTCATCAGATGGCTCCTCAACATAGGGGAAAGAATGCGAGCCCAGTGCCGGACCTAGATTTTCTTCATCCTCATCATCCTCATCTCTTCTGGGATTCTTATCAATGTAGCTGCCCAATAAGTCATGTCCAGCTGAGCCTTTGTCCAGCAGGTTGTGCAGAGCCCCCTGTTGCTGGTCAGGGCGCTCGTCGCCGTGGCTGATGTCCATGTAGTTGTAGGATTCTGTCTTATCTGAGCCCAGCAGAGATTTTGCTGCATCACTAGCTTGGCTGGAACTCATCTTGGAGCTGAAGCTGTAGGTGTCACTTGAGAAGTGATCCAAGGAAGAAGAACCTGAAGCGTGGCTAGAGGGCTTCAGGTCGTCAGACAGGTAGGAGGCTTCCTGGCCCGTTGTGAAGGTCTGATTGGACAGCAGGGAAGTGTAGACATCACCATCATCATTCATAGGCTTCCTGAACAGGCCAGACATGGGATCATCTACAAAAACAACCAGACAGACAGAAAGCAAGAGCGAGAGAGAGGCATGAAACTTAGGTGACAGATAAGTGTCACACAGAATCAAACCAGCCTGTGCCTGAGCAGTCTGATTAATGAAAACATCCAGTTAAACAAGGCTGCGCTTCAGCTGGATCTGCTACCAAAAAGAGGGGCTGTGAAAGCAGCACAGTCAGACTGGGTGCCTGTCTGTGCAGATCAGGAGGGATGCGGTAACAGAGCGTACTTGTACCCGACGAGGGACAAAGGGGGATTGTTCAGGCTCCCCCAAAAAACACAGTGTCGGAGCCAAAGTCTGTTCTAAATCATGCCAGCAAAGGGTATTCTGTAATCACATTTCTACTCTGTAATCACCAGTTCTCCATCTTCACAAAATAGTGTCATCAAAATGAGCTTATGCACACATGCTAATGATGCAGCACAGGAACGGTGAGGACCAGGCAGGAAAATAACCAGTCTCACATAATGCAAACTGAAGTGGTAAACAGGTGATTGCTGGCAGGTGTGAGGACTACTCCCTGCCGTCTTTCTGGACTGTGCTGTGTGTTCCTTTGTGGACTGGGCTGATTTATCCACTTCTGTGGTGAGCTGAAAGGTTTTCATCAGTTGCTTCTAGTCACTGTAATGTATATTAAGACTGATCCATGAAGATATGGATAAGCAGTAACAATACAGAGGTATGTCCTGACGGGCAACTTCTGCTTATATTAGGATTATTTAATTTAGTATTTTAGCCTCCCATTACAGGAGTGTAGTCCTGTCCTCTATTTCTACTGCTTAAGCAGGTGAGTCAGTTCAAGTCAGACATGAGCTGTAGTTGGAGTTGACTCACTTTATAAATTTGAATGTCCATGCTTCATTAATGCGGTGTTTTAGTTTATATTGTAATGAAGTTTGCTTACTGATAGGATACTCCCAGTGCTAAAGCAGTGGCTTGTTGGCTTCCCACAACCATGATGTTTTTCACGTATTTTAATATTCCATAAATGTTTTAAATATTTTTTTAATAATTTAATTTAATATAGTTTTAATAAACACCCATAACAATGACACATAATGTCACATAAAACAGGAAGGAATGTCAGAACATTAAGGATCAGGAGCAAAGGTCAAGTCAAGTATTTCCATTTCCTTTTCAATTCAGTTTTATTTTTATAGCGCCAAATGACAACAGTTGCCTTAAGGTAGGACGAAGACCAACAATCAAATGTCCTACTATTAGCAGCACGTGGTGGCAGTAGGAAGGAAGAAGATCCTTTTTTTCCCCTCCAGCAGAACCAGGCTCAGGGAAGGGCAGGGGACGGGGCAAAACTTTTAATAAATTTGGATCAACTGAAGAATTCATGTCAAGCTTCCCAGTCTAAGTTGACAAAGAGTCCCACTTCATATAAAACTGCAACATTTTTATCTCATCCTCCTGTCACACATATTGAGACAATGTCCGACATTTTTATTGGTTCTACTTTATAAAAGTAAACATGGCTGAAAGAGACACATCTGCAGGTCTATGGGTACATCCCTAACCAAACATGTCTGGATAGTTTGTGTATTTCTTCAGTTTCAGCCTACCCTTTTTTAGTATTGTTCCACTTTGTCCCACACATGCCTACTCTTTGCCCCACATTTAGTTTGTTGGAATCTGTTCACCCTATACCAGTTTTAGTTGTGCAACATGTGTATAAAATGAACATCAGCAATCACAGTAGTCCCAC
The DNA here is from genome assembly GCF_057382185.1 of Mchenga conophoros. Taxonomy (NCBI): domain Eukaryota; kingdom Metazoa; phylum Chordata; class Actinopteri; order Cichliformes; family Cichlidae; genus Mchenga; species Mchenga conophoros. Next base: position 28,802,186 of record NC_140544.1, on the reverse strand, counting down.
AAAAATACAAACTATATACCATATAATGTTAATATTTGTATTATGCTGTGTACAAATCAGAGTTTATGCTTCCACAAATCCAGCTCCTCCCCCCTGCTCTCCAGCCTTGCTTCTCCCAGGGCAGCGGTGAGGCTATAAATAGGCTGGATCCAGCTGCTGGGCTGGATGAGGGGGTAAGATTTTAAATAGCAGCCTTCGGGTTAGCTCTGGAGGATGCAGACTGACTGACAGAAGACCCAACAGGTCAGGACGTCCCGTCCCTCCCTTTGCTTCCTCTGAAAAGCCCCGCCACCCTTTCCTTCGGCTGTCCTTCCAACTGCTGCTTCCTCAGTCATTAACAATAGATCATACCGCAGTACAGGGACATAAACACTACACACACAAACTGAGATACAGGGGAAAGCGTGATGTGGCACGGAAGGAAAGCAAAGCAGGTCAACACGTTTTTCAATAGGTTGCTGTTGAGCCATATTCAGCTCAGTAACATGAATGCCCTTGATGTACTGCTAAAGTGAAGCAACATGTAATCCTCTTAGTCCACTACTATGGTATAGGTCCCATCAATCGTCCCACAGGCAACAGCATCATAATCTTAACACTCACTGATTCACTGTACAAATGCTGTGCAGTGGGAAGCACTTAAAGCCACTAAAAACTGTGAAGCAAGGTCATCTCCCAAACTGGGAACTGCTCATGCTCCTGTTGATTGTAGGCAACACCCCCACTGCTTCCATCTATATCAAGCATTTTTACATAACAACACAGGAAATACAGTTCAACAGCACGTTCAACAATTAAGAGGCACGATTTCTGTCTTTAACCGCCATGAGAGCAGCTGCTCTGAGCAGCCGCTTGACAAACTTGGTGGAGATTGAGGGCATTTTGAATCTGCTGATCTGATATAGCACCCAGACAATGGGAAAAAAACCCATAAGGCTGAAACGAATGCCTTACTGCAGTTGGGACAGGATTGGAAAAGACAACAGAGGAATTCTCAGCTCACACAACATAATCATGTCACTGAAAGGATGGCGCAGTGCTGTGAATGGGCAGTCCCTTTGTTGTCCTCTGTGCAGCCAGTGCAGCTCTGAAACTAATGCAGCCTGACAATCTGTGCTACACCAAGGCATGGGCTCCTAATTATCAGGCAACACACAAATGTGAGCACAGATATCAAAAGGGTTTGGAGTTGCAACATGAATATATTAGCACTGGAAATAAAGGTGCACTGAGCCGCCTATATGGCAGTCATTCAGTGTGCAATAAAAACGAAAAAGCATTAAAAAAGAAACTTTGAAAATGAGGAGATGCAAAAAGAAATGTCGCTTTTCCCCCCCACAAAGCATGCCTACAGACTCGAGCATCATGGTGCCTCACTCCTTGCAGGCAGCAGTGCAGGAAAGAGTCAAAAGGCATGCTGCTGATTCCATGATCCGTAGAACAAGCTGGACTGACATTCTGGCATAAGTCTGTCTGTCTGCACTGTCCGAGCACACAGAGACCCTCAATAGTCCCAGTCATACAGTTAGTTTCATAAGCCTTTGGATGATGACTTTTTGGGGGGAATTTATGCCTCTGTATGGCCCACAGGATTTGAGAATTAAAAACTAAATCAAGAGGTGATTGGAGATGGGGTTTCACCTGTAATTCAAGTGCTTTAACTAAAGTACTGGATTAACTGCTTAGGAATTACAATTGTCAAATTAAGCAGGAACTTATATTTGGCATCACTGGAACTCTCAATATGAGGTCCAAAGAGATGTGGATGCAAATGAATGCATTTAGCACTCTGTTTCACTGGGTTTATGATTCATGGCATATTACCAGACTCAATGCTGTGTATTTTACTGGTACCAGTTATGAAAGACAAAGCTGCAAAAGTGAGCTGTTTGGATAATTACAGGCCGATTGCACTAGCCAGTATTTTATCTAAGGTGTTAGAAAGAATCCTGTTTGATAGAGTTAGTGTGTTCATCTCTTCTCTGGATAATCAGTTTGGCTTTAAACCAAAGCACGGCACTGACATGTGCATATATGCACTCAAGGAAATAGTCAGGTTGTATAGGGCTAAAAATTCATCTGTCCTCATGTGTTTCATTGATGCCTCTAAGGCTTTTGATCGAGTGAACCACAGAAAACTTTTTGATAAATTGAAGACACGGGGAGTTCCTCAATACATCGTGAGGATTCTCTCTTACTGGTACGCTCATCAGAACATGCAGGTTAAATGGGGAAGCAGTATTTCTGCCCCCTTTGGTGTCAGCAATGGTGTCAGACAGGGTGGGATTTTGTCTCCAATTTTATTTAATTTATATGTCGATGATTTGTCCATACAGCTGAGAGCCTGTAACACTGGGTGTATATTAGGTGAAGCACTGATAAATCATCTTATGTATGCAGATGACCTGGTTGTTTTTAGTCCAAGCAGTGCTGGGTTACAGGATCTTCTTAATGTCTGTACTGAATATGGTGTGCAATATGACATTGAGTACAATGCTGCTAAAAGTGCTGTTTTGATATGTAGAACCAAGCAGGATAAACAGCTAAATTTCCCTTTGTTTAAACTGGCACAAAAAACTCTTGAAGTTCATAAAAAGGTGAAATACCTCGGTCACTTTATTACTGAGCAAATGAATGATGATGATGACATATACAGACAACGATGTAAGCTCTATGTGCAGGCAAATACTATTGCACGCAAATTCAGCTTTTGTTCACTTCCAGTTAAAGTGGCTTTGTTTAAAGCGTATTGCACACCGCTATATACTGCCCCCTTGTGGTCATCCTACAAACAATGTAGCATGCAGAAGCTGCATGTTGCATATAATGATGCGATGAGAATCCTTTGCAGGATACCTAGAAGTGGTAGTGCCAGTCAGATGTTTGTAGCTGTGGGTGTCTGGACTTTTAAAGCACTTTTAAGAAAGTTAATGTTCAGTTTTAGAGAACGACTGGATGGTTCGAGTAACAGTATAATTTTAGCACTCACAGATCCGACAGTGAGTGGTTCCTGTTACTCATCCAGTCTCAGAAAGCACTGGTTAAAGTGTTTGTGTATTTATTGATTTATTTTAAGTAATTGTGTTTTATGTATATTATGGTTTTATATTTTTACAAATGCTTTATATACTTATTTATATACATATATATATTTAATGGTATACCTTGTGTTGTGTGTGTGTGTGTGTGTGGGGGGGGGGGGGGGGGGGGAGTTGTGTGTGTGTGTTTCTTGTCTTGTTTTTATGGACATGTAGTCTGCCAATAAAGATTGAATTGAATTGAATTGAATTGAATGCAAATACAAATCGTATACAACAAGATGAAAACTGGTTATACTCAAGAAGAAGGAGGCCAGATTAGAGTTTGCAAGAAAACACCTAAAAGAGAGAATTTGTTTTCAGATGGAACCAAGATTAACTTCTACCTTAATAATGGGAGCAGAATTGTATGGAAAAAACTGAGAGACAGCCCATAATCTGGAGCATACCATCTGTCATGGTGGAGATAATGTTATGGTATGGACATGTATGGCTGCCAGTGTAACCGGGTCACTAATGTTTATTGATGACGTGACTGCTGATAAGAGGCAGTAGGATGAATTATGAAGTGTGTAGGGCTGTGCTCTCTGCTCAAATTCAGCCTAATGCTGCAAAACTGATCTGACAGCTCTTCACAGTTCAGATGGATAAATACCCAAAGCATAGTGCAAAAGCAACCCAGAGTTTCTCAGAGCAGAGAAATGAGATCAGGGCTGAGCGATATGGCCTGAAATCCATATCGCGGTATAATTTGAAGCATGTGCAGTAATGATATATATTGCGATATATTCTTTTCTTCTGTATAATGTATTTTCCACACTATAAGGCACTTAAAAACTTTGGTAAGCAGCACTGCTTGATGGATTGTCAGAGCATTACGGCTGCCGTAGTGAGGAGCTTCGCGGAGTAATCTGGGCTTCAGGTCCCTAAGTCAAACGAACACTGAGAGTTAAAAACGGTCTAAATTCTTTCATTTTTAATAAAATGATCAGCGTTGCTGCTTTACCAGGTGTAACAATTAAGTTTAACATCCAGGCATCGATGAAAACAGAATTTAATACATTCAACGAAGTTACAAGTTAACAGGAAGTTAGCTCGCTAGTTTCCACCTAAACATGACATACCATGTTCTGAGAGATTTTTGAAACTAATTAAAACGTACAGCTCTGCTACAACTTCCAACATAAATGAAGACAGAAAACTAAACAGCAGTGACGTTTGCAGGGTTACTGAAGTTGGACTACCTGATATATAATGTTGTGCTACGTGATTGCTAGCGACACAGCTATGTTAGCATAACATTAGCACAGTGAAGCTGGAGGATGAACGCCAACTTTTTTTCCCACTCGATAAAAGTTAACGTGAGGGATTCTGGTGGTCAGGCACAAATGCAATCGCATAGCAGGATGCTATACATGGGCCAAACTTCAGTCAGGAGAACAACTGAGATTATTCATCCATAATACGAGGTTAGTTATTAATATACTGCAACAACATGGGAATAGAACAGCTGCGAGAGAATTCAACATTAATGAATCAATGTTACGGAAGTGGAGGAAGCGCAGTTTTTGGCTTTCCCCATATTTCAAAAGTGCTTCATCTCTTTGCTATGACTGTCGTGCGGCACAATTTGCCGATGATAATGGTTGTAGCCGCTGCGATGCTTTTGACCAAAACAGGTGCAGCTTGATGACATCATCAACATGCGCTATCGCGGTAGAGCGGTATAGTCAAAATCTCTATCGTTGGCCAAATTTATATAGTTTCTATCGTATATCGTTTATATCGCCCACCCCTAAATGAGATATTCTTCATTGACCAAGTCACCTCATCTCAACCCAACAGAATGTTTTTTAGTTACCGAAGACCAAACTTAAGGCAGAGCGACAAGCTTAACAAGGGAGGAAACACAACATGTGGTGATGTGACATCAGCCAGTCATTTACTGAAAAAGAGTTTTATCCAAGCATAAATAACAATCTTTACAGTTAAAAATTTTAGTTTGTTCCATTCATTTTGAACTTCTAAATATTGGGGACTGTTTATCAAACGTCAGTTAGGGCAATACTTTTGAATTATAGCTGACAGTCTACACTTAAAATAATCTTTATTGTTTGAGTTCAAGTGTTGTGGTGTACCGAAGTAAAATCCCAACCCCCCCCCCCCCCCCCAAAAGTGCAGTTCTTCAAAAACATATAGTGTATTTGAGCTTCTCCTTTAGGCATCTCTGACTTCACAGCTCTGTTAGGAATCCATTACTCCACCCATGACCCAATGAGCAATGGTGTTACTTTTCAGGTGTTCTCTTTCACCATATGACCTTGTGGAAATGGCTCTATTACAGTGCTCTTCTTTCAACCCATCTGTGCATTTGGGGCTTGAACTTCCTACAAGTTGTCCTTTCTTTACCGGAAAGACAAAAACTGCACAAAAACATGCTAAACATGGACTATATCCAAAGACATGTGCATGTGTCAAAATCACAAAACATTTAAATAAGCCAAAAGTACATGGAAGTGCATATTATTCACTTGTTTTTATTCTTCTGTTTCCCTTTATTGGGTTTTGTAAGTGTGTTAGCAGAGCACAAGTGGTTTACATGCTGGTAAATTTATTTAACTAACTGGTGGTATTTTATGAAGAAAGTTAAGTATTTGCCTTTTGTGATTGATGTGGATGATTGAAATTATAACTCTAGGGTTCACTATGATTTCCTGGTAGCTGGTATAATAATAGATTTCTAAATCGAGTCTTTTGTATATCAGTGTTTAAATGAAGTTAAAGTTGTAATGGTCTCTGGCTCTAAAAGCTCTGGCTATTACATTTAAGTTCATGTACAAGCAGATGAATACCAATCACTGAGTACCACATTTTAATGATGGTAAAGAAAAAGAAAAAAAGGGGAGCACAAAAACAGCCTATACTGAGAGCTGAGGTCGATAGGAGAGCAGCTGGGCAGATGGATTCAAGTGCTCTGCTGCATTGATCCGAAATGACAAGGGCATACAATTACTGTAAGAAATGTTTGGTGAATCCACCACTGTTTAAAAAAAAAATCACTTAAGGCCACCAGGACAATTTTTATTGTTCCAGCAGCCTCTGTCAAAAATAAATCCATTTAGAGGCAGTTTAAATAAAATCTATCCCCATTTAGAATGTAGCTGTTATACAGTGCTTGTCTTCCAGTGTATTGATTCTATCTTTCCTGCTTGGATGAAGCTTTATGGATGAATAGAGAGAATGTGGGAGGATCCAGACCGAGCGTCTGCACACCGCTCTCATCGGGTCAATTTAGCGTGACTTTTAAACAGCAATTCGCTTTTAAAAGTGTGGATGCAGGTAGGAAGGCAAGCTGACAAAGACTACCATAATTTACACGCCCACACACAAAAAAAAACTAATGGTCAATGCTCGTTGTGAGTGCCTTTGTTGATAGTAATTCTAATCCCGAGAGCACTTTCGCACTATGCCCAGGGATTACTCAGGACTCTCTGCTCAGCGCTAGAGAGCTGGTAAGATCAGATACATGGCATCATGTTTCACATGTTGGCTTTGAATTGCCTTCCGGGTGAACACATGGGATCTAAAATGTTGACTTATTGATATAATGAGCGCACTAATGCTTTTATATGGTCCCTCTTCAAAAGAGCTTCTTGAGTTTGGTCTACCACACCTTTATTTGTCCTTATATGCCTCAGCATTAGGTAACAGGTCCAGGAGACTGTAAATCCAGATTACACATTATTAAAACTAGAGCCAACTCAGAAGGACTGCAACCCAGGTTAATTCTTTAAAGCTACAATTTACAGATGTCTCCTAAACGTGTCACACACAGACAAGCTAAAAATTATGGTTGTGAAAAGAGGACTGGCATAAGGATGCATTAATTGAATATAAACATTGCCGTGGAGAGCGTGGCGATTGTGGATGCCACTCCTACACACAGAATGGAGTAGTCAGCAGTCAATATACAGGAAGCATGGGTAACAGACAGCAACTTGCAGCCAGAATATGGGCAATTATGCACTGAACCTCAGGTTCATCAACGCACTCGCTCGGCTCTTCAGCATTGCATCCACCAAGTTTGACTGAGTTATCAAGATTGCTGAAGAAAAGGTGGACAGATGAACTATTATTAAGATATGTAAGGCTCATGCAACAGCAGAAACACTCACAGCTGACCATAAGATACCAAGTTAAAGTTAACCTTAAAGGAAAGTGTTGTCTATCATATTTTTACTCTTTCCCATCACGCCAGCCTTTTGAAACACCAGCCTTGTCATCACAGCTTCACCTCTCTAACCATTAAGCCCCCTTCTTTCTTATTTTATCTTGCATCTTTATCATCTGCTCTGAAAAGACCTTGTACTGCTTACCCCCTCCCCCCTCCCCTTGGGAACAGCTCTCACGGCTAAAAGCACTGTGCTGGCTTATGCAGTCCACTAAGTGCTTTTTCTATCTCAAAGATATGGAAAAGTCCCAGCCAGACATATGCTGTCTCATCCTTGTCACTGATCTGTGCTAAAAGGAGAAAAACGTGAGTCTAATCCACCCATCAGCCACTGGATTGGAGTAGAAAGTTTCTTATGACCGATATGCTTTTTCAGGTTGTGATAAAATGATGCACCAGGAGGAGTTATGAAAAAGTAAAGGCAGTGTCACTGTTTGTGTATCTTATGTGCTCAGTTTTTTTCTTCACTGGCAGAATTCAGGCCCAAGCTATCAGAAACACCATCTGCTACAGAACAACCAAACCCAACTGTTGTGTTCTCGCAGCACATCAGAGCTGGTCAGAGCTCCTTCCGCTCCTTCCTTTTCTCGTGACTCTTGAAACTTTTATAGGATGGGAAACTTTTAGATCAAAGAGGTTATCCGATCCGAGGATAAGGTTCTGCCCTGTGGTGATTTAATACGGCTGAAATCAGCATTATCGGGGTCTGTGGGTACATCAGAGCTGTGAACATGATTTAGAACAGACATGGATTGATTATCTGCAGAAAGATATGGTTTCCAATCTCATTTTGTTCAAAGCCAAAAAAATTCCAACCTCAAAACTATTTTTTCAGCAACGCAGAGAAGAGAAAAAGAAAAGCATGAGTGGACTTTTAGGAGTGAATGTCTTTGACAAAGATCAGACTGGACGATAACATGACTACATAAGAGTGAAACGTCCTCTCTGCCCTGCTAGATGTGATGAGATCTGCACTGTTCCCACCAAGAACATAACTGACAAAGTGGATTACTTCACTGGTATGGATACGGCTCAATGGGAGTCCGAGGAACAGCACAAAGCTATTCTTTTCCTCTTTTAGGAACCAAAACAAAGTGTGTGTGTGTTTGTCTGCATGCACCTACCCATGTTTGAGCCTGTCTGGCACAGAATGCCAAAAAGTAGAGCAAGTGCTCTGTTTACGTCTTCTAGAACACGAGGACAAACGCTGACAAGCCAGTTTAAAATGTCACACTGACTTGCTTTAAACGCTTCAGCAGCGTTTCTGTGTGTTTTATGTCAATTTTCCAAGCGGTTTTCCTACTGCACAATTCAGATTTGGATACTGTCATGGACAACTCTGTGCATCAAAGGATTTAAGTCCAATTTAAGCATTCAGCTATGCTGTTGTCCTTAAAGGATTTACCAGTGGCTAGATGTTTTCTTTTCTGTTTTGGAGCAGCTGCTGCAGAAGCAGCAGCAAGTGAAATGTGAAAAACCTGAGCAGCAAGGAAGAAAAACTGGGCAGCTCTTTTTTTTCTTCTTTTTTTTAAAGCACAAGCTCATGAATTTTTCAGTGGATTGGTGAATAAAAGTGCAGGGCTCTAGTTTTGCTCGCCAAGTGAACAGTGAACACTGTTAAGGATTAAAAATAGCAGCTTGAGATGAGCAGTGCTAAGGAGAATGATGACGGATCCAGAACCAAGGTCTGCCTTATCTTATCACAAAGTCCAGCATCCAGCAATGTGATGACATCACTGACACTATCCACGGAGGTGCACACAAAAACTGGGATGCATCATGTAACCCCTCTCTCGCGCATAAATATAAAAGACAGACAACAACTCCCCTAAAGTTCCCAAAACCTTTCCAAACTCATCTAGTTCGTGAGTTCTTATTATTATTATTATTATTATTATCATTATATTAGGTTCTTTCATGTTTATTCATCTATGTTATAAACGTGTCCTCTCTGTTACCCATTCTTTTTTGTATTTTTAGTTTTGTTACTGGACTAATGAAATCTTATGCTTAGGGATTAAGCTGTTCTCTTTCTATCCAGACACTGGCTTTGTAAGCTAAGGCCTGTAATTTGTAGCCTCACCTTCTCAACAAGCAAATATTTCTAATATAGATGTAGACCTAGCCCACATGTACGAGATGATACAGTAGTTATGGTAATGAACAGGCCATTCAGAGTTCAACAGGCTATTTGGTATTGCCTTTATCCAAGCAGATTCTTGTCTCCTGAGCGGAAAACCACTCGGTCATGAGCTATATGACGTTTCATAACTATAAAGGGCTGTTGCCGAGTTTAGTTTGGAAATATGTCTGCCATTTTTTCCCCTACGGCATCACTGAAGTTGCTTCCTCTTGGCTTTGTTTTTGTTTTCGAGCTCGGAAGTTTTATCCCGGGCTTACAGACAAGCCGTCTGTCGTAACGCTAATTCTCTGATAAATGCTCTCGCCTGCGTCCCTCACACTGTATTTATTCACACCGTAACATCGTCCTGTTACCTTCTGAAAAAGAAGACACGTAACGTGGCTAGACTGATTATAAACTGTCACATATTTAAGCATTTAAGGGCAATAAGTGCAAGCTTTACCTGTAGATGCAGTTTCCATAGCAACGGGAGGCCTTTTCCCGTCGTCCTGGAAAGGATGAAATTGTTGATCCAGGTCGCCCAACGCGTCGCCGCCTCTCGGCTTCAATTCTTCGCGCAGCTCGCCGAAGCGGCTCTGTGTGTTACCAAACAGGCCGTTCCTCTCATAGTCATCCCCGAACCACTTCCCCTCCGAGCCTAGCTCCTCACCGGGCTGCGCAGACATGCCTTTTTCCTGTCGTCGGACAGATGATATTATACTAGCTACACAAAGCTGCTGCCGCTTCTCTCTCTGCCGTAATCGTTTGCGCTAGGATGTGTGACGGAGAAAACCGCGCAACAACAACAACAACAATAGTGCGGCTCCTGGCTGGCGTCTGTCAGCTGAGACCGGGGTTTGTGGACGCCACAGATGAGGCGGTGCAGTCGGGAGCGAGAGGAGAAGGAGAAGGAGTGAGGTTGATTGTTTTAGTTCACTGCTCCGACGCTGACGTCATAGTGTCCGCGAGCCCTTACGGTTGGCACCACTTTATTTGGGACACAGTCAAAGATCAAAAAGGTGCCTATAAATGAGGTCAGAGGATTCAGTCAAACCAGTGCTTAGCATTGGTTTGTGAAAATAGCGACAGTTAGCTTATTAAAACTGGACACATGGCCTAAAGAGGAGAATAATAAAGATGTTTTTTTAATAATGCGAAAAGAATATGTTTTTAGTTTTTCAAAAGTGGCAAAAATTCCTCATGTATCCCATGGTAATGTTTTAAAAGGAGAAATAGTTGTGTGCATTTTATGGTTTGATGTTTAAAAAAATGTCCCTTGCCATATGGCGCCCTCGTGCGGCCGCTTTTAATATGAGCAGGACCTCAAAAAGTTGCAGTCTGTCTTAGCAACCAGACGCTCTTGCCTGGATACAGACTGATGGCTAACACTGGCTAAAGCAACCAGCGAGGTTTGCTGCTGTTCAGTTCTCCATGGAAAATAATTTTGATTTAGATGTACACTAAATTTAGCCGATTGATATTTAAACGGTCTCCTGTCGTACTTACTATTTACAAGCACAACGTTAGAAGCTAGCACAGCTAGCGCTGATGTGTGGTGACTTCGTACTCTTACTTGCTGACCTCAGTTATTACAGGTAGGTTTACCTGTACTAACTCTCTACTTTAACTTGTCCATTCGTTTTCTCTCAGTAAAAATAAGGCAGGACATTTTCAGCAACATATTTTTAATTAATTGCAGAGATATGTTGTCAAATGAGAAGCAAAAGAACCGCAGTGAAGAGGAAGTGATCAAAAAACTGGTAACTATCACATAAATATTCAGTTTTGAATACGTATAAAAAAATCAGTGCGGGTTTCTCCTATTTACTTCATTCTTTACTGTTTTTAATTAACAGTGCATGGCTAATGGAGTCCCCTATGAAAAAATTGCACAAGAGGGAAGCAACATCACATCACTGGAGATGTTCTTCTCTGGTTTCCCCCGCATGATTGGTCTTTCCTTCTTCCCAAGGCTGTCCCAGCTTACCATAATAGGCCAGAACATAGAGCACATTGATGGGCTTGAGTGCTGTCCTCTGCTTCAGGAGCTCTGGATAGTCCAGTGCCATCTGACGGTGTGTTCGCTATGCTAATAAATGCTGGTAACAACAACTGGTGATAGCTTGAATCATTCCTGTCCTTTAGATATTTTGCCATGTGGATGCAAGTGAAGATTCTTTAGTAATGGGTCTCTTTCACCTATAAAATATGAAATATTAGTTCACACCACCATTGAATCGTGTGTGTTAAGCATAATTATCCCCAGCTGACAAAGACACACGTGCAGGTGTTCCTGCAGGCAGGGTGATAACTGTGAATGAGCTGGATTGAAAAAGGAGGAGGTGCATGGATACACTGATTTTTTTTGTCCCAAAAAGTCTGAAAACCGTGAAAGAAATATGAACTATATGAGGACTGATATAAACAGGTGTCGCATGCACATTTAAGCATGTATGTTTTGTGCCACATGCATCAAACAATCTACTTTCTCTTTATTGCAGGAAATATCTGGACTACAGAACTGCCTGAAGCTGGAGAAACTGTACCTTTATGAGAACAAAATCAGTGAAATAAAGAATCTGGACTTGCAGGTCCACCTAGAGGTGCTGTGGATCAATAACAACTGCATAACTAAGATTAAGGTTAGAGTTGTATCTCCTTTGCTTTTCTGTGTTTGTAATGCAAGATTTTTAATTATTTAGCAGAACAAAACTGCTCTTTTACACATAGTACTGTGCAAAAGTTGTGGGCCACCACTCATTTCTTTATATTTTGCTAGGAAAATGGGAAATACAGCAGGTGCAGCAATTTATTGAAACATGCAAACATATATGATAATATATGTCAAAAACAGAGTTTGTAGAATTCTGAAAAGCTTGAAAGTCAATATTTGATATGACCATCTTAGCATGACAAGGTAGACCTTTACTGCATTGGCAATGTGTTTGGGATCATTGCTGGAAAATGAAGCAGTTGTCAATCAGATACTTTCCAGATGGTATTGAATGGTGGCTCAAAGGCTGATGGTACATTTCTGCCTAAATAATTCCATCAATTTCAGATGGTGTAGATAGTTTTTTGAGGTCTCCCTTTTTCCCTCCACTTGTCTGGTTTTCTCTTTTTTTGTAAAGAACCAATTTAAAAAGTGCTTAGAGACAACACTGGTTCATCCCATGAGGTAGGTGCTTTTTTCAAATACTTGAACGACTCATGGGTCAGTGATGAGTGGCTAAACAAACAAACATTGGTCTGAAAATGATCGGGTATAATGACTGGACTGAAAAATCGGCCAATTTCCAAAGTTAACTTTGAAAGACCTTCAGAAAGGCTTAACTTAGTCTCCACATGTGGTTGTTGTTGTTGTTTTCTCTTAAAGGGCTTGGACACACTTCTAGACCTTAAAGAACTAAACCTTGCTGACAACATTATTGAAAAGATCGGTATGTTCTCAGAGTAATTTGTGTTCAGTTTGATGGAGATTCGGCGAGCTATGTGAAAAATAATGATGGCAATCAAATAATTTTTAACTTCTTCTAAGGGCACAGCCTTGATCCTAATGTCAACCTTCAGAAACTCAATCTGTCTGGAAACAAGATCAGCTCCTTTAAGGTAAGATTAAAAATGAAAACATGCTTTTGAAATACTTTCTCTAAAAACTTTTCTTACTTATTTTGTAAAATCTTATTAAAATCCTTGGTCTGACAAAAGGGCATTTCTAAATTCTTGGGAGAATGCCGGGGTCTCAGCTAGTTCACATTTTCAATCATTTCAACAACAGGCGTGCAACGCAAGACCTTTATTGAGGCATTGTGCGCCATAATTTCATTTTTTCCCCCCCATTCCTCATTCAATGATATACATTCATGAATGCACTTATTTAAATAATATATCTTAGGAGTATGCCTAAGAGTATTTTTTTTAATGTGCAGGTTTGTGTTAGTTACACCTTTAGCCCTAAACCAGCTTATTATCTTATTCAAATCTGTAGCTTGACAAAGGGCATTCCTGAATTCTTGTGAAACGTTGAGGTCTGGGTCTTTTCGGATTTTCAATCATTACAACAATATGCTGTCTCAATAAGACCTTCAATAAGGTATTAGGCAGTATAATTTTGATTTCTGCCATTATATGTTTAGTGATATACATTCCTAAAAGACTACATAGGTTTTCCTGTTTTGTTTTGTTTTTCAAATCGGCACTTTTATATTATACATTTAATGGTGTACCTGTTGGCTCATTCAGATGACTCTGATCATTGTTGTTCAAGGTCGTTTTGTCAAGAAACGCAGAAAAGTTTTTTTGTTTCCTTCTCTGATTGACGTAACACCTGAGATCTCCACCTTTTCCTCTGCACCCGGCTTGTTATAAAAAACACGATTATCACCATTCACTCTAAAGACCCCACCGTAACTACAGGATCAAGAAAAAAATCTCGCCACCATGTCAATACAATGTGACATCTTTTTTTTTTAGCTCTTCTTAAGTGTAGGTAATGTAGAAAAGAATAGAAGTGCTATCGTCAAGATGATGTGTTGAAACATCCATTTCAGTATGCAGCGATCATGATAGTTTCTTTATAATTACTAATATTGCAGTGACTTCTGGAAATGTAATTTATCTTATAGTGGGGGGGGAAATATATGCAGTGTCATTGTTTTTGTTTAAAATACTTTAAATTTTCTGTTTCTGTTGAGAACAAAAAAAAAAAGTGTCCTTTAGGGTAAACGTACTTAGGATATGCAGAAACTTTGCTGTCCTAGTAAGTAAATAATATTTATTTAGAAATCACATGTAAACATAGCTTTCATTGACCAGGTTTTGTACAAATGAGTAATCCTATATACATGCATCCACATGTAATTACAAACATCAAATAAAAAAGTAAAAATTGAAGACAGAGTACAGATCAAAGGGCTAACAACAAATGTGCAGACACATAACGACAACAAGCAGAGGGGAGCTTAGTGGACGGGAAAGGTCAGAGAATAAGGTGGTTTTGAGCCTAGACTTAAAAGCAGAGATGGGGGGGGTCTTTTTATGTCATGCAGTAATTGATTTCACAAACGTGGAGCAGCGGCTGCAAAGGCTCTGTCACCTTTTTGTTTGAAACATGACCTTGGGATGTGTAAGAGATCTCTGCCAGTAGGATCGGAGAGATCTGGGAGCTGGATGTGAACAAATGGGATTGTTGATGTAAGCTGAGGCCTGCCCATTATAAGAGCCTTAAAATTGACCTTGAGTCTTGAATCTTTTCCTGTAACAGGAGTTGAGCCAGCTTGCCCGACTGCCCCGTCTGAGTGAGTTAGCATTGAAAGACCCCACGTCAACCCCAAACCCGGTGTGTCTCCTTTGTAACTATGACACGCACATTCTTTACCACATGCCAAGCCTCCAGCGACTCGACATCTACGACGTCTCCAGCAAGCAAATCAAGGAAGCAGCTGAGGTACTGATAAGATCCAAGCTTTTTTTTATGCTGCTTTGGGTTTAAATTGTTTGAAATAAATTTGTAAAATTACAGAAAAAGTTTGGTATAAAATAAAATAAAAAATTGTTAATTGACAGAATGTTTTTTTTTTCCTTTGTCTGTGAATAAATACCTAAATATTAGTAATATATTTTAAAAAACGCCTAAATTTCTATAGTGGTAAAAAACAGGAGCTTTCTGTTTTTTGTGTATTATTTATTTGATTTGGTGTTTATCTGTATTAAAAGCTCCAAAACTTTTAAAAATACAGATAAAATTCTAAAATGTATGTCCTTCACATTTCCAGAGCCATTCAGTGGGCAAGTTTGTAGTCTTTGGTGGGCTGATTCTGGCCCCTGTGCCTTATGTTTGACACCCCTGCCTTATGGTATTTCTTCTAGGTTTCTATAAAAATAAGCTATATGTTTTTAGTGGATGTATTTTGTTTTCTTGTTTTTCTTTTTTTTTTCTTTCTTTAATCTGCCACATTTGATATTTTTGTTTTTTACAAAGATATTTAACAGTTATATTTGATGCATCTGTTATTTTGTTTTAGCCTGAAATAAGAGGTTTTTTTTTTTCATTTTTCTTTTAGTCTGCAGTGATGAAAAAAATGATGTACTACAATATGCGTGTACGCACAGCTCAGAGGAAACTAGCAGAGACCCGGCTCAGTCTGATAGAGAGGAAGAAAACTCTATCGCAGTCACCTGAAGAATGCATCAAGACTCTCACTCGTGCCCTTAAATTTGTATGTACTCTCCATAAAATGTCTTTTTGTAGCAGCTCTAAAAAGCTTCAGGTGTTTGTGTGCACAGAACGATTATAATTTGGATGCATTTCTAGCTCGAACGTGAGCTCTCCGTGGGGCCAGTTGTTTGCAAGAAACCTACCTGCCTGTCAGAAAGCGTAGAAGAAGGGCCACCACACCTGGATGAAGGCTTAACAGAAAGAAATGAATCAATCAGTGGCATAAGTCAGGATCCAGCCACGGAGCACAAAGTACACGCTAAGATTGAAGCGCTGAGGAAACGACTCAAACTATGGACCAGGAGGCTAGATGAGTGAGTTTGCATTTTTGATGAGATACAGAGACAGTGTACAGGGAGTGCAGAATTATTAGGCAAGTTGTGTTTTTGAGGAATAATGTTATTATTGAACAACAACCATGTTCTCAATGAACCCAAAAAACTCATTAATATCAAAGCTGAATGTTTCTGGAAGTAGTTTTTAGTTTGTTTTTAGTTTTAGCTATTTTAGGGGGATATCTGTGTGTGCAGGTGACTATTACTGTGCATAATTATAAGGCAACTTAACAAAAAACAAATATATACCCATTTCAATGATTTATTTTTACCAGTGACACCAATATAACATCTCCACATTCACAAATATACATTTCTGACATTCAAAAACAAAACAAAAACAAATCAGCGACCAATATAGCCACCTTTCTTTGCAAGGACACTCAAAAGCCTGCCATCCATGGATTCTGTCAGTGTTTTGATCTGTTCACCATCAACATTGCGTGCAGCAGCAACCACAGCCTCCCAGACACTGTTCAGAGAGGTGTATTGTTTTCCCTCCTTGTAAATCTCACATTTGATGATGGACCACAGGTTCTCAATGGGGTTCAGATCAGGTGAACAAGGTGGCCATGTCATTAGTTTTTCTTCTTTTATACCCTTTCTTGCCAGCCACGCTGTGGAGTACTTGGACGCGTGTGATGGAGCATTGTCCTGCATGAAAATCATGTTTTTCTTGAAGGATGCAGACTTCTTCCTGTACCACTGCTTGAAGAAGGTGTCTTCCAGAAACTGGCAGTAGGACTGGGAGTTGAGCTTGACTCCATCCTCAACCCGAAAAGGCCCCACAAGCTCATCTTTGATGATACCAGCCCAAACCAGTACTCCACCTCCACCTTGCTGGCGTCTGAGTCGGACTGGAGCTCTCTGCCCTTTACCAATCCAGCCACGGGCCCATCCATCTGGCCCATCAAGACTCACTCTCATTTCATCAGTCCATAAAACCTTAGAAAAACCAGTCTTGAGATATTTCTTGGCCCAGTCTTGACGTTTCAGCTTGTGTGTCTTGTTCAGTGGTGGTCGTCTTTCAGCCTTTCTTACCTTGGCCATGTCTCTGAGTATTGCACACCTTGTGCTTTTGGGCACTCCAGTGATGTTGCAGCTCTGAAATATGGCCAAACTGGTGGCAAGTGGCATCTTGGCAGCTGCACGCTTGACTTTTCTCAGTTCATGGGCAGTTATTTTGCGCCTTGGTTTTTCCACACGCTTCTTGCGACCCTGTTGACTATTTTGAATGAAACGCTTGATTGTTCGATGATCACGCTTCAGAAGCTTTGCAATTTTGAGACTGCTGCATCCCTCTGCAAGCTATCTCACTATTTTTGACTTTTCTGAGCCTGTCAAGTCCTTCTTTTGACCCATTTTGCCAAAGGAAAGGACGTTGCCTAATAATTATGCACACCTGATATAGGGTGTTGATGTCATTAGACCACACCCCTTCTCATTACAGAGATGCACATCACCTAATATGCTTAATTGGTAGTAGGCTTTCGAGCCTATACAGCTTGGAGTAAGACAACATGCATGAAGAGGATGATGTGGACAAAATACTCATTTGCCTAATAATTCTGCACTCCCTGTATGTAAATTGATCTCTTAGGGGACAGCACAGAGCTAAACTGAAACTTTTAATCTGAAAAATTGATGTTCCTAATCTTATATTCAGGATTCACATCTGGTACGAGCGTGATTTGGCCCGAGCCACAAATAGGATGGAGTATACGGTGCAGTTTCTACTGATGGAGCTAGAAAGTGTTGGAAATATCCGTTTGGAGGAGGGCTGCTCCACAGATCCTTGGTACTTTTACTGTTCAGTATCATCCACTGTAACTGTAACCACTATGCAATTCACAGTAACAAATGGGAAATATACTCTCCTTCTTTTCTCTTTTGCTCTGACCGACAGGTTTACTTCTTGTTGTGACCTCCTACTTTCCCGCTTCTCTCCATCAGACTACAAAACGTATGGCATCACTGATATTAGGGTGAATAGAGTTATCCGCATCCACAATAGTGCACTGAGACTTTGCTTTGAGGACAAGATTCACCGTTTGCTAGCCAGCGAAGATTTATCTTCCCAGTAAGGCACGAAACAGATGATGAGCAGATTTTAACGACTATGTTAAGCTTCATACTGTAACTCTATTCTTTCTAAGCAGGAATTACAGACGTCAGCTGGAGTATTTATTCTACATAGTTGACCCTGAAAAATGTGAGAAGGATGAAACTTTGCAGATTCTCCAGGAAGGCTTCAAAACAACAGAGCAGCAGAAGGTATGTGTGCTACCAGAAAGGATGCACAAGCTCCTATCACACACATTTATTCTACTAACAATTAGGGGAGTAATTGAAGCTAATTAGCCACACATTAGACAGTTTATCACTCAACGCCTGCACACTTGTACACAGTGCAGTAAACGATATGTGCAAAAAGAAATTATCACGCTCATTTATGGAGCAGATTGCAATGAATACTAAAATGAGGGAAATTTATATTTGTGTGAAACTTTATGTGTGCCTGATTTGTGTCTGTATGGAGAGGTAACCACATTAGGGTTACAGAAGAATATGCTTGACTTGTGTTATTCTCACGCTTTCACTTTTTTACGCGATGACTCTCTAAATTAGGCCATGGGAAAAGAGGGTGCTATACCTTTTTCCAATAGCCTGAGTTTGAACGAGCAGTCCAGAATTGAGTACACACTTCGCCAGACCAGCCAAGGTCACACTAAACACAGCATGGATACGATTCCCTTCAGGCACGGTGAGGTCATTTTACAGATTTCATTCGTTTCATTATGTTTTTATGCTGTTTTTTTAGAAGCTAAACTGCTAATGCTCTTTTGCTTGTAGGTCAGGTCAATGTTTCCAAAGTGTTCGTGGGTAGAAGCATGCCCATCCGAGATGGAGAACCAGTGGACAGAAGCAATTATCCTGGAGTTTACTCAGTGTATCGCAGTGTGGAGACAAAGCACAGATCTGCAATGAGTGAAGGTATTCACTGAATTAAAAGGAACAACAGCAGTTGCCTTTTTTGTAATTGTTGTTGCTTATTTCTTCACTCCCAATTATTTTTACATCTCTGTGTCCTTTTCATTCAGAAAGACCTGGCTCCAAGAAAACACACACTGATCTTGAGTCCAGTCCCCGCCGAAGGCAGTGGTTTGTGTTTGACCACGAGCTTGTCCTGCCCGAGTACATCATATATTATGAATACATCACTCAGGTAAATTATTGCATACATTCCTTTGACTGTCACAGACGAAACACAATTGTTCTCTATGGCGGTGTTTCTTCATCTTTTAATATTTAGATATTGAAAAATTGCTGCATTATTTAAAGCGATAACATGCCTAAATCTCAGTTTCAATCCCTGTGATTTAGGAAGTGCAGGTTATTTAGTAATCACAAATTTGGTGATGCCCATGTTTTTCGTGGGCAAGGTACTGAACCTCAGCTTACCTTCAACGCATTCATCGTGAATTGGATGCCATAGATCAAGCACTTAAAGTTCCTATTCAGAAAAAATGAGGGCAGATCTGGAGTTTGACTTTTGGATCTTCAATTATTGACATGTAATGTGTTTACTTTTGTCTGTACAGACCAGGTTATTCATCTGCTGCCTGTGACAGATCTAAAATATCCGCCGTCATCATTTCTAAGAGTTAGCTGCATCGGTTGGAAGCCTCTAAATAGATGAAGGACATTTTTTATTGAGGTTGGAGATCAGACAGCTGAGCTGCAGTTTTCGCGCTACATCCCTTGATTTGATGGGTTTGTTTTCATGTGGGAAACTAAACTAAACTAAGAGTTTAGAAACATGAAAGTGCAATTGTTTGTGCAGGTTATGTTTCTGTGCATGAATTATGATGAGTATGTGTTGGTTGCTCCCCACCTATCTATCTAGACGTCATATTTATTAATTATAATATTAATTTAAAAAAGCAAGTTAAAAAAATGCATCTGTTGGCAGTACATGTTGTAAACATTTTGATTTGCCTTGTCTAGGACAAAGACAAACCTACACTGCTGAGCCATAGCACAGACAGAGATCCTTCCAATGATGTTGCTCTGGACAAAGAAGTCCTCAACAGGGAACCTGTTCTTAAACCTCAGCCCAAGTTATTGAGCTTGGATGATAAAATTCTGCTTAGTGTTGCCCGAGCCAATGTCCTCAGTCAAATCACAGTAAGTGCTCTGCCGTTTTAAATAAGAGGTTGAATATGAAGCAGTTTCATTTCAGTTTGAACCATCATTGTTGCATTGAATCTCCAGGTGCTTAACCTTCATGGCAACAGCCTGAGCAACATAAAGGAGATTTCCAGCCTCACGGCTCTGAGGCATCTTACTGTCAGCTTCAATGAGTTCACGCACCTTGATGACATTTCTCACATGGTAATACAAAATAATGTTAAGATAATACTTAAGAGTGTGTTTAAGTCAAAGAATGCTTCTTTTATGATGTCCCTCTCTATTATTTGTGAAACTGAATAGTGGCTGCATAGCCATAAAGTGGAACTCTCACCTGCTCTCTTACCTAAACTACAGCCAAATCTTGAGTTTTTGGATGCTAGCTTTAACCACCTGGTGACTCTGGAAGGTATGCGGGGGCTGGGACAGCTCAAACAACTCGATGTGCGCTGGAACAAGCTGACCAAGGTCAGAGAGGATACAGCTGTGCTCAGAAAACACACACCTGCTCTGCTGAAACTGGACACCCGATACAATCCTTGGAACAGGGTGTGTGCTGTGATCAAATAGAAAAAATAACTCGAAATATTCAAGGTTGAACCTCAGCAATAGTAATACTATGTATATGCTCAGAATATATATGTTAAAAATATGAATCTGAGTCTATGTTTCAAACTATACCACTGAAAGTGGCCTCAAATTGTAGAAGTGACTGAGTGAAGATGTTTCCCTTCTTCCAGCCCGAGGCAGTCAGAATGACCATACTAGGCCATCTCATGAACCTCACACACCTGGATGATGTGCTGGTAGCAGAGGAGGAGGCTGCTGAAGCTGTTCAGATGGCAGCTGGGTCCAAAATTAACCAGGTGAAGATTTTGTCAATATTCCTTCTTATATACTAGATTTTATTTGGTTGAGCTGATCTATGTAAAGAGACGTTGTTTAAATGAACAAATCCAAAATTGATGGATTAAAGTAAATGTTTTAAGTGAAGTATGGTAATTCAATCAGACTCGTTGACACTGCTCGTAGGCGTCTCTTCTGGCACACTCGCGTACCAAGAGTGACCGTCCCCGCACTCTTAGTCTGCTGTCAACAGCCCAGCTCCTGTATCATTTGAGTCCATCACCCTGGGGTCTTGGTAAAGAACTGGACCAAGACTGGACTGCAAAAGTGAGCTTCAGCATGTGGGCTTCTCAGTAAAGACGTTTTTAGGAGCGGTACTAGGTGGGATGATGTTGATCTTCGTTACCTTTTGTGTCTACCAAATTGCTGACCAGATCACCACCCTGAACCTTGACAACAAGAGGATTTCCAAGATGATCAATCTAAGTAAGCTGGTGAACCTGCGCTGGGCCTCCTTTAATGATAACGAGATCTCAAAAGTCGAGGGTCTGGACAACTGCCTGAAGCTGGAAGAACTGTCCCTAAACAACAACAGTATTTGCACACTCAGTGGTCAGTCGCACTCTCCGCTTCCCAAGGAGAAATCACACAGTGCCGTCATTGTTTCCATGTCTGTATTTGGTCACTGTTTCCTCAGGCCTCACACGACTCCATTGCCTAAATAAACTGAGTGTAGATGGGAATCGGCTAACCAGTCTGGACGTCTCAACTCTCGACGGGCTGTCCAGCTTGTCTTTTCTGTCAGCTGAGAACAACTGTATTGCTTCTCTTCATGGCATCCAGAGACTTCGGTCTCTCCTTGAACTTTACATCGGCAGCAACCAGATCTCTACATCAAGAGACATCTACTGTCTGAAAGTGAGCATCTAGTTAACATTTAAAAATGGATGAGAAGGTGAAATAAGTAGAGTAGAATTTAATTTAAATTCATTTTACTATGTGAGCTTATGTGACCATTTTGCTTTTCAGGGATTGACAAACCTCCTAATCCTGGATCTCTGTGGGAACCCTTTAGTGGAGAAACTGGAAAACTATCGAATATATGTAGTGTTTCATCTCCCCTTCCTCAAAGCTCTGGATGGAATTGCAGTGGTATGAGCTTAAAAAGTCATATTACAGTGGTTGTTTCCAGTATTTTGTAATTGCTCTTCTTTTCTGCTGTTTTCTCTAGGAAGCAAGTGAGTGTGAGAGCGCAAAGAATATGTTTATGGGAAGACTGACCACCGACACAGTGGCAGAGAAGCTGGGCCACTCAAACTACACAGAAATCACACACCTAAACCTTCAGGCCTGTTCCATTAGGTAATAACAGTGTTGTAATAAAACAGATTATAAAGAAAGATAAAGCCTTAAAAATATATTTTTTTCCCACAGGATAGTTGATCTGTCTCCACCAGAACTCTTCCGTAATGTGCGCTGCATCAACTTAGACCATAGCAACCTCACATCCTTCTCAGGCCTCATCCACCTGCCCAACATCAAAGTACACAGTGCACCAAATGCCAGTACACTGTAATACACTGGCTGGAAATGCATCATGTTCAAATAAATTATTTATGTTGTATTGTTTACAGGCTCTGTGTCTCAACTATAACCACATAGAGTCAATTCTGCCCAGGCAGAAGACTCAGACTCATCTGACAAGCAGACAGATACTATACAGCAAAGTGCACTCCAGTGGCTACAGCCAACAGAGCACATCTAAAGCCAGCAGGTAATCTAGTGTAGTTTTATTTATGGGTTTTGTGCAAAAACAAGCTTCTTTTAAAAGTATTTCAATAGAGTTTTGTGCAGTCTAACCATGAGGGGGCAGCACTGACCAGCCAATGTGTGAGCTGCCTTAAATTTAACAGAAGCTGCTGGCAAACTATGATGAATTTATTTATAGTCAGAGTTTCAGTCAGAGAAATTCTTTTTTAATATATAAAAAAAGTAAGCATTTAAAATGGGGCATTTCCTTTGAGGTAAAGACTACAATAAACTAAACAATTAAAACCTATTTAGTCTGTAGATTAATATAAACATTAGATGAAATATTTGTTGTGCAGAACCACTACACAATGTAGTGCTGTGAGAGCCATCCATTTGTATAGCCAGACTGTGATTGCCTTGATGTGGTCTGCACCTGTGAGGTCTGACCAGTTAGACGTGGCAGCGGGAGGGACAACGAGGTGCTCGTTTAACCACCGAGATTTCAAACGGCCTTTCTCTAACTGCGTTTAAGGGATACTGGGCCCACTGGCAGCCTGGAGCCACTGATGGGAAGCCTGGAGGTGCTTCATTTGAGTCACAATGGCATCTCCAATATGGCCAATCTGCAGCTCAGCAGGCTCACCAATCTTAAAGCACTCTTCCTTGAAGGTATGTATGGTTGACGTTGCCACCCTTTTCTCTGCAAGCCGTTTAAAAGTGCACTACACAGAGGCTGTGAAAAGGCAAGCGCAAAGAGCAAAGTCTCCCCAATAGACCTAAGGCCAGGTGGGGGATGAGACGCAAAGAAAAGAATGATTGACTTTCTTTTCAACAGCTTTTGATGGCTTTTGATTGAGTTTTGCTTTGCTGGGGTGATTTGTCCCACAAAGCCAACCCTACTTTTCTTTCTTAGAAACCTTTGGAAGCTTGGTTTGTAATTTCAGCACTGTTTACAGCCGAGTCAAGCAAGAAATACCCAAGAAGTGTTTATATGGGCCTAAAATTCTGCCTTTTATATTCTTCAGGGTGTGCAATTTACTCTAGTAGTTAGTATATAGAAATATTAGGGTACTGTTTGGGATGTCTGTTCGTTTTGATTTTCTAAAGTTTGGTCTCTCAACAGGCAATGAGATAAACCAAGTGGAAGGCTTGGAAGGGCTTCACCAACTCAGAGAGCTTGTGTTGAACAGAAACCGGATTAAAACTCTGACCAAGAACTCTTTCGCAGCCCAGGCTCTCCTCCTAGAACTGCACCTGGCACAGAACCGGATCCGGGAGCTGAACCATCTCGATCCTCTGATTGAGCTTCGCAAGCTCTCCCTCGACATGAACAAGCTGCAGGTATTCAGCTTCAGCAGAGGTAGTAGTAGCAGCCTCCTCGCATGCTAGATTTTAAAAAAATGTTTATATTCACAATTTTAATGAAACGGCATATTCAATTAAACTGCATGAATAACTCAGAATGCCGTGATTTCTTGAGGTCACCGCCGAGGTCACAGCCATCTTTTGTGCAGTTTTGCGATTTACTACCAACTTTTACTGATTGGTTCACATGTGTCAGATGTATTTTGTTCACTGTGCAGCAGTATTACTTTTCCCTGCATTTGCAAAGTAAGACTTGAAGTATAGTAATCATGAGTCATTACTACCCACTGTGGCATGCAAGGGGTCGCATTAAGGAGAATCAAGTTTGATTGAAGGTCACGGCCGTGTGTATAAAGAATCAGGGGAACAATCAGGACAATGTGTAATCAGCTTCTCGGGCTGCATCTCCTCACACAGAGCGAGTGATTTGCACTTTTGTTGCCGGTTCCTTCTTCCCATCACTTCCTTAATGTTTTCACGCATTCAATTAAGACATAGAAATAAAGCAATCATCCAGAGCGTTATTCCTCACAGTGGGGGCGTCTTTGAATCACAGCCAAGTCCGAGTATAAAGCTGGGAATGAGAGAAAACATCCCCATGGCCTGTTGCGTGCCCAAAGTCTCTCATGAGATTAATGAGGGCTCACACATGTAATCTCTCCCATCAGCTGCTTCCATCCTGCCCACACCAAAATTATGAAAGGTTCAGCCCTGATGCAAATGCCTCTGTTATCAACACATAGCAAGGAACAGCTAAATGAGGGGTTATGAGTAAAAAAGAACTTTGAAATAATCTTTGCCTCTCTACTTCTTTGCAGGACATCGCAGAGCTTGACAAATTAGAAACTCTTCCCTCACTGAAGGAGCTCTCTGTTGTTGGCAATCCTGTGAGTATTAACAAGTTTTATAGGCAGTTTGTCCATTGGGTGGGTTCTGTCTTTATTTGCATCCACTTGCTGTCAGTCACAGAACATATCTTGAACTCACGATCTCTTGAACAAATGATCAAAAGCACGCCGAGTTCTCATTTTCACAATCCGATACGCTAACACAGGGTAATTCTGAGGTTCCAAATTAAGTGATTACACGATGGACCGTCTGCTGTGCCTCAAACTGGCTGGCATCAGAGACAAATTCGTTGACCAAATGGCTGTGTGCTATTGGCCCTGTTACATCACCCATCTGGAGCTCATGCAGGCCTTAGCAGTGCCTGCAGCCCAGGGCCTGTCTATTGTCCACTGGGTAATGCTCAGCTGCGGTAGCCTCTTTACTGCTCGATCTCATCCCCCTTCTGTTCCCATGCGGTGGGGGTGGTGGTGGTAGTGGGGTTAATCCTGCCAGGGGGTAGAGGCCAACAGCCACCCTGGAGACAATACCTCCTGCTGTTGACCGCATGAGATCCTTTAGCTATGTTCCCTAGCCAAAGTCTGTCTCCTCCTTTTTCAATGGACATCCATTGGCATGCACTCACAACCTCATCAAAGCAGAAGTGTCCTGCAGGAACAGGCAGTTCTGTGGCTGTACAGGCTGGGTGTATAGCCTGGCATACAGGGTGCCCTCAGCTGGGAAGGGACCTATGTGCTGCTGTCAGCTGGGTCACTGGAATAGCTGCTGGGAACATGGTAAATACACTGGGAGCCACATAGCATCATATTTATCCCAGATGCCTCAAAGCAGACTGGGCTCATCTCCAGAATTAATATTTCTGAGGAGTGGTTGATAGCCAGACTGTTTAACCAAACATTTGTTTGTCTTTTTGTTTTGTTTTGTTTTGTTTTTCAGGTGGCACGCAATTCTGTCCACAGACCAGCAGTGGTGCTTCGCCTGCCCCAGCTGCAGGTCCTGGATGGTGTGGACATCACTCTGGAGGAAAGAACCAGGGTGGAACTCCTCAATGCTGATTCATCAGTGAGAACTGTACAAATGCATGCTCGATCCAATGCGTAGGGTCGTCACACCTGTTAAATGTTACACAGTAATTTTTTCTTCCAAAGATTATGTTTAAGATACATTTTAACTCTTGCTTTGAGCCAGCAAAACTCCAATTTCCCTCTGTTTTGTTTCTAAGAGAGGTGGGAAACACTCTTGACCTCAGTCTTTGGAAATTTTAACAAATACATGTAAGGTTAGCGTATAGCTGAGATACGAACCCCTATCCTCTCCTACTGTACTTTAGTTGAATTTTAATTCTGACTGAATTACAAATGTACAAATGAAGACACTGTGTATGCAAAATAGCATAATGGGCCTTATCATGAAAGATGTAGTCCAGCTGGAAGAGTCAAAATGCCAACATCCAAACCACAGCCACCCTGAATAGTATGACTGATATTAGTATGACTGATTTAATGTTCATGTAATGAGAAACCGGGACAGTAATTCTCCCGCAGCACTGAATTAAAAGCGGTCTAAGCCTGCTAGCATCATCCTGCTGATTAGATGAAATGTGCCCGGCCGATAATGCACCAGTGGATTTACCCCCTATTAGCCAGGTCAACACGACCCCCCTCTGCTTGTTAGACGTAAGTATGGAAATGAGCAGAGATCCTGGGTTTTCTCATTAAAAACACAAATGCAGCCCTCCCTCTGTTGACTCTCATGAATGCCATCTGAGTTGTCACTTTCAATCTGTGCCTGTAGCTGCTTTGCTTGAATGTAAATGTTGTTATTTATGCGTAGTAATTACTGTTGGCCTATAAGATGCTTACATATGTGGAACAGCAAGCAATCTAATCCCCAGTCCCCTGGCAAGTGTGTAGGGTGTAGTGGACACATTGCATGGACCGTGGACAGCAGCAGAGATAGAAAAGTGGAGAAAAAATGTTTTATGTTAGAATACATATACTAGTGAGGAACTTAGATGCACTTAATAGATCATGTTTGCATGTTATGCTTCACATCAGTTCTGTCCTGGAGAATTATGTCCATTTTCCTTATTCCCTCCTTGTTTTTTAAAGCCATACTCCCATCATCCCGGAGCTCTCCTTCCTACAAGTGAAGTTAACCTTCCTGGACTGCTCGTGCCCCACAACCCCACTCTAAGAGTAATGAGTGTAAGCGGAGGGCCGCAGAATGTGATGCACGGGCACAATGTCCTGCAAAATAACATAGACGAAGACCATTACACATACAAATGTGAGTATAACATACAAACCCAAATCCAAAAAAGTTGGGATGCTGTGTAAAGTCTAAATAGAATAAAATGTGATCACAGAAAACACATCAGAGTTTTAAAATAAGAAAATGTACCATTCAAGAAAAAGATTCTCTTCAATTTGATGGCAGCAACACAATTTAAAAATGTTGGGACAGGTCCATGTTTACCACTGTGTAGCAGTCGGTCTTTCTTTTAACAACAGTCTATAAACATCTGGGAACTGATGTCTACATCACTTGCTTGACATTTGGGAGACAAATATATTGCTGAATAGTCCTGGATCTGCTGAGCTGTTTGATTTTTGGTTTTATGGTGCACCAGATCTTTTCGATTGGTGAAACGTCTGGACAGCAGGCTGGCTAGTTCAGCACTACATTCTTCTACTATGAAGCTGTGCTGTTGTAATAGGTTCAGTATGTGGTTTAGCATTGTCTTGCTGAAAAGATGTCTGGATAGGTGCATATGTTGCTCTAAAACCGGTATGGAGGCTTTTGAACTGAGTGTTGATTGTCTTTCCCCTCTTTACTCTGGAGGATTTTTCATCCTTGCTTTCTAAAAAGAATGCAAAATTTGGATTCCTCTGACCACAGAACAGTTTTATAATTTGCCTCGGTTCATTTTAAAAGAGCTTCGGCCCAGAGAAGACGGCTCATGTTCACAAATGGATTCTTGTTTGTGTGATAGAGCTTGGATCTGCATTTGCGGATGGCGGAGTGAACTGTGTTCACAGTCAATGATTTCAGGAAGGATTCCTAAGCCCATGCAGTGATTTCCATGATATAATCATGTCCGTTTTTAATGCAGTGCTACCCGAGGGCCCGAAGATCACAGACATCCAATATTTTCAGTCTTATCTGTTGCGCACAGAGATTTCTCTGGAATTTCAGAATTTTTTGTTGATATTATGTACAGTAGACGATGAGATATTAAAAGTCTTCTTAATTTTGTGTTGATTTTTTTTGTAGAAAACTGTTGCAAAATGTTCCTCCATCTGTTTTTTCTTAGTACCACTTACTTTTTCCAGCCTTTTATCGCCTTTCTACCAATTATCTTTTGTCAGAGGTGTTGCTCCTATCACCTTCAAAATTTGAAAACATTTTTCCTTAAAATTTTTAATTTTCTCAGTTTAAACATTTGAGATATTTACTGTGTTCTGCGGTAAATAAAATTATTGGTTTATGGGGTTTGTAAATTGTTGTAATCGGTTTTTAGTTTTACACAGTTTCCTAACGTCTTGGAATTGGGTTTCTTTTTCTTCTTGATGTAAAAATGCCTTGTTTTCAGCTGCCATATGTAACTTGTTATATAGAGATTAGCTGTTCTCCTTTGTGCTCTGTCGCAGTAAGAATGATAGACGTTTCAGTGATATCTAATATTACGCCTGTATTAACTCCCCACCCAGGTAAGAAGCACAAACACAGTAACGTCGCTCGAAGTGGCCAAACTGATATTTACTTCAGACACAACCGAAGAACAGGAAGCAACATTCCGACCACTGCTGGGAACAGACAACAAGAACAAGACAGCAGGTTGGTAAAAGAAAAAAAACAGTGTATATCTGATTTTTTTTCTCCTTATTTTTCCTGATGGAAAACTTTTAAAAAGAACTCAGAGTAAACTAAAAGTTTGTTTACACTTGTTGTATTCCAGATTCCCAAATGGCGGTAGACTTCCACCCCAGTAGGAATCAGAAGAGGTGGAACACGAGGTGAACACATATGGCGGCCATTGCTGTTGTGTGTTTTTATGTCCTGGTGTGAAATTAATGACAACAATAATCTATGTGTATCTAAATCGTGGGATTTTTGTATGTTTTAATAAATTACTATTAGTTAATACAAGCAGCACTTTAAACTGAACTGCCTCTGATGTAAATTAGGCCGTTTTTTGGGGGGGGCACATGTCGTGCCTTCCTCTCAAATGCATATATAATGATTGAGACTTCATTTTTTTTATATGCGGATCACTAACCATGGTAATCTGAGGATGAGAGGTTTTGGTGTCATTTTGAATGCCATCTCATCTTTTGCAAACAAGTAGAAAAAACACACAGATGTAAGGGCGTGTGAGGCTGGCATGCCGCGTCCATCGGGTCAGATGCATCCCCAACAAGTGGATAATCCAGCTTTAGCACACCTCTCTGTGGACAATAATCTGCAGTCGCTCAGATAAAGATATAATCTTGAATACGGTCCAAATGGATTTCAGAGATTGTCAGTTTCATCATGTTAGCCTCTTTTCGAAAAGCCCACAGCAGTTTCGTCTCTAACGTGCAAATCTCCTGTGTTGTAATGAACCCACTCCACTTTGTGTTTATGATGTTAGCTCAGTGGAGCATTAAAATATATTCTTCCTGTTTTCCTGTTGGCATAATCTAGTGGTGCCACAGTCAACAAAAACACCAGTCTGAATAAGCCACATAAGGCATAAATATGTGAAGTAAAAACTCCTTACTGCAACGGGAAACATTTAAATAAAAAGCTTCATTGCTTTCACAGTTGCTCTGCTGACTATCATACATTAGATCAACATAGCAACTTGAGGTTTTATAACAAAATTTGTGCAAAATTACACAGAGGAATATAATTATGAAATCGCCAGTTTAAAAGACACAGTGTTCGCTGCAGAGATTATGCATTGGTGGTGTTAACATGACCACTAGGTGTCCTTAGAGCTCCATTAACACTGCTAATCAGTCAGTGAGTTTTGACCTGTATGCTGTAAGCTGAAGGAGGATGTTTGCACTTCACTTTTGTGTCTCTCTTTCCGTGCAGCCTTTTTGCTCAACATCCCAGAAATAAGCCAGCTCTACGCAGAAAAAGTGAAAAGCTCTCCCCAAACAAGCTCCCCTAATGCATGTACTTAACTTCACTTAATTTGTGTTAATTCCCAGCATTAAGCGGGGCTAATGACTGCACAAGTGAGTGCACTGTCATTACCCTGCTCTGCCTGACATCAAATGGCAGCTGATGTACTTCTCTTGAAAAAAAAAAAAGCACAGGAGAGATTTGGGGGCTCAGTGTGAGTGCTCTAATGCGTTAGGTACTGCAGAGGATAATTACACATTTTATATTTGAGTACAGTATGCGCAGTATGGATGGTTATAAATATATTTCTAATTCCTGTCGTGCGTGGTGTAAGCTTATAGTGAGCATGCCACTTTGCACGGCGTGTCTCATATCTGCATATCTTTCAGTGTTTCTTACATTAAAACGACATTATCATAAAGATTGTGAATAATTCATCACTTCTGTGCGAACCCAGATGCACTGCTCCCTCTGTCTATCTCGCTGCCTTTCCTAGCTCCTCCATGTGAGTAGACCACATGGTTTGTTGCTGGTTTAATGGGATGGAATGTGACAGGTTATGTTTTCATCTGCCTTATATGAAGGCAGGAGTGACCGAGAGGGAGAAGAAGGAGAAGAAGAGACGCAGAGAGTGAGAGTGAGGGGTGGAGAAGGGGGGAGTGAGCTGTCCTCTGCAGTTGTAATCTGGATTCAGAATTAGACATGTTTGAGCTTGTTGTGAATCTGTTATAGATGATGCCTGCCCCCTTCCCCCCAAAAACCTCGCTACACACACACACACACACACAGAAAAACGCATGCTCTGCATGGGGCCATTACTGCTGGTCCACTAACTCCCTACATTTGCTGTGTCTGTGCATTCAGAGCACCATTAGTCCAAGACTCTGTGAATAATTGCTGAATGGACCGCGTTTTCACAGCTATCTACTCAGGTTCAAGTGTTGGAGGGGAGGTTAGAGGGGTGACGACGCGGATTGAAGTTTGATGCGGAGGTTAACGCCGCACGTTGTGCAGTGCTTGTCGAAAATGCGCCGCATGTGTAATGGATGACCGACGTTACACTCCACATGCATTACACATTCGCCAACCTGTATTAACTTTTAGAAGTGCTTTGATAGGGGCTACAATTTCATCAACATCATCACTTGAGTTGAAATTGCTTTTGGAAAAAATGAACTTGCAATTGACGACCAACTGCAAGTCATCAAGGAAAATTATTTTGTTCTCAAAAGGTGCATATTATGGCCCAAGTTCATTTTATCCTTACAAATACATCCTCTATCTTGACATATTGCTTCTCTTGAAATCTGTCATTGAGTTATTGCTGTCGCTTGTGATTTGCCTGTAATTTGTTTCCTGTGGAATAAATCGTGACTGGCAAGAGGAGAGAAAAGAATGGAGTGAGAGTGACAGTCAGAATGAAAAGGAAACTGCTTTTATTTTGTGCAGACATTTTGGATAAGAGCCCGCATCACAGAGGCATTAAATCTTAATTGCTTTCCATTTCAGGAATCATGTGTCGTTTATAACATTATTGAACTTGTGTGTCATTAATAACATTATTTCAATCACGCAAAGTGTATTGCGAAATGGCAAAAACAAGTTAACAGAACAACCAAACAAGAGAACGAATGCATAATTTTCTTGCAAATTTATCAGGAATCAATTTTCGGAGCTTTGTCAGATGGTTTGCTTTTGGGTAATTTGGTATCAGCCTTTCATATTTCATACAATTTGCAATGTGTTTCTCCTTTAATGACTTAAGTGTTAATTCAAGTGGATATTCTTCACCAGAGGGCTTTGACAAAAACACAGCAATGATTTTAAATACGCGGCGCTATGGGAGGATTGTGGACATGTTGCCGTTATTGATGAGTTTTTTTCTGTTATTATGGTTTATTGTGTCCTATGCGGAATAGAAATCGCTTTTTAAGATGACAAGGAAACATGACCTCCTGCCCACCCTTATCCCCTGAGCCCCATTGAGCAACAACAACAACAATTTAATCTCTTTTGACCCCGATTGTTATTTTTCTTTGTGTTTGTATCTTGGCCTTTTTAGTGATCGCTTCATGATCCTCCCTTTTTGCCCCGCTTCTTTCTAAGTAGACACTTTGCCACAATCACTTTCATTATATTGAAATAAAACACTTGCTTGGATTTGCTCTTTTTGTGTTAAGAACACGATAACAAGGATTTAGAATGCAATATTAATATTCTTAATCCTTTCTCAGTTATTAGGGTCAACTAAGCGCTTTAGAAACGGCATTTAAAGATCCTGGCAAGTGCCAAGTTGAAAAATTGTTTTGGATAAAGAAGATAAACAAACCCATGGGATGCGCCATTTGATGTCATTATAATTGCAAAGAAGGATGGTCTTTCCATTGTTCAGTGAAAAGCAGGTTAGAATGGTAAACCCCTTTGTTTTATAAGAGTGGTATCTGTATTTTTTTTAAGTTTAGTTTTAATGTATATGTCTGAACTTAATTATACAAGGTCTAAATGAAGCTGGTTAGTGTTTTCACAAAATAAGTGAGGTGATATACAATAGTTGTAATTATATCATTTTCACAATGAGAACTTCTATTCTTAAATTGTTGATCTACAGTACTGAGTGGAAGTCTTAAGCCACCCCTAATTTCTTTATATTTTGCTTCCAAGAAACCAGACTATCTTGTCATTTTTAAAGTTATTCTTTGGACAATGACTGCTTTTTCAGTCATTTTCAGTCCAGTCCTTGTACCTGGCCATTTTCAGAGGAATGTTTCATTTTTTAAAGTCATTTAAAACTGACCTATGAATCATTCAACCATAAAACAGGCACCTAACTCAAGGGATGAACAAGTCTATAAGTATTACAGACAACTTGGCAAAGAATCCTTTTGAAATTGTATCTTTAGGCACTTTGTTGCCAGCAGCCTGTAGCAAAAATACATAATTTGGCTTTAGCTAAATGAAAAATGCCAAAGATAACATGCAAAAAAAAAAACATTTTCCAAAATGTGAGATATTTTAGGATGGTGTACATAGCTTGTAATTTGAGGAAACTGAACCAATGGAGGGCAGAAGAAGTAGCACACCTTAAAATCTATCCACAGCAGATGAACAGTATTTGATAGTAATTTCTTTAAGAAATCTACATCTGTCCCTTCAGTTGATCCATCTACTGTTTACTGAAGCCTCGTCAGAAATGGTCTCAGTGGAAGGGTGGCTGTCAAGAAGCCATTCATAGGGAAGAGGGAAAACAGAGAAAAGGCTGACGATCAGTGACAACGGGTCTTTTTGGAGTATGTCATGGTTTGGGGCTGCAAGTGATCATGGTAATGATCTTGTCAAAATTGATGGAGTTATGAACCCAGAAAAGTACCATCAGTTCTACCACCTGGAAAACATCTCATTGGCAAAAGCTTCATTTTTCATTATGACAATGATTCTAAACTCCCTGCCAATGCAATAAAGGATACCCAGATAAAAGAACACACAGTGGATCACTATCAGTCATGGGCTGGCCTCCACAGAGTGCGCAACTCAACATTACTGAACTACTGTGGGATCTTCTTGACAGAGAATGGAACAATATCCTCAAAGAAGCCCGGAGAACTGTTCCTGAAGACTAAAACAGATATAGAGACTATTTAATCCCACACTGGGGAAAATCACTCGTTACCACAATACAAGGGACACAAATAAAATATGAATTAGAAATATTCTGGAAAAACAAAAATGGAAAAAATAAATAAATAAATAGGAAGATACTGTGCCAAGAAAAGCTAAAATACTATACAATGGTTACTATATAAAGTAAAATGCACCAGGATTTGTAAATTACAAGAAAGCGCCTAAGAGAATTTAGACCGTGTTGAACTTTCTGATACCTGTAATTAAAGCTTTTTTAAACATTACAGATGTTTTTCCAAGTGTGCATATTATTATAAGTGTCTGTCGGCTTATAGAAGTCGGTTTTTTTCAACGATGTGTGGTGAATAAATATTCCCCTTAAAGTGAAAACTCTTTTCAAAAATATGTTCCTTTTTGTATTAATAGTTGTGTGTGTGGCACAGACCGTCCATGGTATGTGGCAGAGCCCTTGAGTTGAATGGGCGGGGATTGTACGGTTTAAGCCAATCAGAGGCGCCGCGCTCTTCTTTCCTCAACTCTCATTGGTTAGAATCTGGCTGTGTATCATGCCGATGTTGCCTGGCTTTCTAATGGTTAGCTGGTAGCTAACGGTAATGTTGGCAATTTCCGCCCGTTTCTCCATAATATTACCTTATTACATCTTCAAATACTAAAAAAGACAAAACTGTCTGCAGTTGGCTATTCGGCTGTTAACGGTAAGTGTATCTCACATTGTGGCCAACCAGCTGTTATTCACCTGTTAATAATAGTAATCTAGCACATAGTCAAGATGAAAATACTTGGTGCCTTCGTTAGCTAACAGTAATAGAGCTAGCTGAAATAAAGGGACAAAAACTATGCCCAGTGCTCAGTGTTCTTTTACCTGGTTTAATTTTGTGAAGCGAGACTTATGATTATCCCTGCTAGCTTAGCAGGTTAGCCCACGTAAGCGCACCCACAAGCTACTGTTGCTGTGTTTTGTTTTCCTGGCAACTGACTAGCTGTGGCTCTTGTTTGCCATTCCTTTTTGTGCTGCACATTATTAAGCGGGGATTTTACGTGGTGTCTTAAAATTGAGTTTCCCCTGATGGAAAATGTGACCCATTGATGTGCTGTTGTAGATAAACAGCTTTAAAAATTATAATAATAGTGTGGTTGTAAGGAGTAACATTTACCTGAGCTGGAGGAAGGTATTCTCAAATAATGATGATGAATGTACTTCACTGTGAAAAATATATTTGTTGTGGCTTATTTAGCTCTAATTTGTGTAATGAGACTACAAAAAAGCACAGGATGGAGCTCCTATTGTATGGTTTCTTTGTCTTATTAGTGCATCTAAACTTTGTTCATTAATTGTTCCTCCATTGCAGGGTGCTTCACTGTTTCTGAGATGATGATGATGAATGGAAACTCTCCTTCAGGTGTGTGGAGATGACCTACCACCCTTTTGGGAATGGTCAGAATGGGGCCAGATGTGCCCCTTCTTAATGAGTACAAGCAGGAGTTCTTCTGGAAGCGCTTCCCCCAAACTGTGTTGGGGGGTCCACGCTTCAAGTTGGGCTACTGTGCCCCACCTTATGTATATGTCAATCAAGCAGTGTTGTTCTTGACACCATGGCTTTTTGGGGGCTTCGGGACCCTGCTCAGTCAGTTGCAGCTGCTTCAGGAGCTCCATGCTGCGGTGCTCTCTGGTATACTTATGTGTGGGGCTGCGGCGGGTGTCCAGGCCCTGGCGCTGTATGCTGCACGGAGGAGCGGCACAGTGGAGAGACTTGGTGCATCCAACATCCTTGTTGATGAAGAAGAAGTGGAATTTACCCACTGTGTCAGCACAGAGACTGTTCGATTCATTGCTCCTGGAAAGCGTTTTGGGCTTAATGTGGTGCTGCATACAGTGCTAGCTGGGGTGCTCTGTGGCTTTGGGACATGGTATGTGTTCCTTGGCAGACTCACTGCTCTTTATGGCAGTATTGGTGCATCTCTGGTGGTCTTCGTCCTGAGTTGGGTGACGCTGTGTATAGCTGAATATTCTCTCATTGTAAATACAGCTACAGAGACAGCCACTTTTCAGGCACAGGATACTTATGAGATAACCCCACTCACGCGGCCTCTTTACATTTTTATTTTCATCGCTGTGGATTTGGCTGATAGGTGAGTGACAAAATTAATGATTTTATTAAAGTACTTTGTGTTTTCTGTCATAATAATTCTGACATGTTGCTGTGATTATAGGTACTCTGATGCTGTCCCTGAACTCCATCTGGCCAGCCAGGTTCTCCACGTGCTGTTCCTCTTTCTACCTCTGCTGTGGGCGTTTGGTATCCTGCCTCCCCTGGATGCTCTGCTCCTCTGGGGCATGGAGCAGACTCTTGTGTTTGGCTTAGGAGGCTCACCCATGTCCAGCAACCTCAGGTACCACTGAAACGATTAGCTGACATCAAACTACAATTGAAAAATTACAGTTGTGGTCAAAAGTTTACACAACTGTACACTTGTAAAGAATATAACATAATGGATCTACTGAGTGTCCCGTTATTTCTAAAACTCTGATTTTTCTCTGATAGAGTGATTGGAACAGATACTTCTTTGTCACAAAAAACATTCATGAAGTTTGGTTCTTTAATGACTTTATTATGGGTTAACAGAAAAAAGTGATCACATCTGCTGGGTCAAAAATATACATACAGCAACATGAATTAGCAATTTTGGTGACTTAGAAAGTTGTCAGTGAACTGAGCTTCATAGCATGGCCTCTTAACTTCTTGTGAGTGATTATGAGTGACTACAGCTGGTGACTTCTCTTAGACAGGTTAAATAGGGCTCATTGGATACTAACGCCCACAAATGCTACAATGGGAAAGTCAAAGGAGCTCAGCATGGATCTGAAAAAGCGAATTATTGACTTGAACAAGTCAGGAAAGTCACTTGGGGCCATTTCAAAGCAGCTACATGTCCCAAGAGCAACAGTGCAAACAATTGTTTGTAAGTATAAAGTGCATGGCACTGTTTCGTCACTGCCAAGATCAGGAAGAGAACGCAAGCTATCACCTGCTGCTGAGAGAAAATTGGTCAGGAGGATGAAGAGTCAACCAAGAATCACCAAAAGGCAGATCTGCCAAGAATTAGAAGCTGCTGGAACACAGGTGTTATTGTCCACAGTTAAACGTGTTTTGCATCTCCATGGACTGAGAGGCTGCCGTGCAAGAAGGAAGCCCTTGCTCCAAAAGCGGCACCTTAAGGCTCGACTGAAGTTTGCTGCTGATCACATGGACAAAGATAAGACCTTCTGGAGGAAAGTTCTGTGGTCAGACTAAACAAAAATCGAGCTTTTTGGCCACAATGCCCAGCGGTATGTTTGGAGGAGAAAAGGTGAGGCCTTTGACCCCAAGAACACCGTGCCTACAATCAAGCATGGTGGTGGGAGTATTATGCTGTGGGGCTGTTTTGCTGCCAATGGAACTGGTGATTTACAGAGAGTAAATGGGACAATGAAGAAGGAGGATTACCTTCACATTCTTCAACATAACCTAAAATCATCAGCATGAAGGTTGGGTCTTGGGCGCAGTTGGGTGTTCCAACAGGACAATGACCCCAAACCAGAGGTGTGGACTCGAGTCACATGACTTGGACTCGAGTCAGACTCGAGTCATTAATTTTATGACTTTAGACTTGACTTGAAAAAATGTTCTAAGACTTGTGACTTGACTTGGACTTTTACACCAATGACTTGGGACTTGAATTGGACTTGAACCGGTTTACTTGAAAAGACTTGATATTTTACCCCAAATATAAAATTTAACATGCATATTATATAGAGATTGAAAATGTGACGTCATTCACGGGTAGAACCGCAAAGGATTCTGGGAACTCGTGGCAAGCGGTACTAGCGCACGCAGGCTTTCAATTAAAATCAGTCACACAGCGATAAAAAGAAACACAAAAATGTCAAGAAGCTGTTGTATTATTAACTGCAATAGCCGGTCGCATGACAGCCACGGGAAGCCGACGGGTAAAGAGATCGGTTGTTATCGGATTACGTCGTTGAAGAGAAATTGTTCGAGCCATGTTTCCGAAGTAACAAAGAGGCGACGGATGGCCTGGATTGCAGCCATTCAAAGACCAAATATAACGTCCCAGAACACTCCAGCTCACAGGTTAGTCTGCTCCAAGCATTTCCACAAAGGTCAGTCTGCTGTAGTAGTTAATACGTCATTTTTCTTAACATAATTGGTGATATAGGTTACAAGCAAGTCTGGCGCTGAACAGAAATTGTCGCGCTATGCTCCTTTATTTATTGTGCATAAATAGTGAATTGTCCTGACACAATATTGCGTTTCGCTTCTGTTATTATGGTACATTGACAAAAACATATACTTTTATTCACAGGATAAAACAGTTGTTTTGTATCACTAATTGCCCAGTACGATTACAGCATACAGTATTATTGTCACTGCTACATTTCTGTAACGCGTACCAGAAATTATTTCCACTGCTAATTAATTACCATTGAGCTCAAAGGTCCTATTAATAAACGGTTAACGAATGTGTATTTATGACGACGATTTGTGAGACTGGTAAACTTATGATATGTACGATGGTCTTTACTTTCTACACGGTGCATTTCAAGGTCCTGTACCCATCCGTCGGTAAACTGTACCTGGGCTTGTTGCAGTGACCGGAAGTTAGTAAACTTCACGAGTGTATGCGCTCACTCCAAGAAGCGTATAATTATAAATATTAGGGCTGCCACGATTAGTCGACTAGTCACGATTACGTCGACTATCAAAATCGTCGATGACTGATTTAATAGTCGACGCGTCGTTTGAAGCTTTGTAAGATCACAAAAGACGCAGGAATAAGTAGTAGGATTTAAGAGTGTAATAACGGACTGAAACAGAAGATGGCAGCACTGCATGTACAAGGATGCCAGCTGCCGTTAAACCCCGAAGAAGAAGCAGCTGTGTCTCAGAATTGCTCAGTTTCCAACAATGGCGGCAGCTAGTTAGTTTTAATATTA
The DNA here is from genome assembly GCF_057382185.1 of Mchenga conophoros. Classification (NCBI taxonomy): domain Eukaryota; kingdom Metazoa; phylum Chordata; class Actinopteri; order Cichliformes; family Cichlidae; genus Mchenga; species Mchenga conophoros. The sequence continues at coordinate 28,763,490 of NC_140544.1, read as the reverse complement.
CTCTTATTATTGTTTCTGGGTCACAAAATAAACGTTTAACATATTTTCAGGCGAGAATGTAGCTGTGTAAACCTCAAATATCTGCTCAGTTTATCAAGACACCACATATTTTCAAAAGCGCTCCGACGTTTTCGGAGACGCCTGTTACCCACTAGCTTGATAGCTAGCCGGGGGCTAGGCTCACTAGCGCCGTGAGAGCACCGGACTCCCGGCAAATCGTTTTCAAACCCACCGCCGTCTTTCGCTACTCAGGTTAAACATATAAGTCACTAAAATGTTATTTTTTGGCTTTTTTCAGTGTTTTTTGTTCCTGAGTAAATCGGTTTGGCTGAGATCAAAGTTATAGTTTTTACACAGCTGAATAAACGTCAAGCAGACAGCTGATTATCAGAAGTGTGAGATGCTCCAGAATTTACTCCGGTGTCCTGTTATATTTTAGATAGCAAGGAGTTTATTAAATTTTAATGAAATTTGCAGATTGTTTCGGTGAAGTTTAATAAACTATCATCTTGTCTTTATTTTTAGTTAGCACATACCTTAAACACTTAAAGCTGTAAGCTAATGATAGTTATATAAGACCAGATGCTGCTGGTGCAATAAGCTGTACGCTGTACGTCCAATGGATGATGATCTGATTAGTCGACTAATCGCAAAAATAATCGGTGACTAGTCGACTATCAAAATAATCGTTTGTGGCAGCCCTAATAAATATGCATATAAATATGCTACGATGAGATAGCTGATTTTATCTAACTAGCAAATGTTTTCCAGGCTACGTTGGTGATGCAGTTTTTTTTTTAAATGATATTTAAAAAAAAAAATCATTTATTTATGTATGATATTTTTGTCATGCGATTTTAAAGCCGGTCCTACAACCGCATCCAAGAATAACATGCAGCTTATCTCAGAACCGTCGGTGAAAATTATTCTTGGAGCTAGGTTTAATTGAGCTGCATTTTAAAGAGGTGCAATTTCACAATTTGTGTATATTTTCTAAGTTCACTATTTTGTCATGTGTTGAGAAAAACACAGATTTAAAAATTACATGGTCTAATATTTACATTTAGCATATAACTGCAACATGCTTTTTTTTTTTTTTTTTTTTTTTTTTTTAAAGACTCGAAAGGACTTGAAATTCAAAATTTCAGACTTGTGACTTTACTTGGACTTTTACACCAGTGACTTGAGACTCGACTCTGACTTGCCTGACATTACTTGACTTGAGACTTGAGGATAAAGACTTGAGACTTACTTGAGACTTGCAAAACAATGACTTGGTCCCACCTCTGCCCCAAACACACATCAAAAGTGGTAAAGGAATGGCTAAATCAGGCTAGAATAAGGGTTTTAGAATGGCCTTCACAAAGTCCTGACTTAAACCCCATTGAAAACGTGGACAATGCTGAAGAAACAAGTCCATGTCAGAAAGCCATCAAATTTAACTGAACTGCACCAATTCTGTCAAGAGGAGTGGTCAAAGATTCAACCAGAAGCTTGTGGATGGCTACCAAAAGCGCCTAATTGAAGCGAAAATGGCTAAGGGACATGTAACCAAATATTAGCACTGCTGTATGTATATTTTTGACCCAGCAGATGTGATCACTTTTTTCTGTTAACCCATAATAAAGTCATTAAAGAACCAAACTTCATGAATGTTTTTTGTGACAAAGAAGTATCTGTTCCAATCACTCTATCAGAGAAAAATCAGAGTTTTAGAAATAACGGGACACTCGGTAGAGCCATTATATTATATTCTTTACAAGTGTATGTAAACTTTTGACCACAACTGTATATCATTTGTTTTCACTTTTGAAACAATAATATTGTAAAAAAGTCATGTGGGTCATTCTATATCCTGAGATTAAAGTGGACAAACTCTGTTTAGCATTTCAGTATTGTAAGATGAGGTATGCATTTGTGCTGAGTGTTGGTGTGACAATAAAAGATGCTAAGAACTGGATGAAATGGTGGCAGATCATCTGCTGTTTTGACCCCTGAAGGGAGCATCCAAAAGAAAACGAAGCAAAACAAAAGAAATTATAGTAACTCAGAAGGTAAAACTAGATAACATTTCTAAATTGCCCATAGGTGTGAATGGGAGTGTGAAATGACTATCTGTCTCTCTGTGTTAGCCCTATATCAGACTGGCAACCTGTCCAGGGTGTGCCACGCCTCTCTCCCTATGATAGCTAGGCTAGGCTTCAGCCGCCTCCACGATCCTGATAAGGATAAGCGCACGAGAATGGACGGATGGATGAATCAGATTAAATGGTTCCACTGGCAGTGTTTTATTACCCTGTTTATCATCAGCCCTAATTTTTTTGTGTGTGTCTGTGTGTGTGTACTGTCTCACAGGCTGCTGTTGATGTTTGGTGTATCCGCTGGCGTAGCTGTATGTAATTACTTCATCCCATCAACACTTGGTGTGGTTCTCCTCTCCACTGCTATGGGATTTCTCTTGAGTCTGGATCTCAGCCAGGTTGGCACACTCTGCAGAGGTTCCAGGTCAGCCTTTGGGGACCGCGAATTGCTCAGAGGGGGGCCGTCACCTCCTCCTCCAACTTCCTTTGGCTGGAATCTAGGCTGCAGGGAAGTACTGCTATATTTGAGCTTGCTACTGGTGGCAATGGCAGAGGCAGGCGTTTTGCATCACTTCATCGGATCAGCTCAGTCCCGCAGCCTGATTACAGGACCCCAGGCTCCTGTCAGTTACCTCCTCCTCATACTGTTCTGCCTCTGCTGGGCTCTCAGAGAGATCCAAGGGGCCTATGTATTTGGAGGGGTGTTCCTCAATCCCCTGTACCCTAAAGGGATGTCCAATGTGCACATTTTTAAACAGAGAAACAGAGGACTGTACATTGCTGCTGCAATCAGAAGAGTCCTTATTTACCTGGGTGAGGTTTTGAGGTTTTTATAATACATATTGGAAGTCACCTTTTGTCCAGTGTTAACAGTTTTCTCAAGTGTGAGAATAACTGTATTTGAATGTGTTTGATCTGTGTGTGTTTTACTTCACAGTGTTTCCATTTGCAATGATTGCTTTCCTGGCTATGGATAAGTCTCTGCAGCTGCTCCACACGGTTTCCCTGAGCGTGGGATTTACTCGAGCCTTTAGAGTGGTATACTTAACATTTATGCTTGCTCACAGTCAAAATAATAAAAACTTGTAAAGCAATTTTGGGGAGATTTTAAACTGGGCAACAACCTAAATAACAGATCTTTGTCAAAAGAAGACTGAAAAGGGTGACACTGGAAAAACGGGTCCTCTTGACAGTTATTTATCCTTTCCTTTTATCAAAATGAAAATAAAAATGTATTAATCAGTGAGCGCCTCTTGCTTGATTTTAACAGCTTCTCTTTATTATTGTTGTTATGCAGGGATGGCAGAGTTCAGAAGATGCTCTGCTCCAAATGGTGGTGGTGATCTTGGTGCGGCTTGCAGCTGGAAACAATGTGCTGTCAGGGTGGGATGACTTAGGTACCGGAGTTCAGCTTCTTCTGGTGAGGTCAAAGTTTTCACCCACCATAAGTTCTTCAGTGCACGCTTTAAAATCTGACCCTTAAATATAAAACAGTGAAAAATGTCACAATTATCTGTGCTTTGACCAGCGCAAATAACTCTTTACTATCCAGATTGGGGCATCTTTGTATTTTTCTACTTGCCCTGAGTTGAATAACTCAGTGTGGCTTGTTTTGTTGTCGGCTGTTGATATTGAGAAGAAAATAACATTAGAGATCAGGGATAGAAGCAGCAGCTTCCAAATGCAAGTGCCTCATTTCAAATCAGCTCTCAACATGTTACTAGCTTTGATAATGAATGGCCAAGCAGGGTATTTTGGACATCTTTTTCGTCAACAGTGTTTTCTACCTCCTCCTGGAGAATTAAGAATATACACTATCAGGCTATATATATCCATAGCTCTGGTAAGTTCTGTGTTTTCCCTATGGTCTGCATCTTGGAAAGTGCTTAGTGTGCCTGGTAAACCTCCAAAGCAAGACACTCAGGAGGGATCCTGATCATATGCACAAACAGCCTCAACGAGCTCCCTTTGATGTAATGGAGCATTAGCTCTGTTTTGAAGTTCCCCTGAAGACTCACCTTTAACACGGTGCTAAGGTTTGTGTGTCCTGCTGACCCTAAGCCCTAGAAGCTGTGTTGTCCGGGGCAGTAGTTCCTGGCAGGGTTTTCCAAAGTAAAAAAAGCTGAATAGAAGCTGGAGCGCTTTGTTCCAAAAAAAAAAAAAGTAAACCAGGGTCCCCTGAACCCACAACCGGTAAGAAGAGGTATTGGGACCATGCTTTGCGGCTTCTGCATTAACCTGCAATTAACTTTACAAAGTTTAATGCCGGAGGACTTAAGTGTTCTGACCCCTGCTGTTGCAGATTGATTCATTTGACACGTTATCCTCAGTTTTTTTTGACATTGTTTTTGTACTGATTACATGAAATGTTCCTCTGACACCTCATAAAATATATATATTAACTAATTTGCCATTGAAAGCCTACTAGGACTAACATTTGAAGCACTTTTTTGAACTGAGTGCTTTCTGTCATATTTCAGGCCTGTGTGTGAAACAAAATGACTGGGTGTGCATCAGAAATTAGTGAGGGTGGATCTCTGCCTGTGCAGCTACCCTTGAAAAACCCTGAAACTAATCTGATGCTCATCAAATCATATCTTTATTGATATACTGAGGTGTCAGAACTCATTAAGGGTAGAGGGGGAGGTCATCAGCTTTTGCCCTTTTGGGAAAGAGAGTTAAAATAGCCACACAGCCATAAATTTAATGCCTGCATATTGGACATGTAAGATTTCGCTTCATGTTTGCTGTTGTCTTTTGGCTACAGGTGGGCCTCCTGTTTGACAGAGTAACCCAGTTTCTAGCCAAGCTGAAATTCACCCTGATTGTGTTGGTGACATCTTGGACAGAGAAGAAGCAGCGCCGTCAGTCGGCTGGAACTCTCCTGGCTCTGAACGCCTCCCTATGCCCTCTGGTCCTGGCTGTGGTGATCGTCTCTGCCCTGCTCTCTGCCCCTTTGCTGCCCCTGTTCACTCTGCCCATCTTCCTTGTGGGGTTTCCCAGGCCTCAGCGAAGCTGGCCAGGACCCGTGGGCACTGCCTGTCCCTGCCCGGATTCTGTCTTCTACCAGCAAATGAGTGGAAGTCTTGCCTGTGCTCTGAGGACGGCCTTTGCAAGAGGGTCACTGGGTTAGTTGTTCGTGCCTGAAATTTTTTTTTCTTTTCTTAATAAATAAGCCGCTGATACAAAATCTATGTGTTAGAAAAATACAATTGTAGCATTAAGATTAGGGCTGTGCGATATGACCAAAATCTCATATCCCGATATTAAGACATCTATCGTCCGATAACGATATAAATCACAAAAATTTAACATTTTCAGTAAATTCTGTGAATCTCGGGCAGCTCGACTTGCGTGAAGTGTTTCCAGCTGGCGATACATGAAACTATATATTTTTTGACATAAGTTGTAAAGGCCGCCGTTTGCTTTGTGAGTATTTATTACACGACGTGCTGCGGGGAAAAGCCTGTTCTAACATTTGAGTCTAAGGTTTATTTTTTAGCACCTGACGGCTCTTTTTTGCTTCTCATCCGTTAATATTCTGCATACTCTTTTATGTGATTCAGTTTATTTTGAAAAGTCTCAACAGGATCTTGAGCTTTATTGTGAAAGGTTTATGTGGAAAATAAACAAGCGGACACGCAGTGGTTTTACCGTCTTTGTTACTAATGACAACACATAAAAACAGGCGCTTGTCCGTCCGTAGTGTGGTTATATTAAATATAAGAGAAAGAGAGAACTGTAAGAAATTAATATAGCCACTACAGTGACCATCAAAACCATGAAAAAATATTGCCATAAACGTTTATTTTGCGACACCACACAATAAACGATAGCGTAAAATGAAACGATAGACGTTTTTATATCGTCATCCGATGTATAACGTTATGTCGAACAGCCCTAATTAAGATAATGACAAAACCCGTCATGGCATCTAAATTGGACAGCTAATAGTGTTCACTTCCTTTATGAAGCACCTGAAACCTGTTAATTATTAACTAATCAGTCACAGTATCTAAATTTAAATCTGTCTTAAAAGTTGGTTTTGCTTAACTTACAATACACACAGTATTTTTCTCCATTAAGTTTTTCTTTTTACAGCTCTCGGTAAACAGAGGTCACCTTATATAGAAAAAAAAGTATATATATATGTTTTTTACAACAGTGTGTTTTGACGTGGGCTGTAATTGCAGCAACTGAACTCTTGTATGGGTCAACTGGGGACTGTATGCAGATCTGAAAGCAGTGAAGCATCATTTCATACGGTTACACAGTAAGAGGAATTCTGTTGTGAGCAGACTTTTTGGACTACGGGCAGTAATGTGAACTTACGTGATCCAGTTGAGCTTTCTGTGAAGTGACCCTGGAAAAAAAAAAAAAAGCTTGGGTCTCTATTCATTACATCCAAATATTTCCACACCATTAACTGCGTAATACGCCGAGGCTAAACTGAGCTGCTGCTCGGGTTTTGTTCTCTTCCCAATCAGGTGGGGGAAATAGAGGGAGGGGGGAACATGCAAGTAGGGACTTGTTTTTTATGGACTGATGATTTAAGACTGAATAAAACCAAGGTGATGTAATCAGTCAGTCTTATTGTTTTTTCTGAGCTAGGGAAGCTGTGGCTGTGATGTATAATTCAGAAAAGTTGCTTGTTAGGCTGAAGCTCACAGTCAAACGGTGGCAGTTTGTAGTGTTCTTTTGCTTTGCTCACACTGGGGGCCGTGGTGCAGTGAGCAGGAAAGAAATCTGCCCAGTGTGTCACTTCACATCATGAGGTAGCGGCTGGGACTATTCTAAGATGTCAGCATGGGACATGACATTATCCTTGAGCCAAGCGAGCACTAGTCAGGTTAAAACAAAAGCTTCCTTTCACCTTGCTGCTGCTGTTCATCTGTGTTGAATTAAACGTCTGTCTTCTGTCTCAGAAAATGAAAATCCACCTTTGTACAAAAAGAGCAAAGTTTTAGGGACTAATGGAAAGCTGGGGACAAGAAGAGATTTAATATTTAGATCTCTGTGCAGTCAGCCAGTTAAATCAGTAGCACGACCTTCCTGTACTATTGTACAGGATGCATCTCCAAGCAGCTCATCCAGTAACTACGTTATCCATGTAGTCAGCAGAGGGATGCACAGCTGATACAAAATGAAAGACTCCCATATGTGTGCTACATGTTTTATGTTCTGTGCTCATAGTCACATCTCCTTACATGTTGGATGTATGGATAACTGATGAGTCGCTCTCCATTTTCAGGTTCATTAGCCCCAGGCTCTCATTTTCTTGGCCGCTTTCAGGACCGCATGGTTTGGATAATGATCTTGGAGAGGGGATATGGCTACTGCACTGTCAACATTAAGGTACTGTATCCCTCTGATTGTCTATTAATAATCTATGTAAGAATCTAAAAGATTACATAAGGTGGGGTGTGTTTGTTACAGGGCCTGGAGCTGCAGGAGACGTCTTGCCACACGGTGGAGGCACGGAGGGTGGATGAGGTTTTTGAAGCTGCTTTTGAACGCCCTGAGCGGCTCGGCTTCACCCAGGGCTTCAATCTGCATTGGGGCAATGCCCTCACCCCGTGTGCTGCACTTGCAGTACGGGTCTACTCTGATGCCCGAAATGTGCTGTCTGGTATCATTGACTCTCATGACAACTTGAGGAAACTTCAGGATGACTTCATGAAGGCTCTGATCTGGTTGCTCCTGCGATATTGTGTGCAGAAACATAAAGGATTTTTATGGAGCAGTGAAGAAGTGTCAGCGGTTGGTGGGATGAAATCCCAGTCTTCACAGTTAGCCCAGACAACTTCTAACCAACCACCTGAGGCTGTCATGGTGGAGTCCAATGTGTCTTCTATAAGGTTCAGACAGGACAGCTCCAGTTTGACCTCCTTTGGTGACTGGTCAGATGAGGATGACTTATTTGGCCCTCAACCAGCCAGACGGACAGTTGCATTAGTGACTGCAGAAGCCCAGTCTGGACACGCCACCCTGCAGATGGGGGCCTCTCTGCCGGGCTCCGTGGAGATGGACAGTCTTTTTGAAAACATGGCCCTCTCTGCACTGCAGCCACTGCAGCCTCTGGGACTGGGTATTGGGATGCCAGCTGTGGATAAAGGCCATAACTCAGAGGTATTCGGTGAAAGGTCTGGCTCTCTCCCACATCTGAACTTCAGCTGCCCCCAGTCTGAGGTATTCAACCTACCAAAAGGGTGGAGGACAGCACCATTACTACCATCCCGCTTGCTGTCTCTCAGGCCTTTATTTCCTGAGGATTGGTTTCGATTTACCTTGGGACGCTTTGGGCCTGCTGTGCAGGGTGCAACCTCAGAGGACATGACCAAAGCCCTCAAGGAAGATGAAGCTTTGAAGGAACTGCATATTCATGTTGCACTTTCGTGTCTCATCTCACTGGGGGCAGAGTCTGCCTTCACCAGTCCTAGTTATGTGTACAGGCTGTATTGTGGAGATGTACCGTGGACAGAAGGACTTGAGTGGCTGTCTTCAAGTAAAGAACTTTACCAGCTCACACTTCAGGCTTTCAGGTAAAATTGCCAGTTAGGACCTCTAGATTGTGATTACTATAATCAGCCAGACTTATTTGAGCCAGAGCATCCATAAGAGTTCTGCCTTATGCTTTTGTTTGCCCTCAGGTTCAGTTTCAAGCTGTTGTTTGATCAAGCAAGCCTGGGGCCAATGGAGTCCCCTGAAGAGTTGTTCAGCACTCTGGAGGAATATGAAAGGGACTGGTACATCGGCCTGGTGACAGAGAAAGGCTGGCATGACAGCGTTCTTCAGGAAAAACCCTTTCTATTCTCACTAGGACATGATCTCACAATGGTAATAAGACATAACGAAGCCTCATTTACACCTAAGCTACAAAATATACAATTATAATTACAGTATATTATCCAGTTGACATAAAATTTAAGGTTCTCATAAATCCATGTGTTCAGCTTAGTTTGTTCCACTAGTTAGTTTGTAACATTTTGACTGTCCTTGTGTGCAGGGTACCTACACAGGGCGAGTGCTGACCCTTCAGGAGCAGCTTGTACAGGTGGGCCGTCTCAATGGGGAAGGGGTGAGAGGCCAGTGGGCAAACCTCTCCTGGGAGCTTCTGTATGCTACTAATGATGACGAGGAGCGGTACAGCATTCAGGCCCACCCCTTCATGCTAAGAAACCTAACGGTTCAGGCAGCCGATCCGCCTCTAGGATACCCTATTTACTCATCTGCCCCACTTCACTTTCCTTGCCTCTGAGCTGTGGTTCCATCTTTCAGGTGGGAGTACCACAGAAATTCATGTTTGAACTGTAGCAAAGTCAAGAGAAATCTTAAATCAGGAGTTTTACATTTTAAATTGTTGACTCAGAGTTTGTGAAGTGTCAAGTCGGCATGGGAACCAACTTAATTCTTCACATTAATTTGAGAGATGGAGCAGTGGCATCGCCACCAAAGCACAGACATTTGTGTTTATTAATGTTTGTGCTGAAACAAAAGGTGAATAAATTAAGACCCCTCCTCTCCAGGAGACGACTAATAAATACCTCTGGTTTAATTCGACTTTTTAATGTTCATGTGATCCCCCTTCCCATCCTCCCTCACTTTTCCACAAAAAGGAATGAGGATTTTATTGCTTTGTTAAAGAATATCAAGGATGTGCCTTGGGGATGTCTCGCTGTACACGTATGGTGTTTAGTGCTGTTGTTTTGTTTACAATTCACTTGTTTACAATCTAGAATGAATCTGTCCACAGTTTCTTGTACATATTGTTAATTTTTATATGTGTAGCTGTATATACTTACAATAAAAATAGCTTGTCAAAAGCTGTTTTTCATTAAACAAACTTGCCGGGATAGAGAAAACTGAACATAACTCAATTTCTGTAGGCATTTAAAGGGTCGTTGCAGAAACATTGCCATTCTTAATATAGTCTTTATAGCTTGTTGTCCATTCTTCAAGGCTGTGTACCACAAGTTGATTATTGGTTACAAACATTTCATTTAAGATAGGAAGAGGGCACGGAGCTTTCAAACCAGTTATGTCTCTAAATATTTACTTCAAGACTCAATTCAATTTCATTTATACATCGCCAGTTTATCGCCCGCACCAGCCATCCCAAGGTGACATGACATGAAAGCAGAAATTTTGAAAAAAGGAGAGAAAAAATACAAAGTCCAACATTAGGAATGCAATTTCCCCTTGAGGATGTGATTTTCAGGAGGTCTTCGGTTTAGTCAAGTTCGCAGAGTCTGCATCCTACAAAAGAAGATGCTAACTGTCAGCACTTGATTTGCACCAAAAATGAAAAATTATTTTATTCAAGGTTGAAAATTGTCTGAATATATATCATGTTAACATCTGTAAATCTTGAGATACTTTATTGGTCACAAGCATGCCCCTTACATTGCCCAACTATTTCACTGTAGAGGAATGTTTAGATTCTGTAAGTCTTTATAGTGTTTCCTCTTTTTCTTTTGGTCCCAAAATGATCCTCCTTCATCCCAAGCAAGTGAATCCACAATGGCTAGCCAGTAGTGGCATGACCTTTCTGCATGGCCCTCAGCTGTCACTGTCCAGCAGAGGCCACCAGACACACTGGTCAGTCAGTTATCCAGTCAGCACCAGGGGGAAGGAGTCATGCTCACTGTCATACCCTAGCCACTGCCTTCTTCTTATTAGACTCAACCAAGGTCAGTAGAAGCTAGAGCCTCCCAGCTGTTAAGAGACAGCGCTACACACATAGTTCAACTTTATTCAAGTATTTTCAGCCTGTTCACACAGTGAGAACCCACCAGTCTCAGGTCTAATCTAGCATAGCTAACCTTGCAGAATACTGCAGCAGCACAAATGTTGCAGAAAGAAAGGGCAGCATCTGATGTGCCCCAAGTAAAGTGGAAAAAAGCTGCATGTTCACCTGCATGCTCCTGACCAAGTCAAAATGTGTAAAACAAATATTATGAAAAAAGATTTTTACTAACTCATAAAGCCCAAATATATACTCATATTGATCAGAGTATTTGGTAAAAATATGGTGATGTTTGAATTTCTCAGACCTACACTAATGTGTAAATAATATATCTACAAGGGAATTTTGCACCATAAAAACTTTCTGTACCTACCCGACCAGCTTTGAAATTCTGCACCCATTTTCTGCCCAACCTGTCGGACACGGACCAGGCGAATGTGGGCGCATACTGCCAGGTGTAGTAAAGCAGGAGCATGGGCTGCTGAGAGATCCACATCTCCTTGACACCATTGGAAATTCCCACTACCATTAAACGCACACAGCGATCTGTTGGCATCCTCTTCAGATGTCCAACTGTGGGTGGAGGCTTGAAGTAATGAGAGGAAAACTTGTTACTTAAAACATAGCTTTGAAATGGTTATATTAGGCATATCAACTAAAAAAAATACCTTGTTTATTTCTGCTGTAAAGGCATTTTTGGCGATTTGTGATTGGACGGGCCCTGGACACACTGTGCTAATTAGTATTTTTGGATAGTCAGTCAGCTCAGTTCGAAGGGAATTAAAGAAACCCTGTGGATAATACAGCAGAGATCCAGATCTGTTCCCACAAGCCAACAACTAATACATTTAGTTGAAAAGAATTAAGAGAAATAAAATGGTCATAATCTCCTTTCTGAAATCTCATCACCTGAAGTGCATGCTTGCTAGCAGAGGCACCTGTTGCAAGAGGCGCAGCGGTAAGGCCAAAGAGGCTGCTGACAGTCACGATGCTCCCCTGGCCTCGCTGCGTCATGTGAGGCAGCACCTGCTTGGTTAGAGAGACCGTACCGAAGAAGTTGAGCTCCATCAAGGCCTGGCACACATCCACGCTGGTTTCCAAGAACAGAGAGCGCTGACTTCGACCGCCATTGTTAATGAGGATATCAATCTGATGAGGGATAGAAAAGAACATCTGAAATCTCATTTATTTCAGTTACCTATAGTTTTGTACTTTCTAATTTGTTTTTATTTTGATTCAGTTAGTTTTCAGAGTGGATTTTGTTGTTTCAGTTTAGTTTTTTTTGTGCGAAAATGTTTAGTTTTAGTTTAGTTTTTATTAGTTTCAGTGGAAGCTTTAGTCTTTTTATTATTATTGAATAGAGGACACATGTCTCATCAAAACTATCACAATTGTAAGGGTGAATGTTTATGGAGAAAAAACATTGTTTTCAGCAGACATTTAAAACAGAGTAGCTATCTGAGAGTTTACAACCTCAGAAGAGATGGTGCATGTGGATTTAAAATAACAGTTAAAAGGCTCTGATCAGATGATGACTGCTGGAATACATCTCAGTAGATCTGCTTTTCTAAAAGGGGCATAACAGTGTTAGGCTTTAAAAGTGGTGGAACATGTCACAGCTAACAGGGGGATTTAAAACTGCAGTTTGATCAATCCAAATTTGAAATAGTTCCTGGAAATCGTGGGTGCCACACATGGTTCGGGCTAGAAAAGGAGACAGACAACCAAGCTTACTGTGAGAACCAAGTCCAAAGGTCAGCATCTGGGGCTGCATTGGTGCACACAGCATAGGTAACAAGCATATCTGTGACAGCACACCATTAATGCTGAAGGATACAGATTTTGGATGCTGGTTCCAAACTGACTTCTGCATGTGCTACAAAAGGAAGGTTTTGCAGTAAAAGCTGGAAATACGTTTTGCTATATTTTACCTTAGCCCTTTTTCATGTATGGCATACATATCCAGGTTTTCTACACCTTGTTAAAGTAAAAAGTCTTGAATTTACACACTGTCACAGGTTCTTAGAAAATGACTTGAATAATGAAAAAATAAACTACATCCACAAAGTGAAGTGAAACTAACCATCCATTAAAGGATGTCTTTAAAATAAGACAAAGGTGGTCTCTATTATGTAAATCAAACCCAGTATTTGAATGTTATAGATGAGTTGTTAATGCAACAACAAAAAAATTCATGAAACTATGAGCAACTGCAGTGAGCTTACGTGTCCAAAGTACCCAATCACAGTTTTTGTTTTTGTCTCATGTGACCTCCTCTCCAGCAAATCAAGTGGAAGAACAAGAATATCCTCATCCTTAAGTTCAGAGGTCTCTTAAAGAATAAAGGACAAAAAGCATTCATTTAGTCACTTTTGAGTAAAACTGAACAAACTATAACTGACATCATATGGAAACCTAGTATGTTATTAATGTGTTATACTCCATATACGTCCATGTACCCAAGCTTAAGTGTTCCTTCACATTAAGTGGGTTTCTTTTGGCTGGAATCCACTTTACTTTGATATAATTTGACAATTTAAAACAATTTATCTTACCTAAGCAATGGCGTTTCACTCTGTGTAGCTCATCCTCACGCCGGGCAGACAGGATGAGACGTGAGCCGCACTTTGCCAGCTGGTAGGCCAGCTCTTCTCCAATACCGCTGGATGCTCCAGTGATCCACACCACCAACCCTTTCAGCTTCCTCTCTGGTTGACACAAACCACAACAGTCAACATTTCCTGCTACAGTTCTTTGGTCTTTATAAACTTTCAGAGAGATAGCAAAAACCTAAGGAGCAGCCAAATCCATAATCTGGTACATCGGTAAAAAGGAAATAAAGTTTCACTCCACCATCTGGTGGGGCCCTTTCTGTGTGGAGTTTGCATGTTCTGCCCATGTTTGCATGGGTTCTCTCCAGGTACTGAAGCTTCCCTCCACAAGTCAAAAACATGCAATTAGTGGGGTTAGGTTAACTGTTGATTTGAAATTTTCCAGGGTGTGCATGGAAGGATGGCCATCTCAAAAATACCAAAAAGGCCTGAAAGACCACAGATGAAAACTAAAGTGGCTGGTCACAGTATCCTTTCCTTTTTTTCCCTTCAGTAACATCTAAACAAGTCAAGAGAACTCTCGAAGAGATAGGTGTATCATTGCTAAGCTGTCAAATCAAGAGATGTCTTCATGAATGGAAATAAAGAAAGTTTAAAACAAGTTGGAAACCACTGGTTACACTCAAGTACAAGAGGCCAGATTCCTGTAAGTTTTAATGATACTCTATGCATCATGCTTTACTTTCTAATTATGGTGAAGACTAAAGTGCTCCTTACAAAACTATCTAACAGCATAAAAATAGTTAAAGTTTGACCTATATTTGACTAGCTACAACATCAAACTCCTGCTTACACATTAACATGGCAGGCCTAGTTATAATGGTACAGTATAATCCCGGTTTTATCCCCTTCAGTACAGCACAGTACAGAATGAATTCCCACTTCAGGTCTCAGTGCAGGTTTTCAGTCTAATTTAGCTCTCTGTAGCTGTTGTCCTTAACAGTGATCCTTGGGCACAACTTCCCTCTTTAAGGTATCACATTTCAGCTTCACAAAAATCACCGCATTGCTATCAAAGATTGTTTTATTAAGTAAATGTGTTTCTGTTTAGAACAAACCCTTGGCTGACAGACAGTCTGTGCTTTCCCTTTAGGATAACTTTGCACTTAGTAACAGCAACAGGCTCTGAAGAGGCCTCCTGTGACTGCCACTGCTCCCTGATACGAAAACATTTGTGAATAATTGATAAGAGAAAAATGTATGATCTCTTCCAAAATTTGCCTTACTTAGCCTTTGCTGATTAACATTTTTTATTTTTACTGTCCCCAACAGTTGCAGAGATACACATTTGATCACAAATCTGAGCCCCTTCTTTATTAATAAGAAACTTCTCACAGTTCTGGGGGATGGTTGTTTCACTCACCTGGCCTTTGCCCTGTCAGACTTGCCCAAAGCAGAGTGAAGTCTGCATCCGCGAAAATGAAGCCAATTAAACAGACAAGTAAACAAAATGCTATGAAGCAGCTCAGTGCAGATACAGTGCAGGACTCCATTCCTTGTAAAACAACACACATGCACAACCAACAAACTTATGATTTAAGTAACTACACCGCAACCTATAATGAGAGGTGGTTAAAGTGTAACCACTTGTGTAATCACTTCCTCTCTAGTATTTTCAAATTTAAACCTAGAGAGCGATATTTAAAGTCTTTATTCTTCTTCTTCATAATTTTTAAAACACTCTGTGGTTTCTCGACTGATTGGGATCCATTCCTGCCTTGTTAGAGTTCAAAGCTGATTAACTTGTGGGTTCCCACTTTTTACCCCAAAAGACCAAATGTATCATATTTCTTGTGTATGGATCCAAAATGTTAATTTGATGATATTTGAACCATTTAAATATTACTTTAGCCTAGAGACATGGTTTTCCATCATGCTTGAAAATGCACCAAAGTGTCATCAAATTGCTCCCTGGTCATTGTAAGAAGCTAGTCTTTGAGGCCTTTTTTTTTTTTTTTTTTTTTTTAAACTATGAGTCAATCTTGACACCAATAGGAAGGAAGTTGATATCAAGCTTGCCACAAAGAATTTCAGAGGTTATGAAGAATAAGGGTCAAGAATTTACACCAATTTCAAAAGTCTTTGAAACTTACATAGTGGTTGTTGTTTTTCTGTGTCTCAGAAACATGTTAAAAATATATATAATTAAAACTGAAGCTGCAAAGTGCATGAAACACAAACAGGTGACTGTCAGTAAATTCACCATGATTTAGAAACAGCTAAAATTGAGACTTAGTCTCATCACATTAAAATTGTGATTCCAGGGCCTGGACAAAACTGGTAGGCTATTAAGAACGTTATTTCATTAGACGGTTGGTTATTCAGGTGAAGTCTGAGTATGAGTGCCCAAGCGTGATTCCAAAGACTCCTACAAGAAGATTTGTGAAAGAATAACCTCACAAGGATTTTTAAGCTTCTATGAAGACGTGCATTGGATTGGGTCTTGCTGTATCTGCATAGTGTTTGGTGTGATGTTGTGTTGATAATTTTACTTGTCCCTTTAAAGGAAGTGTAAATTTTCTAAGTCCTCTACTCTTTCATATGCTTACAATAAAAAAAAAAAAAAAAAAAAAAAAATATCGCTCATCAAACAGCAGTTTAATGTTTCATTAAACAACCTGGCCCAAAAGAAAATTTAAAGTAAACTTTATTAGTCATCCAAAAGGTCATTCAAATCTGTAATCATTCTTTAGGCCAAAAAAAAAAAAAAAAAAAAAAACCCAAGGGAAAAACAGACTAACTACGTCTGAGACAAGAAGAGCTTTTAAACTGAGCTTTTAAACAGTCATGTCCTTGAATTCTTCCTTCTGGATGGAAAAAAAAATCCAAAGTCCAACTTTAGGAACACATTGAAGTGTTTCTTCCTGAGGACGCAGCTTTCAGGAGGTCTTTGGTTTAGTGAAGTATGCAGAGTCTGCATCCTGCAAAAGGAAGAGTGCGGCTGTCAGCACTGATTTTCTACTTCCCTGAATCAAATCAAAATAATTTAAAGGAAAACGTCCAAATAGACATGCTGTTAATATTTGTACATCTTAAAAAAAAATTTTTTCAAGGTGGTCACAAGATGACGAGCTTTATAGGCAGGGATTTCACTGTTATGCTATTCATGTTTTTTTAGGCTCTTTCTGTTTCAAAATGATCCTTCTGAAGCAACGGCCACCCAGCTGCAAAATGACCTTTCTGTAAATTAACCTCTTTATATTTAAGGTCCAGTGTGCAATTTATATGCATTCTCCTCCCTCTCCGTTAAATACTGACATAATTACACTCACTGGCCACTTTAGTCAGCTGATCAGTAACATAAATATCTAACCATCCAATCACAAGGTAGCAAACTCAATGAGTTTAGGCAAGTAAAGAAGATTCAGATGACCTGCTGAGGTTCAAACAGACCATTAGAATGAGGCAGAAAAGTGATTAGAGTAACTTTGAATGCAGCAGATGTATGAATGTAGCTGGTAAGCGTATTTCAGAAACTGTTTGAAAAAGAGAAAATATGCAGTGAGCTACAGTTCCTCGGGTGAAAATGCCCCATTGACACAATAGGGAGACCACACCGGGTGCCATTTCTTGTCAGCTTAGAACAGGAAACTGAGGCTACAATTCAGACAAGCTCACCAAGGTTGCACAACAGAACTCTGGAAAAATGTTGCCGTGTCTGATGAGGTTCAACTTCTGTTGCTACCTTTGGATGGTAAGGTCAGAATTTGGTGTAAAGAAAATAAAAGGATGGATATTTGGGTTGCTTGGGATCAATTGAGTATTACCCTTTTATCACCGCATCTTCAGACAGCTGCTTGAAGCAGGATAACCTGAGACATAAAGCTCAAATCAACGCAAACTGGTTTCTTGAACATGACACGGGGTTCACTGTACTCAAACAACCTCTGCAGTCATTGAATCCTAACCCAATAGTTGGGTTGCGGTCACGTGGTTCTGATGACGTGCGGAGGCAGCGCGATTTTTGAGTGGAGGGCGGAAGTAAACATGGAGGACACTGTGGAGAGTCAGGAGAGCAGCTATTGTGCAACTTTAGACCCCGTTTCTCGGGAGAGATATAAACAGATAGTTAAAAAATATATCGGACGTGATCCGTATTCTTTGAAAATGTCCGAATACACCACAGAAGTAAAGGATTTGCCTACTATCGAGGCTGTGGATATCACCAACTACTTGGTCCTCCAGACTTCTTACTACACTAGGCAGCAAATGAAAGCTTTCAAGAGTCTGGAGGCGTACAATGTTTTTGTCAGCGGGTGGGTCCACAACCTTGGAACAAAACGTCTCCGTGATGGATACAGTTTGGTGTTTGCAAGGGTGAGTGTTTGTTCTTATATTGCTTTATCTTAAACACGCTAACAGTTAGCGGTAGCGGCTTTAACGTCAACAAACATGCCACATCCTTAGGACTTCGTTAGAGTGACAGTTGTTTGTTTCAAGGTAAACCATTCTCAGAGGTCTAACGAGACACCTCTGAAGACTTGGGTAATTGCAAAGGAGGATGGAGAAGTGATTGCAGCTCATTGCAATTGTATGGCAGGGTTAGTAGCCTGTTCTCCACTGTCACTAGGCTCAAATCCGGGCTCTCAGCCGTCTGTTGCATATCCAAAATCGCCTCTGCACATCGATGCTGTTCTGCCTTAAGCTTCATTCTTTTCTCTCGTTTGAGAACTGATTCCGATCTGGGTTTTCGATCGTAGCCGAGATTGACTCTTCGTCATCCAAAGCACTTGGGCAGCCTATAGTCCCAATCAAGTCAATATTAGACTACTAACTTAAAAGCACTAAGTAAACGAGAATGTAACGACAACCTAATGCTAATAAGTTCGTTTGCAAACATAACATTACCTCTGACGAAGTGGTCGCTGCAGACACGGGCATTGGCAGACTCTGCTCCTCCCGACTGTAAACGTAAATTTAAAATCCATTTTTTCCTACGTTTTTCGGTTAGAATTTTCCATTTTTCTCCTCTTCGTTGGGCTATTTTTGGTACCCTAAAATACCGTTTATCAGTTTCTCGGGTCGACCTACTGGAGCATCCGTAAACACAACAGGACATAGGCATTTTGCGTACTGTCTGTCTGTGATTTTGCGCTTATCTTTTTCACTTCCGACCACCAGTCAAATTTCGCGCTTTACGTCGACGTCACGTCTACGTCAAATGAAACCTGGCTATAGAGCACTTTTGAGATTTGGTGGACTCCAGAGAGTCACCTCATGGATGTGTAGCCAATAAATGTGTAGTAACTGTGTGGTGCTGTCATGTGACTATGGACCAAAATCTCTGAGGAATGTTTCCAGCACCTTGTTAAATCTATGCCATGAAGAATTAAAGCAGGTCTGGACTCTATGTATGAGCTATAGACATTTTTAAAATTCTCACACACTTAAATGACAGGGAGTGAAAAGGACACAAATAAGGCTCAACTGCATAATACCAGCCGGCAGGTGTGGCAAGGCATCCAGCACCTAACCAACTATAAGATCAATCTCGGAGCTGCGGACGGTGACCTGGAGCTGGCAGAGGAGCTGAATATCTTCTTTGCCCGCTTTGAGACCAGGGTACCGGAGGTATTGGAGCCACAGCAGCAACACGCCACCCATAGCAGCACCACCCTCACCCTGGAAGAGCACGAGGTGAGGCGCATGCTGCAGGCTGTTAACCCGAGGAAGGCGGCGGGTCCTGATGGTGTGCCAGGTCGAATATTGAGGGATTGTGCAGGACAGCTGGCTGGGATCTTCACCAGGATTTTCAACAAATCCCTCGCACAGGCGACTGTCCCACTCTGCCTGAAGTCCTCCACCATAGTCCCCTTGCCTAAGAAGCCCCACATCACTGGCCTGAATGACTACAGACCGGTGGCACTCACCCCAGTGGTAATGAAATGCTTTGAGAAGCTGGTCCGCAGACACATCACAGCAGCCCTGCCCCGCAGCCTGGATCCACACCAGTTTGCCTACAGAGCAAACCGATCCACGGAAGACGCTGTAGCCACAGCACTCCATGCTGCATTAACTCACCTGGAAGAGCATGGTAGCTATGTGCGGATGCTCTTCGTGGATTACTGCTCAGCTTTTAACACCATCCTTCCACACAAACTGGTGGCCAAGCTACAAGACCTGGGGCTTCCATACAGCACCTGCATGTGGATCAATAGCTTCCTCTCGGGCCGTAGACAGAGAGTCAGAGTTGGCCATCACACATCCTCAGCCCTGAGTCTCAGCACTGGCTCACCCCAGGGCTGTGTGCTCAGTCCACTGCTCTACTCTCTCTACACACACGACTGCACTCCTCGCCACCACAGCAACATCTTTGTGAAATTTGCAGATGACACCACAGTGGTGGGGCTCATTTCCAAGGGAGACGAGTCTACGTACAGAGACGAGGTGGAGCAGCTGACGTCATGGTGTAAGGCCAATAACCTCCTCCTCAACACTTCAAAAACCAAAGAACTCATAATAGACTTCAGAAGGAAAAAGGCAGAGATCCAACCACTATTCATAAATGGGGACTGTGTAGAAAGGGTGGCAAGCTTCCGCTTCCTGGGAGTCAATATAGAGGAGAACCTTTCCTGGAGTGTGAACACCTCCGAGCTGCTGAAAAAGGCCCAACAGAGACTGTACTTCCTGAGAATTCTCAGGAGGAATAACATCACACAGAGACTGCTGGTGTCCTTCTACAGAGCCACCATTGAGAGTGTTCTAACTTACTGCATATGCATCTGGTACACTAGCTGCACAGGGGCTCAGAGGAAAGCACTCCAAGGGATCATTAACACCGCCCAAAAGATCACTGGCTGCCCTCTCCCCACACTGGAAGTTCTACACAACGCCCACTGTTTTAAAAAGGCCCAAAACATCATAAAAGACACCTCACATCCTGGCCACTCCCTGTTCGAACTGTTGCCCTCAGGCAGACGGTACAGGGCAATCAGAGCAAGGACTAATAGACTCAAACACAGCTGTTATCCAACTGCAATAACACATCTGAATACTACAAAAAAATGTCCATCACGCCACTCTTGTGTTAATCTATGCACGGTCTGAAGCATGTGTGTGGGAATGTATGTGAATGTTTTACTGTTATATCTTATTAGTATTTTAAGTATTCTATCTATTTTATTTATTGAACTTTATTGTTTTATTTATATTTTGATATTGCTAGGGATGATGCAATGATCGGGGACCATTCTTAATTTCGTTGTTCTCATGACAATGACAATAAAGTTTCTGATTCTGATAACCAGGGCAAGAAGATAGGATCTATTATTGTGTGGTCTTTACCCTACAATATAAGACACAAGTTTTAGATTTTGTGCTTTATATTAATTTATATATAAATATAATAAAACATGGTTGCATCAAAAATGCTTGAGTGCAGACTCCAGAAACTAATGGATGACATGCAATGGCCTCATCAACCTTTTATGTACCCAATAACCAAGCTCAGCCATGAAAAAACACATCTACAGCAAAGTCTCTATAGCCCGTTTCCCCTCATAACATGTTTTGCTCTGCCTGTTTATCAAGCTGAAATTTGGGGGTTTGAATGCTTTGACTGACAGGTTTACAGACACGGGGAGCTGAACTGGACCTCTTAACTGGGTCTGTGCTGCTTAACATCCCCTGCTATTATGTACAGCCTGTCAGTTTGTGCATTAGTTTTATTAGTCTGCTATTTATCACTAATTAGCATGTTGCTAACTTGAGCCAATATCCTCACCCTCTGATC
The DNA here is from genome assembly GCF_057382185.1 of Mchenga conophoros. Lineage (NCBI taxonomy): Eukaryota > Metazoa > Chordata > Actinopteri > Cichliformes > Cichlidae > Mchenga > Mchenga conophoros. Next base: position 28,742,319 of record NC_140544.1, on the reverse strand, counting down.
TAAATATGTTCACTTTTGGCGCAAAAAAAAAAAAAAAAAAAATCAACATGATGCCTTCAGAATTCCGAGTCCAGAGGCCAAGGCATGCTGTCTTGGTGGCTACACCCATCTTTTACATACACCCTGTGCATATTATGTACGTACCACACCAGCTTTAAAATTTTGAACTCTCTTCCTTCCCAGCAGGTCTGTGATGAACCAGGCAAACGTAGGAGCATACTGCCAGGCGTAGTAAAACAGGAGGAAGGGCTGCTGTGCAATCCACATCTCCTTGACACCATTGGCGATTCCCACTAGCATTAAATGCACACAGCGACTTGTTGGCATTTTGTGTTCCTGGCTTCCAACTGATGCCACAGGCTTTACGTAATGGAAGGAAAAATGGTTACTGAAAGCAAACGTTCTCAAAAAGCACTTATGTCACAAATGTGAAATCGCAACAGCAAATAAAATGCATTACCTTGTTTAGCTCCTCTGTGAAGACGTTGCTGATAATCTGTGATTGGATTGGCCCTGGGCACACCATGCTAATTAGTATCTTTGGATAATCAGTCAGCTCAGGTCGAAGGGCATTGAAAAAACCCTGTGGAAAATACAGCAACACCACTTACCCAGTTGGGACCGGTAATAGTTTTTTTTCCCTTCCTTTGTTCCCCATATATAACTAATGCTAAGTTTAGACGAGATGCAGAAACATTCAATTACATTAAATGAGTTAAATTCAAACCACAGAGTCATGAGAAATCGCATCACCTGAAGAGCATGCTTGGTGGCACAGTATCCTGTTGCAAGAGGCGCCCCGGCGAGGCCGACTAGGCTGCTGACAGTCACGATGCTCCCCCTGCCTCGCTGCGTCATGTGAGGCAGCACCTGCTTGGTTAGAGAGACCGTACCTAAGAAGTTGAGCTCCATCAAGGCCTGGCACACATCCACGCTGGTTTCCAAGAACAGAGAGCGCTGACTTCGACCGCCATTGTTAATGAGTATATCAATCTGATGAGGGATGAAAAAATAAGATAGGATAAAAAAAGTGCAGAAAGATGACGTGACTTGAAAAGTTATCAATCTACAATCTGGTGAAATAGAATTTTAATTGGGTCATTGTTTGATTCCTGGTTTAAAACCAGCACCTTTTAAATAAGTTGCAGGCGTCAGGAAATATTAATGTGGTAATGAAACTAAGAACTAAGCCTTACATTCCCAAAGTAGCGAATAACTGTTTTTGTTCTTTCCTCGTGTGATGTCCTCTCCAGCAAATCAAGGGGAAGAACAAGAACATCGTCATCCTTAAGGTTGGAGGTCTCTTGAAAATAAAAGAATAAAAATGATTCAGCTGATCACAAGCAAGTAACACTGAACTGAAATCAAGCTAATGCCCAGTTGCAACCGAACTGACTGAAAAGGTAAAAAGTTAAAGCACGGATGTTGAATACATAACAACATCATTTTAATTTATCTTACCTAAGCAATGGCGTTTCACTCTGTGTAGCTCATCCTCACGGCGGGCAGACAGGATGAGACGTGAGCCGCACTTTGCCAGCTGGTAGGCCAGCTCTTCTCCAATACCACTGGATGCTCCAGTGATCCACACCACCAGCCCTTTCAGCTTCCTCTCTGGTTGACACAAACCACAACAGTCAACAAGGCGAATTTCTTTTACGACACTTAGCAGTTAGCAACAGAGGAGTCATAAAGATTGCCTGATTTTGTTTTAACTGAATACGGCACTCTTATTGTATGCTCTTACTTTCACCAAAATTATTATTACTTATTTTATCTTTTTCACAGAAGACTCTTGAACTCTTGGATAGTTTTGCCTTTAGTACTTTTGTTGACTACCTGTGGTCACTGTTCAGAAAATGTTCCAGTGCACTAAAATGGAAGACTTTTGACATTCATACAGAGAAATTATTAAGTGCATATTGTAACATTATACGGAATTTGTTGTATGATTACATGTCTATATAATATAAGAAGCTGTGTGTTCTGCTGAGGCTCACATCAGAGTAAAGTTAGCATGGCACACATTATCTTCTAAACACAAATGACGTTTTGCCGTTAAAGAGTTCAGAGGTCAATCTGAGTTGAAGACGAAGCCTTATAAAATCAACTTATTGTTCTTTGACAGTTCAACCGATCAATCACAAACAGAGAGGTTACCCGTGCTTGTCCCCTCATAGGACGGATTCCCTTCGTTATAAACAAGAAGGTGAAGACAACATGTGGTGTGTTTCGTTTGACTCACCTGGCTTGTGCCCCGCTAGACTTGCCCAGAGGAGAGTGAAGTCTGCATCCGCGAAAAGGAAGCAGAGTAAATGGATGAGTAAATAAACTGGTATAAACCAGCTGAGAGCAGACACAATCCAGCAGTCCATTTGGTGGAAGCAAGTGGGCTACAGTACACGCGTATACTTTTAAAGTGGCTTGTCACTACCCGATCCGTACCGGAAATCCGATCGGTACCACGCATGTGCGAACGGTGTCTACTTACGGTCGAAGCATTTTACGATAGTTACAGGTCAGAGTATCTGTTAAGATGTTAAGAATAATAAGTATCTCTTAAAATGTTTGCAATAATGAAGCAGTAACCCTAACCCCATAGCTACAACCAAAACTAAGTTAAAGGATGTCTACGTCACTTCCGCTTTATTTTCAAAATTAAATCTTCAGAAATAAACGTGCTTCTTCCTATCTATCGCTCTTCTCCAGTTTGCATAACAGTATAACAGTTATCTTTTGCAATAACGAACTTGAACCACAGCTGTTACACAGTGTCCTGCAGAACCCTGCGAGTCTCCAAGAAAAACAAACAAAAAACCCCCAAACCCAGCCCTGAGTTTAGATGAGAGAGGATTTAATGGAACAGAATCAGACTCACAATACTTTACTAATCCCTGAGGAAATTATGTGGTCACAGTTGCTCCAAGACAGTAAGATATGTAAGTATAGTATGGCAGTAAGTAAGATGAGGGGATATATTTCAGTAATACAAGCAAACACACGTTTTCCCAGTATGAGGCATTAGCGATATGCAGTTTTGCATGTTGTATTTCATTTTAAAGTAACCTATATCCATCTATTATCTGTTATTATTATTAAAATAACCTATATCCCCCCGGTCATTGGTTTATGCAAGCCTGATGCAGGACGGATTTGCATAGTATAAAAACTGTGATCTTGACTAGTTTAACTAACTGAGGACAGTGTTATTTTCATGTTGGATTTAATGGGTTTAGAAACACTCCAAACTGAAAAACATGCATGTGGTGGTTATTTTACTGGCCGAGTGCAGTTAGACACAAGGCACTTAATTTTGATTGCTTAGCACACTGGACACATTTTGGCTCATGGATGTCTAGTGTAAATGTAATACATTTTAACTCATTTTCATAACATATCTTTTAATTTTTCTTTAAATAATATCTCATTTTTACCAAACAGACCCTTCAGAGTAAATGGATCATGACATGTTACATTGATTCATGTATTGCTCAGTTCCTCTTGATTACATCTTAATTTTCGAGACCCCTGCATCCATGTGAATACCATGCTCATTTAAAGAACTGTCAACCATTAAAGCTACAGCGATGATAAGGGAGTCTAGCAACTCAGCAAGGTTAAAGGGCATTTAAGATAAGATACTACAGTATTCATCCCAGAAGGGAAATTATGCTAGAGCAGCTGTAACCGACAGAATTGCTTAAATTAAATAGAATAGCTCAGTATGACATAATACAACATGACAAAACAAAAATAGCTATAAGGTAAAATACTCAAGAATATAAATTTACATGAAAATAAAAATGTCAAACAATATAAAATGAATGAGCTTAAAAAACAAAAATCAGAAAATAAAATAACAAATGACATTTAAAAAGCTGATTATAATATAACAAGGAACTCAGTAATAAAAAAAAGCAAACAAACAAAGTAAATATTGGTATTGTGTTATGATATATTGAAAAGACTTCCTGTTGGGACAGCAAAGTCAATTCAATCTATTAGAGAAAGTCCTCCCCTAACTGTCCACAGTAAAAATGGTGCAGATGGTGGTCATCTTCTACCCACAGGCTTTTGGATACTGGGTTTGAAAGCCTGTTACAGAAGAGCGAGCAATGCCACACACAACCTCTGTGTCATCTCATTTAACTTTTATGAGACTTGGCCTAAAGATCCTCTGTTACAAATATACCCAGCAAAAACTTGTCAGCTTTTTAGGAAACCCGCTTCTGTAAAAAATACAGTATGACAGTGACTGACCTCAAAGAAACACTCGGTGAATCAGACTAGTTTATGTTTCTACAGCAGCAAAATAAAACTATCGTGGGAAGTTTTATGGGAATGTTTTGTTTGTAGATGCCAGTTGCCATAAAGTTTCGGTTCTTACGTTTTAGATACTACATATAAAACAAAATAATGAATTGCAGATAAAATATTATGTAATATATAATCCCAGAAACATGTGCATCTAAATGATTGCTAAATGTCAATGAAAAATAAACTTTTTCACAGGAATCATCTGAAAAGTAGAACTCGTTTGTTTTGTGGTTGCACATATTATAGGTTATAAATTTCCTCGAAAATTCTTTGGAACAACAAATCAAATAAGAAAAAGATTTCACTCATTTTTATGATTACATATATTGTAACCTAACTTTTTGGACAGACCTCACGAATTATACTTAACAGCTAAACATAACAATTTATGCATGCATGTTAACCTTTATAATTGTTTATAATTTGCTGTAGGAATGTGGTGGAAACCTTCCAGTTGTAAATTATTATAATTAAATAAATAAATAAATAAATAAATAAAGCAAGCGATTCAAGTGCATAAACACACCTATAATTCGACCTATTGGTGGCGCCGGAGAACATGGCGGGGGAGGGGGGTAAAATAAAATAAATTAAAATTAATAAAAACAAAAATCAAGCAATGGTCAACATTAACTGTGCCACATTTCCCTTCTACAGACTGAAATTGCACAAGAAGCAGGAATTTGTGCAATAACGACATATTTTGACAGAAGCACTTATGCAGCACGTTTGCAGGATTGCACTGAATTAATTGTCATTTTGTACGGGCTTGTTTATATCAGATTTGGAAGCCCGTGTTGTGGTATACATGCTTTGCGAGCATGTTTCTATGTAGCAGCTGGAGCAGCCAGCCACAGATCTTTAGGAATGATGTCATGTTTTCGAATGCGCAACCTGCAACATCCGGGTCCTGTCTCCGTCGCTCCGTGCCGCTCAGGCTAACGTTAGCTAGCAAGTTGTCAGGCTGTCAAGTGGAGAGGCTGGGGCAGACGTTTCAGCTTCCCTTCCCCTGGCTTGGCCGCATAAACCACCGGCCACCCCCCAAAAAGCCACGAGAAAATCCGTTTGAATATTCTCGCCAGCTGAGATAATGTAATGCATCACGGACGTACGCAAAGAGGGATCTCCGCACCTACACAATTTATATGCACCGAATCTTGAGTGACGATTGCTCGCTGCTAACTGGCTAGCTACCTTAGCTAAACCGCCGTATACCCCCTAGTTTCGTCGGTGTACCCTCTCTGGTGCGAACTGCGGCCAGTCGGTCATCGTCCCTGTTGTATCTTCCGCTGGTGTCGACTAGTATTTTGGTATTTGGTAAGTCATTAAATGTTTACTTTGTAGCCAGCAGCTGTTGAGGAACATTGGGCAGCCGTAGTTCTTAGCTGTGTTAGCATGTAGCAATTAGCAAGGCCAAGGGCTTTGCCTGCCTCAATATTATATTAGCGCACCACGGCAGGGAGGGAGGCCTGTCAGTTAGCTGTGAGGGACAAGGGTCAAGGCCCGTAAGTAGGCTAGGCTGTTTGTTTATTTCAGTTGTAGTCGGTACTGGCTGCAGAGCAAAGTTTCTCACTAAACCCAGCAGCATTATTGAGCCTTAATAAACGTGACTATGGTGTAAAGTAGTTCATTACAGCGTTAGAGTTGGTTTTGACCGATTTTATGTCTTGTGATGGTTATCGAGTCTGCTAGCTGGGGCTAGCGCTACAGGCGTGTAGCTGCAACTCTTTACTACCCCAGGTAGCTAGTATGGTGAAGTGGTCTGCATTGCGGAGGTCACAGTGGTTTAGTGGACTATCAAAATGAAAGTAAATAACTTAAAACGTTTCGTTACATTTATTGGTAAACTCTAGACAGCCACTGGCCTGAGGGCGTTTCAGTCTGATCCACACCAGCAGTGTTCCTAATGTGTGGCCAAAATGTGCACACAAGTCTACTATTTTTAGACTAGTAGGGGCTGAACTCAACTCCAAGATGTTAATCTTTTGCCACAAATGGATCTAAGACGTGCTGTTAGTTTATTGATAGAATTGGTGCCTCTTTCTGGTTATTTCTTAGAAAACTATTTTTCAGAAAATTTGTCAGATTTGTACTCGTTTTATGTTTTCACATTGTCATAATTAGACAACATGTATTGTTTTAGTTTCCAAATTGGGGCTTTGATTGGACTGCACTTTCTTAATCAACGAATTTGTCATTTCTTTTGTGTTACAGGCTTTTAAAGGGACACAATGGGTGCATTTCTGGACAAACCAAAGATGGAAAAGTATAATTCCCATGGTGAAGGTAACAACCTGAGGTATGGGCTGAGCAGCATGCAGGGTTGGAGGGTTGAGATGGAGGATGCACACACAGCGGTAATTGGTCTGTCTCATGGTCTCGACCTGTGGTCATTCTTCGCTGTTTATGATGGGCATGCTGGCTCTCAGGTGGCCAAGTACTGCTGTGAGCACCTGCTGGAGCACATCACCAGCAACTCAGACTTCCAGAGTGCTCTTCAGGATGACCCCTGTGTGGACAGCGTGAAGAATGGTATCCGCACTGGGTTCTTGCAGATTGACGAACACATGCGAACCATCTCCGAGAAGAAGCACGGTGTGGACAGAAGTGGCTCCACTGCAGTGGGGGTAATGATTTCTCCAAGCCATATCTACTTCATCAACTGCGGCGACTCGCGTGGGCTCCTCAGCCGGGGTGGCACTGTGCACTTCTTCACACAGGATCACAAACCTAGCAACCCACTGGAAAAGGAAAGGATCCAGAACGCCGGTGGCTCAGTCATGATCCAGCGAGTTAATGGGTCCCTAGCAGTGTCCCGTGCTCTGGGAGACTTCGACTACAAATGCGTGCATGGAAAAGGCCCGACAGAGCAGCTTGTTTCTCCGGAGCCTGAAGTTTATGCAATAGAGAGAAGCGAGGGGGAAGATGAATTCATTATATTAGCTTGTGATGGCATCTGGGATGTCATGGCCAATGAAGAACTGTGTGACTTTGTGAGGTCAAGGCTAGAGGTTACGGATGATCTTGAAAAAGTCAGCAATGAAATTGTTGACACCTGCTTGTACAAGGTATACCATCAACAAACCCTCTTCTGACACTTTGTTGAACTGTTTGGTACAATGGTTGATTTACATAAATTCTTGTTTGTTATCTTTGATTTCTTTGCAGGGAAGCCGGGACAATATGAGTGTTGTGCTAGTCTGCTTTCCTGGGGCCCCAAAGGTATCTTCAGAAGCAGTGAAACGAGAAGCTGAGCTGGACAAATATCTGGAGGCCAGAGTAGAAGGTAGTAAAAGCACTTTTGGTTGACATTATTATAGAGTAAAACATCAAGTTTACAAATGCTCATATATCTTACTTATATTTAGAGGCAATGAAAAATGCAAAATCAAAGAGCAAAAACGGGAAGTGTTTTGTTTGTAATGTCTGTAGATTGGGTCTTAAATATTTGATATATTTAAGGTAGATATTTGAATCATACTGTATAATGAAGCATTGAAACACCAAATGAAGGACTTCAAATTCATTGATTACAGTGAGACTGCCATTGACATCTTAAGTTTATTTGCGCATCCTGCACATGTATCAATAAAACAATATCTTACTAGTGATGTCAAGTCTCTCAAATGCTGCCAGTGATCATCATTTCCTTTTTACCCCCTAATGTTCTGGAAGTATTCAACCTTTAGATTAAAAAAACAAAACCAAAACCCCCCCCAAAAAACTTTTAAGTGTAAAACAGGGTGTGAAACTTCATGAAGGGTGTTGCTGACAGGTAAAGTAAGTTTTTCCCAGGCAAGATTTAAATTAACAGCCTGGTTTTCAACTGAAGATATTTTGCATGTTAAGCAAATGCTTTAACCACTACACTATGGAGAAACAAATGCATTTTTGAAAAGTTGGAAGTGGTGGAGGTTCATCTGATAATAGTTTAGTAAGTGATTTATGGTGTCCATAAAGATGATATCAAAAGGGCAACTATCAGTCCCTGTCTTTTTGCATCCACTACGGGGTGTTTGTGTGTGCAGATGGGGTCGAACAGAGTCAAAGGTGGCAGTGGCCTTGGTTGGCAACAGGGAGACTGTTGCCTGATACTTAAAACATACCAGGGGAGGAATTCTAAAATACCTGTAGTGCAAAGCACCTGCAGGAAACGGTAATCCAGCCATAGGATCAACTATGGAAACCTTGGGACTTTTACTAACTTTGAAATAGATTGTTGACTGAGGGCTCTCATTGTGTTGCCTTGACTATAAACTCAGTAATAACCTTGAGCTTTTAGACAGGGGTTAAAAATGCACAGCCACAAATTAAATAGGAGCGTCTGATTTATAACAAAGACAATAAAAAAAGATGAGTTTTGCAGTGAAAACAAATGCAAAAGAATAGTCAGTTTATCCAGTTATTTTGTTGTCACTGTCGGTGAAATTGCAGTCGAGATTCAAATTTGGTCCCAGTCCACCAATGTAGTATCCCAGTGGCAAGTAAAGGTAAAAAACAGGCAAGTGCTGCCAGCTACACCATCACCATTGGTGTAGCACCTGTTGGCATGATTCCTGCCTGGGCTTATGTTGTTCTGTTTGAGCATCAGTTAATGCTTCATTACTATTTTGTAGAATTAAAAAAAAAAAGAAAAGTAGCAATTGCTGGTTGAGGTTATACCTGTTGTTGCGTCCCATTCATCGCGCAGGAACGGGTATTATAATAATAATAATAATAATAATAATAATAAAACCTGGATTTTAGGAAAATGCCTTGTACTTATTTCTTCTTCACTTTCCGGGCTACTGCCTAAAGGTTCTGTGAAAAGAAGCTGCTTTGGGTCATATAAGAAATCCCGGTAAAGTTTTGTACTCGCTAGCATAGTTACAACAGCTTTATACATTATTTACACAGGGCTTAGTTCTTCTCAACCTGACTAACCACTCAGCTAAAGAGGAACAAAAAAGGATAGATGTCTTTATCTTTTTTGTTTCACCTCCTGTTTTATCTGTCTTTGTTGCCTCCCCTGCTTTTCTGTGTTGTCTTGTGGCTTAGCAGCTGCATGTAGAGAAATTTTAGATGCGCTTAAAGCAAAACAAACTCCAAAGTAAATATCGTTACTGCCCATGTTACCAAATTTTAATGATAGCCTTTCAGTTTTAGATGGTAGAATGAACTTGTCTGGTTGCCAGTTGTTATATTTCTAATTAATACAGTGGGGCAAAAAAGAATGTGAAAAAAAATCCATGAATTCACATGGTAGGATTTGTAAAGAATTTATTCGTAAATTAGGGTGGAAAATAAGTATTTGGTCACCTCAAACAAGGAAAATCTCTGGCTCTCACAGACCTGTAACGTCTTCTGTAAGAAGCTTTTCTGTCCCCCACTCGTTACCTGTATGAATGGCACCTGTTTGAAGGTGGAGGAAGAAGAATACTGAGTTGCATCCCAAGAACACCATACCTACTGTGAAGCATGGGGGTGGAAACATCATGCTATGGGGCTGTTTTTCTGCCAAGGGACAGGACGACTGATCCGTGTTAAGGACAGAATGAATGGGGCCATGTATCGTGAGATTTTGAGCCAAAACCTCCTTCCATCAGTGAGAACTTTGAAGCTGAAACGAGGCTGGGTCTTCCAACATGACAATGATCCAAAACACACCGCCCGGGCAACAAAGGAGTGGCTCCGTAAGAAGCATTTGAAAGTCCTGGAGTGGCCTAGCCAGTCTCCAGACCTCAACCCCATAGAAAATCTGTGGCGGGAGTTGAAAGTCCGTGTTGCTCGGCGACAGCCCCAAAACATCACTGCTCTCGAGAAGATCTGCATGGAGGAATGGGCCAAAATACCAGCTACTGTGTGTGCAAACCTGGTAAAGACCTATAGTAAACGTTTGACCTCTGTTATTGCCAACAAAGGTTATGTTACAAAGTATTGAGTTGTATTTTTGTTATTGACCAAATACTTATTTTCCACCCTGATTTACGAATAAATTCTTTACAAATCCTACCATGTGGATTCATGGATTTTTTTTTTTTCACATTCTGTCTCTCACAGTTGAAGTGTACCTCTGGTGCAAATTACTGACCTCTGTCATCATTTTAGGTGGGGGAACTTGCACAATCGGTGGCTGACTAAATACTTTTTTGCCCCACTGTATATCTTAACATGACGTAACTTTGTATTTCTGAAGAGTTACTTACATAGCTGTTACATTTGCTCCTTAAACAAAATTGACTGTGAATTCCTATAAGATGCTCATAAAGTCCAGGGCCAGTAATAATAAAAGATGATTGTCTTTTGTGGTTGATACCCTAGTAATGTCATTAACAGCAGAAGGCAGAGACAAACATAATTTATATTATATTATATTTATATTTTGTGCAAAGCTTAGGCTGAATGTAATAGATGAAAGTAGGCTTATTAAATTTTTTTCTACGCTTACTATTAAAAATAAGCATCAAAGTTAGCAATATTTTATTTAGTTGGGATGACCGTTTTGTGGCCTCTGTGTTACATCAGGGAAGAAGTATTACTATGACAAAGCTTTTATTTTACATATATTCACACTTAAACAGCTGTGATTTGGTCTAAATTGGACAATATTAATCTTGTTAGTTTGTTATCCTCCTTGTACACATGGATATATAATATTTTAATTGCTCATATCAATTGTGTATTTTTAGAAGTATTCTGGTGTTGTTTAAACAGAGCTGTAATCTAATCAAATTGTGTTTTCCAACAGAGATAATCAAAAAGCATGGGGATGAAGGTGTCCCGGATTTGGTCCATGTGATGCGGACGTTAGCATCTGAGAGCATCCCTAACCTTCCTCCTGGTGGGGAGCTGGCGAGCAAGTAAGTGATATTTGTGGTTAGAATGGAAACTATGCTATTGTGACACTGGGTGTCATATGTATATATTTTTTCATTTTGAATGAAAACTAGCATTGATTTTTTTTTGCCTTCCCCCTCAGACGAAGTGTTATTGAAGCAGTGTACAACAAACTTATCCCGTATCGAAGTGATGACACAGTAAGTATTTTGCTTTAACTTCCTGCAGATGTGCTTTCTTTGAAGTATGCATGCTTTTGTTTTCTTTAAGCACACTTGTACTAATCCCATGCATGCTATAAATATTCAGAAAGGTAAAACAATGATATTGCCAAGAGATCTTTTTCAAAATGCAGTCAGGGGAGAAAAAAATATGGATTGACTCAAGCAGTTCAGACAATTGTCATCAATGTTTATCTTAACTAAAACCATGAGCTAATTTCACCAATTAATGCAACTGAACTAAAAAAGAAGTCACTAATAAGTGTGGCATAAAAATGGTCCTCTTCAAACTGATTCAAAATGAACATTCCTCATAAGTCCTTTTCATACAAACAGGACAGCTTTTGCCCCTGTCCACTCAGATATTGTGCCTTTTATCAAATAGGCTCATTGAGTCAGCTACACGTATTAGTGCACATCATCTTGTCCTTGACAGTAAAACTTGTCCTCTGGTTCCTGTATTTCATGTTTGTGTAAGGAAGGTTTTTTAATTACTTAATTTACTTTCACTGGTAATTTCTTCAAAAAAACCCAACCCTCAAACCTTTTGACTCACTTTTGCTAATTGATTAAATTGAGATTTGTTTTTCCAACCAGTTTACACAAAGATTTCTGTGTTCAGAGGGCACTAGGCTTCTTAGAAACTGTTACAGTCAACTTAAAGTGACATTCTACACTTTGTTCGTTCAAGCTTTTTTTTAAGGGAATAGATCACCTTTGGTGCTATTTGCACTTTAAGATCTTCACAACTTGTTATCATTGCAGTTGTATACAGATGTATTCAAAACTCAGGGAGGAAGATGTGAAGTTAACTTAGATTATTTACAAAATTACCCCCCACCCCCCGGGTACCCTCAATTACGAGTTTTCGCACCTCAATATTTATCGATAAAGATGTGGTTTAACAATCATTAGAACAGGTTCCACATCATTTTAGAAATAGGCCTGAAATATGACAGAAACCAGTCATTTCAGAGAAGAGAAACAAGGGATACCGCCAGTAATGTTCCAAGGGGGACAAAGTTGATGAAGATAAAATCTGAGGTCTGTCCTGGCCTTCCAAAGACCGTCACTCCTTGTGTTAAGCAACTCTAATGTTGCTGTGTGTTGTTAGATTTGTTTGATAGATTGTAAAATTGTAATTATACCCATTTTAATATCTTGTCTTTTTTCATGTATGCAAAATTTAATATGATTGGTCATAAAGAGTGCTGCATAGAATGGATTGAGAGTGGACCAGGTTAACTGCCCCATCATTTTATAACACAATGATTATACATTTACATAATTACACTGCCAAATGGCATGCTGGGTAGGGTTAGCTGGCTGGTAGCAAAATGGTCTGCTAGCACCTGAATAAACCTCTGTCACTACAGAACAGTGAGAAAATAGAGACATGATGAACCTATGGACTAAGTGACTCTTTGGAAACCTGTGCCAGGTTCATACTGTGACACTGCCAAATCTGATGGGAAAAAATACAGTGATACTAAACTTCAGCAGTAACTATAACACATTATTTCACACTTCTAAATATAATAAAGTCATATAGGCTTACGTGGAAGGTAATTTATTATGTCTTAAAGGAAAATATGCACTGTCAGCCACTTTATTAGGTACACCTGTTAATGTAAATGTCTAATCAGTCGCATGGCTGCAACTGAGCATTTATGAAATTGCAGATCTACTGTCATCTTCCCACACAATCATCTTCAAAGTTTACAGAGAATGGTCAGAGAGAAAATATGCGCACCAGTTTCTCTCGGTGAAAATGCATTGTCGATGCCAGAAATCAGAGGAGAATGAACTGATAAGAAGGTAACAGCAACTCAAAAAAACCCCCACTTAGGACAAAGGTGGCACCTCAAACCATGGCGCAGGTTTTCAACAGCAGTATGACCGCATACTGCTGTTGAAGACCTAAAGACCACACCATGTGCCACTCAAGTCAGCTAAGAATGGGTAACTGAAGCTTTAACTCACACAGGCTCACCAAAACTGGACAAAAACGTTGTCTGGTCTGATGATTCTCCTGCAACAATGTTGCAATAATCAGATGGTAGGTGAGAATTCAGCAATTTTAAAAAAACACGAAAGCAGGGATCTCTCCTGCTTTGTATCAACGATTCAGGCTGCTGCTGTTGACATAATGGTTTGGGGATATTTATTTGGCACCTTTTGGGTGCCTTAAGATGAACCCGAGCATTGTTTAAACACCACAGCCAGTTTAGCATTTTTACTGATGTCTACCGCTTTAATGACGGTAGTGTAGCCAGCAAGATAACGTATCATGTGAAAAAGCTCAAATAATCTCAAACTAGTTTCTTGAAGATGACAATCAGTTAACTGCATGCAAACAGCCTCCTGATTTATTTTTTTCTTTTTATGCTTTCATGTATTGAATTTGTTTCTGATATTCACACTGACTTTTTTTTTTTTTTTTTTTTTAAGATAAATTTCTTATCTAGAGAGATTTTTTATTATAGCTCATGTAGCTTATGTTCTTTGTTTAAGTCATCCTTGTGGTCGTGATCCAAACTGCTAATATTCAGTGTTTTTTTAAAAACATTTATTTTTTTGTTCAACAGCCATCAGTTTGAAGCTCTCAAAAAAAAAAATCCCGTCTCTTAATTTTTCATATACAGGCTAACTATGATTTGACTGAAAATTTTCACTGTTTGATGTCAACCTTTATGAAGACTAAGATCTGCAATTGAACATTCTAATATTATAAACTATAGCAAAATAAAATATAACAAAGTTTGAGGAGTTGAGTGTTCCATTAGGGCCTTTTAATTGAACCTGCTAGTAGTCATGTTAGAGAGTAAGGATGGTAAGGAAGTTTGTAATAATATCCTTGACAATATAGGAAAAAAAAAATACAGAAGAGTGTTTTTATTGTTGCAGCAGGATCCAGGATCATGGTGCAACAATGGAGATATATAAAAAATATCTCATAGGACGCACCCTATGTGGTGGTTTTTATGAAAATTTTATGCAACATCAAGGATTTGCATGACTACATAAATACACATCAAATTCAGATAGTGTATTTTTATTATTTTATTAGTGTACACTGGAAATTGCGAGTTCAAAAATGTTATCTGTCGATGTTTCCAAAGTGCAACACATGTAAGACACATTTGAAATGTGGTTTTATAGGACTATGAATTAAAGTTTCATGTAGTTCCTAACATACATGAGAAATAATTGTTTGGGCAATGTTTACCTTTGTCCATTTAAAGTGGACTAGTTGATGAGTCAAATATTTTTCTCTTGTTTTAAATGACTAGCAAATGAGTTGCCATGGATATCGTTAGTAAAAGCAATAACAAAACTGCTTAACACTTGCACAATAACTAAAGTAACTTAACCTTGAAACCCTTTAGGAGGCTGAATAATATTGCCATATAATTGACTTGAGTTGAATTGGTTGAGCTTTTTAGTCAGCTTCTTAAAGCCCTGCTTTTCCATTGAGAAACCCTAATCAGTGAATTCCATCCATCATTTTGCTCTTCCCGTCATATAGAGTGCAAATTAGAGGGTGCTCCAGTGATGCACGGTTGAGTCATTTGTTTACTTTTCGGTCACAAATTATGAGCTGTTAGCATCTCTTCCTCAAGTACCTTCATAGCCTGGTTGTATTCAACAGTGCTTCAAGTTATGAAACAAGTTTGGTGTTTCCAACTTTTAGTGGAAACTTTTTTCTTGTATGTTTTGCAGTGTACTTTGCAAAACATGGAAGGCACAAAGGAGGTGGATGAAGTATGTTCTTTTTTTTTTTATTATTTTTTTATTTTTTTTTACAAAATTGTCATCGGAGGCTGATGTGGACTTTTAGCTGTCAGCTGGTAGCTATGTTCTATTGTAATGCTAATGACTGTATCCGGATACGAAATTATCGCATTTAACTACTGCTGTTAGTTTCTTTGAATCCAAATCTGCACTTGTTTTATTTATTCATTTATTTTTTATTATTACTATATTGTGGTGCACAGCAGGGAGGATGATGGCAGACGAGCTATATGTCAGAGCTAGATCATGTGGGTAATTTTTGTAAACACTAACTGTAATAATAATAATAATGGCATTTTAAATAGCAGGGGAAATCTAATTTGAGACATCTTGTACTGCTTTTGGCATCCTCGAGGCATTTTTCTCATTTTCAGAAAAATTTCTGTATGGCTCACATAATTACCCAATTTTGTGTGGTTTTGCTAAGATAAAACCATATCAGAAAGCCGCCATTAGTAATATTGACAAAAATATAACGGCATAACAGACTTATTTAATACAGTAGTCACAATATATTCTTAGTGCATCATATCAATAAAGAAATGTGTAAAATCTAATAATTAACTCTTAAGTTTAAACATTTAAAAATAAAAGTTTAAAGAAAAATCAAATCTCTACATGTTATAAACAAAAGTGTGTGTATTGTACATATTTTTCCCCCCTGTAGGAACTTGGTCAGATTTCTCTTGAAGTGAAAGAAAAACATTTAGATTTTTTCAAAGTTCAAGGTCCCTTTGACCTTGCAAAACCTAATGGATCGTTCTGAAGAGGTCATTATATTCAAATGTAGTACTGTAATAGGATGACATCGTTACAACAAGTCAGTTTGTGAAACTTCTTCCTAGTTATATAATTCACGATCAACTATTAGTCGTATTATTAAAAAGTGAGAGCGTTTAGGAACAACAAAAACTCATCTATGAAGTGGCAGACTGCTTCATAACTGCAATGCAGTACTCTAGTTTTTCGTAGTAGATTACTTAAAATATTGCAATATCAGAAATGTGAATGGATAAATATTTTAATGGTACTCTTATCGGTATTGTGACCAAGTACTTTACCTGTACTCTAACTCGGCGGTCCCCAACTCACCGGTCCGTGAGTCGTTTGGTTCCGGGCTGCGAGAGTTGAGGCTCAGGTGTGAAATGTATGGTTTTCAGGGTTTTTATCGGTTTTCAGCGTTACTTTGTTATCGTTTTTATCTTTTAACTAAGTTTTCCTGGGTCTTTTCACGTGTGTTATGAATAAATCTTCTTTTTTTTCGGTACCGGTACCAGTTTTATTTTGTTATATTTTTCCGCGACACCTTAAAGGCCGGTCCGTGAAAATATTGTCGGACATAAACCGGTCCGTGGCGCAAAAAAGGTTGGGGACCGTTGCTCTAACTAATTTTAGTGAAAACATTTGAACCATACAATTGGGCAATCAAAACACAGGCACACTAGAGTACACTAGGCACTAGAGTAGGGGTGTCAAAACATAGGGCCCAGATGGTCTCTAATCTGACCCACTGAATGAGATTTTTTTGAAAAGTGTGAAGGAGTGCATCGATTTTAAACTCAAGTGTATTTTCATAAGTTTTAAAGCCTTTTCTGTCAAAGTAATAGATAAACAATTAAATGACAGAAAAGTATTTGCTTTTCACTACCTACTGTAGAAATATCTCCTGTCTAGGCACTGAGCTAGCATACATTTTTCTGTAATTTTACACATTTGTTATGTAGCAAAACTGAAGCTTACTGTTGCTTCTTTTCCTCATATTAAGACTTCTCAGGGATTAAATGCGTTACATGTTGTTATACTGATAGAAAGAGGAGTTTCACTGGTCTGGCCCACTTTAGTTAAGGGATGTCGAACCCATTTTACATTACAAAACACTTTGATCCTCACAGTCAGTGTGCTGTGTTTCGTTCGTATCTTATGTACTTTCAGTAGATGTTTTAGCAGACTGCCCTTGTTTCTTATCTTAGATGCATAGAGCTTTCCACACTTGTTGCACTCATTATGTGGTGCAGCGCAGCGGCTTGTGTGTATTGCGCAATGCTGCAGCCCACGCCACTCACATACATACTGCAAGGGGGACAAAAGTATATTGTATGAATGCATAGTGGAAGAATGTTTTAATCGTATCGCAAATAAGAAATGGAGCTAGTGGTATAAAATGTGGAAGGCTACACTATAGCCATCACCTGTGATAAATGGGAAAACCAGCAGAGTAGAAACTAACATTAGAGCTTATCATCTTTCATGATTGAGATTCGTTTAATGGCAGTGTTGCTCACTAAATTTGGCAGATGTTACTTCCATTAGCGAAGAAGACATTCATAAATGAAGTCCTAGCTTTGATTTTAGATTAGTTTTAAACTTTGATTAGGATTCTTAGAAGTTCCATAATTTGCATCAGTATTGTGATGTTGTAAAGTGAATCTTCCTCAGTTGAAGTTTAACTTGACCCATAACAACAACAGGACAACAAGCTGGCCTTATAAACCAAAATCACATATGACACTTGTCAGCCATATCAGTAATGAATTTTCTGTGAAGATTTTATATTGTTATTTTACGTACTTGATACTTTTTACATATCTTTTATTTCACTGTAATTATATTGGCATCAATTTTTACATATCTCTATGCACTCTTGGTCTTATGGAGTTCTGATGGATGTAAAGCCAGAGTCTGAAGGGTTTTTCCGTCCTCTCCTCTCTTATCAAGGACTCTGCATCCACAGACGACATGTGGTAACACAACCTCCTACCACTAACACAGCATAGAGTTTACAAACCACCATCCTCTCAAGACCCACAGCAGCTCAGCTCAGCAGTCACTCTCCGTCACTCTGAGCTTTTGGTTTCTAAGAAGGGAATTTCATGGGAGGCGGAGGAGGAAGAGGAGATGCATGCACACAAACCTGGAACAGTGCAGCACCGGTCCACTCTGGAGTTCAGGATCCCCGCTGTCTTGTCTCCCCTTTATGTTCACCCACCTAAATATTCTCCTCTAAAGTAATCCATAACAAGTGAGTCCACAAAGTTTTCTTCCATTTTGTTAAATAATCGGCTTCAGTAGTAAGATTCCCCCCACCTTTTTTTTCCCTTTCTGTTTTTTTTTTTTGTTTTTGCTGTAATTAATTTGATTCACATTTCCTTGTGTGTATTTGTATATTTCTGTTTTTGTGAAGTGCAATTGTCCTGTACAAACAGCCTGTATTTAATGCAGCTTGATTTTAAGTTAAAAAATGAAAGAAATGGAAAAAGAGAACCTTTTATGCACTATCTGCCTTTTCCTGCTCTTCTGGAATTCTAACAAATGTCTATTCAGTGAATATTATCGCTTGTCCTCCAGGCACAATGTCTCTGCGCTTTTATTTCTCTCTTTTTTTTCTTCTTTTTTTTCCTCCTCCTCCAATTAGTCTATGCTCCTTTTAAGAAACGGGTAAATTGTATAGTTGACAGCACAGTAAGCTCTATATCAAACCATTTGAGTCCTAATTATTTTCCCCTGTGCTTTTTTTTTGTTTTTGTTTTAATTATATTTTACTTTTGTAAGTAGTTTTCTGTACATGCTCAAATAATAATGGCAAGGTGTTTCTCAATCAAGTATGAAGTGGAATTTTATTTTTCTTCAATTTTGAGAGGTATCTGATGGGTCCCATGTTAACGTGTTTGTCTGTAGATACTTGCAAGCGTGCTTGGGTGTTTGTGTGCACATGTGTTGGTAAAATGCAGATTTGGATGTGCAGCTCAGATTTCAATTTGGCATGGTGTTTTGGTCAAACTAGGCTGGAGTTTAAAAGAAGTGCTCTCCCCTTACTTGTTTTCAGCCCCCTCCCCCCCTTTTTTCCCCAGCCAGTGTTTCATATCAGCTCAACACAGGCTTCATTATTTCTAATTCCAAACACCATTGGACAACAGAGTTTACATCTTACCCTGTTTGATTTTAAAATGTATCTATCAGAACCTGAGATGAAACTAGTAATTCAGTTGAAATGTTTGGAGGTTATTCAGGTTTACACATCCCATCGTGTCATATTTAAATATCAATTTGTAAATGTAGATGAATACCAGTGACCACTGTGGGTGCCATATTTGTTTCTTTTCTTTTTAAATTACACCTTCAGCTTTAGTCAGCCTATGCCAAGCCCCCCATTAGATGCAGTTTTTGTATGTGTTGCAAATATATTTGAGCTTCTTCATTTTACATCTGATTAAGATCTGTTTGTTGTGAACAGTTTAAGCACTGAACAAAATTTTGCATTGGCAATTTGAAAATAGAAGAAACTGCTGGCTCTAAAACTTACGAGGCTTTCTTTTGGGCATTCAGAACAAGAACAAATCTGCTAATGAAGCTTTCTTGTTGTGCGGCACCTTTTTTATTCCCATTAGTTTCTTCTCCAGTTAAAAACTCTCACCACGACACTGCAAGGCACAGCACAATACAGTTTGCTGCTATTGTGTTAGATCTGTGGGTTAACACCCTCGCTCCACTCCCCTGTAAAGATAGTCGCTGAATAAATCTGTATTTAACACACATAGTTGATATATTTCTCGAAGAGAAATAGTTTTATTTCAAATTTATTTTCTGGCATTTTGTGTGTGTGTGTTGCATTGTTGGAAACCTATGTATGTGTGTATATATTTTCAGCTTAAATTTTTAAGGAATAAATCATTGCTTGAGCTAGGTATTTTTTTTTTCTTCTTGTTTGTCTTCAGGTGGTTGGTTAAATGTTTGTGTTTGACCAAGTTTTCCATTTAATCCATTTGGTGTTCCTGTGATTAATACTGAATGGTTCCAAATATATGAAATACAAAGTAATTATGTACTAAATTTATACTCCTTGATTTATCATGATGACAATCCTAACCATTTCAGTACATTTAGATTTGGCTAATTATTAAGAGTGGGAAAAAGACTAACTTTGATAATAATCCTAAGCTACTTTCTAATGTGCTTAATGTGGCAAATAATGCCAAAGAACCCCGAGGTTTTACAAAGCCCGCTTCACAAGTAAAACTAGCTATAAATATTTACTTATTGGACTAACTGTAGTTTATTTTTCTTAGTTTTGGTTGGTTGCTTTTTAAAGGTGCTCTGTGGAGTTTATGATCATTGGTTGAAAAGAAATCTATAAGCAGGTCCTCGCACTGCAAGTGCACACTTTAGAGGGAAAAAAAGTGCAAGAAATGTCCTTGAGGTGATGTGAAATGCACTTTTGCTGACTGCAGGGGGCAGTAATTTGTATATCAACAAGTGGTGTCATAGTAATGTGACATAATGGCCCTTTCACATAGAAATTTGCATTCGTTTATGCTTGTGGCCAAGTGAATGGCCTGAAATTTGTGTTTCGCTGATCGCTGCACACCCTGTAATTCTGCAGGGTTTTTTTTTGTGTTTTGTTTTTATCGTGTGGAACAGGCAAGTTTTCCTTCGCTGCATTTTGCCTGTCGCGTAGGGAATTGTGCAAACAACAATATCCGAGTGCAGCTGTGATGCTGTCGCACATGTGAAGGGCCTTTTAGAGTGCCAAAGAACCATTAAAATACTCCAAAACCAGATGATGATTTTAGGGAATGAAGCCTAGGAAAATATGATTTTATGAAAAAGTTTGATAGGCCTTAAAGCAAAAATGAATTTGCTAAGACGTGTTGAATGTACGTTTACTGAGAGACTCCATAGTGTACCTTTAACCAGTAATCCTACAAAAGTATGACAACCATCAAAAGATTTGCTGAAGTGGCAGCTAACTCAAGTAGGAAATCTGTGTGTTTGCATGAAGATGTGGTTTCACTGAATGTTCTTTCCCTTTATTAAAATCAAGTTGCAACAAAAGACAAACAGCAGAGTAAAAATGTTTCATTTCCATCTTTTTGGTTTTAAAATTAAGAGTTGTATTTCTGCTAGTATGATACCATAATACTTGTAAACCTGCTGTACTCAGTTGAAAATACTTCAATTTATTCAGTGGATTTGATTTTTTATTTTATTTTTTATTTTATTTTTTGTGTGGAGCAGCTCATATTTAATCTGTAAGCTATTTATTTTGCTCTGCATAGCTTGTATTTTTTTTAAGTGCACTAAGTGTCTCTTACCTAACAACTGTCAGCACCCAACTGCTTGTTGCAATCCTGGTAGGTATTTCTAACTTTGGTAATTTTCTCTTCAAGCCTAGCGATGAACAAACATTTTTCTTTGTATGTTGAGACAGTTGACAAAACTCATGCCCCTGTGTTTTCACATGAATAATTTAAAGCTAATGTCGTGGCCCTTCCTTAAATTTTGCTTGTTATCCACTTCCTACAGTAGAAATGCACCTTTCAATATTCAGAATAGCTGTAGCTGAAATGTTGTGAGATACTAAGAGTGGCCCGTCTATAATTTGTCCTCATGTGCATGTTTTCAGTGATTGCAAATTTCCATTGCACCCCTGTTATTTCCCCCAAAACCTGAACAAAAATTATTCCAAGCATATATTGTTTTTTATTTTTCCATTACCTTAAATACCTCGTGATCTCAATAGTAAGTGTTTTTGTCTTTAGTTCAGCAGTTACTTTTAATTAGAGCCTTTCCTTATTGTTTTTTTTTCCCTAGAGCCCATTACTTTAACACTGGTCTGTTTGATTGGTATAAGGTTATACTCATGTACAGTATTTGCCTGAATTGTGCTGATGTTAACAAATAAGAGTAACGATTGAAGAAACTACTGGAAAAGACAACCTGTTTTAGTAAGTAGGAACACTATCGGCCTTGTCCTGTAAAGCTCCCCCTCAACCCCAGCCAATGCCCTCAAACACTCACCCGTGTAATTTCAGCTTCTCGTGCACTTGTGTGATGCTCACTTAGCTCAAATCTGTAATTGTATTGAGTTCAGGGTTTTAAACATGTGAGGTGTGTGAGAAAATAAGTGTGACTATACATGACGAGTCATATGCACTGATCCTCTATATAATCAGCTTTTGTTTTCTTCTTTTCAGAAAATTGTTATTGTATTAAAAAAAAAAAAGATTATAGAGCTATTTACAGAGTTACTTTCGTTGCCTGGAATGCATCCTGTATATTCTTGTACAGAGGATTACCTGGCAGAAGCTGAAGAGATTTTAAAAGCTTGCGCCCTCTTGTGCATATTTATGTACCTCAGTTGTGGCGTTTACTGTGTGACCCTTAGTGGTGGTGGTTTATTCGTCCCCTTACAGGACGTGCTGAGCCTCGCTTCGACCTTTTTTTCTCTCTCTCTTTTCTTTTTTTTTTTTCTCAGCTCATAAATAAGCTCACCGATTTGCCTTACCCAAACTCACATTGCCCCCCTAAAGTACTTGTCCAACAAAACACTACGAGGAGAAGTAATGCTGCTAACATTACACTCTCAGAAAATGAAATCTGTCCATTTTAAGGTACTTAAGCTATCAGCAAAGTGACTTTGCCAGGTTGTCACCAGTTAGAACTTTTCAACCTTTGCGGGTTTGTTTGGTTTTTCTTCTCTCCATGTTACTGTATCAAATCTGTGTCATGAAAGCTTATTTAATTTCCACTGCAGATGATGTCATACTTTCAACAAATGCAAGTGTTTTAACATGGTAACCTCGTAAGCATTCAAAATGTGCATACATACATTAATGTCTGCTCTATTTATGATTACATTCAAGAATAGCTTTAGAGTGCTGTAGTTAAGTATTGTCAGTGTTGATTCAAATGCTTCTCAGAGGCCTCTGTGAGTGATTTTACAAAGTTCAATAACTGTATATTTTGTATTATGTTCTAGCTCCAAAGGAATGGCGGGAAAAAAAAGAAATGTGTTTAAAAAAAAAAGAAAAGGAAAAAAAAGCTTTGCTCCCTGAACTAAATTGTTCTATTTGTGTTGTCGATTGAACAAATTGCATTCCTTGCTTGTGAATAGATGCATTTTTTCTCCCTGCTACTCAAATCCCCCCCCCCCCCCCCCCCCACCTATCTCCCTCCCTCCTTTCTTTCATTTTTTAGCCTTTGAAGTTTGAATAAAATTTCTAGTTTGCAGAATGTATTACTAAATAAATGGGTTGTCATCTTGTACCTCTCATTTAATCACTTTTATCTGTCGGGGCCTGTTGTCCGAATGACACGTTCTCTGCAGTTAGATTATGTAACGCCAAACATTTTATTAAAAGCTGTCTCAGCTGTGAAAGTGAAGGGTTACAGGAAAAATCGGGGACAACATGCTTAATAAAAGAAAATCAGATGAGTTCATCATTTTTTTTTCTTTTTTCTGTGTGTCCATGAAACCCAGTGTTTTCCTCATCCAGATGTGAGATGCCTTCACAACAGCTGTATGTGTTGTTAATCTGGATTCTCTGAATATTGCCTGGTATTTATTTATTTTAGGAAAATCTAATCCTTAGCTCTGTCAAAGTGTAATGACAGTGTACATTCAACTTAATGCCTCAGTTTGTGTATTGCTACATGCTTTGAGCTGTGATCTCCGAAGCACAAGGATGTCGCAGACTGGCAGTGTCAAAGTTGTTCCTTTCTCAACGCCTTTTCTGCCGGGGTGTGGTGAGAGCAGCATGTACTATGAGGGGCTTGATCTCAGAGAATGGCCAGGCCAGTCCACGACAACTGGGATTAAGAACTGCGGGAGGGATTACTTTAAATGTCAACATAATGTCAGGAGCTGTGCTAGAAGGTCAAACGTTCAAATGGTGCTCAGTGGCAAGCAGTTAATAGATCAGGCACAATTTGGATTGTTGTGGCTCCTGTGATGAATTGACTAGCATGCTTAAACAAGGTAGAACATGCTTCCCAAATAATATCCATAGAAGGAAGAACTATTAATATTTTGTCTAAATGATTGTTATGAGAAAGACAGAATATGATTTCTAATTTCTAGACTTTTCCAGTGCCATAGATAAATTAGATCCTTTAGAAAGTACAGTACAATGCAAAACAATGTCCTAGTCAGAGTGCCAACTAGCCAGAGGGGGGCAGTGTTAATAACCAAGACTGATTAGAGAGGCCAGCAGAAACACTTAAAACTGTGATGCACAGTTCTCTGAAATCTGATTGATTAAAAACCGTGTTTATTCAGTGATTGTATTTTTAAAATGTTTTTAAGCAGAATTTAATGCTGGGAGGTTTAAAGGTTTAACTAGAAACTAGGAGCAGATGTATAATCCAAATATCAGCAATAGACACTGCAGGTTATTGGTAGGGTTGCAGAAGCTTATTGTGGTGCTCCTTTTAAATTTGTAGAATGAAATCTGTCCTCCCGACATGAGGAAAAGCAGCTGATACCTCTGCAGCAAAAGTGGCAACGAGAGCTCTGATACGCACTTGTTTTTAAGCATGTGCATTCCTCTCAGAGAGCCGTTTGAACTGCACAAAATGTGACTCATTAGATCTCGGGCCACCTGTGCACCCATAATGAATCACGCTGCCCTTGTATTCCTCCACATCAAAAAAAGCGGCCGCTGCGACAGAGGCCATCCTCAAATGGAGCTGGCTCGTCATCTGCCTGCCATTGTTGAGCGCATGTCATGCTCTGCTTCTCATGGCGGAAAAACCCATCAGAGCTTGACTAATGCAGCCATGCAGACGCAGCAGTAAGAGGTGGGGGTGGTAGGGCGCACTGCATACTGTGTGTGCATGGTCTCTGCACTGAGGTCACTGAGCTCCACATTTGTTAATTTGCTTCAGAGTGCACTAGAATCAGACTTTTTCTTCTTTTTTCCCAGGGCTGCTCAGTATAAAAATTTCAATGCAAAATTTTGTGTAATTTAAGCACAGAAAGGAA
The DNA here is from genome assembly GCF_057382185.1 of Mchenga conophoros. Lineage (NCBI taxonomy): Eukaryota > Metazoa > Chordata > Actinopteri > Cichliformes > Cichlidae > Mchenga > Mchenga conophoros. The sequence goes on along the minus strand of NC_140544.1, from coordinate 28,717,410 downwards.
AGTGAGAAAATAGAGTATTGTTTTATCACAGTCTACAATATTTGGTATCTGTTCTCCAAACCCGCTGCTTCTCCCCCACCCGCCATGCTTTCCTTCTCCATTTCCTCTTTCTGTGAGTGCTCTTGTTGCCCGAGGTCAGTTTGTCACAGAGAACACAAGCTTTTCTCACTTGGACGCAGCGATTCAATGATTGGTGTGTACAAACAATCATATCAGGCAGGGATGACATGCACCCACCTCTCTCACACCCTCCTCTCTCCTACAGACATGGAATATGTCCTTCCTGCTCTCTGTGCTACTGTCTGTCTCTTACTCACACTCTGTGGGAGTGACTGTCCCCTGCATGAGATGGGTTACACAAGCCTCTGCCTTGGGAATCCCGGTCCTGCTCATTATCCTGCGCCCCTGAGACACAGCTCATTGTAAATTAGGACATCAAATCGGGCTCGTTAAAGAGCCACAGATACACTCATTAGCATTGGCACCTTTCCTCTTTAGTGCCTGTATCAGCATTCGCTCCCACCACCTTATATCCTGTTATTCCCTCGCGCTGACTGGAAGGTTTAGGATTAATGTCAGTTCTAGCCAACGGGTTAGCACAGTTGTGCTTCAGATATGGGACTGATTGATCGATGGTGGCGGGAAGCTGTGGAATTTGTTGACAGCTGCCAACTATCCCCACCACTTCTATTCATATTTCATTGTGTGGAAGGGGAGGGGGAAAAAAAACCTGTCTCAGAATAACTCGTCTGGCAAGTGGCTGACTAGTTGTTTCACAGCTACAAGGGATTAGCAAAATGACTGAGACATCTCGAACCTTGCAAAAGATGCCTAGTTGGTTGATTTGTCAACATTTTTGCTGATTTTGAGCAAAAAAATGACCATGACTTGGATGCGTATTTGCTTTATGTATAGGTGAAAGTGACTCTTCTCTTTGGCGTCATGCTCTGTATCAGTTTGTGCACTTACATAAGGATACACATGCCCAGCCTCCAACATGCAGTTGGCAGCAGCCGCACGGCAACAAAGGCAGTGAAGAGGAAGGCCGCTTGTGTTTAACAATTTTGCTAAACTTGAAGGATGCAGACAGTGTATTTTGGTAAGTAAAACACATTTTATTTATTTAGATTAAAAAAAGCAGCAGAAGGAGAGCTCCACAGTCTTGTAGACTACATGCCATGCTGACTTTACAGTATTACCATACCTGCATCTAATCAAAGTTACACTGATGTAATGCAACTTACTTTTTTTAATCTAATGTTTTAAATTGGGAATTTGTAAAAATGTCCTCCACAGGCAGCATTTTCAATGCCAACGATCAAAAACGGCAAACTTGGGGACCTCTTCTGATTTTAGAAGGAAAATGTTGCATTTCAAGAGCCCACATGGGCTCGTGTCCAATGAGATAGACACCTGCCTTGGCATGGTTGGTTGGCTGCAGGACTGGAAGACTCCAACAGCTTGGAAAAATGTGTTTGATTGGCAGGCAAGTGAAGTGCAACAATTGATGGCATTTGACCGTGAGCATGAGGGAACAATGAAATGAAATGAGTGGAGACTTGGGACAGGCCCTAATGAGCCATCTTCGCCTTAGTGGTGTTGCAACCATGGATGTCCTGGTTTCTTTGCTGATGTCTGTTCCTCTTTAGATGTGATGATTTATGCAAAATGAGTGTATCAGGTAGTGGGCTTGTCTCACAGAAGCAAACCATGCATCTTCAAATAGACCAACATGGAATGGAAACTTTCAGATATGGGGAGCAAAATTATAGACCTGACAGGAGCAAATATAATAGCTTGTCCTGAACTTCCATCAGTCTTGTGTCAATCCATACCAGCCACACTCCATGTGTGTAAGACCCAACTGCTCTTTACTGTGAAAATATGTCAGCATGATTCATATCAAACATTTGTTCTTTTTGTACCTGACTGGAGATTTTCTCATATCCAGCATGCTCTCCTATCTGTCATTGAGCTGCAGTAAGATAGAAATCTGAGCATGCGGTTCTTGTCATCATGCTGTCTCAGTGGGTCCTCAATGATTAATTGCTTAAAAGAAGAAGAAGAAAGAAACAGATAATGTCACAAGGATTTAGTCTCTTTTTCATACCTTTTCCCCATCTCCTCTGCATGCTGTCTGACCTCTGGTAGCATGCAGCCAGTGGGTGATTGAGTCATCCCTCTTGCATGTCGTCACTTCACTTCATCCGTGTCTATAAACTTCACCTCATCTTCATCCTGCTCTTCTCCTCCCCCAGGACCCAGTCATCCTCCTCTTCCGTGGTTTCAGCTAAAATGAGGGCTAATCAGAACATGTCAAGCAAGCATTAGTTGCCACGCATTTGTCGATCACTGTAATTATCCACCCTCACTAAATAATTTATTTAATGTGGTTTACATCTCCAAAACACAAGTAGTCATTCATCGTTTCACTCCCGGCGTGTTCAGCGTCCAGTCTTTTCAAACTGTTATGTAAGTATAATTTTAAATACGGTATAAGACAAAGATGGAAATTCATAAGTTATTATGGAGGGGTTTTAACTTAATATGTCTACAGACCAACTATTTTAACAACATAGCTGGAAAAGAAATCCACACAAAACCGATTTAGTAACGTGTTAAAGGTGTGTGTGATGACTGTTTTACTCTTGTAGTCTGCAAATCATGAAAAAAAAGCTGTCATTCAAACTCTATTATTGAGTTCTCTGTTATCACACTACAGGGACATTTTCTACAAAACAGACATTGCAGGTATGCAAGGACACTTCAGAGGCCTAAGGCTCAGATAAAGGCAGTTGAGCTGTATGAACCTGTGAAATTCAGTTCACAGGTTTTAATGAAATTATAAAAGACAGCATCATCAGGGCCAGCCAGACTAAGGGAAACACCTGAAGTGGTTTAGTTTTGTCTTCTTTTCTAGAAAACATCTCATAACAAGTTTTAAGACAAAACTGAGTAATATGAATAAGGCTATAAAGGTATATATAAATATATGTCCTGCCAGTTTATAGAGGTGCAGAGGTGGTGATTGATTTATTGCAACCATTTTTTCCAGGGTGAAATGACTGTACAGCATACTTCTTTAATGACTTTAACAAAATAAGGATTGCGTGCACAAGTCTGAAATTATTTTGGACTTTCTCTAATTCACATACAGTCAAATTGTAAACAAAGAGGCTCAAATATATACATACACCCATCTTTAATAACTGGTGCTGAAAATTCTGTGATGCCTTTCTTTAGTATTCAGAATCGACTAGAGCTGGTTCTTTCTCTTTGCCAACATAAAATGATTTGTTTGACAGCACTCATCGGATTGATCATAATTCAGAGCAGTGAGAACGTCCAAGCAACTCTGTGAAGATCTAAAATAGAGAATTTACATATGTTGGGAAGGTCTCTTGGAGCTATTTCTAAACAACTGGCAATTCCAGGATCATCAATTAAATAGTTTTATATAAGTACAAGTTATTCACATATGTCACTGACACAAACCAGCCAAGGTTTGGAGGAAAATTCAATCAATCACCCTCAGATGAGAATAAATTGGTTAGGACCTTCAGGAACAACGAAGGAACCAACAAAGCTCAAGCCTGTCATGAATTGAAATATGTGGAAACACCAGCATCACTGTCTACAGTGAACCGCGTTTTACATCACCTGTACTGAAAGGGTGCTGACCAAGAAAGAAGCTCCTGCTCCAAAACCTTCAAGCTAAACTCTAATTTGTAGCTGCCCACGTGAAAAAGCCAAACGCCTTCTGGAGGAAATTTTTGTGATCAGATAAGATGAAAATTGAGCTATTTGTATAAATCACCAGGTAAATGTTTATAGGAGTAAAGGTGAGGCTTTCAACCATAAAAACTCTGTACCAGCTATCAAGCATATAAGTGATAGCATCATGCTCTGGTGCTGTTTTGATGCCAGTGGTGCTGGAACATTGTGCAGAGTTGATGGAATAATGAAGCAAGCAGTACTACCTTCAAATTTTTCAACTTCAACTCAACAGGTAGACAGTGTAGTGTTCCAACAGGTCAGTGATCCCAGAAATATATCAAAACTGGTTTTGTAATGGATAAAGCAGCCTAGCATTAGCAGCCTAGTTTCTGGAATGGCCTTTCCAAATTCCAGGCTCACCCAATTGAAAATTTCTGTACTATGCCTAAATCCAGCTCCGTCTCCGAAAACTAACGAATTTAAATAAACTCTGCTATTTCTGCCAAGAGGAGTGGTCAAATATCCTGCCCGGATTATGCCAGAAGCTTGTTGATGGCTACAAAAACCATCTGATCAAGGTGCAGCTTGCTAAGGAATATTTAACCAAATATTACTGCAAATGTGCTTATATATTTGAACCTATATGTGAAATTTTGACCGCAGGTGTATTAGAGAGATACACCTGGTGTCAAACTTGTACACCCAATTCTTGTTTTTTAAAGTCACTAAAGATATATGCTGTACAGTTATTCCACCTGGAAAAACAACAGCTCAAGGAAACCATTAAAGCACAAAATTACCATAACATTCATCCCTCTGATGAGTCTGTGTAAACTTCTGACCACAACTGTATCTGGCTCTTGAAGTATTGCCCCTAGTTGCAGCTACTAAACTGTAAAACTCCTCTTAGTTTGCTGCTAAATGGTTTATTTTTGGTGCTTTTGCCTTTGCATACAAGTTTTGTTTCTGATTAGCTTAGTCAGGATTTTTTCCCCCCTTTACATCATGGACTAGAAGTAGTAAATCCCATTTTTAAAGGAACCAGGCCAGTAAATGGAGTCACAGCAGTAATATTCACTGTAAGTCTACAAAGCAGCAGGGTCAACTCTTGCAGCTTTTCCACTGGACCAGTGTTGACAAGTCACTGTTTCTATGCCAACAGTGTATTCAGCGAAGGTGATTTTGAAATTGCCTTCATGTTGAATGTTAACAGGCGTTTATAGGGGCTTTATGTTTTAAAGCCCTAAATACATGTTGCTGATAGAGAGGAATCACATGAGCTGTACAACCCCTGGCAAAAATGATGCAATCAACACACTTAGAAGATGCTCACTTGACTGTTTTTACTATTAACGACTAAACAAATCACAAAACTGTTCCTTTTTTGATCAATAACTGAACATTCTTGATGCATGAAATTTACTCTGAATAAATTTAGTTATTTTAGTTAATGACACATTTTTCCCCAAATCCAGTAAACGAAAAACAGTCGGAACATCTTTTAATCTTTTTTATCTAAAACAAATATAGACAAATCTAAATCTGCAAAATAGTCTGCAGTTAAAAGAGAGTGTTTGCAGACCACAGTGAGTTGTTGCGCTTGATGTAATGAAAGGAAGCATGGCTCTAACAAGAGAGCTGTCAGTTGAAACAATGGAAATGATTATACAAGTCTTTCAAGAAGGAAATCCAGCATGTTGGTTTAGCCATTCAGCTTTGTCTAAAATGGTGAGAAATGGTGAGCAAGTAGATTAATTTGATGTTGGGGTGAAAAAAAATTGAATCCCGGAAATTGAACTTTGTTGCAGCCATTCAGGGTTTTATGGTGGGTGGGCAAATTCACTATTCTTCAATTTCCACCTTGAATTTTTACTGAAGTTGAGATCTGGACTGTTTGCTGGCCGTGTTATTGAGCCGTTATGCCTTTCCTGATGAAAAGCTTTAAGGCTTTTTGCTCAGGGAAATGAGAAAAATGTCCAAAATGTAATTGTCCATCTGTGCATTTACTGTAGAGGTAAAGCTTGCCATCTCCTCTGGAACTTTAGCTAACGTGACCCCGTAGCATAAACGAGTAGAGGAGAATCTGTTTGTTTGCGCTTACATCTTTTATATGTGTGAAATTTCCAGATATATATTTTATAGCCTTTCAATTTAGTTTCTGCTTGGTCCAAATGTTAAACACGGCTGACTGGGAGTAGTCAACATATTTTGCAATACTCTGTGCTCCTGTTGGGGGCATGCTTCCTTTAAAGCAATCAGGTGCAACAGCTCAGCGAGGTCCGCCATCGCAGACTATTTTGCATATTTTGATTTGTGGAGGTTTGTTTTGATAAAGCATATTTCCTCTACCTAACCTTGCTAGGGTTTGTGCTTCTCATTTTTTCTTGGTCCATCATTAAACTTCACCTCAATCAACAGTGGTGCTGAGCTAAGTTGCTGATTTAAAGGCTGAATCTTTCCTGAGCGACGGACCCAAGCACTTCTGTTCCTGCTTGTACGACCACAGATCATTTAACCAACACAGCCTATGGATCAGCACTTAAATCCAAAGCTTAAAGCTGTACTGTACTTTATTGAACTATGTTGTATCTTCTGGTCAAAATCAAGGCCTGAAGATCTGATAGGAACAAATCACAGTCACATAATGTTCTGTCTGAATCTGTGTCCATAATTAAAACCTTGGAACTGTTGCTCTCCATCGTGTGTTGTGTTCTGTTGTAAACCATTGTAAGCGTCTGTAGCAGTATGTCCTACGTCAGCACAGAGTTATGTTATGTGACACACGAGTGGTTACGCGCCCCCGGTTTATTGAGCATCATCTCTCACCTTGCTGCTCTTCTTTTTCTGAAGAAACATGAATACGTAACACAAAGCTTTTTTTTCACTAAATAAGCAGACACGAGAATGGAAGAGGTCAGGAGCTGAGCAGCCTGGCGACAAACGTACATGTTTTCAAAGTAAGCATTTAAGACTTTTGCTGCCTAACTTATCAATGATCTGAATAGTTTTATTTTATTTCTTATTTAGCTATTGGATGAATTGATATCATTCCCACACAGTTTCTATGGCTTTTTAGGTTTTAAAATTTTAAAAAGCCCAGTTGAATCCACATTATCATCAGATTTTTATTTTTTTATTTTTTGGTAACAAAAAACGGTGCACTTTCTTTCAAAAATCACATATGCATTTTTTTTTCTCTGCCCGTTCTGTTGGTTTTTGTCTTTTGCCCTTCTCCCCCGTCCCTCTTCTCAGCTGTTTCTCTTTCCCTCTTTCTTTCTCCCCTTCTTTCCCCCAGTCAAGTCTGTCCCGTATTCAGTAAGTGAAAATAAAATAAACAATAAAAGGTGAATCAAATGGACCATTACGGCAAGGCTGGGATGGTCAGTTTGGTAAAGTAAATCCGTTGGGCATCTTTCTTTGCCTTTAGACAACAATTCTGATGGCAAAAGAGCCAAACGGGACAGGCCAAAAAAAAAAAAAAAAACACATAAAGTTTATTTAGCGAGAGCTCCAACTCCTGCCTTTGAAAGCAGATGATGGAGAAATTCTCTCTATTTGTTAAGATTAATCAGCTTCATGGTGAGAGAACAAAAGATGATCCAAATGCTGAATATGAAATTGCTGAATAGCCCATACTCTTTTCAGCCTATATAGTTTTCTATAACTGATGACTGCATGTATGTCAGTATGATTTTTTTTCCTGAATAGTAAGGTCACAGCATAGTTGTAGTTTCATACCGTGTGTTCTTTTCAGTACTCTTTTAGTTGGAATTGGCAACAGCATCATAAAGAGAAGGAGCCTATACATTTCATTAATTTCCTAGAAAAAAACAAAACATTGCCTTTACTTTTATTTCTTTTTCTTCAGTGTGTCATTTGTAGCTGCTATATCATCATCATACCAAGATAAAGCTTAATACTGTTTTTTAAAAAAACAAGCAAGAAAAACAGTTTTTTCTTTTGTAATTAGACAAGAAGCTTTCTCAGATTTCCTTGACTTTTGCCCAGAAGAAAAGTTGATATTACTCGTGCTCCATGGTATCTAAGTAGTTTACTTGAACACACACAGCTGCGGTGTGTTTGTAAAAGCCATTCCTCCAGGTTTATATCATATATTTTTTCTGAAATTGTGAAAACTGCAGCTACCATGAAGACGCACTTGAAAAAAGCTGGCTTCCTATATTGTTCTTCTATATTCTTAGCATAATGAGACTGCAAGGATTCAGCACCATTCACCCACAAAGCACAAACAGCTTCTTTTTCCCCCTCTGCTAAGGTTATTGAGGCATCTTATGACTTTCCTGCCCAAACTGGGAATTATTTTCTGTTTGTCAATGACGATTACTGTAATTTGGCCTCAAGCCTCTTTGCTGTTTTTGTGAAAAGGGTTTCCCTATTCACCACTACCCATGTGAGGAAACTACTATTTTGGGCATGTGCAGTTTGTATAAGGACACGTGTTACAGCTCGGTCTGAGCCTTGTACACTAACACAATTCATCAACAGGTGTGAGAGGAAATAGTTTTTTTCTCTCTCTCTCAGCAAGAAGGATGTTACATTTGGAGTGTGTGGGGTAAGTGTGAGAGAACAAAAGTCGCCAGTAAGGGGCATTCAGCCTGCAGGAGGATTTCCTTGCTCAGCAGAGGAAAGAAGAGGGAAGCCTTGATGCAGCTGGTTGTGTGGAAGCATTTATACCAGCTGAATTAACTGGACTTGTTTGCTCTGATAATGGTTAACGTTAAAAGATCAGAAAAGCTTCAAGTAAACTGTAAGGGTAGAATCAACCTATAGTTAATATTCACCTTCACAGGCTGTTTTTATGTAAGAGACCAACAGAAAGAGCCCTTTTGTCAAACAGCCCTTAGCCTGTAAGCTGCTTCTAAAAGACTCTGAAACTTGTGTTTTACAATGAATGCCTGTCACCAAAACGGAAAATGGTAAAGTACTGCATATGCACTAATAACCATTCATGTGAAATCTTAAAAATGTACTTTGAGTAAAGATTAAAGTTGCAGCTTTTTCTTGCTGCTGTGACTTGAATTGGGGAGGGGGAGGAAAGGGAGGGGGTAATAGGGCAGATGCAGGCATATTAGTGGTATGTTGATTTGTAATGGTTTTTCTTTAATCTCTTTGATACCTTTCATTTGAGAAATGGGATGCTTGGCCTTGCCATCAGCAATATTTTATATATATTTTTTCCAACATCATACTTTAATCCCCTTGAAGGATGTTTTATGTAAAACATGCTTTTTGTGCCCTGGAAAGACATTTAATCAAGACTAACCTTGGTATTTTAGTAGCCAATGGTCTAGCTTTGTGGGGTTTAATAATGGAAGACAATTATAGTACTGCTTTCAGTTCTGAGGATCCACTCTTATGGAGAAAAAAACATTTATTTATAGTAAGATTTTTTTTTTCTTTTTTAGGTGGATTTTTAAAAAGGACTTGTAATGGGAAATGTCTTTCCTTCTTTTTTGCATAAAGCCTGCCATAAGTTGACTTTTCTGCAAAATTTTGGCATTAATAACTCCTCCTCTATATTAGAAAAAAAGTTATTATGGGTGAAATGATCTGCAAAATGCTCAAACCTTTAACAGAGTTATGAAGAACTTTTTCTCAGAAATGAAGGTCTTTTAATTGATTCCAAGCTCAAGTATAAAAATACATATAACCCCCCTCTACAAATGATTTGTTATTGTTTGCAATTCTTCACTTTTTTTTTTTTTTTTTTAGGAAATACTTATAGCAGCCATTAGCTGAAACGTGGCAGCAGGGGAGCACTGCTCTTGTGAATGTTCATTCATAGTTTTCGGAGCATGGCAGACTCGAGTATCCTCTTATTGTCCGCTAAGAAAGTTCGGAGAAAATAGATTTCCTGGGTGGTCCGACTCATTAATACACTGTGCACTTCTTGATTTACGGCTCACAGTTCAACTGCTGCCAATTAACATGAAAACACACAACAACAAGAAGAAGGAGGAGGTGGGGGGAGTACAGACGGGGAGGAGGAGGCCGATGAGTTTCCTCCCGTTGGCTCAAAACTTGAGTCAGGATGAACCTGCCCTCCACATCAAGGTAGGACATCGGAAACTATTAAAAACTCTCTGAAATGATCTTAGCTAGCACACAGGCTTTGCAGCACACAGCTCCTCGAGGTGCTGTGACTTTAAGACTCTTTAAAAGTTAATTACACAACAATGATTTTTTTCTTTTGCTTGTCAAGCTTATATAGTTGATTTCCTCTGTTGCATATTTAAAGAAGAAATTAGATGGTTGGGCTACATTTTTCTAACATCTTATCGTCGTTGTCACCCTTCGAAAAACTAGACAGCTGTAAAATAAATACGCCATTACAGACTTGGAACTATATCATATATTTTTATAAAGTGTTACCATCATTTTATAATAATGTCCTACAGTTTTATAATTTATTTTCATTCATTTAAAAGGTACTAAATAAATAAATAACCTAGCTAAAAAATGTTTTTCATTATAAAATATCCCGAAAGCTTTTTATTTCTGATCAATAATAAGAATACTACTTTCTTAAATAACAAAAATGATTCCGTGGAAGTCATAAAAATTAACAGCCCACGCAAATACAATGAACATCCGCGTCTTATCGATTATTTAAGCTAGTTTATTAATGATGATGTTCATTTTCCACACTTTAAGGCTGTCGTAAAACCTCTGGGAGAAATTGCATAATCATAATAAGAAAACTTTAGATAGAAATTAAGCAAAACAAAACATTAAGCACATTTTTTAAATACAAAAAAGCGTTAGTGACTGCAATAAGAAAGGTAAAAAAAAACAAACACAAACGCATGACAGAGGTTAAATAATCTATTAAAGTGGATCCATCATGTCACGCTCATCAGCCCTATCTGTTGTCTTTGGAGAATCAGAGCTGCCTCTTTTATTCATAGCAAGTCAAGTTTAGCTTCATTTGTACTTCACTGATTTCTTTGGCAAATGGAAAAGCAGTGTGACAATGCTATTTACAGTTTCTGTTACATGATGGTCATTTTTGCACGCCTGGTATGAATAAGATACCAGATGAGTTTTCATATCTACGTGAGGAGTACATGACACATTTTCAGCTGCTACAGCAAATGCATTAGTCTACCTGCTGCTTCAAAACCCGTGCCAGCACAATTTGATCAATTTTCTTCAGGGTGCAGGGTGTGATATTCTGCACTCTGGAGCATTATTTGAAGCTAAACCAAATTATGATAAAGATGTATAAAGTTACTGCCATTCTTTCTGAAATAAAACTAATCATTTTTGCAATTCTAGTCTTCTTATGCTGATGTGTAAAGGCTATTTGAGAAGAGAGCTGCTGCTATAAGCCCTCAGAAAGAGTTCATTACTGTTTTTTATTGCCCCTATAGCATACTGCTGTTCATACTTTCCAGGCCAAGTATTTGTCACTGTTACATTAATACGTCTCAGTGTCTAAAAAAGTAATTATTCTCTTTTTCTTTGCTCCCATCTCCGCCCTGTTGGGGTCACGCACTGTTGCACGGTACCCTTTGACCTTGTCAAAAGCAATCACTTGCCGTAACACACAACTATAGCTTTCCTCTCATCTTAAGACATAATCTCTTTAATTGGTGTCAAAGGTGGGGTCCTTATGGTGAAAGTCCTGAAAATACACACAGACAGACATGCTCACTTGTTGACACTTAGGGGGGAAAAAACAATAAATGAAGCAGAGCCTCGTCAATGTGGCGCTGAAACTTGTTAATCTTCAGTGGGAGGGGTGTTACCGCAGACCCTCTAGCCACTCCAGGCTGACAGGATCCTTCGACGTAAGTCAGTCCCATCTGACCCCTCAGACTATTCAGTCTTTACACCTGCTCGGTCCCAACAACAAGTTAGGAGGACAGAGGAGATTTGCTTTGAATCTCAAAGGGCTTCCACCTTGAGGAGGAAATTTATCTCATCATTTGATCAGAATTAGGCTTAGGTGTTGTCTAGTTTAACGCTTATTTTCAGGATCATTTAATCTGGCAGTTATTTGCATGGATAATCCCTAAAATGTCATTCTTAAAAAAAGGAAGCACAAAAAGCCCCTGATATTAATTTTAAGGAATGGGGTGATTTGTTCGGATTGCTTGTTTTACCTGGCTAAAACTTTAAATTGTTTAACTACACTGATATAAAAGGAAATGCTCACATTTTAGAATCGAGACCTAGAGTAATATTTAGCATTATTACTTGAAAAATGACCAAAATTTAAATGATTAAATGTGTTGAATATTGATGTTCTGCCAAGCGACAAATCTGCATATTGCATAGATTAAATTTGCTGTATTCTATGCCAGTATGGCAATCCTTTTAATACTGCTAGCTCCAAAAAGCAATTCAGTGTAATTCAGCACTCATTGAGGTGGACTGCTTTATGGTAATAGTACATTTACAGGATATAATAAAGCACTTTGATTTGTTGGTCATTTAGCATTTCTCCTTTTTATGTGTAATGTGTATTTATGTATGTCACAGTGTAAGATGAAAGTGCCGCAGTACTTTAAAGCTTGTAATGTTCAGTTGTTGTTGAAACTGAGGGGACAATTATTGTGTTTTACTGAAAGATGCTTTTAGTAATTAGTATAGCCTCACTGATATTAGTGCACCGACTGAAGACACAATTAATAGCAGTGTTGGTGCATTAGGCTGCATTAGTTTTAATAATGAATTTTCTAGTTCAAATCTTTGATCATATACGTGAAAATAATCAGGAGAGCAGTGAAAACCAAGTTAATCGTTAGCTGTGCCTGGAGGGATTATGAAAGCATACTGGAGGATGTTCTCATAATCCACCTAATTCTATAAATGCTGTGAGATTCAATAACAGAGATGACTCTGAGGTTGCACTTGCAGAAAGGTGCGACCTGAGAGGGTGTTGCAGTTTGTTAGGAAGGCCACCATCACGGTCACCCGAGCCAACGTGGCAGTCAGGCCTGCAGAAAACTAGTATATATGCTTGAATATCAGTGAGCAGAGGTCAGCCCTTTATTTTTCTTACCTGTGACCTCTTAGAAGACTCATGCTTTACCAAGGAGTTTCCTGGGGATGACTGTGAATACAAGACCCTGGCTCGAATCAATTAAATCACTGAATAAATGTCCATAGGGAGGCTGAATGGAAACCTTCAGGGATTCAAAGATGCGTAAGATTCTCTGACATAAATCATATGTAACACGGCCAGGCGAAAAAAAGGGCATAATAGTGTTCAAATAATTTATTTATTTTAACAAAATACAGAAATATAGGAGCAGCCTTCATAAACAATAATTAAACCAAAAGCTGTTGTAAATGTTCTCTATCTGAGCCTGAACATTCACCTGAATGCTCCTCACCTTTGCCACACGAGAGTAGTGAGCAGAAAAAGAGGAAAGCCAAATGAATGTGGAAACGCACACATAAATAAAACAGGAAATTGGGGGCTAAAAAGTGCAAATAATCACTGGATGTGAATGTGTCCATTGAAGCACTCTTTTGGGTGCTACCCCGATGCTCCCACTAATGGTCTGTTTTACTGAAGTAGGACCAGGAATGCTAACCTTCTCAAAGCTTCACAACTCAGGGCAAGCATGGCTGCGCTCCCATTTGTGTATGTGTGCGCACCTATGTGTGCCTCGCTGTTATTATCCTTTCTCTAGAAGGAAGGGAAAAAAAGAAAAGGGGGAACTCATTCTAGCATACGCTCCCATCCTGTAATGAACAGAGTCTACATATTTATGTTTTTACCAGTGAACACTCGAAACACAAGAGGGGTTAAAGTAAAGAGTGGGGAGGTCTTTGGACCGTTTTCAATATTTCCCCCCTCTGCGCCCAATAGGGCAAGTGAGGGTTTGGTTCTTTATAATAATCAGGTGACCAGAGGAAAATAGTTGTGGCCTTAACAAGCCCAAATTAAAAAAGAACATCATTTTCATTATGCAGTCAAACACAATTACAAGCAAATGTTTTCTCTGTGGAGCTGCCCCTGCTTTCAGGGTCTTTGTCCCTCACTCCTTAGTGTGTGCAGAGAAAGGCCCCGGTGGTCAATGGGCAGCTGAGTGGTGTGTTCAGTGGAGGCCCACATCCTTAGCCGCCAGCACAGAATACGTTTTGTTAGAGGAGCAACCATACATTCTCAGCAGATTTGTTGAATTAGAGAGCGCAGCAGGAGATGGGGAAGTGGGGGGTAAGTGATGGGGAGGACTTGTTGCTAGGTGACTGACATACAACTGCAGCATGCCAGTTTCCAGAGCCTGGCACTCCTTGTCTGTTTTTGTTTTGTTTTTCTTCCTTACCTCGTCTCCCCTCCACCCCCTCCACCCCCCACACCGCCTCCCAAACCCTCTACCCCACTCCACCCTCCCATCAATTCACTTGTCTAGCTCTCCTCATTGCTGAAGTGCAGATAATAAAACGGAGAGAAAATACACAAAACAGGGTGAATGGCAGAGGATTTTACAATACCCTTCTACTACCTACTAAGAACCTAGTCATCAGCTTCTCAACTGTGTCGATACTTTAAAAAAAAACCCTTACTGCGGTTGAGTGTTGTAGCAAAAGGAAAATGCTTTTATGGGGGAAAGTAAAGGTGGATCCTCTCTTTCTAATGTGCCAGTTAGTATAGAATCTGACATAAAGCATTAGCCTCATGGAGACACTTTGCGCTATCAGCAAAAAAAAAAAAAAAAGTCTTTTCCTGTGGCTGGTAAGTGACACACAAGGACAGGCAGGATTTCTCTGAGCCCCCACCTCCCTGTAGGCATCCCTGCTTGGGAGATTTGCCATTTGAAATGCTGATATTTCTCCCAAGCACACTCTTGAGATATTTGCTGTGTATGTATGCATGAAGCTATCACCTTCTCCCTTATACAGATCTATATTCTCTTCTCAAACCCATATTACAGTTTTTTTATTGCTTTTTTCCCCTGTTTGACAGATCCATTGAATTTTCCTGAGCAAACACTTCCCTCAGCTTCACCTCTCATTCCATAAGTGTCTTGCCTTTCTCCTGAATGCCTGACTTAGCAGTCTGACTACTTACTTTGTCAACTCCATCACTGCTCGTCGAGCATCTCAGTCCCATCCAGCCACATCTGCAGACAGAAGTTATGAGCACGGTGGAAAAGACTGAAATGTAGAATACATGTCTTTATCTATACTGTCGTGAGCAATTTAAGCTTATCCAAAAGATTAGTTAAGACAATTAGCACGTGTACATTTAGGTACGCATTACTGGAACGATGCTTATGCTTTTTTAAATCGTCATTTATAGGTTTATGTTGGCAGCACTTCTGTGTTCAAGTGTATGAATACATGAAAAGAAGTGACTGCGGCTGCTGGTGCTGCCAGTTCTGGAGAGGCCTTACCCGCACACGTCGTCTCTCTGCTTTTTTGAAAATGTATTACATCTTTCAACATCACATATTCATTCCAGGCCCGCGTAGGGTGTAGAGATTCAGGGTCATCGGGATTTTTGATTTCCCCCTCGGTGTTGCATTTATTTGAAGCTCTGTCTGAAGGTCAAAACCAAATACACCCAAACGAAGAAGCCATTGTTGATCTGTTTCTCCACCTTGTGCCTCCATATTCCTTTTCACCAAGAAAGCAGCTATCTTTCTTTGTGCTGCCGGGGGCTTATGAGACTATCAGAGCACACCTGTGCCCTGAGGAAAATTCCCTTGCTCTCTCTAAAGCTGTATTATTCAGCACAAGGCCATGACAGTCAGTGTTTCTAAAAGCATTTGGAACATTGTAAATGGTGATGCTAAAAACTCTCAGGAACCCACCAAGGTATCAAAAAAAAGCAAGAAAAAAAAAGCAAAGATACTGTATACAATAGCATCGCTTTATATGTTGGAGGCTGACTAATTGCCAGGAATGAGATATAGGCTTTACAATGGATGGTAAAATACCTCTATAGCTTACATTATCAAAATAACTGAGTGAAAGCAGTGAAAAGTAATTTTTGCCATGTGATCAAATACTTTAGTCAATTTGGTGATTATATTTTTTTAAATTAGCCTGCTGAATGAACTGGATGACTCAGTGAAATGCTCGTTTGGAATGTTTTATTATAAAATGAACAGATCAAAAATTGCAACATTAAGTAACCATCGCAACTATTTGCTCAATTATGTCTTATCAGTGTGGGTTTTATTTTGTTAAATGTGGGCATGTAATAAGGCCAGCATTAAATGTATTAATAATACAATAAATATTACTGTAAAAAATAATTACATAAATATTCAATCAATTATACTTTAATTGTACTTTTTAAATAACAACACAAAATGTGTGATTTAACATAATTTTCCCTCGTTGACTAAATAACTATGACAGTTTTCACTGTAAATTCATATTTCTGGAATTTAACAGGTTGCACTTAGTGTTCAAGTTTAAATGAATGGCTGCAATCCTCTTTTTAAATTGAGGGTCTGTTTGTGTGTCTACCTGTGTATGATCACATGTGCTGGCAATGAAAGAGCAAAGGTTATCGATCCGTGCAGCTCAGCTCAGCTCGGGTCTTGTATTGACATGTGTTTTGGCTGATGGGATTAGCGGGCCCAGCATTGCTTTTGGTCAGGCTACAAACAACTTCAGAGATAAGATGGCATTAACGCTGTCTCGACTTTTACTGGCTCAGCCTCTGTCAGAGCTGATGTGCTGCAGCGTGCCAAACCATTTTTTTTTATTTTATTTTATTTTATTTTTTTTATTGTCACATCACATGTGCAGGCACACTGGCACAGCACATGCGAGTGAAATTCTTGTGTGCGAGCCCCACAAGCAACAGAGATGTGCAAACACAACAACACAAACGAGCAAAATACAAGAATGGCCAACCTGAAACTAATAAATATATGTACAATATATAATAGTGTATGCATTTCTGGATGTGTATACTAAATATTTTCCTACGTGTGTGTGTGTGTGTGTGTGTGTGTGTGTGTGTGTGTGTGTGTGTGTGTGTGTGTGTATACACATTTTTACAAATTAAATAGTAAAAAAATAAAATAAAATAATAATAATAATAAAATATATAAAATATACAGAGTTGAATATGTGCAAAACAAGTGGCATTTATATACAGTGTGGAGTGCATAATGTTGAATGTTTGGCAGGATGTTAATGAAACTGGATGCTGACGAGACCTCAAATAAACTCGTGGCACATTCTTTGACAGTTACGTAACAAATGCATTGAGTTTAAAAAAGAGCATTTGTATCCCTCCTCTAATGAATCCAATCTTTATCCGACTTAAAATGTGGAATTCTTTTCTTGAACAGACACCAGTGATATGAATTAGCACTGCTATATCACTGTCACTAGAGCTCACCGTGCGCAGGCTAACAGCCAGACTTTTTATTGATCATCGTCCTCTTCTTTCTGATCTTATCACTTTGCTTGTTAGAAAACCCACCGCTGAATTTTATGTTTTACAGTTCGCTCATTTACATTGACCCGAATCCCCTGCATGCCTGTTAAGTATATGATTTAATCTTCCCTGGCAGGAGCACCCAGAGCACCCCTCTGCTTGGCCTCCTAACATGCATTTTTAATCATTATATTAAGATGTCACATAACAGTCTGAGCTCATCAGCAATGCTGCTGGCCATAGCAAATATGGATTCAGCTGTTTAGGGTAGTATTAGACACAGGCTGCTGCCTATTAAAGAGTAATCACTGAATGGGGATGCGTAAAATGTGCTTTTTCTGATATGAGAAGCATAATAAGAGCGACGGCTCACCTGCAAATAAAAAGTAATCTTAGTCTCTTTTTTAAAGACTATTGGAGGCTGTTATATTTACTGTGGAGCGGACAAGAGCGGGAACCAGTGAGGAAATTATTTGACTCATCTTCTCAAGGTCTCTGAAGTCTCCACAGGGCCTTGTCCTTGTAGCACAAGACTGCTGATGCCATGCAGTGCACTGAGAGGGCTGTACATGGATAAATATTTGAGTATTTGTGAGTGGCGAAAGCGAGATGACTCTCAGCCTGTCAGTTATGTTTGGAGGCCTGGCATCAAGCAAACAGGGACCTGCTCAGTGACACCCGGTAACCCAGACAATGACATCAACACATACACATATACTTTCTTTTTGCACCCCAGTGCTCCCCCTCACCCACCTCACTGCATCTCTCACTCGCTAACACACACACACACACACATGCAGCCCTGTCAGCTAACTTCTGTCAGAGACATCACCCTCTAGGTAGTGCGGTGAGCTTTGTGCACACAGTGATCAGGCAGCTCGCCAGCTCTGCCTTCTCCTGCCTCTACCTAGATGATCCCCTTCATCCTAATGAGCTCTGTCAGAATGGCATTTGACATAAGCCATCAATAAAGCACAGCTGACAGATATTAAGAGTCTGGAAATCCAGGATATCCCTGGTCACTGCCTCTTGTACTGCAGACAACTCCTGGACTCTTTAGAAGGCAGATTATTGCATCCACGCTTTGATCCAGTGCAGGCTTAATGGACATTCCAACTTTAAAATATGCACTTTCATTCAAATCTCTAAGCAGTATGTATCATTTTTATAATAAACCAGCCTGTTTGATAATTGCTGCTATTATTTTATATTTCATTTACATGGTGAATTGATTAGAAAATAATAACCTTAGCCAATGAGAACATCTCACTTTCTAAGAGACCGTGAGTGCAATTGTGCCACATTATATGCTGAATCTCTTTTTTCTGAAGCAAGCTTCACAGATTGCTGCTCTTCTACGATTGGCACTGATAAATACTGTGTCAAAGAAACAATTGTGTTTTATAGAAACTAATCAAATTAAAGATGTCTTTTTGATCATCGTAGTAACGAGTGTACCCTTTACTACAAAGCAATTGTAACCTCAGGGTGAAGCCACTGCATGGAGCTCAGTATGATTCATTCTCCTGAGTTTTCTCTCAGTGCCTGGATGTGTGTAGGTAGTCATTATGAGAAGGCAAACAAATAAATGTATGAAGGCAATCCGGCACGCCATGTTTGTACAAGAATGAAGCGGATATTTTTAATAAAAGCACATTTTCTACTCGCATACAACACATTAAGTCGCACGCATCCTAAAGAGATATGTGTAAAGGTCACTTCTGAAAAAGCTGTGATAGTGCAGACAAAAGAGCAAAGTATATTGACAGTGTGTGTGTGTGTGTGTGTGTGTGTGTGTGTGTGTGTGTGTGTGTGTGTGTGTGTGTGTGTGTGTGTGTGTGTATTTTGACTTGGAGGAGCAGAGGCTCTTAGACAATGTGAAGTGGAGGTGAGGCCCAGGCGGCATGGCTGCGGCGTTGTGACCTCTGCCCTGACTCACGCATCATGTAGCTCCCTAGCGCCAGAGGTCCTCCTGAGTGTGATGAGTTTTGACTCCTGTCACCTCTGGGTGTCGTCAAGATCCTATGACATGGACAGAGTTTTTTTATTTATTTTACTTTTCTTATTTTTTTTGAGAGGGTGACCACCATCCCCACCAACCAAAGAAAGGAGCGAGAGGACCCTTGGGGACCCTTATCAGACAACAGGAGCCAAGGAGGAGGTTTGTTGGACGCCTTTAGAGACAAAAATAATTAGAAAACTATTTTTAGAAGCTTGTTTTTTATAGAAATGTCCCTCATATAATGCTCAGAATAATGGTTTTACAGTCTCAGTTAGAATATAGCGTCCTCATAATAGTATTAAATAATAGGCTAATTTGTGATCATTGAGATGTAAAAACAGAGTGCTCTTTTTTTCCCTGTTCCAAGCCTGGAGTATTGTAAAGTTTGTTATTGAATAAAATAGATAAAGGGAGAAAGAGTGTGTGGGTGGCTGCAGAGGAAGGTCTAAAGACCAAGCTTTCAGCCAACCCACCTGTCTTGACGGTTTGTCTGTAGCTACATCAATGCAGTACATTCAGTGAAAAGGCTTTTTTATTTGATAATATCTTCTCATACAGTACTCAGGTTTGACGACTGGACCCTTGCGATGCCCCTTGGACCTTAGAAAACACTACAATTTGGCCAGTTTACTTTCATTCACTGTTAGACTTGATGGCTGCAGTTCAGTGTGTCAGAAAACAAGGGAGTGATTGAAAGCATACCACTGGATGCCAGTTTAATGCATGCTATGTATATGGAAAGTCACTTACTGCTGTGTTCAGTTTCATGCATGTTGTTCTTAAGCGCGTGTACACGCAGGCTTTACTGCTCATAATTACCAGGTTGGCATTTTAGCTGCTGCCTCAAACACACAATCATTTAGTTGTGCGAGTGCTATAGGCGACGCATGCATTTGTTCATTTGCAATTTCTGCCCTCTATTACTCTCCCTCTTACACAAACACTCACAAACGCGGGTTATATAAAGCGGTGCGGTGTGCACTGTGCGCTCTCCCTAGTTTCATTTAGCCCTTTATCTAGTCAGAAATTGACTGCATTCAAGAGTGGAATGGATGTAACAATTGCATGCACTCTATAGCATGCTCCGCAAATGTGTTTTTGAGAAAAAAAGGGGGGGTGGAGGGTAGTTTTCAAGGTATTTCTGATGGCTTTCTGCCAAAGATTAGATGTTCGCTCTCACTGTACCTCACTGCATTGTTTGTTTGCGACAAAAAAATCGTGTTTCCCCTACATTTGTGACAGGAGGAAGGGGAAAACGTTTCGATTTCCCGACGCACTGTGGGAATGAAATATTAAGGTTCTGGAAAAACCTTGTAAATGGGATCTCAATTTTATGCTGCAGGACAATAGGGGGATTTAATAAAGTTACATCTATAGGCCGCAGACAGTTGGTACAACCTTTTGTAATCCTACAGAGATTTACACAACAGAAAATCGATTGGACCAAGGTGTTTGTTTGGCCTCTGTGTGACATGATGTTGGTAAAATGACTCTTCACGTAGCATTGAAACACTCACACAAATACTCCTTGCTGCTGTCATGTCTACGCTCTGACTTTATGGCATTGTGGAATATTTATTCTATAGCGTGTGCTAGAGTAAGCTAGCATTAGTGGGTATAAGGTCAAATGTCATGTGCATTGGTTATAATAAGAGTATTATGGCTGAGCTCTGTAGTAGATGCCCTGTGGAACAAAAGCATGGGAGAGCTATATGTGTGTCAGGACAGACGAGGCCGTGTGTCTGTGTGTGTGTGTGTACACAGCCTCCAACACTGGCTGCTGCTGCAGCATTGTGGCTCTCCTCTGTTCATTTCAGCTGGGCTGTGTGACTGAAAGGCAGTGGATTACATACACTCAGGGCCAATGGGTCAGTGGATAAGAAGTCTTCTCTGTTACCACAAATCCAGAGATTAAACACAGCGTCAAGAGCTACTGCCGCCCCGGGGGCAAACGGGTTTGAAAACACAACTCTGAGAGCTTTGGCTTAACCCTCCTGTCATTGTAGAGGCACGGCAAACATATGAGTGAAGTGATGTCTCTTTAAGTCCCAATACATTCAGGTATATTGGTTGTGTTGGTGACATGATGTCTTAATTGGAAAGTTAATCCTGTGCTGGGACAGCTGACTCTAAGTTAAAACAGTCTGTCACGAGCAGAGAGAAACACTGCAGCCTGTGAACCTACACACTAATGTTTGCATCCTTCATCTTTGCCAAGCAGAAGCGGCTTCCCGCCCGGGCAATTAGCTGTGTACATTATCATTGTGTGGCAGTGCTTTCCCTCAATGCCTTCTGGTTTCTCAATTGATGCTGTTTTAGTGATTTAAAATGTGCCGTTTCCATGCGAGACTAATCAGAGCATATTTAAAGTAAAGGTGATATTATGCATTTCAGATGCAGACCGGCATTTGTTTGTTTAGCAGGCACGAACATTTTTGGTGTACCTGTGCACATGTTTGCTTACATCTCAGCAGGCTTGTGGACATGATGAGCAGATGGAAAGAGAAAGGTACTGTCTGTATGGGATAGTGGCAGGATGGCTCTTGGTGACAGGCTTTTGTAGTGTCTTGTCTGCTCCAGTGATCCCAGGGAATCTGGGTCATTTCCAGCCTGTTCGCATCTAACTATTCCCCACTCCTTCCCTCCCTCTGCCCAGGGCAAGCTACAACCCAGCTACATGCAAGTGATGACACAAAGTAAATGTACTCATCTCTGATCGTAAACACCTCATTCATCGCTCCACCTTGCAGTGCTCTTTATGCTCTTGTTTGTCATGGAGCTGCCACCCACCTCGAGTAACATGCATATATCAAGCTGTTTCTCTTTGCCAGTGATATTCTCAAACTCTTTAATGTAGTGAATCTCTTGAAATTACGGCCACAGCAGCTTTATAATGAGCCACTGTGGATAAAGTGCTACAAAGCCTCCATTATTCTTCATTACAGTAGGTTACTGTTGTATTTTTTAGTGTGTGCAGAATGATAAAGGTTTCCAATCGGTTACTGTGGTTTTATTTTATTTCATAAAAATGTGCAGGTTGAAAAGATAACAGTCAACCCTGTTAAAAGTCTCAGTGGACAAGTTTTATTTGCAACTTTCCGAATTAAATTTGTAGTCATTCAATTTAGGTCACAGCTGAATTTTATTACTAGGTGCTACTCTAATTTGCTTGACTCATCCTATACCTCACCACATTGTTTTCAGTCTTCTCGAACCAAGTAACTCATTTGAGGATTTGAGTAAGAAGATGTGGAGAAGGTACAAAATAACAAGTTTTCACACTCATTTCAGTTTATAGGCCACAAAAAGCTCAATTTGATCTCAGGTGGCCCTGACATGTAAAACCATTGCATAATAACTGTTTTTGGAAAAAGCATCTTAAAAGCCCCCACCCCCTTTTCTTTTAGTGAAAAGAAGTAGGCTCACACTGCACTGTGAAAATGTTCACCTTTAATGAAGCATCCTTTCACAGACAGATGATGAACAGCTGAAAAAAAAAACAGAAAAGTCAGTGCAGTTTGAACAATATGTCCACATTTAGTCTGTCTGCTGTCACTGCAAGTGCCGTTTACAGAAAAAAGCTACAACACTCTTATATGTAAAATATTTTGCAAATAATATCTCACTTAAACGTTTAAACAGCACATTCACATATAGAAATGCTTAAACCGATTCACACAATATGCAATAATGGTGGTATCGCCACAGCAAGAATATCAGTGCATGTTATTATAGAACAATTAATTTTTAGTAACTGCAATTATCACTCTTTACAAAACTATCCAATAGGTCAGACTGAATCGTTTGGCGGTTATAACCCGCGGGCTATCCCTTCAGTCTGAAAGCGTGTATCTACAGCTGCCTTTGCTTGCACCGCATTAACAAGAGGGATTTGCCAACTCTAATATATAGAAAGCTGAAATAGTCTGAAGTTTGTGCGTTCGTGTGTGTGTGTAACTGAGGACTGAAGAGAGGCTTTGGGATTGGTGAAACAAACAGACAAAAGAAAGAAAACAGATGCGTTTGAATGACGTCCACTGTGTCCCTACGCTGCATGTGCGGAGATATTGGTGTCAGGAGGCCTATCCTTCTGACATGGTGTCATAGGCCTTTACGCATTGCTGTACACTTTGGGCGTCAATCGCTCAGCAGTCGATATTTAGGATTGCATTGCCAACCTGTGGCGGTGTTGGATAAGGTATAATCACAGGTTCACGAAGTAGCAGAAACAACTGGCTAAATAAAAGGAAATGTTACATTTGTGAGCCTTTACGCGAGATAAATATGCACAAACGCCTGTTTATTAGCGCAATAAGCCTGCTCATATAGTGAATGTCACTATGAAAAAAAAATCAACTTTTTCTTAAAAAAATTATATAAATCTTTAAAAACATGCCTATAAGGTAGACGTGTTGTTTACACAGGATGAGGTACAATAGTTATTTCCAGTTCTCCATTTAAGAGATCTAAATCAGGTTTATTTTTTATTGATGCACGCTTCCTGGAGAAAGCATTGCAGTCCTTGTAAATTTAGGGTGAGTCGGGAAGCCTGCAGGAATGAAATATTTACAGGCAGCTAAATATTTCAAGCCAGCACCTTGTCAGTCGCCCTCACAATTTATTTCCACTGCTTCTTCCGATTGCGGTCTTATTCTTTATTTACTGCCATTGGTGTTGTAGTATGGGTGAATGAGTGGCGACCCCGGTCAAATACAAGTTAAATAGTCCCAGTCTGTACATTGCTCCTCTTGCGTGCGCAATTTTTGAAAGATAACGTGGTGCATATTTTTGACAAACTAACTGATTGTGCTCATTATTATTATTATTTAATATATAAAATGAAACAGCCAAAGACTGAACAGCTTCTTGTACAGAAGGCATTTCATAACCCCACATCAAGAGTCTATAATTCATGCAAAAACATCCCGAAGGGGATTTGGATCGAGCGTGTGGTGCGTGCGCGCACGTGCACGACAGAGAGAGGGAGAGAAAGAGAGAGGCGGGGGGAGGGGGGGGGGGGTGGTATCTGTGAAAATGATATCAGGCTTTTCCGTCAGAATGAACTTTACTACTGTATCCAGCCATGAAATAATCTGACCTGACACTTCAAACCATCTGCGCTATCTATCCGCCCTCTTATTTACTAAATCAGCCTGTGCACAAAACGGAATGTGTCTGATACTAAAACCGAGTCGCCTGGCGGGGCCATGATAATCCTATATACACAAATATTTCTCTCCCTGCTTTGTTTTACAGCTATCACGAGCTGGACGGACGCAAACGCGTGCGCGCTGATGGAGGCTACTGTAAATTAAAAAAGAGAGAGGAAAAAATAACAACAAAAACAAAAACAACAACAGCAACACAAAACTGAATAAAGGTACCTAAAGGCTGTCATCACACTTACGACTGTTAAACAACAGCAAACATTTAGCCATTTGGAAGAAAAGAAAGAAAAGAAAAGAAAAAAGGAGCATTTGTTCACGGGTTATTTAAAAGAGCGCGCTTCACCGACGACACCTGATAATATTTTATTATGATTATTGTTAATAAAGATTTTGCAGCTGTTCAAGGTTGGCTGCAGATTTGAGGTCCTGTTGAAATGCTTTAATAAATACCGACAATCACACTTTATTTATATTTGTGCACTTGCACTGTGGCATAATTTTATATTAGACGTGCGAAAGGACAAAAATATATATTTTAAAAGGCAAAACAAGCATTTAAAATACGGTATAGAGGCGCTTATAGTAGCGCTTTATAAGATTCTTACAGGCGTACGATGGGCCGGCTTATGACGGAGGGTACATCACAGAAAGCATGGCAGCCTAGCAGGCCATGCTAAACACAACTACAAATGTGATGTGTCGAATTTAGCTTCCACGCCGTCTAATATTATCTGTTGTTATTTATTTATTTGTTTATTTATTTATTACCTCAGGACGGGGCAGCCTATAGTCAGCGGGGATGTGTCATTTCGCTGCGTAAAGCCTGTTTCATAAAGGGAGACTGAGCGTGTCTGTCTGCTCGGGCACTTCACTATATAGGACTCTTCCTTTAACACCGCCCGCCGCGCACAAAGGCGGAGGAGAGCACGGAGAGGCAGCTAAACGTTTGAAGACGCCAAGCAGAAAAGGTCAAAATGTTTATATTATTTTTGAAAAGGGTGGTGCTGAGTGCTCCTTTCCGCCTGATTGGCTGAACTTGACAGTGATTGACGTGCATCCATGGCAACCGGGCAGCCAATCTGCCAAGTCCAATAGGAAATCATCGGAGGGGGCTTGACTGTCTTTTTCTCTCCCCCCTCCTTAAAAATACATCTCAGCTCGGGCTTTAATTCTTTCGTACATTCAATCCCAGCATACCTTGAAAAATAGACTACACCGCCGCAGTGGCTTTAATTTTTCCCCTTGCACCTTCAGCCCTTTGCCTGCCAAGTTTGCCAAGCCCAGAGGATGCGGTAGCCGGCCCCCACGCAGCATTGTCCCTCCTCTGTGGCGTTTTTGGCGTGTGCGTTTTTTCACGGCTGGTCAGACGATTGGTTCGATAACTTTGGGATTGCCTTGTTTTCTGGGTTGTCTTGGATTGCCTCGGCGCACGGGAAGAAGAAGCAGAGGACTCGGCGCGGAGGAGAGAGAGAGAGAGAGAGAGAGGAGAAAGGAGGGGGAGAGGGAAACACGGGAGAAGCCTCCATGTTTCAGTTGCCCATCTTGAATTTCAGCCCCCAGCAGGTCGCCGGGGTCTGCGAGACTCTGGAGGAGAGCGGGGATGTCGAGCGCCTGGGCCGCTTCCTCTGGTCGCTGCCCGTCGCGCCAGCGGCCTGCGAGGTCCTCAACAAGAACGAGTCGGTGCTCAGGGCCCGGGCTGTCGTCGCGTTCCACACTGGCAATTTCCGTGAACTCTACCATATCCTGGAGAACCACAAGTTCACCAAAGAGTCGCATACGAAGCTGCAGGCGCTGTGGCTCGAAGCTCACTACCAGGAGGCTGAGAAGCTGCGGGGCCGCCCGCTGGGACCGGTGGACAAATACAGGGTGCGGAAGAAGTTTCCCCTGCCCAGAACCATCTGGGATGGAGAGCAGAAAACCCACTGCTTCAAGGAGAGAACCCGGCACTTGTTAAGAGAGTGGTATTTGCAGGATCCCTATCCAAATCCCAGCAAAAAGAGGGAGCTTGCACAGGCTACTGGACTTACACCCACACAAGTAGGAAACTGGTTCAAAAATCGCAGACAAAGAGACAGAGCGGCGGCCGCGAAGAACAGGTGAGCTCCGTGCATAACCGTCACCGCCACAATCCTAATTTACGCGAACGCGTCAGAAACGAAACATACCCACACTCCATTACTGCCCATCAAGTGATTTGCCCTGCTTTCAGTTTAGTATACGTGCCTCTTTGGAGGCAATCAGCTCTGACATCAAATCATATTAAAGTCAAAATTATACCGTAATCCCGATTTTCTTCTTCTTCTTTTGTAATAAACGCCGCTTTCAGTGTCTGTGTTGAATCGCAGAAAATGGCCAACCAGCACAACCAAAAAATGGCAACGGGTTTCTCCGTTTTCTCCTGTCAGCAATGAATTATTTGGACTCTGAATAAACATTTGTATTATTTAAGTGTAATATTCCGACTGAAATTAAGTCGACCCTGCAACTACATTAATGGTATTTTATTAACAGTGACTCCAGTATTCTCCTGGTACTATTATTAGCAGTAATAATAACACAAACAACATAAATCTAATTGCTTTTACATGCAGTTTAACTGATGTCACGTTGTGCTTTCAAAGAACTATTTTCACCGGCTCTATCTGCCTGTTAGATGGTCGGTCGACTTACATAAGGTTATGTTTCATAAAGCCTTGTGTAAGCTAGACATTCACTACTGAGAATGACATTTGAAATTGTCCCATATCCAACAGTTATCCAAATAATATATTTGCTGTCTCCCTGTGGTACGTGGTAAAAATGTATCAATTATAAATTCACTAAGAAAAAAGTCAGATTTCACAGATTCCATTTAATATTTTTGTTTTGTTTTGTTTAAGCAAAAGTAGACATTTTTCTTCTTCTGTATGTTTGTTTAGGATTTTTAATTTTTTTAATCTAATAAAAAAATCCATTTTGTAAATAATCGATGTAGACAATATATTATATATGTTCTGTATATATTATATACTTATAGACAATAATTTTGATGATCCTCGAAACAGACGGGCTTTTATTGTCATGTCTCTCCTTCCTCTGCTCAGGCTCCAGCAGCAGGTCCTGTCCGGCGGCTCGGTTCGCTCCCTGGCGGACGAGGATGGCACCGTGGACCGCCTGGGGAACTCCTCCAGTCCCGAGGCCAGTCTGTCCAGCAAAGCAGCCGCCTCGGCCATCTCTATCACCTCCAGCGACAGTGAATGTGACATCTGACGGGCAGATCGAGGGTGTTAATGAATTAAAAGGGGATACGAGTGAAAGACAATCCAATAAACAAGTCATAGTGCCTGCGTTGAGATAAAAAAAAAAAAGAACATACACACACATACACATACATACACACACAAACTAATATTTGACGGCTGCCAAAACATAAAGGGATCTGTGATCTGCTGCGGACTGCCCGTCCTTATCCTTTTAGGCCTATACTTTTGTTTGCGTTTTACCCACGTGCGGATAACTGAACTTAACACTTGGACGAAACACATTTCACGGACTAATAAGCCAACGCTTCGAGATGAAACGTTAAAAAAAGAAGAAGAAAAAATAAGTAAAAGGAAAAAAAGGAAAAAGGGATGAAGACATCACACGCGCCTAACCTGCTGTTCTCTGTGGGTATTTCATGTTGAAAAGAACTGTGATATTTTTACTTTAAAGTTTTATAAATAATGTTTATTTGCCTATTTAAAACGATCTGCTCTGTCTCTTCGAATTTCATATTCATTTGCTTGGTGTTTTTAATACTTACCTTCTACACAGGTAAACCCGTTGAGCATGCGCGCTTTAGTGAACATGTGTTTCAGTAAAAAGAAAAAAAACCCGTAAAGATAACTTAATAAAAATAATTGTTGATTCAAGAGAGTTTAAAGTTCAGTCTTATTTCTTGGATTGTCGTGTGGATAGAGTAAGAGGAGAAAAAACAAAGTGTTAATAAAGCTGTAAAAATATGAACATTCATATGCTGTTATATAATAATCTTGGATTTTTTCGCTAAGACAAACGTTCTAGTGATATTCGTTTTGATACCTCGATGCTCGACTCCTTGACACGTTTCAGAGTGAGGCCTAATTGGCCGACATGCTTTGCGTCCTGTAATGCAGGGTGACAGCGAGAGGTCACGGAAAGGCCGGCTCACTAACCCGGATGATCTGCGGGAGAGACCATGGAGATCAAAACACAGCACAGATTGTGGACCTGGGCTTTACGCTGCACAGACGGCGCAGGAACAGGCTTCTTAAATCGTGCAAGTGTCCATTTTCCCAAGACATCGAGAATCAGACCGTACATGAGGCAAAGCAGTCTAGTAATTAACATAAACAGACAGCGACGATGAATTTAACACGGTGATACACACGTGCATCATGTTATCTTGACATATATGTGTTTGGACAACAGCTATATAGTTTGTAAGTTAGATGTGTGTGTGTGTGTGTGCGCGCGCGCAACTGAATCCTAATTTCATGTTCGGCAACCCTTCAGCTACAAAAAAACTTTTTAACTATTTTATTTTATTTTATTTTATCTGCATAGCCTCTGCTGCCTTTGTGTTGCCCTGCAAACAGAAGCGGGATGTGAGCACAGTGAGAAAATCCAGACTAAACCACAATGTCAGCCTTTCCAGCTGATGGGGCAACCACCTGGTTTCCTCCTATTTGCCATTAATTAGGCTACTGTAACTTATGAAGCACACAAAAGCCTTTCAGCTTGAACAAAACAGAAGCCAAACGTGTATGGTGAATTGGAGAGAGCGAACAAGTGAAGGGTACTAAATGGGGGTTCAGGGTGCTTCTTTTGATTTATTTTTTTGCTCCTTTTTCAATCTAGGAGGACAAAATAGCTAAATATTTCCGTTTCTATTAAGAATAAGGACAAGGGGGGACTACATGAAAAAAGTCTTTCTCGCAGTCAATAAGGTTGTCAAACTGGTCAGCGGTAATCAGTGCTAATGATGGGTCTGGGGTTCCAGCGCAGACAAAAGGGGTCCTGCCGCTGTTTTGTGAGGAGAAGCGACCGCGGGTCGCTATCCAAAGAAAAGACTCCGCGAGGAGGGTCTGGGGCGCAGAATCACAACTTCTCCTGTGTGTGCGTGCGTGTTTGCGTGCGTGCGTGCGTGTGTGTGTGTGTGTGTGTGTCCTCGCTCTCTACGGGGTGAACTCATGGCTTGGCCTATTAATAGGATGTAATCACTATTTTATTGTCTTTATTTGTGACTAGCCCGCACATAGACGCAGTGCGGTGATTATTCTGCGATGAAGTTCTGAATTAAGCAATTTAACGAAGTTTTTTTTTTTTTGCTAAATGAAGCAAAGTGACGTTTAACTTAGAAAACTTGTATTTGTCAGAGAAGAATATTTACCGATGCTTCAGCTTTAAAATATTTTTTAACAAGTTAAGGATAAGTGGCGCGGAGACTCTTTGAGCTGTGGGTGTGATATGTGATGAAGGGCAGGCAGCAGCCTTGGTTATGTGTGTTTACTGTGATTGAATCTATCAGCGTCCTTCCGTGCAGACACTCTGGAGTGCAGCATTGTTTATCTATAAGCAGGACTACATATCAAAGCTGTGTGTGATTGAATTGGATCCCCATTATAGCTTACTTATTATAATTGTATGTATATACGTAAATGCGTCCTGGACGTTTCCTTTGGTTGATACCGTAAATTGAATTTCATTCGTGTTTTCCTTCAGGCATAAAACGCAAGATGCTCAACAGTCTCCTCTCACGGTGTACCAAACTGTGATGGATGAGGCAGGAACGCTTAACACCTGGGTAAAAGAACAAAAAACAAAAACGCACAAAAATGTGCGTTCCAGGTGCAGAAAATGTTTGTTTTGAGTTTTTCACCTTAAATTTGTGAAAGATCCAAATTTTGTCTCCTTCACTGTCCGAAAACCCATCATATTACGTTTTATTATGCATGCCCACATTTCCCCCCACTCAGATCTATACGAAATGCAAATTAATGTTTCCATCAGGTGATAAAATAAATATAATACCCACGAGAGCATCTGCACGGAGGGTCTTTTACCTGGAGTATCCCCTGAAGCTGGTGTTTGATTAAAGCCCGTTTAGCGTCTTGATAACACAATAAAGCTAACGCGAGAGATCTGACTGCAGAGGTGATATTCCTGGTAGAGCTCTGTAGGCTTAGACAGAAAAAGAAACATCCTGATAGTTTGCTGGAGTACATCTGGACACCTGCTGCATCCAAGCAATACCCACAGGCTGTCTGTGAATGTAAGGCATTGATTGGATCCTCGGAGTTTAGCACATTGTTCCACTGATGCATTAAAATATGTGCCATAAATTTGGAATATGCTGATTTTTACACTGTGAGGAGCTCTGGAGTTTCCAGCAATGGAAATAAAAGTAGACCACTTAAATCCTGCACAATTTTGAGGTAATCTTCCTTCTTCTCTGCTTCTTTTTGGCGGTGAATGTACTTTTTATTCCGCTGCATTTGGCATCATCGTAGATTCTGATTATTATGCCATGAGGGAACTCGGCTAATAGGTACACCTGTACAATCTAATACAATACAGTTTGCATGATGCGAAATGACTGTTCTGCTCCTTGGTTTCATTTGCACCGCAGGCTTCGCCAAAGATGTATTAATTAACGTGTAGTTTTGTGTGACGTATACAGATCCTTTACTTAAGTAAAAGTACAGATAACAAACAACGAAATACTCCAGTACTTAAGAAAAAGTATTACCAGCAAAGTACCAGCTATTTAAAGCTTGAGAATGAAAAGTATGCAGTGTGCGGAAATATTTGCGTTTCGTTTTGCATTTTACTGCTGTGGGTGTATCATTTGATCATTTTGCAACAAAAAGTCAGCTTTCATCTGCTCAGAAAATTATTTCTGTTGTTTTTATTAGACTCTATTTTCCACTTGATCCAAAATTGGTTAAAGCATTTCACCCTTCCGTTAACCACAATCTATTTTTTCCAGAATCACCAAATTTGGAGATAGGCGGTTTGCCTATCTCCAGTATCTTGACACACACACACACACACACACACACACACACACACACACACACACACACACACACACACACACACACACACACACATACACACAAATAGTAATTGTAACCCAGTGATATTACCAGTGTATATATCTGTGTAAAAGGGGTCACTATGCACGAAGCGTGCTGCAGGGTATTAATTAACTATTTCTAAATATTAATAATAATAATAATAATTTTGATTCACCGGTATTGGACATAAACTGAATATTTTCCTTGTCAGCACATCTCCTGAATTGGTCGAGGTCACTCAGCAGGGGAAATGTGCCCTTTTCAGCGGGGCTTTTGTCCTCCGCCCTCTTCGTTTTTCTATCAAAAACCGCACCCCAGCAACTTAAAAAAATACAAAACAAAACCCCCCAAAACAAACAAACAAAAAATTCATCTTGCTTGTTGTTTACAAGGTTTCACTGCGCGATCTTTAAAAAAAATCGCCATCAAAAATAGTTTATTTGGTTGAGGAAAGCGGGCGTTTTTTTTCTGTCGGCTCATTGTGCAAAAGGCCATGAATTTGTATCCAAATAATTCATTTAAAGCCGTTCCTTTCCCCAAGTTCTTTCCAACCTTGGGAATGTAACTACTTCCACTTATTTGTGTTTGCTTGTTAAGGTGTTTTTCTTCCCATCTGAGAGGTTTTCTTTTCAAACAATGGCAAACAATGTGTTTGCGCGCTGTGGAGATGTTTCACTCTGTGGGGGCTTCACAGCACAATCGTCTTCAAAGGGTACTGAAAATGGAAAAGTGCGTGCCAGTGACGCCCCCTGGCGGTGGTGTTTTACTACAGCAAAAAGGTGTCGCTGGTGGGGATGAAAATACTCAATCCAGTTAAGTTTTTGTGTTTTTTCCTTTCACAAAGGTGGTTAAACTTACAGGGTTTATTCCCCCCCTTTTATTTCATCTCCTTACATAAAACGTAATAAATAAATAAATTCCCAAATATTGAAAATCATGCGGATTCACTACTTTAAAGCATATTCCAATTGCTTCAAGTAGTCCTGAATGAAAACAGGATCTGAAAACACAAATGGAAGTGCATACATGCTTTATATGCTGTCTGTATGATTATGTTTTGTTTTTTTCTAAACCATGTGCCCATGCAGGTATCACGGTATCTTTTCTTCACGCAATCTAAACGGAAGAAATGCCAGATCTTTTCATCCAGTCTAGTTTTCTTAATTTCAAATCGTTCCGAGCGATCACATTTGCAGCTGATAGCCAATTAATATTAAAGAGCATCACATTTGTTATTGCAGGTGTCAAGAGATCCATAATACTACTGAGCTGGGCACCAGTGTCTTCAGTAGAAGCTGTCCTGATTTGATTTTAAAGCCCGTTGTTGACCTAACGCATATTTATTTCTGCAAATGCCAAATTTAAAGTCAAATATACTCAATCAGATTTAAATGATAAGAGCTGATTTCCTGTGAATGGATGTGCTCAGCCACCGAATCGAAAGGGAAGTGCTGCAGGAGACTTTCAGCACCACGGACAGAGACGAGGCTCTGCACCTGCAGTACACTCTCCAACCACCTCATCAATCACTCGTTCTGTAATTATCCACCTCTTTGATACAGATGATATTGTTGGGGGATGATATCATTATTCACAACAAAAGAAAATCCTTTCAAAAAGAGCTTCAGACAACGCTACAAAAACTTTACATGCCGACTGTACCCTCTTATGGGCTGCAGCTGCTGTAGAGACACACATTTATAGTTTGAAGTTTAAGTTTGAAACAAAGGTCTTGTTTGGACTAATTTCCAGTGATTCTCGGTAAATTAGTTCTTTGGATCGAATGCAGGGTGTCTGTAATAGCCTCGGAACTCAGAAAAAGTCTCCAAATCCACCACACAGTAGCATCATAACTGCACCAATTTTAAGGACCTTCTGTATAGGTCGAGCACTCATTGATCAGCCGTTCTTTGCAGGTTGTAGGTTACAGCGCTGTAAGTTTAACACACATTGATTGGACACGTTTCGTTTTTGCTTCTAATCATCTGTTCAGCCTCCGAAGCGCGCTTGGATCAATCAGCCAATCTCAAACGTCGCTGCTCACTTTGGAGACCGATATTGGAGACCGGTTATTATAAGTGGTTTTTGTTTTCGGAGATGCTGGGAATAGAAATAAGATGACTGCATGAGCAGAAAACACGCCGTCTATCCCATCGCTATGCTTACTCTCCTGGAGGTGGAGCTGCTGTTTGTGGGTGGAGGTCAGACGGCCTTCAAGCACGTGGCTGTGGCTCTGAGAGAGGCTGGGCAGCGTTTAAGGAGCCAAGAAGAGTCCATTACTCTGGTGACACTGTAGAGCAGGGGTGGACAATGAATTCCCTCAAAGGGCAACATGAGAAACTGGGACTGTTATTGAGGGCCCACCAGTAAGCTAAACTGAAATCTGCTGAATATTTATTTAATCTCTTTAAAGGCTTTTTGGTCCAGCCCTCCACAACAGTCCCAATCCCTCATGTGGTCCCTTGGGGGAAATTAATTGGAGCAGGGATTCAAATATTTCTTCAAATGTTGTTTTTTGTTTGACTCAGTAAGTAGCCCCAGGGCAAAAAAACACCCCCCCCCCTCTTTTTTTTTTCTTTTTACATTGAAAACAGAAAAAAGTGAACCCAGTGAAATTACTGGTTAATATTACACTTTCATTGTTTGGTGAAACAAGAGTAGGACACAGCTATGGATGATAATATTATTATAATATTTATCATTATTGTCATCCACGCTACAAGTTAAGGGATCCACCTCGCTTTACACTGTGTCAGTGGTGCATATATTTAAAACTACAGTAATTATTCTGCACAAAACACACAGTCAGAATACTCAGTTATTAACCAGAGCCAATAATGTGGCCACAGATGCTCCAAGACAGTAAGTACAGTAAATAACTAAAGTAACTTAAAAAATACAATAAAGAAAGAGTTACAAAATATAACAAAATAGCCCTAATAAACACAAATAGCTCTAATTATAACTATCCTACTTAAATATATGTAGTTCACACTGAGGTGGCCTGTAGCACTGATGAGAGTGTGGGGTATAAAGCCCAGTTTTCCTATTTGTAAAACAGTTCTTGTTGACATACAGTTGATAACAGGATTCAGCTATAATGACTCATTACACATCATGGGCTAATGTTTGGTCTTCTGACATTATGCAGCCGAGTAACAAAAAGAAGCGTAGGATCTGTTTTAAGCCAAGTATAAGCCAATAATCAGTAGCCCTCAACATTACATCTGTCCGTACTTAATATACTTAGACTGGGTGCTACATCTCTGGTGCATGGCTGTTTTTAACCTTCACTTCAACTTTCAAGGAAAGATGGATTTCAAATTGGTCAGTTGGTCAGAGAAGTTCAGTTTATGGCCACCAGATGGCGACAGCGACCAAATAATGACATCTCTATTTTACAGTTCTGTTCTGTGGCTCATGCTTCAACGTTTAAATACAAGTTCATGTGCGACTCACAAATGGCCTGTCAGATTAAACCAGATAATTAATATAAAACCTTTTACATTTCATGATATTTTTGTCTTGGCTATATTGATATATCGCTTTTATTTTTATAAGACAAAAACAAACAAACAAAATAACCCCCCGAATTTTAAATGCACTCACTTAAGAAAAACAAAAATCCTTATTCGAGCCTTCATAAAATCGCCAGCTTTTGTAACTGTATGTTTGCCTGGTTGAAACGAATTTAGTTACTTTCAGCTAAATTAAAAAAAAGAAAAGAAAAGAGAAAAAGACGAATAAATAAAAAAACTCAAAGCTGACTCACAATAGTTCAGTCAAAAAACAAAAAAAAGCATCAAGTCACCGTTAGTGGGTGTGTGTAATATGCAGACTGTTTGCAGTATTTCCCTGCGGCCACAAGATGGTGCATAAGAACCATAATGGAGAGGAAACCGCGCATGCGCATCAAAACTAGGCTTTGCAGACATCTGTTCTGTTCAACTGCAGTACACATTAAAGCATGTACAATAAAAGGCCTCAAAGAGAGAAAAAAGTTGCTTTTATTTCAAAGAAGAGAAAGTAAACAGTTCCACTCGTCAGCCCGAGATAACACAGACTATACACTATGTTTGCAGGGTAAGTGTTACCATGTTTTTACTTTAAATATTATCATGTTTAAAGCCTCTCGTGCCCCTTTTCTGACATAGAGAATAAACCATATCAAGGACACCAAAGATCTTTTTAATCTCCTCCTTTATGCAAACAAACAAACAAACAAAGAGACAAAGTGTAGCTTCAGGTTTTGGCCTGAAGTGTAAATGAGTGTACAGCATTGCTGAGTGGAGGGTGTGAATGTACATGTGTAAGAAAGTGTTGAGGCACACAGAGTGAGGGCACCAGTTGGGATTTTAAAGGGTCTATATTTAAACTATCTGCTCTCCAGTTTCTGCAGCTGTCGCCAAGTTTAAGTTCAGCAACTTGGGCCTTTCTCAGCCGTGCTCTTGGGTCGTAGTTATAAACCTGCCAAACTCTGAGAGGCAGAGAGTGAAGCAGGGAGTCTCGCATCTCCTCAAAGCTCAAAGAAAGTGGAAGGTTGTTCTTTGTGTGGGGCTAATTTTAGACTGGTGAAAATGTAGTGAAAAGTTCTCCTACAGCTAAATGCTGTAGGAGAACTTTGCTTCCTGGATTCTTGTGTTGCTGTGAACGTGTGCATCATCCACCTCTGATTGACGCCGCGCTAAAATATCTGCCCAATTACCAGCTCGTCTTTAACTTTTACACTTCCACTTTACTAACACTGCTTAACAGAGCACCAATAAGTTAGTCCTTCTTTAAGCATCACTTCTTTAAAATCATTTGGCATTCTGCTGTTGTAAAACCCTCTTATTTATAAAGGAATTAACTCATATGGAATATAGTCAAAGCAGCTCATATTTTTAGGACATTTTATCCAGTTTTCATAAGAGGCTTCTCGAAGCTTATCGCACAAAAATCTAGCTGAAATCATCAACAACTGATGCAGCTTTTGAAGCTTCGGGAAAAGTTTAGTTGTTTTACTAAATGATGTGTAGCTGCTGCTTCTACAGCAGGCATCAGAGGGATGATGAGAGGGATTTTTTAAGGGTGAAATGTTTCTAGCAAACGGGGCCTTAAATTAGACACTTCACTGATTCTGTTGGATGTGCGATGACAACTCTTCTGTGCATAATTTAGCTGCCGCATAAACCAAACATGCTCCCCACATGTGACAAAGATCCTACTAATCTAGCACTTCAGCCTGTACTTTGGAGGTAGTAAAACAATCTCTCATTTATGCAGACAGAAGAGATACATAGACAGACTGTGTGTGTGTGTGTGGGTGTGTGCATGTGTGTGTGTCTGCTGAAGTAGTGCCTACTGTCCAGTGGCAGCTCTGAGCCTAATAACAGAGCTTAGCTGGCATACCAAAGCCAGTGGCACACTGGTGTAGCGGTAACTCAAAGAGAGCCCGGTAATTACCACCGGCCGCTGACACCATGCTGCAAATGCACCAGTCAGCAGTGAGAAGACCAGTGGGGCATTTCGCCTCCCCCTGCTGCCAGAGTGTCCCGGTGATCAGCCCTGGCACATCAGTGGCGAGCAGAATGAAACAGCCTGTTTTCCACCTCTGACTACACGAATATCCGAATTTGTTTTTCCCCACTTTGTTGTTGAACATCAAACATCTTCAGTTTTCCCTTTGCCCCTCGTGTAGACTCACTCTTTTGGACTATAAGCACCAAAAGGGGAGTCATAAAGACTTTCTCTCAGGAGAGGCCCACTAGAAAACATACTGCAGGGCCGGAATGGGAAGTTTATTTTGCTTGGTGCTTGCATATCTGTGGGATGTGGGACTCTGTGCGCAGTGGGCTGCAGGAGCACACCACTTTCTGCACGGAGGAGTTCATCACATCAGCTCCCTCTCCTCAAATCCTCCTCTTCATCTTCTTCTTGTAGTAATTTGAATTCATTACCCCTACATCCTCCTGATTTTTAATTTCTTGCTAATCTAAATATTCCATTGTCTGTTTTTCTGTCTTTATCCATCCATGTTTCCCTAAGACACCCTCCCTCTTCCTCTGTCATCTGCAGGCTAAAATAGTCCCAGCAGCTTTTCTCTGGGCCTTTTGTCCCTGCTCAGGGAGACGTTTGGCACACAGAGGATCGTGTTACAACTTTCATTTCCTGAATGTTTTTTTTCTTTTTCTTTTTTCCTTCTTCTTCTTTTTTTCTCTTTCTGTGTGGAACCAAGAAGGGTATTTCATCCCACTTTCCAGTATGAAGATGAAGAGCGAGGGGGAGCAAGATGGCAGCTCAGATTCAGGCTGCTGTCACTCCAGCTTCAGCAAACAAATAAAGTACAAACTGCATATAGCTGCAGGGTCCTGGTGGAGGGTAGCTGCAGTGTGGTTTGGGCACAGTGGGTGTGTGGATCATGTGTGTGGAGTTGCGGCGACTGGTTACTTGAGCTATTTGTGAGCCCCAGGATAGGTGAGGCGATGCCTCTTGGGAGCGTGAGGTAGATTTCATTATCCCATATCCCATACCACTTCCTCTTGTTGTGTCTGCCACCCGTGCCCCTCCCTAAAAACCTCTTGAACCCAAAGCAGAGATGTGTCTTTGAGACCTGTGGACCAGTCTTGGCTGGGCATAAAAGCAGAAGAACACACGGCAGAGTGATAACAGTCACTAGCAGGATTATTATTGCGAAATAAATCCTATGAAAAAACAGTGATCCCAGTCATTATGCCTCTAGTTATGTCTGGCACCTTCAGAGATGCCATGAAGGCTGATTTATG
This sequence comes from Mchenga conophoros, assembly GCF_057382185.1. Taxonomy (NCBI): domain Eukaryota; kingdom Metazoa; phylum Chordata; class Actinopteri; order Cichliformes; family Cichlidae; genus Mchenga; species Mchenga conophoros. The sequence continues at coordinate 28,679,293 of NC_140544.1, read as the reverse complement.
TTTTGAACCACAGAGACAGATGCTAGTGTCTCTTGATGCCCGAGGGTGTAACATTAACTGAGCTGCTTTTAGGTATATTTGTAACATGTGGTTGTTTGAGTCAGTAAATGTACTTTTTGGTTTGGTTAACAAATCATCAAATAGACAAGAAAGAGCAATGTGTCAGTCTGTCTTCTACTGCTTTTCAGCTTTTTCACAATCTTTGTTGCTTTGGCAACAATACTTGCCAACTGTTGGTCGCTTTAATGGCACGGAGAAAGAATTGTCAAGCGATCTCCAGCATCTCTTCCACCTGACGTCTTCCAAATTTGTGTTTTAAAGGTTCAGGAAACGTTTCATTCATATGGTCATTTGGAGAAATAATGTTTCAGCTTAGTATCTGTGATATTTTTCTCAAGATTCCAAATCTCCCCACAGATCCCCCCATATTTGACCTTTTTTCTGGTGCCACTGAAACAGTTTTCATTGCTTTTAGCTCTACACATATACTGATCGCTTATCCAGTGTGTGGCTACATACATAAAGTTACATGGCATAGAGTTTTTAATACTTAACTAACTTGTTTAATACCAGTTAAACAATTATGACTTTATTGTGTTATGGTGTAAAATACTTTAAAAAATACTTTCTGTTAGAACATTATGCTTAATTGTTATACTTACCAGGTCTAGTTAATCCTTAAGCTAGGAGAAACTAAAAATGAATCCCAAAGAAGAGCTCAGGTAGCGGGTGGTTAATTTCCCCATGTCTCTCCTCGCATGCCTTTGTAGGGAATCACTCAGATGAATAAACTGCTGGATTTAGACCCACAGACTAAATTTAATAACTTAATGTTTTGTCACAGGATTTGTTTACAAACTTAGACATGTAGATAAGAAACGTTCTTAAGTCAATTTCACAGACATGCTGGAGTCTCAAAATACACCTCCTTTAGACATCCAAGTTCATTTTTTTTATTTTGAAATTTTTTCTGTTTGAATAAAGCGGTTGTGGTCAAGACTTATACTGCTGCTACTGCTTAGAAACTTCTGCTGTAAAAATGAAGACATGTGTAAATTAACATTTTCATTCGTCTATACATAAAGAAGCCATGGAAGCATCAGTGAACTGATCTTACTAACAAGTGAGCGTCACTGTGGTTTTGTATTATAGTGTGTTTTGACTCATCCTCCACACGCAAAAAGTTCATGTATGGCCTTTTGTGCCTGTTTGAATAGCGCTGGCTGGTGATTAACAGCATGCAGCTCTTTAGGAAAATGATTTTTCAGGTTTAAAAGGTTTAAAACAGAGAAGAGGGCAGATTTATGTAAATTATTGGATAAGGTGGTTTTAATGGACACAGTGTATAAAAAGACAGCAACCTTTACATTTGTAGATTTCAACTGAACTTTCACCATCCAGCAAGAAAGCAATCACACGTTACTTAAGAAGGATATTTGTTTACAACTTCCCCCTACTGAAACATGCTCTTCCCTCATTTTTATTCTTTCTCTTTCCTTCACAAAACATCCATACCTTCCATCAGCCCTTTTTAAGCTCTGAAAATTACATTAACAAAGCCAGTAAGTGCTCACAGGAGTGGACCAAAAACACTCCAGACTGAAGTCACTTTTCTGATCAAAAGTATGAGGCTAATGCGACTATCACCTTTCTCCCCGAGCTCCAAAAATACAGATATCTGATTCTGAGCAACCAGAGCTGGGTTTTGTCTCAGGAAGGGGAGAAGTTATACGAGCCTCTGCCTTCTGGTCAAATTATAAAAAAATTCAAATCCTTTTTTCATAAATGCACGTCTTGTCTTGTCTTCTCCTTTTTTCTCTCTCCCTTTAACACATTAGAGAATTTCCCCCCTCTGTTCATCGGGTAATGTATATGATGCTGTCCTTCATTTGACACACAACATGCTATTTAACACCCTAATAGTACAGGATCGTCTGCAGATCCTCCTCCTCGCGTCTGAGTCCTGGGTCATGCATCACTCACACGACTGGGAAGAAAGAGATAAATATTTCTTTCAGCTCTGTCACATAGAAGCTTCCTGAGCAGCTTCCTACTCTTGTGTGTGGAAGCTGTCTTTGGCTCGCAGCCCCCTACATCAAGATAATTAACATTTTTTTCTGGCAGGGTAGTGTTCTGGAAATATAGCAGACCCCTTGCTGTCTGCATACAGCATGAGTTTTGCTTTAGTCAGTTTTATTTTCTCAGAAAAACACACACACACACACACACACACACACACACACACACAGAGCCTGTATCTGCCTCTGGCTTCGGCCGGGCAGGAACATTGTCAGATCCATGCATCATTGGTAAGAAAATCTCCCTACCTCCCCCCACCTTCCACACCACCACCTCCGCCCCTCTGAGGCAGACCTGAAAAGATCCTTTTGTCCCTCATCACCCGCCTAACCCCACCACCCCTCTCTCCCTCCCGTCCCCGCACCTCTCCCCTCCTCTGACACACACCCCTCATACAGCCTATGTGGTTATAGATACCTGGGATGGTCTCACACCCGGCTCTCTCCCGTACCTGCAGGCACCAGACCGTGCAGAGGCGGCTCGGCTTCGGATTTTCTCCTTATACAAGGAGCTCGCTGACTCGGATGCCAGAGAAAACATTAACCCAGCTGAGGCGGGCTCATGTGGGCCACTCTCCGTGTTTATTTGCACACGTCAGGGCCCTTCCTGCTGTTGATTTAGAGCCACTGCCACTTATGCCTATGACAAATGAAATACCCCTTTGATGACTCGGACTCTGTTTGCCATCAGCAGCTGTTGTTACTGGCACTGGGCTGCTCGAGGCTGACGTTACCTCCAGCTTTTGTCATCCAGTCTATAGGCCGGAGCACGCCCTCCACTTGCACTTGTTACACCGGCCGATGAGAGCAAACACCGGGCTGATACAGCACGCTGATTTATGATCGCAGACTTTGTCCGTCCTGATTCGGAAGCGAGGGATTCGAGCGTGATTAAAAGCGCTGTCAGAGTTTCCGTGCCGCATCGATTTTAGTCTCTTGCACATCCTGAAGGTGACTCTGATAGCCTCTCTCTGTCTTGTGGCACAGAGCCTGTGTAATCCTTGCTGTGTCTGTCCTCTGCCGGACATGTTGTCATTAGATTAACAGGTAGTCTCTTTGCTGGCTTTGTGATCACCTGTTTGTTAATTTGTGAATATTTAGCCACTCTGTGTGCCAAGAGTGAAGGTCACGTGCTGCGGGCAGAAATATACATGATGCGGAGGACCTCTGCTCTCTGCTGACCTCTGCTGCATGGTAAACACAGGCAATCCTGTGAGAGACTTGGTTGTGTACTGTAATAATAAATGCAGATTTTACGTTATTACTACAGTTGAAACTACTGCCAGAACTTGTTTTCAATAAATCTAATCGTCTCTTTGCTACAGAAGGCTGCAATGCCAAAATAAAAGTCTTTCTTAATCAGATTTTACAAATTAAAACTCTGCATTGTAAACGCTTCTTATATATTTACATAAGGAATCGTTTTCTCTGCATTAAGAAAACAAATCACTACTTGCATTCTCACTGTTCTTGTGAACTACATTTAATGTCTTTTAACACAAATTTCTGTATAAAGACTTAATATTTTCCCGCTCAGTCATAAATATTTAATGTTACAGAGAAAAGCATCAAGCCCAGTTTTTCCCTGCATTATGTCTCCATCACTCTACATTTTAATGACCGAACAGCTCAGGATTAGAAAAAAGAAATTAAATACTCATACAGCATCATGGATCACACAACCAGTGTATATGTTAGTTAATATTAAAAGAATTTCAGGCAGCCAGCAACATTAAAGTACAACTCCACACATTTACCCATTAGTAGTTGAACTCTTGGTACTTTTGTGAGTACTGTTAGATTCTTACACCGCTGCCAACAGATTACCTTCTCCACCACTGACTTTCATATCACATAATTAGTTCAAAATGCAAAAAGAATAATGACAAAAAATCTCCCCCCTAACAACCAGCCTTGCTGCGGGTATGTAAAGGCCCAGCGGGATAAATCTCTCACACACAGCCACGGCGAGCTGTGATGTCTTAGCAGAAATGAAATGCTGAGAGGAGTCATACCAGTGAGGCCTCTGGGATGGAGAATACCTCAAGGTTTCCTTCACTGAGAGTGGGAGCTGCAGCCCTGCAGCTCTGCAATCTTCGCAATCAGGCAGTAATGCAAGCGGCGACTGTTTCAGATTATGCTCAGGAAATCCTCGGTGCTCTCTGCTCAAAACAATTTACCCTGACATGAGCCCAGAGAGAGCACAGAGGGGGTGGGGGGCAAGAGAGCTGTCCTCACCAGATTCCTGCTCTCAGACCACCTTATTATTATTATTATTATTATTATTATTATTATTATTATTATTATTATTATTATTATTATTACTTCTGTTGACCTCTGTGAGAGTAGGTGTGTCTGTTAATGCTCTGATTGTTTTCAGTGGTTACAGCTGTTTGCTTAATGCTAAAGTCCATGTATTTGGTTTTGTTTTCTTTTGGATGCCATAAGTCAATATAAACTTTAAGCTATTTTTTTCCGCATATGGGATGTTTGCTCATATTTTTTCTGAAAAAAAAAAAAGAGGCTGGTAAAGGTTGAACGGTGGCACTTTCTCATGGCCCGGAACCGACAGAGCAAACTCTCAGAGAGAGCAAAGAAAACACGGCAACAAAAAGCCAATGATCCGCAGCAACTGGGCTAAAATAAATAAATAAATAAAAAAAATTACGCAAAAAAAAAGGAAGAAAAAAACCCTTCCTCCTGTAGCCAAAACATGTATGATGGAGCAGAAGCGATTTTCAAAAGAGTCAAAGCTGGTTCCTGCGTATACACAAGCCTCATGACAGACAGCTGCTGATGTTGACTCATATTAGTGTTGAATTAAATTTCCCGTCATGACTCTCGGTTTATTGTTGAAAAGCTGAGAACCAGTAGAACAGGATTTCATCCGTGCTGGAAGGAAAAAAAGGCGACTTATAATAATTTCCGATTCAAATCCCACCCGTGCAGATTTGGAGATTTGTTTAGTTGTTGTGCAGTTGTCAGGGGACGGGCTCATTCAAGTCCCCCCAAAAAGAAAAAAAAGAAAGATAATAGAAATCTGTCCTATTAATGGCGTGCTTCCTTTGGTTTGCTTGGATTTATAAAAGGCAGTACCAGCCCCCCCCCCCCCCCCCCCCCCCCTTTGTTTTTTTGCCCCTCGCTAAATACACAAATAACACAGAGACAAATTAATTAGTTTTGTTTTATTGGAAACTAATTACCATGACTCTAATGAAAACGTTACCTCTTAGTTTCCATAGCAGGAGGTCGCTATATTTTTTTTTGTTTGTTATCTTTAACAAAATATCATAAATTAAGCAAACGGGCAGTCCAGTTAAGTGTTTCGTTAAGAGTTTCAGAAAGGTCCTGTTTGTGTGTTTCCATGTGCAGGAGATCAGAAAAGCTCCTGTCGTGGAGGGGGTATATGGGTTAAGCGCCTTAAGGAATTTAGTTCTAACCAAATTTAACGACAGACAAGTCAGTCTATATTATAAGATAGGCTACTATAGTGTTATTTCATACATGTATTTAATCTGATACACTTATCAGTCTTTTTCTTTTTTTTCCTGTTTTCTTTTGTCGAATCTGATCGTCTGACAGCCTCTTTAAGAGCCCAAATCCACAAGACTGGAGGTTAGAGGTCCCAACAAAGAGTCCTGCAGTTGGTGTGGGTGTCCGTGCATGCCGTGCACCGGCTGTGGGGCCCCCAGTCCGGACATGGGGTAAGCGGAGGCCCCGGGGTGGCTCATGTTGCCCTGAAGCAAAAGCGCTGAGTTCTGGTCGGGGCTCTGAGGTGGAGAAAACTCGTCCTCCGAGCTGGACATGAGAGACTTTCCTCCGTCTAGAGGGGACAGCTGGTTCTGTTTGTTGCCGCCTGCGTTGTTATTTTCGCTGTTCTCCCTGGAAATGACAACAACGGGGAAATTTAGAGAAAAATGCTCTCAGTTTAGTAGATGACATTATATCAGCGAGGCGGGCCTTGAGGAAACGTCTTTATTAGTTTGTAAACGTGGATGGATATTGCGCACAAACCGCAGCGTTTTTGCTAACAACGAAATTTGTCCTTTGTGAGAGAGAAATGATTAAAAAACATTATTATTGTTCGCCTTCTTATTCTTTTCCTGATTTTTAATTTCACCGCATATTATCTACATTTGCTGATCTGTTTAAAGTAAAAGTCGTGTGTTAGACGCATTTATATCCCCATGTAACCTAATTTAACCTCACAGCCTAACATATTTCAAATTTCCATGGTCTCAAAAAAGTGTCCATATTATTTTATTATGATTTTTTTTTGTAAAGAAATTTTAAAAAAGAAGTCACGTTGATGGATTTCAAATTGTTTTGGATTGCAATTCGAGTCGAGACAAGTCAGGCGTTTTTGAAGTGAGTTCAGCGTTTGACAACATCTCGCTGCTGTTTAACACCTTCACTGTTATCAGGACAGATCTGATGTGGAAACGTGAACACGTCCTAAAATACTCAGTGCGTGGACGATTTGAATGAGGTGTTTCGCATGAGAAGGATTTATATTTTTCTCTTTACTTCAGGATTACTTCAGGGCCACGCTGTCAGAGCGCTGTCACTGATTCATTTATATTCTCGCTGCTTGAAGCCACTTACAAAAAGCATTTTTACCAAAGAATTATTTGCTCTTGAAACATGTTTTTAAAAAAAACACTAAACGCTTTCTGCCATGGAGTGAGACAGCAGCGAGGCTGTGACAGTTTCACGTACCTCTCCTTCGCCTCTGCGGCTCTGTCTCTCTGCCGTCTGTTTTTGAACCAGTTGCTGACCTGCGTGGTGGTCAGTCCTGTGGCCTCGGCCAGCTCCCTCTTTTCCCGCGGGGACGGGTATGGGTTGTGCGTGTACCACTCTCTCAGCACCCCCCTGGATTTCTCCTTAAAGCAGTAGCTTGTCTCCTCACCGTCCCATATCGTGCGGGGCAGCGGGAATTTCCTCCGTACCCGGTACTTCCCTACAGCTCCGAGCGGCCGGCCCCGCAGTTTCTCCGCCTCCACGTAGTGCGCCTTGAGCCAGAGCTGCTGCAGCTTCGGATGGTTGTGCGGAGAAAACTGGTGGCTCTCCAGGATCTTATAAAGCTCTCTGAAGTTCCCCCGATGGAAGGCCACCACCGCCTTGGCTTTGAGGACGCTCTCGTTCTTGTGGAGGTGATCACAAGCGGGCAGCGACCACAGGAAGCGGCCGAGCCTCTCCAGGTTTCCACCCTGCTGCAGCACCTCGCAAACGCACGCCACTTGCTCCTGTGTAAACCCGAAGGACGGTAATATAGACATGATGTCCGGGGCTCAGTCCTCTGCGCTGTTATCCAAAAAGAAGCGGTAGCTGTCGTTGACTTTGTTTATATTCGTTTAATTGTGAGTCCTCGCGGTGCAATCCAGCGCAATCCGACCGCGCTGCACGGGCCTAGAAGCTATCCACTCCACTCCAGCCCCTGATGCGCGCAGCAGATTGGGATGTTGATTGTTGGGACAATTTGTTCCTGTTGGAGATATGTCAGGCTTAAAGGGAGCCTCTGCGTTTCGGTGATTGGCTCTCCCTCTGCCCTGCACCCTGTACAGCAGAGCAGGACTGAGTTTGCAGCTCCGTTTCCTCCCCAGAGGCAGTGCGTCAGGGGCTGAAATAGGAGCGCTCCCACCTCCCGCCCCCACAGTCCCTCTCCCGCTTCATCCGAGGGAGCAGAGCAGCACCTAAACACTAATCAATTATTACAGACCTCTTAAAAGTCGCATTAACGTGTTCTGAATGGAGGCTACATCTTCTTTAAACGGTGACTATGGACGGCAGACCTTCCCGCGTGGGACAAAAAAACCAAACCACAGAATGCTCTCCCTCCACACGTTATCAGTAATCATAGTCAGTGGAGGGTGAACCCACAAAAACACAGAGCTTTTGGTTTTTGAAGACAGGTTTATGCTCGATTAAAACAGAGATTGTAGTCTGCTTTTATAAACAAATAGTTTTAGGTAGAAACCCAGAAGATTTTTTTTATTTTTTGCTGAAATTTATGTTGTTTTAACCAATCCCAAGTCTTTGTTTTTCTTTTGCTTTCTGTTTTTTTTCTTCGATTTACCATCACTGTGTGTTGTGGACACCATAATTACATGCAGGTTGGACATTTTTGCTTCACCCTCACCTTTGATAGCCTATTAATTAACAAAAGCCGTTTATTTTATGAGGTGATATAATTTAATAAGTTCCTCAGATAGCTGGGTCCATTATGCGCCATTACGAACTTCTTTTATACGAGGAACCAACACTACCTGCCAAACGTGTTACGGCCCATAGACCACCAGTAGGAAAACAGCCACTTAAGCGTGTGTGTGTGTGTGTGTGTGTGTGTGTGTGCGTGTGTGTGAGAGTAAGAGGGAAAGAGAGAGAGGTTGTTAAAATATCATAGTGGACCTTTGCAATTTGCCAAACATCCTCACGAATAATAATAACACATAAACACTTAATACACACTTTATAAAACTGAAATAAAATAAAATCCATCCTGCTGGTGACAAACATTTTGCTGATCCACGTGAGTCTTAATATTAATATTATAGCCCATCCGGACAAATAAAAGATGCCACTTTTTTGCTTCATTCTCCTTTTTATCACTGGGTTTCTGGAGAGACCCCATTCAGTCTGCAGCCTATACATTTATATTTCAAGGATTAGACGGGCACCGCACTGGCTCCAGTGTTTTCTGCGGGGTGAAACTCTAAACCAATCCATTAGTAAATGAGTTCACTGCGACACTGGTCCTCGGTGGTGCAGTTGTTGGTTTGAGCCATATAGATCACATTTCTTTATCTACACCAGAGTCTGAAACTTAAACCCCCCTTTCAATATGTTATATGGGGCGGGATTGAATTATAATATATACAAAATTTAACCAAAAACAATTTCACAGAAAACGTTTTTGTTTTTGAAGACCTTAGATCTCGCTAAGGCATATTTTTGTGATAAAGATTTAATGCTTTGAACTCGTTTTAGTGCTGTCAAACTCAGTAAAATGCACTTCTAAAGACTCTGGAGCAAGGCTGTAAATCACGCTGTAAGATTTTACGGGCAAACGTGTGAAAAACAAAACGTCTCAATATTCGGGAATATGGGCGAATGTCCAGGCTATTAAATAATAAAAACAGAAAATGAATTCAAAACTGCGGGTTAAACATCCACGTGATCGCTTCAGTGCTATGCTGCTATTTGAACTCGCTGAAAGGACAGGCCCTTGAAATGCAGCATCTCATTTTCGAGGTCATAAAGACGAGAATTTAATTTGTGTAGTATATTAAATGGAAACACTGCAGAAAAACAAATAATTTATGAAATTTGAAACGAATTGTTTAGCGTGTGTTCATTAATTTGAAGCACTTTCCTCTTGGATGGACCGCTGTCTCACCAAGCTCAAATTATAGCTACTGGGAAAAAAAAGTATATATTATTGTTTAAAAAAACAGAAAACATTCAAATGTCCACTTTTCTCACACATGCGCAGTTAAAAGCCCAAAACCTCAATTTGATTCAAATGTAACTAATGCTGTGGGATTTATAATGTGGAACAAGAGTAAAAGCGGATACCCTATGCAAAAAACAAACAAAAAAACCCTCTGAGGTAGGTGGACACGGGACTAGGCTGGGGTGTAAGCAGCACTCGGGCTGTGTAAAACCCTCAGTGCTTCAGTAAATGAGCTGTCTGATGAGCGGCTCTCGGGTTTCTCTAATATTTCTACCACATTGCGCCGCGCCTCCTCCTTTAACCCGAGCAGCCCGGGGGGCGAGATTATTTCAAGATGTGGACTCTCCCCCTCTGCCACGGCCAGTGCTGGTCTGCTCATACCCCGACAAGGAGTTAATGCAGTACTCGGATAGGCTATCAGTCGTTAGGCCTATTCGTTCCAGGGAGCAGGGATTCCTCATTCTGTACTTTTTTTCTTTTTGTCCCCACGCTGTCTCATTCGTCCTTTATTAACTTATAAACCCCGACTCCCTTCCTGTGTGCTGCTGAAATCCAGCACCGATTTCACAGAAAAAAATTAAATAAACTTTTTTTCCCCTCTCCCCCCTTCTCTCATTAATCTGGGGTTTATGCGTAAAGGAGGCCATTGATCTGAGCTCTCTGAATTATGCCCTTCCAACTCCTTATTTGGACTAATTAGCCCTTTGACAGCAGCATACACCAGAGCATTTTGTGCAATATTGATTTTAAAAAAATAGGTGAAATGTCGCACTTTTACTCAATTTCAGTGCGCGACAACTCAAAACAGTGAAAACACTTCATAAAAATGTCATCGTCAAAAAGACAAAAGAGAGGGGTGGTGGGGGGTAAGTTTCCTATTGTAGGGTTAATTTTTCCCCCTCAAATATAGAGGAAAATTGAAACGAGCACTGGCTCACTTAACAGATGGTTTTCAGTCTGTCTAAATCCAAAGTGCTATTTCAGCTGTATGGACTGGAACAAAGCCGATGCTGTTTAAATTGAGTGAAAAATGTCAGATTTAGTCTCCATGGTGTTTGAGCATTGTGGGGTTTTTTCCCCTTAAAGGAAAATGTCACTCCAACAACATGTATTTAACATGAATCATTTATTTATTTAAAGGGAAAAAAATCCCAAATCAACAACGCATAGGTGGATTCCGGTTATGAGTGACGCCTGGTATTTCTTAGTTTCATATGGCAGCTCACATATGACTGACTCCACATTGGGCAACAGATTAATAAATATAAGTAAATATAAGTAAACCCTTTCGTTGCCTCGGAGATTTGCCCATTCAAGATGCTCTAAATGTCTCTTCGATTAGGAGTAAAAGAGGTTTATCCGGTTATGTGGATGGCAGTTTAAAAAAAAGGCAGCTCCTTCTCTCAAAACAAAACACAACTGTTGACATGAGTGAGTTAAATGAAATTGGAGCTGCAATTATCAGCTTAACAGAGTTTCCTGTCATGTTGGAAAATTAGACCTGGTACAAGTGTACTGGGGTTAGACCCCCTCCACCACTGCCACCATCACCACTCACCCACCCGCCCCTCCTCATCAAAATCATTACGCATTTCCTCAGAGGACCACCTCCACAAATATGCAATTACGGCCTTGGCTTTTACTGCGCTCTGCTCGGTAAACACGCTCCGGGCATGTGGAGGAGCACATGCCCATGTTTTAGAGAAACTCTTTTCTTGGATGGATAAACAAACGAGGTCGGCAGACCAATCCATAAACAAACAAACAAAACAAAAAATTTAAAAAGGGAACAATTTCAACGTGATGTGCCGGGGAGCCATGTGTGCCTTCTGGCAGGGAGGGGGCGCCATGACAATACTTCGCATCCGAGTCCAAATGTAAAACCCTGAGAGGATGGAGGATGAGCTGGTATTTGGGTATTAGGAGTCGCGCAGTTGTGTGGCAGGTGTGCGGGTGCGCCTTATGGTCTGCATTGGTCACTTCAGTCCTCATGTGCGCAGCTCCTGTTACAAAGTGGTGTTTTTTTCTCTTTGGGAAATACCTTTGACCACTGTGGTGTGCACTTGATGCTGCCTCCCAGCTGCTGCCCCTGAGTGTGTGTGCGTGTGTGTGTGTGCGTGTGTGTGTGTGTGTGTGTGTGTTTGTGAGAGAGAGAGAGAGAGAGAGAATGTGAGTGCATCACACAAACACTCAGACTCACACATGCACACTTAAAGCTGTCCTCATGAGTTATGTTTTCTGTCCTTGTGCTCCAGAACAAAGCAGTGAATCATGCTGTTTGCATCCCCCCACCCCATCTCTTGCCACACTGGGTGATGCAGCAGACATGTGTGCATACCTCACACTCTGCCAAACAACAACTTAGGAGGTAAAAGAAAACTCTACAAGGTCATTATTTCCCCTCCATAGTTCAAACACTGCCACATACTTTCCACAGCCCGGCTGGAGCCAGCAGACTGTTTGTGCCAGGACCGGGGCTCGGCCTGTATGGTGGGTCTGTACAGGGCAGGCTGGTACCCGCTGACCCCTGCCCTCTCATTAGTGGGACGTGGAGCAGCGGAGTACCGTGCTCCCCAGGTCATGTTACATATGGCTTGCAGTCTGCTGCGCCGCATTAAATGTCAGCTTTGAAACCATCTGAAAGATCAGAGGTCAGTGTTTTTAATAAGGCCAGAGTTCTGGGGGAGTTCCCTCCTTTTTAACTGCTCGCCTGAGTATGTTTCACGTTGCGTGTTTGAAATTGTGGACAAAATGATCCACTGCACTGTTTGGTTTGGCGTTGGGGATGTCCTGGGGTTTTTTTTCTTTGTTTTTGCCCATAAAAAAGCATTTTATTTATGAAATCTTTAAACATTCTGCTGTAGAAATCCAAACACGCCGTCTTTGTGGCAGCGCTTATTTTCCTTTTCTGCTGAATTCATAGGCACAATACACAAAGGTGGAATTTGGAGTTTTCTGTTCCCCCTCTCCACCCTCCTCTCCCCTCCCCGTGAGATCCACAGACTATGGGATCCTGCTGGAAATGGGATATTGTTCTGGGCTCCAACAAAGCTGTTTTCACCCTCTTCAATATTACAGGAGGAGCTACCTGATACCTAACAATCAGCTAATCCACTGCCCATGGCAACGAGGTCACCTGTGCACAGGTAACTTTATCCAGGTTGCCTGCTTCTCTCTCCCTTTCCCGATAGTCCCTGCCATTTTTCTTCTCCCCCTCTCTGTGACTCAACAGTGAGCACAGACAAACAGCCTCTGTTTATTTAGGTCATCAGCTAGATCATATATAACTCCCGTAGCCAGGATTCCCCGAGCAAGGACGACTCCTATAATCCAGCACAGACACACACTGCAGAAAATAAAAATCCCCTGCTGTTCATTCATTTGTCAAACTTTGTCTCCATCTTATCTCTCCACTGCTGGTTTGGTCAGGTGCCCATTGCGCGAACAAGTATTGGCTTGTGATTCATGAATTCACAGCGAATCCCCTCAAGCCTTGAGAAGAGCCTCGGCTCTTTTCTGGATCAACTCTGTGTCTGTGAGTGACAGCACCTCAGATTCATTCTTCCATATGTTGAAGTTAGGGAGTGGGGGACTTGGCCTTCGCTCAGGGAAAAGACCATTGGATTGGACTGAGCTGTGGGGAGCTGCAGACCCCCCACCCAAAAGGAGCTTTACCTCTGGAAATCTCATTGCTGTTTATTTGAATTACAGAGACTGAGATGAGAAAAGGAGGCCTAATGAACTCCAGGTTGCCAGGCATGTGCAAACGATCACTGCAGGTTTGCAGAGAGCTGCACCAGGCTCGCTGGATTAAAGTGTGCCAGTTCACCCCTCCCCAACCCCGTATCCTCACAATCTGGCTGCACAGGACTCCAAAACACTGAGATGAGATGTTCTTTTTGTCCATCATAAACTTCCATTTATCTCAGACATGCTGTGACGAAAGAGAATTAAATAACGCTATTAGTCATCTTCTAGAAAGAATTAAAAATGCCTGTTTTCCGTTTTTATAAATATAAACTTTTATTGCAGTATGGAGATTTAGAAAAATACATTCACATAATTTCAGATAACAAACATATAATTCAAACTAAGATTAAAAAACAAAAAGCAACAAAGACACAAAAAAGACTATCTTTTGCCCACAACTCGTTTTTGGTTTATGACATTAAAGCACTGAGGATACTTTCACTGAAATGCCCACTCAAATGAGAGGATCATGTCACAGATCCTCAAGAAAAGTGTTACGAGGCCACTAGCATGTAGATCCACTGATAAATATGCATGGTGCGAGTTGGCCATGAGGTTGAAATGTCCCGCTTACGGTCACGTATGAAAGCGAGAACTCCTGCTGTGAAAAGCAAATGGGCTCTGCACTCCTGTGTCTTTCCCTCAGTTGATACCCGACTAATGTCCCGGCGACGGTGACAGTGGGAAATCTCTGAAGCTGCGTGGCAGCGCACGAGCCACAACAGAGCTTCATTTTATGTTAGTCACAAGACAAAGATTAAAAAAGTACAAGGCACAAGTGTCCCAAACACGATGATGCCACGCAAAGAGAAATGACCACAATCTCTCTCTGTTTTTAAAGTGGGATGATTTAAAAAACAAAAACACAATTTGTCCACTTAGTCACGTCCATAACTTCTGTCCCTTTGTTCCTTATACTTTTCGAAAGCATACGTGATGTTTGCACCTGGTTTTTACAGAAAAAATATAATTCGTGATCACTGACATCATGGAGACGGGTCATAATGGAAGATGATACAGCACGGTGTCACCACATCAAGTTGACATACTATTAGCTGCAGCATTAGAAAAAACATGTGACGTCCAGCGTGCGAGCTGACCTTTTTGATCATCGTTCATATGCTGGTCTCACAGGTTGATGATGAGGCTTGAAATAGGAGCCATTGCCGAGAGGGTTGTGCGTTTGTTGAGGTGTGTCACACATGACAAAACCCTCAACACAAAGGCTGTTTGAAACACATCCGTTGTATTGTCACTATGGTAGTGCAAATGCCCAAACAGGCCAATGCCATTGTGTATGTTAAGTAGCAGAAAGGCACATTTTGTCTTAAATGTTGTCCCATTTTTGAACCCTCCCAGCCCATTTGGTATGAGTTAAAGCACAAAAAGCTGCACTTTTTAGTACTGATTTGTGAGGCTTTTGTAGACAATCTAAAGTGCTTACTGAAGGACACTCCCCCACCCCCAAATCAGCAGCTTTGTGTGTTTAGTGACCTATTCTCTTTATAAACGCGTGTGCAGTCCTTCAGTAAAGCTGTTGCTGTTTAACTGACCATTATCATAGAGGCTCACTTGCTGTTCCCCCTACAGCATGACCTTTTTGGTTTGACCCAGATGACGCATTTAGTTTGGAGGAACATCCTTGTCACATGACTCGAGGCTTTCCAGCACCTGCTTCTGCAGATCAAATCCACTCAACAGGAAGTAGCAGGTGCAGTCTATAAAAATGCACATTTAGACACGGCTTAAACGCTTACAGCAACATCTTCTGTTAGCACATCACCATCATAATGTTTCGTCTTAGGAAGCTGGGCTTTAAAAAAAAATCTCACAGGCTTTTTTTTATTATTATTATTTCGTGATAAACTGATAAAGCCCACCTACTAGGCTCCTCTCTGACTTGAGTGCATTGTAAAAGTCAAATGAATGCAAATAATTTAACATTGAAAAGGAAATGAATGTTTTTTAAAAAAAAAAACAAAACAAAAAAACAACCCACACACACGCACACAAAAAGGAGTAAAAAGATTCATCATATCACTGCTTGGGCGGACTTGAGTGCTTCTGCAAAAGGGAGAGGTTTGAGGTTAAAGGTCAGCCATGTCCTCATCCATCTGCACTGTCTGTAGTTTGGCCAGCTCCTTTCCCTCCGTAGCCTCCATCTCCCCACACATTGCCCGCACCATTTCGTTCATGCTTCCTGAACCCGAGCCATCCACCTTGCTCTCTGAAAGGTTCATGTAGTTGTTGTTCATGCCGGGGCCCATCAGGTGTGAGGACGGTGCCCCTCGGACCTCGTGGCCCCCAAGGTACTCTGTGGGCTGGAGGTGGTGGTTGCTCGGTTCTGTTTGAGCCATCAGGGGTGTACTGACAGTGAGGGTGGTGTAGACCTCTGAGTCCGGGCTGGATGAGCTGACGGCAGTGACCTCGGCGGTTGAGGCGGGACCTCGGCTGGAGGAAATCTCTTCTGAACCGGAGTAGTTGATTTGACCACTGGGGTCCAAGTGGAGCCCGTGATGGTACGAGGAATAAACACCTCCCTCCAGAGGCTCCTTCTTGATGGATGGCTGGCCGCTATTGCTCATGCTGTAGAGAACCGTACTGTGGTGCAAAGATGCCATGGTCAGTTTGTCCTGCTGCTCGAATGAGTCGCCACTGGAGGAACTCACTGCTACATTATTCAGAGCCATGGTACCTGTGGTGATACAACAATAGATCAATACATATATCTTTCTCCAGTTTGGCTGCAGTAGATCCCCTTCCCGCTGCCTGATCCCCTCTTCGGTTCTTGCAGTATTATGCGTTCCATTTACAGCAGGCCTTGGCCGCAAAATTGCTGTTGTGTGTCTTACACACTTTGAGGACGTTAAGATCGACCCTGCAGTTGCACCAGAGAACAAATGAATAACGCTGCCAGAACTCAAGAGAAAGCTGCAATTTTCTGTTTTTTTTCTTCTTCTTCTAATTATTCATCCTGGTTTACATTCTCTGCTTCATGTCAAAGTAAGTGCTGTAATGGCTTATTCCCTGTTAGTGCATTTCATGGCCTCTGATTGTCTGCAACATATTTCCCCTCCCCTGCTCTGGAGATCAAGAGCGTAATGATGATGAGTGATGGTGACTTCAGAACTTGTTTTTATCCATCTCTGGGGTTTTAAAAGGACCACCACTTCTATATATACGTGTGTGTGTGTGTGTGTGTGTGTGTGTGTGTGTCCCTTCTATATTTCTTCTGGTCTGTGTTATGTGCACCATCAGCCCCTAGGGCTATGGCCCAAACACAGACAAGCCAATAAAGCAGGTCAGATATATTGGGTGGGTGTAGTAGAGACCTGTTGACAAACCACTGGGGACATTTAAGGAGGGGAAAGAGCAACAATCACGTATTATAATGCAAGGTGGTATAAGGCTGTGATTTCTGTGCTATAGATTTAATTCAGATCTTCATTCTGATACAACATTGGATTCTGTTTTTGTACTTTTGTTGACTTTAAAAGTATATAAAGACAGTTTGATTCATATATAACTGTCTGTTATTAAAATCAACAGCAGATGGCTCTAATTTTTATCTAAAAATCTTTTATCTCCCTTATGAGACATTGTTGCTTCCTTAGTGAGAATAGTTAAAGTACAATTATTCTTAGCATAGTTATATTTGTATCCATGTCCATTCTGACTCAGTCTCTTCCATGAACATTTCAGCTACACATGACCACGTAACCTCTAAAGGTAAAAAAGAAGATCAAAGTATTAAAACTGAATCATCTTAGACAGCAAATCACTTCATGAACCCACCTTGTTGTGTAATTGTTGAAGAAGAGGAGGCAGAAGAAAGCTGCAGGGGAGGAAGACCTACGTCGCTGTTGAGTAATGAGCTGCCATCGCTGTCAGAGACTCCACTTGGTACCTGGACCAGGCTGTAGCCACCCAGCTGCAGAGCGCCTGATGGGGAGCTGAATGTCAGAACAGAGGAGCCGCCATTCTGGGCAGCCATGGTGTGAACCCCTTCCAGCTTCACCTCTGACCCATTCACACAGCCAGCGTAAGATGCATATGGCAGGGTGGACTCCTCAGCATTCCCTAGTCCTTTGTCCTGTCCTGTCTGCATCTGCATGTCCACTCCAGAGCCCCCCAGCAGCACCCCTCCAGAGGGTCTCAGAGGATTAAATGCCAGGGGCTGGATGCCCAAATTGAGCCCGTTGAAGAGGATGTTTCCAGGTGAGTGGAGGTAAGATGATCCACCATTGTGAAATACAGTAGAGGGCGTGTTACTGGTCACTAGACTTCCATTGTAGAGACCGCCACTGCTGGATCCAGGAGGCATCTTGATGTCCCCGATCTGTTGGATGACCACCCCACTGTCCAGAGGTCCCGTCTGAATAGGAAGGTTCCCGTGGGTTATCACCCCATCTGAAGAATTGGAGAGAGGACGAGGAGACAGCTCCTCCTGGCCTTTACTGGACTCATCCTCTGTGCTGTGGTTTCCATCTGATTCACTGTAGAAAAACAAAAGAGGAGGGAGAAAGATGGCAAATGGTGTGTAACAAAACAGAGGAAAATAAAAAGGGAAAATTTGTGTACCATTTGTATATGTTTCTGGGAAGGAAGAACACTATAAACACCGACACAATTAGACCATAAACTCGTATAATGGAATTCATTTCATTTCCACCCACATTTTGCTTTTAAGCCAGAGCACACAGACTCACATTTATTGCTGGGTTATTACAAAGCTTTGAAGGCAGGCTGTGTCTGTGTAGCCCTCTTACCTCATGGAGAGCTGCATGGACAACAACCAGGCAGCGTCAACAACCGTGCAACCATTTGGCGCAATAAATTCTGGAGTGACAAAATGCCAGCTCTGACAGGACAAATGGCTTCAAGTATTTATTTATTTGTTTTGCCTCTGATTTGGGACGTTCCAATGAAAATTCTTATTTTTAATTTTCCAAGAATAACAAAGTGAAAGAATAGGAGCAGCTATATTAGCAGCCTCATTTTGTTTACTAGCCCCCTTTTAAAAGACTGATTAAAACAGCTGCACCACTTCACACCCCCACTCCCCCCTAAGGGACACACACACACAAACACACACGCATCTAAACCCACCACTTCCAGGAAAATATAAAAGGGTGTCACAAGTTTAAAAAAAAAAAAAAAAAAGGGGAAAAAAGAGAACGAAATCAAAGGTTTATAAAGATTTAAAAACTTTGAAATTATTATTTTTTTACTGGCGATTTTAAGACAGCTTACAATGGTGTGTATATGCCTCTGTGTGTGCGCGCGTTCGTGCGCGTGTGTGGTTAGAGAGACAGAGGGGTCACCTCCACCAGGTGTGCGTCATCTTTGTTCACTCAGAGGGAAACATGAAAGAATAGCGTGCACATGTCAGTCTGTTTGTCTGCGGGATTATGAAATGAAGCGCAGGAGTTGATGGAAGCTCTGAGATCCTTTCTTGATCCAAAAGGAAGAAGGGGAGGGCAAAAAAAAGAAGTCATGATCATGAAAATGATTTATGTGCTACTGGGTACACGCGCACCACCAAGTGTGTGCGTGCGCGCGCTCAAACACACGCACACACACCACGAATAGATAAGAAGATTTTAACCTTTCAAGTCATCTTTTGAACCGTCTCATTAAAGTTGCCCACTCCCCGCGTCTGATAGTTTAATCGCTGAAGTGTGTATTTTGTTGCTTATGGTTTCCATGCCTCTTAGCACCAACGCACTTGAAACTTGATCTGAATGGCAACAGCTTCATATTTCAAAACATTAAAAGCGTGCTCCTAACCCCTTTTACAAATAAATTTTTGTGTTTCTGAACTATGAATAGTTATTGATTTAAATTGTTCGTTCTTATTTGTGAGGCCGGCAAGACGATTATGAAATACACTCGGTATTGTCAGTAGTCGAACTTGGTCCAACTGCATAATATAGCCGCTTTTCCATTAAAAAAACAACAACTTTTAAATACTTGGTAAAGTTAATCGGCGTTCATTTTAATTAAAGGGCCTTTTACGCACATAATCTTCAGAAGTAAAATTTATTGCCGTTTGATGAGCGATCTGTGACGGGAAAAGGTCTGTGGCGTGCTCCTTTTGTTGCCTCACCTTTTTGATTGTGCTTCCGACGGGTTTCTGTCTCTCTGTCTCCTGTTTTTGAACCAGTTGCTGACCTGGGTCAAGGAGAGTCCGGTTATCTTGGCGAGATTTCTTTTCTCCGCTGGAGACGGGTACCTATTTTGATTATACAGATCCTTCAGTGCGTTCCGCGACCTCTCCTTGAAACAATAAACAGTCTCCTCGCCGTCCCAGATAGTCCTGGGGAGAGGATACTTTCTCCGGATTCGGTACTTGTCCACTGCGCCCAGGGGTCTACCCCGCGCCTTCTCCGCCTCGGTGTACCGCGCTTTGTACCACAGATCTTGCAGAAAGGTGTGGTTGGACGGACTAAAACTGTGGTTCTCCAAAATACTGTACAGCTCCTGATACCGAGCCTGATGGAAAGCTACGAGGGCTTGAGCTTTCAGGATGCTTTCGTTGCCCCGTAGCAGGTCACTCTGTGGCAGGGACCACAGGAACCTGGCCAGCCGGTCCACATTGCCTCCCTGCTGCAGTGCCTCGCAGACACACGCCACTTGCTCCGGGGAGAAAGCAAGAGAGGAAGCGGCATTCACCAACAGCTCAGTGCGCACCGCGTCAGTGCTGGGAGTCGTGCGCTCCATGGGCAACTCCGCCGCGTCCAGCGCCACAAGCTTGATGCACTCCCGCGTATCCACCTCCTTCACATTTTCCCTCTTGATGTCATTTGCTGTTGTGACTTCTCCGGCAGAAGAAGAAGACATTTTTTTTTTTTTTGGTTCAAGCCTTCCCTGGTAAAGTCACTCCTCCCCGCTCGATCAGGTTACCTCCTCGCCATGCGAATGCGATCGGATATCTGACAGCAGCTGTAAGTAGATATCTCTCTCCCCTTTTCCTTCCAACGTGACTTTTACTCTGCGGGGACTGGAGCTGGAGGGAGACACGGTGGGGTCTATCTACAGGAGCGCCTCGCTATTGGCCGTCGAGGGCCCGTAAGGGAGGAGCGAGCATGGATTCAGACGCGAATGTTTGGTTTCCAGCTGTCAGTCATATAACTTCCAGTAGATTAACGTAGCTCACCTGTGCAAGGTGAGTGCTTTTGTGATCGTGGGAACGGGATATCTTTGTTGTCTGTATTGTCAGGAGATCATTTGTCTGTAGGTATGCACATAAAAGAATGTTTTATTTCCATCTCGATGTATGGAAATCCAAACGGAAGTAATGCTGGGAATACTGTCACTCACTTTATTTAGCCAGTTTACATTTATTTTGACAATTTTAAAGTAACAAATGTTAACAAAAAATAGATATCAGATTTACTCACACTTTAAATTTGTTTTTATTGTTATTTCAGGAATGAAGGTAATAAAGTTTCAGCACAGATCCTGCTTTAAGTGGCTATTGCGAGGTTGTAGCCTACCCCTCCCACCAAAGACTGGATCAGAATACTATACGCGACCAAAGTAATGTCAGAAAAAAAACAGCACACCCCTATGAAAGATATCATATGAGGACTAGACCTCAAATTTCTCTCAAGAGTAGCTCATTCCCAAATCAGGTGATCTGTCTAGCATCACGTAACAGGTGTCCAACACCACATCATTACTGATATTTGAACTTTAAATTATGTTTTCATTGAATCTTTTATAGTAAAAGAGTCTCAGATCGTCTTAACAATTACTAGCATCCACATATAGTCAATAAACTATTATAGCTCAAGCACTGGGAGGAATGAAAACTAAAAATATTTAAATATCAAACTAATTCCTACGAAGTTCACGTTTTCTCGCAATGATTTCATAAAACTAACTTAATGTAACTTACGAGTTGTTTTCCCAAATTCACAATCATCCAGAAACGATATGATGTCAGAAACCCAGGGAAACAATGTCTGGGTTGATTTTTGTTTTTAATTATGTTTCTGCTCAGACTTACAAGATCATATGCAAGTTTTTTTTGTTTTGTTATATTTACTCGATTACTACCATTACTACTACTATTACTACTAGCTAAAGTTATTTATTTACTTAATTTATTTTACCTCGCTTCCACTGGGACTCCCTAGCAACCCTTGCATGTATGTGCGCCAGCAGCTATTTGCACCTCGCCTCTAAAAGCAATCATTAAATAGGAACACATCTTATTAATGCCGTTTCCTGTCGGACCTCATTTTGTGTAACGCAGTGGTTCGCAGCTTGGAATCTGACAGGAGAGCTGCAGGTTATTGACGTGTTTTGTTTTGTTTCTGAAGTGCTTTTTATTATTGCCATTATTTTTTTAGTGTGGTGCAGACAGAAATGGACGAACAGGGCTGTCCGAGATGTAAAACAACCAAATACAGAAACCCGTCGCTGAAGCTGATGGTGAACGTCTGCGGCCACACGCTGTGAGTATTCACACCTGACAGCTACAAGGAAAGAGCACAAATCCTCCACAACATCGCGGCGTTTCTGCTCCAGGCTGCTCGAAACGACACGCAAACACAAAGCACCCCCCAAAAGCAGCTATAATATAGCGTTTAAAACTGTTTCCGCACATACATCTCTAGTCTTAATTGGGGGACTTGGACGTAAACAAAACTGATAAGCCTCGAATGCTGACGGTTTGTTGGGCTAGCTCATATTTATAGTCTTGGTGTTAAATAGCTGTGTCATTGTAGACAGAAAGTGTGCTTTAGAGGTGGGTTATGTTTCCTGATAGAGCTACACAATTGCAAAGCTAGGCTAATACTGCTGGTAAACACAGTATAGCGGCCATTGTTTACATATGACCTACACTGGCTGTAAGCAGCTCAGCTTAGAGACCTCTGTAGAAAAGCAGACCCTGCAGTTGTGTCTTTGTGTGTGTGTGTGTAAAGTACAGCAAGTTTAGGATGGCAGGGGGAAAAGTGACTAATGATGAGGAGCATAAACACCCTGTGCTGAGTTTTGAACCACATAATGAATATGAATTATTCAGAGGTTTTTGAAAAGGGCCAGCTCAAAGGTGCAAATCAAATTCGAGTTTGACTGCGCAAGTTTTTCCATGTTAATCTGCCAACCTAACTAAAAGCTACATTTTTATTTGAATGGCTGCACCTCTGCCACAGGTCTGGCTTAATTTGGAATTTGTCATTTTTGCATTAAACGGAAAATATAATGCAAAACCTAAAGTAATGTATTTTATTATTATAAGAGGCAATGATGAGATGGTTTGGAGGGAGGATATGTTGGTTAAAGGATATTGAAGATGGAGCTACCTTGCTGGAGGAAAAGAGAGAAGCCACAGTGATGGAGGAAATGCAGAGGGTTGGTTTGACAGAGGATGAAAGGGACAGAATAGGGTGAGATGGAGGTAGATGATTCACTGTGGCTACCCCTAAAGGGATCATATGAAAGAAGTAGAAGATTATGATTATTATTTGCATAACATACAGAAATGGATGAAAAGTTAGCATGTTTCCATTTGTTCGTATTCTGCTACTTCTGTGCAGCAGCATCATGTAGATACTTTTTCGAACTTCACTGTGCATTTTTCAGCATTTAACCTTGTCCGCCCTTTAAAAACATGGACGTTTAAATGAAGGGGACATGTTCTCCATGAGCATTATGCAGCGACGGTGGTAGCTTGATGAGCACATCTTTTTCGACCCTGTCTGTTTATTGACCGTGCCATCAGGAAGTGGTCGTGCTTTGTCATCAGGTCAGCGGGCTCATAACTCACTGCCTCTGTCTGGATGCAGGACTACACACAGAAAATTAAAATGATTCTGCAATGAAGCAATTTGGAAAGATGTCCTAGCCCGGGTCACCTTGGATCTGTTCCTCAGAGCCGGTGCGACAGTGAATTTATGCATCACTTGGAAACTGCTGCACTCCCTAACCATATTAGTATTTTCATCACTGATGCTTTTTGGCTTTTCTTTCCCCCCCCCCCCCCCCCCCCTTTTTTTTTTTTTTTTTTTTTGAAGCAAGTCTTACAGAAATGCTACAAGATCTGTAACTCTGTTTCAGAGTTATCCATTTTCTCATTTTTAATCAACAACGCTCTTCAGAAAAACTATATAAGAAAAAGAAAATCTAAGAGGTTAATGCACATGGTTAGTTTTTAGATGGTTATATAGTTTTTGACTCTGTGCACCAACATACATCTTTAATCCAAGGGGCTTAACAAAAGCAAACAAACAAAAGCCTTTGGATAAATGAAACTAAGATGAATGAATATATACCAGAATTATTTAAAGAGAAAAGTATGGAGAAAGAGTGAAACAGCTCCTGATCTAAAGCATATCACATCATCTGTCAAGCATGGTGGAGGCAGTGTTATGGGATGAACACATATGTCTGCCAGTGGAACCTGGTCACTAGTGTTTCACAACGTGACTGCTGATAGAAGCAGCACAATGAATAATGAAGCATACAGAGCTATACTCTCTGCTCTCATTCAGCCAAATGCTGTAATACTGATCAAAGAGCTCTTCAAAGTACAAATGGATAATGACCCAAAGCTTATTGCAAAGCCAACCCAAGAGTTTCTCAAGCCATAGAAACTGGATATACTTCAACGGCCAAGTCAGTCACCTGATCTCAAACCAGTAGAGCATGCTTTTCAGTTACTGAAGACAAAACCGAAGGTAGAGACCCACAATTGTCGACCTGTCCTGCGTGTACCCTGCCTTTCACCCTATGGTAGCTGGGATGGGCTCCAGCCTCCCCGAAGCCTTGATAAGGATAAGCAGAAGAGAACAATTTGATTCCCAGCGTCTCCAGTCTGCATGTCCTTGGTATGAGAGAGAGAGAGTGTATGTGATAGGTAAAATGCTTTAAAGATGTAAAATCTAGTGCCGTGTGTGTGTGGTAGCATAAAGCACTTTAAATGTTCATGAAGTATAGGAGGGATATATATATAAACACCGGCCTGTTTACCAGGAGAAAGTAGCACTAGTGAGAGCACAAAGCAGTTCAGTTATTCAGAGCGATAATGCTAATACAACACAACCAATTCTTCGCAAAACAAGTCATTTGAAGATATCACCCAGGCCTCTGTGAAGCCATTTTCTTCAGTGACTGTCCATTAAAGGATTAATTGACTTACTGAGATACATATACTAGATGAATCATAAACAGCTGAGAATACTTGGACTCCATTTAGATAAATGTAAGAATGTCTCTTCTTTGAGTGGCCCGTCCAGTCTGCGCTGACTAGCCTTCAGCAGTTGCATTATTAGCTTCTCCATGCATCTAAATTTAAACTCCACCGCAGCACATTTTGTATCCTTGTCACCAGGGGCATTTGATGTGGGTTATTTATTACCTTTGCACAATGACACTGGGTCCGTGTCCTTTGGCATTTGACACTGGGCACAGGCAGGCAAAAACAGTTGTAGCTGAGGCACACAGTGCTGTTTAGAAAGTGGACACAGTGATGCTAACATTACAATTATAACCGTATGCTGCAGGATAATCTACAGCAGCAATGCAACAAGTCGTTTTGGGGATCGTTCAGATTTTTTTTTTTTTTTTTTAAAAAGCGTCCAGTGTGAAGTTCAGACATGTTCTTGGCTTTTCTTTAAAGTACTATAAATGTGCGGTTGGGGCAAGCTTTTAGTTTAAGCAGTCATAGTGTTGGTCTTTGGCATTATCTGATTGTGATGCTGCAGGTTTTGCAGATTGTTTAGATTTCACACAATGCCATTACACAAATCCATCTCTACTTGGTCTTGAATCGACCCTTGGTCTAAGATGGAAACAAAAATATAGAGATCACTGTAACAAGCAAACAAGCTCGGTCTCATGCTGTCTCCTGCTTTTCTGTTTTTGCACTTTAATTCAAAAGTGACACAGCAAAGACGCAGGCAATGTCACTGAGAGATGGTGGGGGTAGTGGTGGTAGAGGAGTCTCTTTGCTGAGCCAGGGCCCTGTTTACCTTCCCCTTACCACCCCCTTTCCCTGACCTGCTGACAGCTGCAGATGGGAGAGATAGGAGCCTGGAGCTCCGAGCAGGACAGGTGAGAGAGGGAGGAGTCAGGAGTGCTCAGTCAGCGACAACAGCCTTGAGACTCAGAGATGGCAAGTAGCTAAAGATCTGTCCATTTAAATGTTTGCAATTGAGCGTAGAATTGGCTAAAAAAAAAAAAAAAAAATCTTGATCCTCCTTTGATCGCAAAATGAAAGAAGCTCACAATCTCAAAGCTGGCAAATTGATTCTAAGAGTCTCCTCCCTCCCTTTTAGACGGTCATCTCTTTGCTCTAGAGTTACACAGGATTTCCCCTTTGGAGAGTTCTGTTGTGTGGTCCATTTATGGGGCGGGGGGCTAAGCTACACCCCACTCCTTGCCCCATTTTGATGAATGGGCTCTTTGTGGGCCTGTGGAAACAAGCTGAATCCTTCAATCTACCTCCATATGGCCAGGCCTATAGATCTCCTGTAGCCTGAGGCCACAGCGAACATCTGCCTCTTCCAGGCTGCACTTCAGACTCCGAAGCACCAACTGGATGGCGCAGATGTTTGTCTGCCGTTCAGCTTTCATTTTTACATTGCTGCTTCTTGTAAGCCAAGCTGAACTGCTTGTAAGACAGTCCTCCGTGGTGCTTCGTCAGTTTGTTGTATAGCTGCTTTGAAAGCTTTGGTGTCACAACTCTGCAGGTTGGGCTTGTTTGACCCTTATGTGTGACGCTAGGTATAAACAGCCAAACTCCACGGCTCTGCAGTTTCTCCTTTAACTGCTTTTTTTTCTGCTTTAAATCCTGCTGATGAAGTGAAATGTCTTGCAGGATGGCTCAGTCATGATTGTTCTAATAAGCTCCATCCCTGGAGAACTTTTGACTCGACACCAGTGCCTCATGCCCAGTGTTTGACTTTTGGGAAGAAATGACTCAACCATACCATCAGTGACGTGTGGTGAAAAGTCGGGTTTTTTTCCCCCCCCCTTTAGCTTTGTTATACTTTATTATGAAAACTGTAAATGCTCAAAAGCAGATAGTGCTATTTGGAAACCAGATGTCTTTTTTGAGGTGGTCACAAGCAGGAAGGTGGATTCCTGTTGAAATAAAGCTCCACAGAGACCTAATTAAAAGAGTGTACTGTGCAAACGTTTATCCAGGCTCTCCACCCCATCAGGGGAGATAAAGGAACATTCCCATTGTCTTCGGTGTCCACTACTCACTTGCGTGTGACTGATGGGTAAACGCCTACCTGCATAAAGGTGTGATTGATGGCTAAGCACAGAATTGTGCCCTCAGGTAGGTCTGCTGATTGGTTACCATGGCGTTTCCAGTGAGGGTGCACAAAGTTCCTGTTTTGGCCTGTGTTTCTTTTTTTTAAAACCTGAAATAGTTTCTTCCTTTTGTGTAAAGGCACGCTCTTTACCGAGGAGAGCTCTGATTCATTGTTGCTTATATGGGGAACTAAAGGCCACCTGAAAAACTCATCATGACTTTGCTGTACTGCTACATATTTTTGCCTTGGAAAGACGTAGCCGTTTAACAGATTTATAGCAAATACTTTGATCAGTAACAGCCTAGATTTCCACAGTGTTTAAGATTGTGGTTTATTCCATTGCAGCCTCCTTTCATTTAGGCACCATGTCAGGAATAATAAGAAAGTGGGGGAAGGTTGGAATGACTTTTGGATCCGTTTTTAAAAAGGTATAAAATATTTCAGATTTATTAAAAGCTTTAGTTTAAATGACAGTTCAGCTTAAGTAAGATACTGCTGTTGTTCATCTCTATGCATTTCCCAAATTACATAAGACTCGGTCCTTTCCTGTAATGATAGACTATGCCATGAGTTACCAAGCTGGATTTTATCATATTATGCAACGTGGCTAAATGACTGAGGCCTGTTGAAATAACAATAAAGTAAATGTTTTTCCAGTGCAGACAGACGCTCCGCTGATGGGGTGTCGGGCTAATTTCCTCCTCTCTGAGAGCGGGAGGCAGTCTAATCGACATTCCAATCATAATCCCAGCCATCTTTGAGCACTCAGAGGAAATATTCATGTTCCCCATTATCACCCATTGTGTCTGATGGTTTACAGAGATTTAAAAAAAACCACACAAACACAAATCTGCTTTATTCTGAGGGAAATTGCCACATACGCTCACACAAGCGTGCTTACTACTGACTCTCAGAGGTGCCCAAGGAGGGTCACCTCTGGGGAAAAAATGCAGTTCAGCTTGCTGTTTAATGCCTGTTTTTGTTGCAGATGCGAGAACTGCGTTGAGATGCTGTTCGTTCGCGGCTCGAGCAACTGCGTGCAGTGCGACACGCCTTTGAGGAAGAGCAACTTCCGCGTGCAGCTCTTCGAGGACCCGACAGTAGATAAGGAGGTGGAGATTCGTAAGAAAGTGCTGAAGATGTGAGTGAGGGGGACTGTGAGGGTGAGGGGTGTGGTTCTTGGTGTTTATATGTCATCCCATGCCTCCTCCCACTTCTTAAGCTACCTTTTGTCTTTCTCATTACACTGTTTGTTTTGTAGACAATGCATCTCCCCGGGGGTGCTCAAACGGGAAGGCTCTTTCTCTGCCAGATTTTTACTTCTCAGCCCCTCCCTGCCTCCTCTCTCTTCCCTGTTATCTGTTCTTTAATAGCCCCTAATTGACATCTAATGTGCGCCTATTAGCCAGGATACAGACATGGTATTATAAAATGGTTGATTTAATGGAAGCTATTAATGTCGGTGCATATTTGCTCTCACCAGGTTTTACTTTTTTGCATCACCACTTCTCTTGTTTCTCTGCAGTTACAACAAGAGAGATTTTGACTTCCCCAGCCTGAGAGAATATAACGATTATCTGGAGCAAGTGGAGGACATAGGTAGGAGCTTGGAGCTTCATGCTGAGACTAGTTTAATGATTTCTCCTTGACTCTGGCTGCACAAGAGGATGTTTTACAGGCATTAGTGTCAGCCGGGGCCACAGATTAGGAAACAGAACTTGCAATGTTCACACGTCTTCACTGGCAGGTCAGTGTAAACTTGTAGCTTGGATGTATTAGAAGAGCTGCAAAACAGTGTAAAAATCCATCTAAAACAGACAAATAAAACTGATGGAGTATTTCTTAAAATAAATAAATAGATATACCATTTGGGCCAGTGATGCTGTTTCCATCAGTCCAGTCACCTTGTGAGGTTTTTTTCTCAACTTTTATTTTCACATTAGAAAACTGCAGGTTTAAACAGTTTAAATGCTTCTCCCATCCACCGCTGGTTTATTTTACACAGCGAGGGTGGAGCTAAATTGAGCAGAAGCTAAAATGAAAGCTGTCTGTATGCAGATAAACTTCTATATAATTAAATTTGGCAGATTTCTTGTAAATTGTCTCTTTCTAGCAGCAACACCTACAGCATGTATATAAGTGGGTCTTTATTATGTTAATTTGTATTATGAAATATATATGTGTTAATAAATTGTATATATTGTTATAGATTAATCTGGCAACATAAAATAATCAAATTTGCTTGTTTTTTGTGCGATCTGCTGGTTCGACGGCCCAATGAGGGGGGGAAAAATGTCATGATGAATAATTTCTCCTCAGCTCGTCTTTACATCGTCCCTGGGTTTAAGATATCACATGCATTTTTGATTTCAACATTTCAGTTGAATAAATTTGTTGTTATTTCGAGTACAGTTTTAAATGATTTGGAGGATTTAGATAGTGGGTTTAATTAACGGTATTGTGGACTTGGAGACAGTGGTTCTGTCCACAGTGTGAGTTGTGATGGATTGATATGTTCAACAGTGGCTGTTCTTTTGCACACAGTGTATAACCTGACAAACAACGTTGACGTGGAGAACACCAAGCTGAGGATGGAGCAGTACCAGAGAGAGAACAGAGATGTCATCCAGAGAAATAAGGCCAAGCTTGTAAGTACTTTTGAAGGTTTTCCCCCCTTATAAAAGGATAATACCTAATAATGACACTTGTATTTAAGATAAACACTGGCCTTTTTTATTTTAAAGCCAGCTGCTCTGTTTGTCTAAGAGGGCAAGGTGTAGAATCAAGTGCAACAGGGCGGTGCTACAGCTTGTGTAGAATCTGCCGCGTGGTCAATAAAGCGACAGGTTCTTCCAACTTGCCGACTCTCTCTCCTCCTCAGACACGGGAGCAGGAAGAGCTGGAGGAGCTTCTGTTGCAGGAACAGCAGAGCAATGAGCAGCGGCGACTGGAGGTGCTGCAGGAGGAGCAGAGGCAACTACAGGCCAAGAGGAAGAACAAACAGGCTCTGCTGGACGAACTGGTGAGATGCCCACGTTGCATGGCCGTGTGCATGTGTAATGACAAATCTAGTGATGCAATTAGCGAGTCACATTATGACAGATGTTCCATGTCGGATGTGCATGCGCTCGGCTCTAGGGTTCGTGGATGTGAGATCATTAAGAGCTTATTACCAGTCATTGTGCTGCAGGTTGCATTGTTCTCATTCTGTGATTCCAAAGCCTATCGGCTCCATTGTGTTGAGCTGCAGGCTTTGAAAGTTATTGTTCCGGCAGAGCGGGCTGCTGAAGGACCATCACAGATAGCTGGCTAAGCTGTGTGTTTGTTTGTTTAAGGCACAGGGCCTGTTGACTGTAGGCAGATGAGATCAGCTCTCACCCCCCCCCAGGGGAGCTCTCCTGAGCTCTGACATCTGTACGGCCCTGTGGCCACTAGGCTTGCTATTCTTATGTGGGAACACTCACATACATTACATCAACAAATACATTTAGACTGCATGTTGCCGTTTCCCGGAGTGGCTAACTAATCAATAAAACACATCAGTAGGAAGTTGAAACACACTAGATTATTGTTCTTCTCTAATACAACATGTACTCTACGCTGGATTCACATTTGTTGTCTGCCATTTTATTTCACTCATTTGAGTAAAATGTGTCAGTTCTTATGGTCAGAAGAGGACCCATAGTATGGAAACTGATTTAACTGTTACTGACAATATTGATAAATAGCGCCAAAAGCTCTAGACTGTCCCACCTTTATAGTTCACCCCATCAAAAATGTCCTACCTCTACAGTGAACAATGTGTCCAGGCTTGTGTTCTTAGATCTATGCGCTTGGCAATACTCCACTGAAGAAATTGAAACGTCCGACCTTGCATTTAATGGAGGTGAAGACGGCGCAGTGCACTTGAAGCGGCGTCCCCTGACAGCGGCACAGTTTTGCTAATACGACTTACTAAAGTTTTGTGGCAGCTGGCCTGAAAGCAGCCCATGCTCATGGTAATGGTAAATGGTAAATGGCCTGTATTTATATAGCGCTTTACTAGTCCCTAAGGACCCCAAAGCGCTTTACATATCCAGTCATCCACCCATTCACACACACATTCACACAATGGTGACCCAGCAATGGGTGGGATATGTTCAATGAACTACTGCGTTACATTTCACACACTAAGATTAATACTTACAAAGTCTATATACGTTTTTTGTCTCCAGGAGCAGTCTCAGCTTCCTGCCACCCTTTTACTCGCTCAACACAAAGTTCGCGCTGCCCAGCTTGAGACCCAGATAGAGCAGCAGAAACAGGCTGTGAAGCCCACCAGTCTGTTTTCAACTGGAATCCATATGGTAAGTGCAACAGTCATATTGTAGTTTTCTACTTCTCTTTCCATCCTGAATGTGTGTTATTTACACACACAGGAAGTGATATGACTTATATGGTCATCAAGGAGCTGCTAATTCAAAGAAAAGCAGCTTTTGAGGAGGATGGAGCCAAAAGTGCTCGTTTCAGCCTGACAATGAATGGAGGGGTTGTATCATGAGCTAAGTAAGGATAATTTCTGTGCTATAAATCATGGACTGGTTTTCCAGCGAAGTTCAAGAATAAAAATATGGAGCTCTAGATGGAGCACAATAGGTCCCATTTAAATCCTGAGAGTTCGATAATCTGGGAAGGTTTTTTCCCTCGCTTACAATTGTGGTTGTTTAGAACAGCTTTAATTCTTTTTTTTCTTTCCACTGTGGTTGGGCAACACATCACACACACAAAAACGACTGCTTTTCATACAAACCCCTGGACTAAGTTTGCTTGTTAGCATATGTCCAACAGACTAAACTTTGCTGCTCTGAACTTATGTTGCAAAGATCTAAGACAAGCAGCAAAACAGTGAGAGCAAAATGAGCATCAATCAAGTTTTAAGAGGCAGTTAATACACATAGGCTACGTTCACACTGCAGGTCTTAATGCTCAATTCCGATTTTTTGATCAAATCCGATTTTTTTTGTCTGCTCGTTCACACTACAAATAAAATGCGACAGCAAACGCGCTCTAGTGTGAACGCTCAAAGCGGCCCGCATGCGCAAAAGAAGATGTCACACACAATGCGCTCTGTTTAGACCCAGAGCAAACAGTATTGTTTGACTGATGGCCGTTAATATAAAGACTTCGGACTTTACGTTTCCCAATTTTTGCTTTAAGTTATTTTGTTATTTACATAATAATGTAAATAACCTAATAATTATCCTTATTGCTGTTTTAGAGAGGAGCGGTGCTTCAAAGGATAGTTGCAGATTTCTGTCAGAATCTGCAGATTATACAGTACAAATAAAATTTTCACGTTTCTCCAACGTTGTCTTCCCAACAGTTTCACTGACATCTACACGGGATGGCCAGGAAGCGTTCGCGATGTCTTCTCGGGCGCTTCTCCTGAGCTGATAATTGGCATCTGTCTTGTGTCAGTGACGTAAAAGACGGATTTAATGCGACATGACCGTTCAAACTGCAGTCGCTTTCTAAAACATCGGATATGTATCGGATTCAGTACCACATACGAAAGTGACCCAGATCGGATTTGAAAATATCGGATTTGTGCCGTTCACACTGTCATACCATGATCGGATATGGGTCGCATAGGGTCAAAAAAGTCGGATTTGATGCGCTTTCGCCTGCAGTGTGAACGTAGCCATAGTGACATGCCTCTGCTCAGTGCGATTAAGGTGAATCTGAACTGTTAAGGTCATTAGTGTCAAAACTTTACACGGATTGCTTGTTGACAATAGTGTGTCATACATGGCCACGCTTTGAAAAGGAGGATGTTCCTCCATGTTTGGTGCTTCTTCAGTGTGGGAAGAGGCCCTCACCTCTTCATTCATGTCATCACATTCCTCTGGGTGTGCAGTAGGTCCCACAGAGAGCGAGAGAAAGCATGTGGGCTCAGGGTTTCGGCCACTCTGAGCTTGCAGCTTTGTACGCACCGTGTCTGGAGGGACCTTCCATTTGGCTGTAGCTCAGGTTTTCAGTCGTTTATTTTCATTTTACTGCGATGAGATAGGCTGTGTCATCATCCCCACCCCTTTCACAGCAACCCTCATGAGGCATGGTTGTCTTCCCACAGTTCAGTGGTGCGTGGGAGAGATATCTGCTTAGCACTCACCTCAGCTCAAGCTGAAGCAAGGTTTTGACATACTTGGGTAGAACCGAACTCTATTTTTGAAGAAAGGACTATCTCATAAAGCAACACTCAAAGTATTGAACTGAGCTATACGGGGGGATTCAGTACTCTCACTTTCACCTCCTTAATATACAGCGTGAAGTTAAAAGTTGCTGATGGAGAGAGAAACTGCATGATTATGTTGCTCTTGGCTTGTTCTGTGCATGTTTTTCCTTGCTTCTTTCTCCCCATTTCTCCTCATCTTCCCATCCCTGTGCTCTTGTTGGTGGAGTAGAGTTCTTCCCATGCATCTGCTGTTGGACTTGAGAGACTTGAGTCAGGGGAACGTGTGGGTTTGGATTTCCCTTCACCTCAGTCCATAAGAATGACTTCTGTTTGACTTGGTGGGGTTTCAGCACAGAGCGGCAGATTCCTGGAGATTGCTGGAATTCATTTATCTGCTAGGTTCTGGTCCCTCGCTCCAAACAGGGTTTCAGTTTTTCTTCAGCAGAAATTAGGAGAGACAAATATAAAAACACACTTTTTTTAAAGCTGGGCCACATTTCTATGATTTTGCTTTGAAGCACGACTAATATGTGCCAATCTCTTTACTGTGATATCATGTACTGTTATAATGATTAGTCATTTTTGTAATTTTCAAGCATAAATGGCTCCGGTTTCCTTGGACCCTTTTTTTCTATCACGAGAAGAAAGTCTTCTATTTAAAAAAGCAATTTTAAAGGTATTTGCTTTAGGCCTGGAAAACTTTAACAGTTTTCCCAAACTGCTTAGAAATATCAATCAATGAAGTATTCATTAGTACAAGTCCTGTTATCGCTTGTGAAATACACTGACAAATACGAAACAGTTTCATGTGACAGTGATGAATGGGCTTGGAGCACATTTTTGACCTCTTGATTTTTTTCATTTGGATGTTTTTGCCGAGGTGACGTTCACCAGTCACAGGAGCACAAATGTGCGGCGCCCCTGACTCTCTGTACCCACAACCCCCCTCTCTATACTGTCACCTTAACGGTATTTCAGCCAGCTGTTTCATCCGTGGCCAAAGTGAGCCGTCACCAGAGGAATGACATATCTGCCTGTCTTTGGGCTGGAAATTGGGGATGCCAGTTATTCCTCAGCTTCCTAGTCGTTCCGGACTTTATTTAAAGCGTGATCTAATATTGCACCTAGTTGTGATATGTTGTCAACTGGAAACACGCATGG
The DNA here is from genome assembly GCF_057382185.1 of Mchenga conophoros. NCBI lineage: Eukaryota > Metazoa > Chordata > Actinopteri > Cichliformes > Cichlidae > Mchenga > Mchenga conophoros. The sequence continues at coordinate 28,645,360 of NC_140544.1, read as the reverse complement.
AGACATCTCAGCCATGCTGGCTCTGTTCTTTGCCAGAGTGATTTTCTCGGAGTTCGTGAAGGGGACTCCAACCTTGGCCCTGATGTTTCTGGTTATGCACTACCATTGCTGTTGAGCGGACGTTTGAGGAAGTTCACCAATCCTCAGGGAAAGTAGTCTTATTCCAGGTGTGATTTTGAAGTGGGATGGGCCTGGTCTTGCCTTAGGAATGGTCTGAAATCACTCACTAATCCTTTACTTTGTAGGGACTCTATTGAAGCATGAGACACACATTACCCGTGTGTGGATGCGCACACACATATAAATACACCCCCTCCTTAGCCAACCTGAGTAAACATCCTTTGAAGAATAAAGTGTCTTTTAAAATAGATGTCCGCTGATATCAAAAGAAACACTCTGTGTGGGCGGGAGGTGACTATTCGCTGTTTAAACAGGTTGCTTGTTGTAGTCTGACACATAAAACGAGCCTCAGTGCCAAGCTTAATGACAAGAGTCACAATGCTCGGCACCTGCTCTGACAAAATCAGAGGGTAATAATTAGCATACAAATGACATCTACTTTGATTTTATTGTACTCTTGCGTGCTTGCTTTATTTGTACCTGTACATTTTCTTATTTTCCGGTGAAAGTGTGTGTGTGTGTGTGTGTGTGTGTGTGTGTGTGTGTGTGTGTGTGTGTGTGTTTGCAGTTGGGAATTTTATTTTATTTTTTTCCCCAGCTGCTACAGTGTCCCATTCCTGAAAGCATTTTGACTGATGGGGAATCTTTCCACCTTGGGGGCAGCTTTCAGCGCCATCTTAAATGAAAGGTCCCAGGTTCCTGCGCTGCTGGGGCCCAATCCCCTCCTCACAGGCAGGAGAGCAGCTGACATACCTGACGGGGCCGGCATGGGCACCTAATGAAAGCAGGAGGCAAGAACACACATAAACAAAAGTGGAACTCACACACACAATCGGCTAAATGTGGGTGGAAAGTTTATACCTAAACATTGACGTGTAGCTGGCTGAAATAACCTCGGGTCCTCTCTGGCTGTAGTCCATTCTACTCTTAGGCTGTGGAATTTGAATACCACAGAAAACACAAGCAAACACAAACACACACAGACATGCTGTGAGCTTGTTTGCTCAGGCCTGTTTCACTTGGTTAAGTTGTCCTCTAGGGTGACCTCTGCGCAGTAGACGCACTTGTCAGCGCTGTGCCGGCTCTGCTTTACTTCGCTCTGGCAGACTGGCCCAACCTGTTTTGCCTGCAAGTTTGTCGCTTTATACTTAATGCAACCCCCACTCGCTCTTCTTCAGTGTTATCTTTATATCCCTTATTCACAAATTTTTACAGATGCAGGTAAATTATGTTGTTTATACTGAGATTGTTGACCTTGCAGCATTCAAAAACCAAAGGTGACATGTTTTATGTGGGAGAGTGCACAAACTCTGTCCTTTGGCCTTTTCCTTTATATTGGACTGCTGGCACGCAGGGTTGAAAGCGCTGGCGTGGGGGGGTCACCTCAGGGAGAACCGTCAGCCCTGATTGGCACCAGCACATGTGGGCATTCACACCTCTGCCCCTGGCCCCGGCTTGGCCCTGTTTAGGTTGGCCTCAGCAGCCCTTGGGCAAGCTGCTTCAGCCCAGCCCAGCGGAAAAAGAAGTTGTCAGCTTTAGGGGCTTTGCGCTGGGGCAGCTGCCACTGGTCAGGCAGTTATATTTAAACTTGTAAGGCAAGTTGAGGCACTGTATGAGAAGCAGTTTTACACTTGCTACTTGCTGCTTAGTGGGCTGCTGGGTAGCCCAAAGCTCTTTATCCATACAGAAGCACTGGCAGCACCAGTGCGGAAGGTGGAAGTGAGGACTGGAGTTGGGCTGGGACTAGCCTGGCCCTGAACTGTGGTTATTATTTTTTATCCCCTCTGCAAAACCAACCACTGTTCCCCCTTTTCCATTGTTCTCATTATCAGGATTTGCATTAGCGCCGAGTGCCTCGATGGCTTTGGAGCTGTGGCTTCCCAAATCCTCGGGGACCACATGAGTGTATGTGGTTGTGTGTGCGAGTGCGTGGATGTTGTGGGAAGGTGCTGATGGAGAGGTTAGTCTCAGCAACCTTGATGTGTCCTGCTGAGCTGCAAAGTCAAGGGAGAGAGTGGAATGGGCGGGGAGTGCTGACGATTGTTCCGTGTGTGTGTGTGTGTGGAGGGGTCTTGTGACCCACAATCTGAGCCGTTGACCAATGAGCCTTTTGGATTAAAGTTTGGCATCGTTAACGCTGTATAAGATCTTCTTCTTTAGCCTTGTTTGACCGCAGTTCTCACATTTTAAATCCTATTCTAATCATACTTTAGCATTGATGGTCAGTGCCAAGTAATATTATAGCTTAATATGCCATTAAAACATATTTTTTTGTGAATCCTTTAATGACACATTCTAGTACTTTCAAAGTTATGTGACTTTTATGAGAGTCCTATAAAGTTACTTTAATGTTTACCTATATTTTTAGGTTTCAGGCGCAATTTTTCTACTTTTGGGTCTCTATGATGTCAGTAATTAGGATTATTTTTTTACCTTTATTTGTACAGGTAGTTCCACTGAGACTCAATGTGTCATTTACAAGCGACACCTACATCAGACAAACATATTAAAATTGCAACAATAAAATAGTCAACGCACAAATGTTTACACAGTCAAAAACAGGAACAAGTTCCCAGTGATGGTTTTGCAAGTTCATTTGTACATCTTTTAAAGTCTGCAAGTCAAATCAGTATTCCATGTGTTCTTTCATGTACTCAATGAAGACGGGGCAGAAAAGGCTCTGTAACATACACAGCTACTTTAGTAAAGTCCATTAATGAAACTACCCCCTAAAAACAATTCCCGCTAAATAAATACTTATGTGTAATGTTAAAGCACAATATCAGCCTGCACACCTGTTACCTGCATCAGTTAACGGATAGACACCTGCAACAGTTTTACTTGGAATTGGTTGTGGTACAACCGGATAATGTTGAGGTACAAATTCAGGGTAAGTTGAAGTACTCCCGTTGGCATGACGGTGATTTCCTCAAATCATCCTCCCCTGCGGTTTTATTAAGATTGATGGCCTCCAGAGTTTCACTTTAATGCCACAGGGGTATTATATGAGCCTTAAAACCAGTTACATGCTCAAACTTGTAATACACTGTGTTGTATAGGTAGGAGGATGGGCCTCCATAATGATAAAACCAGATGTTTATTTTGGCTCTTGCTGGGGCGTTGTTTCAATAGCCCCTTAGTCCCTCAGCCATTTCTGCTCCGCTGGGTCTGGCTGGGGGTCTCTCTCTCTCTCTCGCTCTCTCGTTGTCTTTAACTGAAGGACTTAGAAAACAGCATTCATACTCTAAGTCACATTGACTTGATGTGCACATGATTAAAGCCTCAGCAGTGGTATTAGCTGTAGGAGAAATCAGTCCTGAGGGGTCACAGCTCTACATTATGGGCATTCATTCAGTTTTTTTTTTTTCTCTTTCAAAGCATTTTGTATGTACTACAAGTCATTCATTTACACATTTCTGTAAATATAATTAGAAGTCGCTATGTTTGCGTGGACATCTTTAAAGGCTGCTTTTGTGGGTGCTGATGCATCTGTGCCAGTTTTCAAGGTGCCCTTGCAGAGGAATGTAGAAGAAATTTCCCCAGAATGGGGGCTGGGTCTGTTGTGTCTGCCACTTAAAAAAAAAAAAAAAGGTGGTCTGATTTACTGCTCTTCAGCCATCTGCAACTGCCAATTTGCTGCTCTTTCTTTACCACACCACCACTGAGGAGTTTTCTTCTTCTGCTTCTCCTTCCACCTTCCCTTTGTCCCAGTGCATCTCATTGAGTGCGCAGTAGGGGAGTTAAGCAGTGCTGAAAGTTTGAAAGAAGATGGATGAACAGTCTGAAAGAGTGCAAAAGAGAGTGAGAGTGACTGGGATTGCGTTCATTGGTCTGGATTTCATTAGCCTGTGGTGGGGCTCCTCTGCGTTGGATGAATGGATAGGATGGTATAACAGAGCACTGGTACCTCAGGGTACAAGGTTGAATGAAAACCATGGAGAAGTGTGTGCCTAGTGCTTTAAAGGAAACAGCGTTTATACACTAGCAATGCAAATATATTATATTGTTTTTTCTAATTTACTTGCATATATTAGGAATTTACAGTTGACAATCTGGCCAAGAACAGATACCCAGCAGTTTTTTGGCATCCCTTGATGAAAGAAGAGAAAAATATCGTTTAACTGACAGTGACATCATAAGGAAATGTTTTGGTGTGATTTGATATTTAGTTTTCATAATTTCTTCTGTGGAAAAACCCACTTTTAAAAAATTTATTGCTGTTTTATTGCTTTTAATGTGCTGCAACTGCCGTTATCCCTGTTGCCACCCACACCTTCATGTGTAAACCACAGCTGAATGCAACAGGTTTAGACTCGTTCTGTTAAAATAATTGAAAGTTATTCTGGGAAGCAGGATTTTGTGAAACAGATGAGATCCATCTGTTTAACTTCCTATAGGTAAATGTAATATGGGGTGGGGGGTGGGGTTGTTTTTATTTTATTAAGTTAGCCCATAATGAATTCAATATCTGGATTATTTTATGGATCGTAAGGGAAAAATGATGCTGGCCTAATGTGGTCGGAGGTGAATGAATGGTGGTTAAATAATTGTCAGGATAGATATATTTATTTTTGAAGTGTATTTTATAATAAGTTGCAGGGAATTTAAAAAATAAAATGCAAAATACACTACGTAGACAAAAGTCTTGGTCCACACCTCTTCCTTTTTCAGTCCCATTGCCACATGTGTGTAAAAGTACGTAAAAAGAAGCCAATGCTGTGCTAACTATATGCAACTACAGTGGGGCAAAAAAGTATTTAGTCAGCCACCGATTGTGCAAGTTCCCCCACTTAAAATGATTACAGAGGTCAGTAATTTGCACCAGAGGTACACTTCAACTGTGAGAGACAGAATGTGAAAAAAAATCCATGAATCCACATGGTAGGATTTGTAAAGAATTTATTCATAAATCAGGGTGGAAAATAAGTATTTGGTCACCTCAAACAAGGAAAATCTCTGGCTCTCACAGACCTGTAACGTCTTCTGCAAGAAGCTTTTCTGTCCCCCACTCGTTACCTGTATGAATGGCACCTGTTTGAACTCATCATCTGTATAAAAGACACCTGTCCACAGCCTCAAACAGTCAGACTCCAAACTCCGCCATGGCCAAGACCAAAGAGCTTTCGAAGGACACCAGGAAAAGTATTGTAGACCTGCACCAGACTGGGAAGAGTGAATCTACAATAGGCAAGCAGCTTGGTGTGAAAAAATCAACTGTGGGAGCAATCATCAGAAAATGGAAGACATACAAGACCACTGATAATCTCCCTCGATCTGGGGCTCCACGCAAGATCTCATCCCGTGGGGTCAAAATGATCATGAGAACGGTGAGCAAAGATCCCAGAACCACACGGGGGGACCTGGTGAATGACCTGCAGAGAGCTGGGACCAAAGTAACAAAGGTCACCATCAGTAACACACTACAACGGCAGGGAATCAAATCCCGCAGTGCCAGACGTGTTCCGCTGCTGAAGCCAGTGCATGTCCAGGCCCGTCTGAAGTTTGCCAGAGAGCACATGGATGATACAGCAGAGGATTGGGAGAATGTCATGTGGTCAGATGAAACCAAAGTAGAACTTTTTGGTATAAACTCAACTCGTCGTGTTTGGAGGAAGAAGAATACTGAGTTGCATCCCAAGAACACCATACCTACTGTGAAGCATGGGGGTGGAAACATCATGCTATGGGGCTGTTTTTCTGCCAAGGGGACAGGACGACTGATCCGTGTTAAGGACAGAATGATTGGGGCCATGTATCGTGAGATTTTGAGCCAAAACCTCCTTCCATCAGTGAGAACTTTGAAGATGAAACGAGGCTGGGTCTTCCAACATGACAATGATCCAAAACACACCGCCCGGGCAACAAAGGAGTGGCTCCGTAAGAAGCATTTGAAAGTCCTGGAGTGGCCTAGCCAGTCTCCAGACCTCAACCCCATAGAAAATCTGTGGCGGGAGTTGAAAGTCCGTGTTGCTCGGCGACAGCCCCAAAACATCACTGCTCTCGAGAAGATCTGCATGGAGGAATGGGCCAAAATACCAGCTACTGTGTGTGCAAACCTGGTAAAGACCTATAGTAAACATTTGACCTCTGTTATTGCCAACAAAGGTTATGTTACAAAGTATTGAGTTGTATTTTTGTTATTGACCAAATACTTATTTTCCACCCTGATTTACGAATAAATTCTTTACAAATCCTACCATGTGGATTCATGGATTTTTTTTTTCACATTCTGTCTCTCACAGTTGAAGTGTACCTCTGGTGCAAATTACTGACCTCTGTCATCATTTTAGGTGGGGGAACTTGCACAATCGGTGGCTGACTAATTACTTTTTTGCCCCACTGTATATGCAGAGCTTAAACCTCCTCTGCCATTAACATCAGCACAGAAACTGGAGTGTGAGCTTCATGGCCGAGCAAATCCTTTAGGTGTAATGTGAATGTGGCCAAGTATTTTTGTCCTAGAAAACATGATGCTGATGAGATATAGCATAATAATAGTGATTAGAGCTGGGCGATAGAACGATAACGATATGTATCGCGATATAACTTTTACTCGATAGAGAAATTAAGCTATCGCGATAGACCTCGCCGCTCTTGTCCTCTTAAAAAAAAAAAAAAAAAAAAAAAAAAAAAGGTCAGCCGATCCAAATTCAGTAGCGCAGAGCCGAACCAATCACAGCCGCAGCGTCACGTCGCGTGACTTGTTACGTACAGCACAAGTGCCAAGCCGCACGTGTGTTTGTTTGGGAAGCAGCCAGCGGGTAATGGAGCCAGCGCATAATGGAGGAAATGAGTGTGCCGACTAGAAAAATCAACCGAGCGTGACCGAAGAGAAAACAGATGATGGTTCCAACGCCGGAGAGATTGTCGAACGGAAGAGCCATAGAAGTTCCGTAGTGTGAAGGTATTTCGGCTATTTCAAGTCTGACAAAAAACAGAGTAGCGTGCACTGTAAATTGTGCCGAAAGCAAGTCTGGAAATACAATAAACTGGTGCATGCGTCACACTGTGCGCCACGTTATTGTTTCGGTGAAATGAATTTCTACAATACTGTTACTGTTAATTCTACTCTCTGCAGTGTTTAAATGCTTACATATACACACAGTTACTGTCCCTCCACACATACGACTCGGTTCTGCTTCTATGCCCCAGCTTTGTTTACTTTTTCCCACCGAGGCTTCTAGACTTCTGATTGGCCAACATTTCTGCACGGTTAGGAATCTAGCGCCACCTGCTGCTTTGGCATGTTCATAGCAGCGTTTTCCTTCATTTCTGCCTTTATGTGTGGACGGGATTATTTTTCAAAACGAAAACGGAAAATCTCCGTTTTCAAAAACACCCGTGTACGTGTGGACGTAGCCTCAGTCTCTGACTGGAAGCGCTAATTCGTCATTCGGCTTTTGTCAGACTAAAGTAACTGTTAAAACTGTTTGAAAAGCTCAGCTATACAACAAGGAGAGATTGAGAATTTCCTTTTAGTTCTCAGTTTATTTGATATTGACAAAAGTTAGTCAGTTTTGTCTGTTCTTCTGTAAAACAAACTAAGATTTATTTTTAGAATTAATATTTTGTTTCTAAGTGGAATTGACAGTTTAGTCTGTTTCATTTGTTCTATTTTGAAACTTAAACGCTTTAGCGGCTGCCTTTTGTGTAGTTTGCAATATTTGCCTTTATTTAGCTGAAAAAGTCTCATGTTCCTTAAGTACATCTACCCTGTTGAACTTATTATGGGAAATAAATATTTAAAAACAAGCTGCTGATTATTTCACATTTTACTTGTGAGCAACGGCACATTTAAATCTTACAAATATAGTTATTTGGCTTATATCGTGATAGATATCGTTATCGCCTGAAATGAAAAAAACATATCGTGATATGAAAAAATCTCATATCGCCCAGCTCTAATAGTGATAATGATTATGATGATGATAATAATGAAAAGAAGAAGTATAATAATAATAATATGCAAAACGACAAACTTCTTGAATCTTGAAAAATAGATAAATAAAGCTGAAGTTTATTTTAATGCTCTCATGCAATGTTGTACTCATCTGCTGTCTTTCTGTATTTCAATAACTGTTGTTACTTATCTCTCCTACTTTTCTTTTTGGTGAACATCTTTCAGTAGGGTTGCATTTATCGTTCTGCGCTGCTCTGAGTTGTCCGTTTTCAGCATTTAGGCGCGCGACAACATCCTGTTTATCTGTGCCAAGATGATGAGGTGGTGAAATATCAAAAACCTCTTTATTCAGAATTTCTGTGTAAAAGTTGCGTTGAGGCTGCTGCATCTCCAAAAGCATGTACAGATTCTCAAATTCTTTTGGTTGCGTCTTTCTTAAGCTAAAAGACATAATCTTGTGCATGCCTGTCTGTTAATGTGACTGCATGCAGTTCAGACTTGCACTGTTGAATCTGATAGGTTTGTCATTCAGACATGAAGCGGACCAGTTCAGATGCTGTCAGATTAATGGGGGGAAAAGTGCACATATGAAAGCACCTTTATTGGGACCTGGAAGGAAACTCTGCATGTGTTGTCATCTCATGTCTTTGGTGCTTTTGTAACTTCCAGCTCAGGTTTTGGTTGCTCTATTTCCCCCGTGTCTGCGCTCATATGGGTCAAAGCATGTGTGAAGGCAGGCAGTGTGAGGCCGCAGGGCACATGTTACTCGTTTAGTTTGGTTTTCATCGACTCCCCTCTGTGTTCTGTTGTTTATACTCCCCCCACTACTTTTTTTTTTTTCTTCTTGGCTTTCTCTCTTATCTTTTTATCTCTCCTTTGTCTCTGAGGTCCTTCGCTGCACTCTAAAATAGTTCATGTTTGTTTAAACATCATCCTTTTTAATTCCAGGTTTGTTTCATGAATCAGGCTTGTCTTATGAGTCTCATTACTTTAATGCTGGAGAAAACATAGCGGTCGGATGCTGTGTGGAAATTCCCCTTTGATGGCAGAGCCCCAAATCGAACAATGCTGCAGTATCCCGAAGAAGTCTCGTATTTCTTACTCGATCTGCACGGTCAAGAGCATTAGGAACTGGAATAGTCTGACTGAAATTTCAGCTCAGAGTAATTATTGATTGGATTAAAAAAAAAAAATTAAACAACTTTTATAAGATTTACAAGCGTTTGTAATTTGAACATATTTCAGTCGGAGGCAGCTTTGACGGACATAGTTTTAGGTGAAACCACGCTAAAATAATCACAACTCAACCCACAAACAAAGCATTTCCTCCACACTACATTTATACATTATCAGCCGATTTCTCTTTGGTGGTTTTATGGAGCAAGCCAATAGCCATTTTTGAACCAAAGTACACTTGCTTTGTTATCAGGAATTGCATTTCGGCCGACCACAATTTTCCTGAACGATGTTCTCATCCCTTTTTTTTTTTTTTTTTTTTTGTTTTGTGTGTCCTGTTCAGTTTCCAAAACTATTTGACTGCTAAAAACATGTTCAGTCACTGTCCTGCCTCAGTTTCTCCTCCAAACCGCCGTTGCCGGGGGAAAGTGAAAATGTTGTCAGACAGAACTTCTATTTCCAAACCAGTCTGTCAAGAACCAGTGGGTGCTAATGCTGCGGACTGATTGACTTTAACCGTATTCCAAACAATTTTTGTGTGTTTGCGCCATAGCCATAAAGTTTCCAGGGTTGCACGATGCGCCGAGACAATGACGATTATTTCCCGTCTTGAATGACGTGCCTCTTTTGTGTTTTTCTTTCAGCGACAGACGGTGTCTCTCCAGCCTGTTACCAAGATAGAGGATGTTCTTTACCACTACAGACCCCTCCAAGTTGAAACCTATGGACCCCCGGTGCCTGAACTGGAGCAGCTGGGCAGACTCGGGTACAGTTATTTACTCAGTCTCATTTAGTCTCAAGAACTCTGAAAATGTGGATTTTCTTTAAGTTCTTGAGAAATTTCCTGGAAAGCATTAAGCAATATGGCCGTATGGTATGAATAAAGATAAAGTTATGTCATAGTCAAAATTGTTCAAATATACAAGAGGACTTTATTACCAGTTTATACACAGAATACTGCTGGATTATTGTTTCTAAAATAGAAGTAATGAATTAAAAATATTTTCAGGAATGATCCCATCAATTTATAGTTCCATGTCAGTTACAGGAAATTACAGGAAATCTTGGGAAGGAAAAAGTATTTGCAATTCATTTAAATTATTATGTTTGAAAAGGTTTTGTTGTAGGTGTAGCGAGTAGCTGCCAGATGAGAGGTCTGCTTGGAAAATCTTGACTCTCTTCTGATTAACTGGGAGAGTGAAAGCAAAGTGAGGGTGGGGAAGGGAGGAGGGAAAGGGAATAACAGCCATCACCCTGCCACAAGCCGCCACAGTGCATCTGCAGGAGCGTCCATTAACACACAGGAAGTGCTTTCCCCCGACGGCCCCTTTGGGCCAATCAATCCACGACGCCATTGGTCCACTCCTCACCGAATGTAAGCTATCTATCAGCCAACCCAGCGCCCAGCCGTCTGCACTGCAACTGGCTGGCACTGCCCACACGTTGAGGGTGGCCTGTGTTTATTGGGTGATAGAAGCAAAGTGGGGTTATAGCTTTTTAATTTCAGGGGCAAGCTCAGTGCTTCACTCTAGCAGTAACTTTAATTTGGCTGAGACGTGCATATTAAAGTATAATGTCAGCGTGTTTAGGATAAAGGATTTCTAGTTTTATTGTTCCTTTTTTTGTTCAGGAAAAAGTTGCCATTGACTTTTGTTGCACAATCACCTGGAAAAGCACAAGCTGAAGGTGAAACGTTTCAGGAGAGTTTAAGCTGAATAACTGCTGCTTGTTTACATTATGTATTCAGTGAAGTGCTGAGGTTCTACTTCTTTTGGCCAGGCTAATCAATATGCAGATGAAACACATCTCACAATTTTTGCTGCATGCTGGAGCTCAGTGGAATGAGGAAAAGCAGCCCCACCTCCCCTAGTGTCAGCAGTTCAGGGGTCCAGGAGGACCGATGCTGGAGAGGAAGGACTCTGCCACAGAGATAAATGAGGCTCTGTTCAGTTCAGTGAAGAACACAAGTCCCTTTGGTGCAGGCTGCAGGCAGCGACACAGACAGCCCCCTACAGACAAACCACAACTCCCAAGATGCAATGTGCTGTTAAGTAAAAGAAGGGAATAGTGCTGACATTTCTGCGCTGCTGGCAGTTTGTGATTCAGCTAAGTTGGAGATTTTGCGATGTACATAGACGATCAAGCCTGTATACACACACGCCCACAGGGTGCCCCGTAAATGTGCTGTAGGCTTTATGTCACACACACTCACCTTTTGTTATTGGAGTCCCGGCCTTTTGGCCACAGTGGAACTCTTGCGATGTGGTAAATATTCACAAGTGTGCGTGCACAAGAGAGAGAATGCAGACAGCGTTGAGAGAGTGGAAAGTGAGTCCCCTGTGTAGAGCGTTGGACTACAGCTCCAGTCCTATGACCTGTGAAGGGAATTTGCTTTAATGTGTGACGAGATGTGGATGTGCCTGAGTGTGGATGAGGTAGAAGGGCCTGTGAAGGGGGCAGGTACTTATTTTAAAACACGGCTGTTTGTCTTGGTCAAGGCTCACTGTGACAGCAGCTCCACTGGTAATTTGTCTTGGACACAGCCATCAAGTAAAACTGGAGGATCGAGCTCATACACACACACCCCCCTCCCTGGTGGCCCCGGGGCCTCCAGGGCTCGTCTTTTGCACAGGATGTCCAGTCAACACAGGACTGAGTGGAGCCATGCCTTTTTTATGTCAACTTGCTCTTTTCTTCTGCACCACATACCCCCCACCCCCCTTCTGAGTGTCTGTCTTTTTCGTCTTGTCCCTTTGCCCCCCAAAAAAACCGCAGGAGCGCAGCACGCCTGCCAGGAAAAAGAAAAGCCACACCTCTTTCACCGTGTCTCCTTCTCTGTCAGCTGTACCTGAATAAATATGAGTTGAAGTGGACTCTTATATTAAAGACAGCTGCCTGGTTATAGGATGCATGTTCAGGTGCCTCCAAAAGTGCCCATTCAGCTTCCACCTCAGCATCTACCCTCTCCGCTCACATATACATATCGCGCTCTACAAACGCTCCTGTCCTGACGTGCATAGGTGTGTTTGATTTGCCACGGAGGATGTGACCCCCACTGTGTGAGGTTTTCTATAATGGCAGCATAGAGCTGCCCATCTCTTTGACTGGCACATACCCTGAGCTTTGCGTGAGCTGTCAGAGTTATGAGTAGACTGTGAATGTAACGCTACAGCCTGTACTCCAAATGTCCTGCCATGGCTCCTTGCTTTTATGTTGAACAGTAAAAGCCTTTAATAAACAAAATCAAAGTAAAAGTAAATACCGCTTTGGAGACACAAACAGTAACATATGATGTTTACATTGACATGGCTGCGATATGAATCCCAGCACACAGCACTGTGGGACTCGAGTAGTAGCTGTTAAACTCCTGCCGCCAGCTGACAGCCATAACCTTCAAACAAATGGATACATCACAATACACAGCACCTCAAAGACACGTTTACATTACACTTACAATAAGTTTTTGTGCATGAGCTCTTGGAGGCAAATGCTGGGGGTTCCAAAATAAAAAATATTATATTTTTGTTTTGCGTATGTAGATGAGCATCTGGATCTGAGTTTGTTCTCTACCAGAATACTTTTTAAGCGCTGACTGTGCAGGCGATGAAAGACTGACTGGGATCTTGGACAAGGACAAATCATATGGGGGGAAAAATAGGGGAAAGAGAAATTGGCTGCGGAGCGCTGAAAAAATGTGACTCAAACCTCAAGTGCTGACAATGAAAGCAATCCAGAACAGTTGTTTGTGTTGGCACAGGGTGCCCTGAAATTAGCCCATCTTTCTCTGACAGAGGTTGCTCAATGCGCTCCGCCAAATGCCAGTGTGTATAATATTTTGAAGTTTTGCCTCCTCCCCCACTCTGCATTGCTTTCTATAATTGGTGGAAAAAGTGAGGTTTTTCTCTGAGAGTGCTTGTCAGGCGTCCGTCTCTTGTCGGTGGGGAGAAGGGGAGCAGCTGAATGGACGGAGTGTTTAGTCTAGCGCTCCTCTCCTGGGGATGCACTTCTCTGCACAAGGAAGCAGTCCAAGGACCACTCTGTCTGAAGGGTTAAATAGGCTTAGGTAGTTTGCTGTGACCTTCATTCATTAACGAAGACAATCAGTCAGTTTTGTCTCCTGAACACTCAAGTTTGAAGTAGATCAATGTTCTCATGGACATACAGTTGCAGGAAGAAGTTCGAGCCTCTTTTGAAATTGCCAGGATTTCTAAATTAGCAGCTAATAAAATGTATCCCGATCCCCACCAAAGTCACAATTACAGACAATTTGATTAAACTAATAACACTCAAAGCCTTTTTCAGACATGCGATACGTAGCTTTGGTGGCTTCTCCGAGCATTTTGTCATTTAGACACTTTGAAGTTAATATGCATGACCGCTTCAGTAACACAGAGAGAGCCATGATACATGAGCAGTATTCACTACACACACTAGATGTACCCCAGCTTTTACAGGGTCACTGTTGTGCTAGCCACTGTAGATAATACAGTCCTGCACTAGTTCATCCAAATCTTATGCTTGTTGACTAATCAGACTTTATATCTGACCTATTAAGACTTCTAAAGTATCCATCAGGCACGCATGATTCTAAATTGACTCTGGCAGATAAATTGCTTAAAAGTCCATTTTAAAAAGCGCTATATGAATGTATGGATAATAGTAGCTTGTAAGTCACACTTGAGTTATACTTTTCATATGTTTACTGAAAACATTAAGTAATCACTTAGTGTGTGGGTTATAAAAAGTAAGTAAACCTTTTGAACATAATAGCATGTAACACCTCACTTAGGAGCCTCTGTCAGGAATTTCCTGTAGCACAAGCGTATTTTGCACCGTTCCTCCCTCTAAAACTGTTTCAGTTCATCAACATTTCTAGGAATTCTTCCTCAGACCACCCCCCCCCCTTCAGGTTTAACCACGTTTTCTTTTTTCTTGGCTTGTGTGCCAAAGTTCATCGTTGTCGTGTTGCGTTTACCAACCTGGCTGCTGCCCTGACGTTCTCCTCTAAAACTTTTGTGATTCAGTTTTGAATTCATTTTTCCCTCAGTGATTGCAAAAGGTTTAGACTCCAAGGTAACAAAGAGATAAAACTCGATGCTCCTTCCAACGTGCGGAAATAGTTTGGTGCATTTTTATTTTTTCAAAGCAGATTAATGTTTGTCACACCAGTACATTGTCCCATGAGTACTGTGGAGTATCTGGGTGGTCTGTGCTGCTCTAAAAAAAAAAAACCCAAACAAAACAAAAACTTGCAGTTTTTTTGGGGGGGGGGGGGTTAAATAAAAACACAGTGAACATAGATTTTTGGCGGGTTTTAAAGTGTCTAGCCGGGACTGTGAATTATTACTCCTCGTTTGAATAAAGAAATGAATAGTATAGCTGTTTGCTGAGAATGTGTTTGTACATAACTGTCTCTTAGCTGAAGCTCAGATCACATTTTATGAGTAATCAATGCAGAAATCCTGGTAATTACACAGGGTTCATGAGCCTTTTCTTGTAACTGCATAGATACACTTGGACACAGAGCAGTAATACATAAATCACTTGTGCACACACACAGAGACTAGCTATGTTTAACATGTACTTAAAGGATGCCTGCTCACTGTTCTGGTTGGAAGCCAGGGGTTAATGGCTCTCTGAGTGATGCTCTCCTTCTGCCTGTGTTCTTTAGCTTTCCACCCATCCCTTGGCGTCTGCGTGTTTATTTGAATAGTGTGTGCATCTGTTTGTTTGTTTGTGTGTTGACTTATACTGCATGTTAAGTGCTTCGGTGGGAGTGAGATATCCAGGATAGTCAATGGTGCCATCACAGCTCTCAGTTACCGGCAGCCAGCTTCTCTAGCCTCTCCCTGCTTGGTTGGCCTGACTCCAGGTCTGAACTCTCAATCTTTCCAGCTCTGGCCTCACTGGCCAAGAGCACAAGCAGTGACCCTGGATTTGGCTCTGGAAGTTAGCAGGGACCACTAAACATGGTCCATTGAGTGCTTTTGAATCCATTTCTGCCATCGCTAAATTAGAGAATATGAGGTTTACATTGCATACAAATCATTCTTTTCCTTTCCCTGCTTTCCTTTCTCACTCTGCGATGAAAGTGCAAGTCAGCCATGATATTTTTCTTTTTCTCTCAATATGCAGAGGCGAGGCGCTCCAGAGGAATCTGTAGAAACAGCCATGAATAGCTTTACCATGTAACCCAGATTCTCTGAGCCCTGCAAGGCATATATCCATCTGATGGGTCAGGAAGGGCCAGGGGGTGGGGTCAGAGGTCACTGACCGTGGGGGACTGAGGTGCAGCACCAGGATGTCAGGGTGCTGAGACTGACAGGAGGAGAATGATGGCACCTTGGAGAGACTCTCGTATGCTGGGCCACAAATAGTCATAGACCCTCACACTCTCTCCCACACAAACACAGCTTTGATGCTTTAAGTTATGAGCCGGAGAGTGAGGCACCAGTGAGTGTGACCTCAGATGAACTCTTTTGAGAGCAGTGGGCTTTGATCTACTTTTACTACTATTAGATAATGTCTCAAGGCCCATATTTTGCTCTCACTGCGCCAATTACAATATTCTCTGACGCTGCCAAACAATACCGTTTATGGGAAACGGTTTATTTTGCTCTTGCATAACAGTGGGACTGTTTCTCAAATACCTTGGAGTTGTCACCATAACATAAAGGTGGACCTGGTTTCCCAGAGATCTCCTATACGACACAGTCAATGCACGTGCCATTGTCTTGTTACTAGATCCAGCATTGCTAGTAACGATATAGTTCAATGAAGTGCTTCAACGACCGTTCAAGTGTCTCTACAGCTTAGATCTGATAGCTTGACTGCAGCCATGAGACACAGATTTAAAATTTGCATAACCAAAAGAGAGTATAAAAGTGTGGGAGCCTGAGGCCAGCTATTTGACTTGCAAACCTGTCTGTGTCAACAGAATGCCCCATCTTTATTTAGAGCACATATCCACCACCTTACTTAGGGTCCAAGTTCCTTGCACACACAGATGCGTACACTTCTTGTTACTAACTATATCAGAAACTGAGTGGAGTGTGGCCACCGTCTGATTCACCACCAGCCAACACCCAGACCATTATCCTGTCTGCCTCAGTAAACAGACCATTAACAGACAGAGCTGGAGGAGGCCACATCACTATTGTTTTCCCTCCCATAGATCTGTGCAAATATTGATTTTCTCTTGAAGTATGAGGCAAAATAAGCATGCACTGTAGTTGACTAGAAGCTTTTTAGTTGCGGGTGAGTCATTTCTGACCCAAAGAGCGGGCGGAAACGGAGGGAGCGTAACAGAACGACCGAAGGGGGAGGTCCGTTTGTCTAGTGTGTATTCTGGTCATTCGAAAGAGGCCTGCTTTTAGTGTTATTGTTTCCCCTCTGGAGGCAGACCAGCAGTCTCCTTGTGAGATCAAGCCAGGCCAGGCCCAGTCAGGCTACTCGCTGCCAGCAAAGGAGACAACAACAAGCAGGGAACTCCAAGGATAACAGCCTCTCTTGCTTTCAGATTTATTTGTATCACAGCCTAGCGGCGGCAGGGTCAACACCCAGTGGAGGGTGAGGTGATGTCTCCTGCCTATTTTAACACACTGATCTCTGTAGTGGTTTGCATCCATGCACTGTCTAGAGTTGCACGCTTTGATTTTGAGTCTGATGGGGCTCATAACTATGCATACACACAGACTGACTGGAATTCTGCGCCTCTCCTCTGCTCTTCATCCCTGGGGCAAAGGGTCCAGTAATGTACAGGGGGATTAACTGGCTCATTTTTCCCTCTTAAGAGCTGGAGAAACAAAACAAACTCCTGTCATGTGGGGCTTAGCTGTGGGGACTTGCCACACACACCTCAGGGGAGGAGGTACTTCTCCACTGTGACGTATGAATTAAACCCTCCTCCTGTGGTACCTTTCCTTTTCCTTTTTTTCCTTCTGTCTCTCCCTCTTTATTATTTTCTTGTTTTTCTTCCTAATTGAAATCCTCTTTGCCTTTTTACCAGTGCCTCGGGGTCTTTTGTAACTGATAACTGCATACGAGACCGCACCCCCCATGGGAAAAGGCTTTTCTTCCTCTGTGTATCAGTGATCTATCCACTGAATGTTACATCCAACTGTCAAGGCTCCTTTTGCTCTGTGTATGGGTGTGTCTTGTGCTAGCAGCCATTCACTGGTCAGCA
The DNA here is from genome assembly GCF_057382185.1 of Mchenga conophoros. NCBI lineage: Eukaryota > Metazoa > Chordata > Actinopteri > Cichliformes > Cichlidae > Mchenga > Mchenga conophoros. Next base: position 28,627,979 of record NC_140544.1, on the reverse strand, counting down.
TATGTGCTTCCATTGTGTACAGCCCCATTTGGTTAACGATGACACTGATGTCATGTCATTATCCTCCCCTCTCCCTCTTTCTTCTTCTAAGCTTTCCAGGGGGCAAAGTTATCAAGTGGCAGCTCGGGAGACAAAAGAAAGATGGTGTGTGTGTGTGTGTGTGTGTGTGTGTGTGTGTGTGTGTGTGTGTGTGTGTGTGTGTGTGATGCTTATACGCTTCTCAAGGCTGCTGCAATTAATTGTGAAGGTGGCGGCCTAGCCAGTCAGCCAGCCTCTATTGCCCCCATCAGGTTGGATATAGGAGGTGCAGGGCCAAGATCTAAGAGCTCAAGATGAGTCGTGACAGGTGATGGCTTAGTCCAGGAAGTGTGGCTGAATTTGGGCAGAAGTTGCACTGAAGTTGCACTATCTGCTTTTATGGTGGCCACCTCAGCAATGCTGCCCTTCATAATGAAAACAAGCGCACCTCTTAATTATCACTGATAGCAACAAGCTGCCTTCTCGAGGACAGGCTGTCAGTCACTCCACACGAGAATGTATTTCTATAAGCGTTAATGTCAAGTGTCACCCAAAGCTTCTGTTAACACTCTAAACATGGTCTCTCCTTAAGAAGGTAAGTGTTAGCAATACTCTCCTCCCTCTCCTCCTCTCTTGTGGGATGCAGAGACTATCAGTGGTGATGATAAGACGCATGATAATGGATAAGAGGTTTGTATGCGTCTGAGGATATGACGTAACCGCACTGAGCCCCCCTCAGACACACTCACGGAGCACAACTTGAGATAATCTGGTAGACGGTGGATAGAATAATGGCCAAGGATCTCACTCACACACACTTGCATGTCCCAGAGGAAGCTGCATTCAATGGAAAAGAGTGTGACCTATGACCCACAGTGATGAAAGACTGCTGTTGACAGATATAGTATACCTGTGAGAGTTCTCTGTGTTTGGCTTGTCTGCGGGGGTTTTGTTTCGTAGACCACAGCCTGGACCAATTCACACATTCTCCTCTGGTTTAAAAACTCGACTCCAACGGTTCGCTTTCGGTATCGATACAAACAGCTCTGCCGTTGGATAAACATGTATTCAAGCACATGTGAATCACGTAGACGCGTACACGGGGGGCATGAGCACGCATCGCACATCCACACAATGCGCTCAGTGTGCTGTGTGTCTCTCACAGGGGTACATTTTCTCTCAGGGCAGAGTGTAGGGAAGGAGGGGCAGATTGAGCAGCAGTGCTGTGAGTGAAACCGGAGCTGCCTGAGGAATGCAGGGGGTGTTTTGGGAGGACTGGAGAGTGGAGTTTAGTGGGTGAAGGTGGAGGTGGGGGGGTGGTGACTCGAGGGGTTGGATGGGTGATTAGGGGGTGACAGCTGAGTGCTGACCCCTCTATAATGACAAATCATCTGGCAGGTGTGTGGTTCTGTACAACACACCCCCCCCCCCCCCCCCCCCCCCCTTACCCACCCAAACTCCCATCATTCCCAGGCCAGGAATCCTCAACTGCTGCTGCCGGAGCAAAGCGCTAAAGGAAGACTTCCGGACATTCACACCGTCGCCCTGCAGACTCATGACTTGTCCTTTAGAAGTCCGCAGTAGCCTGTCCGCTGCCCTCTTTGTGTATTCAACACACAAAGTTTAAGCTCCATCTCTTTAAGAAACATAGCTAATGAGGCTCCAGTCCTTGGAGCAAGACGGGGTAGAGTTTATTGATTTATCTGTAGATGTTATTTCTTTTTCCCCCCCTTCCCCCCCTTCCAGTGTCGGTTCAGCTGAATACAGAGTTTATCTCCCGGGCAGCCTGAAAGTCATTGTACCCTGTTTGAGCCGTGATTCACGTTGACGACAGGCTAAATCCAGAAAGCGTCTGATCTTTGGTGCTGTAAAAACAAGTGGTGACCCCGGATCAGCGATAGGTCTGTAAAATCAGACAGGTGTCAGTCTGAGCTCTGCTCTCAGGTCAGTAGTGTAGGAAGAAGTCAAGACTTGAGAATTTCATGTATGTAGGAGCCTGTTTCGCTCCTTAAACTTGCCGCATGGTAAACAAGAATGTATGAAAGCAGCCAAACCACACAGAGTGGTCTGCACTGAGCATTGTTTAAGGCTGATTCAGATTGCTCTTCTGTCATGTGCGTCCGCCTTGTGGTTTGTATGTTGATTAAGTGTCTGCTTGGCAAAATAGTCACTGTGGCATTGCAGGCCTCTTTTCTTTTCCATCAAGCTCAGGCTTCCACACATCTCCTCTTAATCTAATTCTAGCCAACACATGGAGTCTAGACAAGAGGCCCAGCGCAGCCTGCACCTCCTTGTAGTATCTGTAGTTTTTCCCCTTCAGGGTCCCAGCTTCGCAGCCATTTCCCTGAAGAACCCCAACACCCTTCGCTCGGGAGCGGCGTCCCTGATCCAAACGCAAAGAGGAGCCACACATTCTCAGCTGGAAATCGCGCGGAAACCCGCCGGAACATTTCACCACTTATCTTTTCACTTTGAATTAGAGATGGGGCTCTGCAGTGTTTTCCAGGCAGCAGGAGTGGAGAATACTTTTTCGGGGTCCCGTCAGGAAAGCCTCTGATGGTTATTAGCATTAGCAGGAGACATTGCCCAGGTATTCAGAGCTCCAGACCCAAGTGGAAAAAAAACACTGTTAACTCGGAACTGTTTTGATCCAACCGCACATGGCTTCTTAAAGCAAAGGGTAGCAGCAGATGGTGAGAGTCAGAGGTTGAAAAATAATGCAAGCACTTATCAGCTGTTATGCTTTTGTGAATGCTAAAAGAAATCAAGTAATCTTGCTGTGTGAGAAATCTGCAAAAGCTCCACCTTTTTATGTAAATTATACTCTTAGACTTGTATATGAGGGAGTTTTCCATATGGGGAATATTACAGTATTGTTTACTTAAAGTCATGATACTTTTGTTGGAGAAAATAACACACATCACTCCTTGGAGTCAAACCTCGACCCGACCCCCCTTTACATATTCCCTTGTGACAACTGCAGTCCTAACACTCACACTGTGTCATACTGTGTCATTCAGTCGTCTTCATCACCTGCACCCGTCCTTTCCCGCCTCCCCCTTAGCGACATAATGGGCGAGCCCAAAGTGACCCATATTTACCCAATAATACGAAGCTTTGAAAAGACCCATATCGAGTTGCAGCTAATGCTCCAGTGGGGCCCGGAGAGTGAAAGATGTTACCGGCCGAAACGGCTTGGGTTTCAGCGCCCTGCGAAACAAAAGGCAGTCCAGTCCTCGGAGAGAGAGGGGGGGGAGCTGATGGGGTGAAGGAGCATTGGTGCACACAGTGTAGCAGTAGTGTTCAGAGGGGAGCAAAGCGTCTATTTCACAAGTAATTTTTTTTTTTCGTAAGTTGGTGTTTGGCTAAAAAAAAAAAAAAAAAAAGCATTCTTGTTGTTGCACGTCTTCTGTTGCTGGTCTGTCCTGTCAAGTACAGTCATGTGAAGTTTATCTTTCAGCTTCACTTACATCTAGCCTTTATGGGAAGATGTGGATATTATCCGCCGAGTTAATGGAGCAGAACTGAACTAACCTCGGGTGTTAGGGGTGAGCGGAGGGCAGGCAGGGTTAGTTTAAGAGAAGAGGGTTTGTGATGATGATACCCAAAGGTGATTTCCCCCCATATCCTCCCCTCCTTCCTCTTCCCAACCCCCTCAACTACACTCTTCCTCCCTCTCCTTCATGTTCTCTTTCTGCGCTCTCTCCCTCTCTCCCTCCTTAGGGGCAGGCAGGTATAAAGTTACACAGAGCTCTCAGCTTTCTTGGAAGGAATGACCACATGAGTAGCTTGGGGATTAGATTAGCAGGAAGAGCAGACTTAGCCAGGCTGTAAATAGCCCACTTTTTTCACCATTAAAAAGGCCCAGTACAATATAATCAATAGATAGCACTCATCTGATGCAGGAAGCCATATGAGAAGACCTCCCTCAAGTGCTCTGAAGGACAGGCTACAGCAGCTTGGGCCTAATGAAGTTATTATTAATCACTGGGCCTCCTGTTTTGAACTTGTGTGCCGTTTCTCTAGTGGTCTTTGTGTGCACCGTCTGGTTGACATTTTGTGCTGTCCTCCTTGTTATTTTCACTCTGTTGTGAGGTGTTTGTGTTTTTAATGTCACAGACATGCTACCAAGCATGTTTCACCTTCATTTTCAATGTTTTTATTGGGTTCTTAGGAACAACAGAAAGCAAAATCCGATCTATGCAGCGAGTGTTATCGCCAACACCTTTTCCCCCCTCATCCAGCTCTCATTCACATACACCTCGGCTCTGTCAGTCTCTCTGAGCCTCCCTGCAGGTGTTAGGTTTCTCTGTAAAGCAGCCTGAATGAGCATGGAAATCAGAGTGCTGTCTGTGCTCTTGATTCACTTTTCACTTTGAAGTTTCCCGAGCTCACAGGAACAGGGGCCACAAAGCCAGACTCGTGTGAGGGCTTTAGACGCCTCTGCCAGGACTATGGCAGGACGGGGGGGCGTGAGAGGTTTGGGCAGTATTGATGGGCAAGGCTACGTGTTGTCTGGATCGCTGGCGGCCTTTGCTTTTTTTTGCTTTGTAGTAACACGAAAGAGAAAACAGTACGGCACGCTTTTTAAGCGCACAATACACACTTGAGAAATTACTCGACTGGGAAGGGACGGAGCACTTAAGTAGAGAGGCAGCTATCACTGTGACTGTTTTTTCTGCCCGTGCACAATTGTGAAAATAAACAGTGACGTTCGCGTTTGCTTAAGATCCCCGCAAAGGAGGTTTGGCAGGATACATCTGTAAGCACTTAGAAAAAATAAAAACGGCTATAATACTTTAATAGAGCCATGTCGGAGAGACTTTTAGGCACAAGGTGTTCCACTGTCGGTGTATGTCTACGTCCGTCTTCGCTGATCTCATCAAAGGGCCAAAGGGTACCAGAGAGAAGGAAGGGAAAAAACCTTCAAAAATAAACTTAAACTCAGGCTACATTCGCAGGAAGAGTCTTTAAAAGCAGCCTTCGGGGTGCCGGCCAGGCAGATTATTTCTAACATATCCAACCTGCGTTACTCAGCAGAGCTTTCTATTTGTTCTCAGGTATCTGAATCACGTGCGGGCTGCCGTGACTCAGGACACAGCTGGAGGATACACCTCAGGTTTGGCGTGTTATCGCGCCATCCAGGACGCGTTCAGCGGGCTGTTCCCTCTGAGAGGCTGAAGAAGCTGCTCCAGTTAGAAATGTGACTGAAAAGACCTTAAATATTGCACTACTACCACTACGCTGCCGTGGGTGGGGAGTGCTCTGACTTATATGTATGTTGTATGTAACTTTTTAAATTTTGTGCAAACTTTATTTTTTAAATAAATGGCAATGAACACTGAGGTTTTGTCTATCATTTTGCAGATTTATTTTAAAATTAAACGCAGGCCAGAATTTAAAAAAAGAAAATGCAAATGACTTAGTCACAAAGCTGAGCCGTGACTTCTTCAAATAAACAATATTTAAGTGCAAAAAATAAAGTCGGCTCCTACGCTGATCCTCATGGTCCTCATTGTGCCAAGTCGATATTTATCCTTACGTTGCATTTGTAGTTTCTTCACACTTCTGTCTCTTTGAGGCTGGCTCTTCAATTTGTTCTGTAGACAAACAGAAAAAAGCATCATGGAAACCATCTCTGTGCCAACGTTGAAAATTAGCTCTGGAATTTCAGCACATATAACAGTGCAAACACAGGTATTTAGTATTTAGTATTTATTTATTTATTGTCATTGTCAAGAACAATGAAATTGCGTTTGGGGCTTCCATACAACCCAAAAAAAAGAAGAAAATAATAAATACCCCTTAAAACCCAAGTGTACATATTTAACCCAGTGTGACTCCAATGCAATAAGACAATCCTTAGCAATAATGTTCGTAGAAATTCAGACAAAGACCTGAGAAACATGACAAAATACAACAATGCAACCCATTCAATATTATTGTACTGTGAGATATGATATCAGATATGATAGTTATCTATTTAAGAAAGAGGGGGGGGGGGCAGGAGGGGGAAGAGAATAAAGATATGATGCACCAATGCAGACCAGTTCATTGCTATTAAGAAGTTGGATATGGTTATTGTCCGTGAGAGGGGGGCAGAGAGTTCAGGTATTCATGCTTTACTTTTAATTGTGTCTAAATTATGGTCACAGAAATCATCCCCATGCATGCAAAATTCACACTATGGGCTAAGTAATGTCTAAGTAAAGTGGGAACTTAAAATGTTATGACAGAAAACTGAGGAAACATGCTTTTCTCTTGTTTATTTTCAATTCCTCTTCTTCCTACATTTATGGGATGTTTGAGCCTTTTCTTTTGGAAAAGACCTCATAAGGAGGAGTGATTCCTTACCTGACTCTTCAGCATCACTTCCAAAGAGGATATCTTTAGGGAGTGTGAACCTTACACACATCATATCTTTGTTAGGAGCCACGTTGCGCACAAAATGCACAGAGCATCGGTTCTTCAGAGGGAATCCGAGGCTGCGGGAAGCTCTCTCCACCACATCTGTGTCAGGGTCATCATCTTTGGAGAAGCCGTAGCAGTGCACTGTAGGTAGGTTCTCGTCACAAGGAGGCTCCTGGTGGTGCAGGAGGCCCCTGAACGCATCCAGGAAGTCCAGAGCTAAGGCAGGCAGGTTCATCACCACATGAATGGCAGATGTTCCCCTCATCAGTACAGGCAGCTCCTGCTTTAAAGGTCCCCGGATGAACGCCCTGCCGTCCAGATTGAAGGCTCTGACTTTGCTCTCCACCTTGTTGAGTTTGCAGTTATGCTGCAGCCATCGGTAGGACTCTGGGTTGAGGTCGTTGGCTAAGATGCTGGCACCTAAGCGAGCAGCTGGGATGGCGAAGGGTCCGACGCCAGCGAAGATGTCAAACACAGTGTCGCCGCGCTTGACGAGCTGCACCACCCGCTGGTGTTCTGTGCTCAGCCGAGGGTTCCAGTACACGCGAGAGAAATCAAACTCGTACGTCACCCCGTTTTCTTTCACCTGGATCGGGATCGGGACAGCGATTAGCCTGTGCACTGAACATATGTAATAACAAGTGTGAAACAGAGGGCTCTGTGGAACTACACATACTTTGGCGACCATGTTCTCCTCTCCAGCCAGCACTTCCATCTTAAAGTTGCGGTAAGTGGAATCGATTATGTTCGTCTTATTGACCACACAGGTGACACCAGGATTTTTGTCCATGATCACCTGACCTGCAAGAGAAGGCACAGAAAAGAAGCCTTACTGTAAATTTGGAAATGATGGGTGATCCCAGCTGATCCACTGTTTCTGTTAGCTGTATTTAGTCAGATGTACTTGTCATTTTGACATTTTAAGACACAGGTAAGTTTGGGTGACACATTAAAAAAAATAAAGTGAATAAATAAGCAGAGACGTGTAGATACTTCAGTTTGTAATAAAACCTCCCACTGTCCAGGCAGCAGCCTCTCACCTATGAGGTTCTTGTATGTGAGCTGGTGGTCCCTCAGGTTCATGTGTGCGATGTGGCCCACCCGACTGAACGCAGAGGTCACATCCTGACCTTGGGGAAGCACAGCCTCCAGCACTTCTTCGCTCTTCAGGTTGTCATAGGTCAGCTTCAGCTCATAGTAGTGGAGCTCCTCACTGACACTGAACGACCTCAGAGCCTCAGCTTCAGTCTCACTGAAGGAGCTCGGCGAGGAGACTCTGCGAGGGTCCAACAGGACCAAGCGAAAGTCACTACTCTGCTCTTTGTCCTGAACCACCCTGGGCACACCAGGGCGCTGGATGCTCGACTTTTTTAGGCTTTTGACTACTTTGTTTAAGACCCCAATGGGCACCCGTAGAGCAGGGACTGTAATAGTCTGTGTGAAGGCGTCTTTGTCCAGAGAGGTCATACCCCGGACCTCTGGAGGGGGTCGGTACAGTTTAGGCTCCATTATGGGCTTCACAGCCAAGCAAGGATACGTTGCAGAGCAAAAGCAGCGGTGCACAGTGGCAGGATTCAGGCTCCTTTGAGTTTGTGCAGATACAAAGATCCTGCCGAGAAACCTACGAACATAATAACGCCGTAATAATCAGGCAGAAAAGAAAAAACATTCAAATTATCAGAACAAAGCTTAAAACAAAAGTATACAATTAACCACTAACGATAAACCAGATCCAGACAGCTCACCTCAACATCCTCCGATCGCAGGCATGCTTGAACTACGTCATAAGACGTCGACCACCGTCGAGCGGTGATTGGTCAAGCGAGCAGCGACTCGCATTTTGATTGCACGGTGTAATTTCTGACGTGTAGAACGCGACGGAAATAAGAGGCACGTGACTCAACATCAACAGTGATCAGCTGACAAGTTTAGAGGAGGAGAGTTTGAGATGGTATCGTAACTCTGCGGCTCCCCGTCTCCTCTCAATCTGCGAGGGTTTTTTTTTTTTTTACACTAATAAATTTGTTTCCCGCTTCGGTTCCCCACCCACAATGAGCATCAACAACGATGTGGACGTGGTCCGTGAACGCACCGCCCAGGACACCGAAGAGACTGCACCGCTGTTACAGGTAAAACAACAGGCGAAGACCCAAAAGTGAAACTACGCTGAATGACTTGCTGACCTAAAATCTACAGTCTGAGACAGAAAATAAATGTGTTTCTGTCACAAGGAAGAATTTATGTGTTTTATATAACTTTATTTATCCAAGAGACATTTGACAAATGATTTTTTTTTTCTTCAAATCTGGCGAAGGGGTAGCAATAATTGCAACAAATCTAAAATCACAGTTCAATAAACATATTTTAAATGGTCCAAATTTAAAAAAATAAAAGTCAAACATCAACAGTGACTTTTTTTGTTTAATTTAATAATACACTGTGAATTACAGCAGTTAAAATGGCTGGTTTTTGTAGTGTTGTCAGTAAATCAGGCTGTCAAAATGTCCAGGAAAAATATCACGTGCTTGTTTTGAACTGCTTGTTCATCTGTTTTCTGCCTGTGTCAGCACTTGCAGTGAAAGTACACCCAACACCAGAACCTCTCTTTCTTCTTCTTTTTCCCCCCTCTCATGCTAATCTCTAACTTTGTTTCCTTTGGGCTTTGTCTTTTTTTTGCTAGTAAATTATGTCCAAAATTGAAGTAGACAAATATATGATTTTTTTTTTTAATATACTGGCATTATTTCAGTATTTCACTGGTTAAAAATCCAAAGGACCAGACAGGGCACAAGAGAGGTGAACAAGAGAGTGCTTGGAGACAAGTGACCAGGATGGACAGGATTAGAAAGGAGTACATCACAGGGACAAAGTCGGGACTGTTTGGAGGGAGGGATAGTGGCTATATTAGACCAAGGATATTGAAGATGGAGCTGCCAGGCAAAAGGGAAAGAGGAAGACCTCAGAGGAGACTATGGATGTAGTCAAGGACAGGAAGAGGGTTGGTGTGAAAGAGAAGCGTGATTTAATTACATACCATGGTTTCACAGTTAAATGGACAATTCTACTGTCAGTCCCTCATTTGAGGATGTTGTTGTGGTTATATTAAATCAGTTGTCCACATACACGCTGACAGACTGCTCAAAGCTGCTGATGAATCCTGCAAAAACTCTGCAGAAACCAAAGTGTCTCCATCTGCACCTCTTCAGAATGTGCCATTTTAATAGTGTGCAGGGGGAAATGGGGGAAAAACAACAACAAACCAAATTCATATTTCAGCCTTTGAACCACTTATTCTTTGATTTGATGTCAGACTAGATTAATTTAATGTTGTTTGCTGAAGCTACTTGAAGCTAAAACAGTGCACTGATAATGCAGATAAAGACTTTATTGTGACACAGAGACTATTTCAGTGCCCACTTAAGTGTTTAGAATTTTAACTTCAGACAAAAACTTTTTGACCTCACCCGTATTACAGCATTATATTAAAAATGACTGTTACAGTCATTTTTAAAACATCAGTAATGTATGTTTAGAGAGTTTAGAAGTTTTAGCTTGTCTGTCTAAAGGTAATGAGAGACTCTTTCTAGCTTGATTTTGTTAGTTTATGTGGCTGATTTCAGTGAGCAATATAGAGTTACAGTTCAAATCTAAGCAAGACATAGTGTGTGGTGTGTGTTGTTGATTCAGTGAGAGTATGTGAGGGTTACCATAAATTTTGTCATCGTGGTGTGAACATGCGGCTCAATCTGGACGTACACATGTTTGCAAAGTACTGAAAACAACATGTTCTCCCTCCTTTGGCTACTCTGTTTAGGGGTCACCACAGCAGATCATTTGCCTCGGTCTCAGCCTATCCTTAGCATCTTCCTCTGTCACACCAACCCTCTGCATGATCTCCTTGAATAGATCCATCAACAATCTGTGTGGTCTTTCTCTTTTCTCCTGCCTGACAGCTCCATCTTCAACATTCCTTGTCCAATATATCCACTCTCCCTCCTCTGCACGTCCAAACCAACTCAGCTTTGGCTCTCTAACTTTGTCTCCAAACATCCATCACAGTGGTTTGATTTCTTCTTGTTTTGCTTCCAACTGTGTTGAATTGTACCCTGTGCAAGCTGGGATAAGCTTTACCTCAGTGTGCCATGCTTTACAATAAACTCCAGCTACTTTGTATTTTTATTCATTTGGGGTCTTAGTTCACTTCCTGTCTCTCAGTACTGTAACAGGGGGGACTGCAACAGCCTGAAGGTCAATCTAAGCTTGTTGTGACACTGACACAAGAGTTGCCACTCGTTCTGTCCAGGATATCCCCCATTAGAGAGGTCAAGCAGTTTGGGCAGCTCCCCTTATCCTGAGCTCAGGCAGCTGTCCCACAGCCAGCAGCTCAAATCCCTCTCCATCCATTCCCATTTCCATTCCCTGATCCTCCATGCCACTGCTGTGCTCTTTTCATGACATCCATCATCAGGGCAAGCCAGTTGTTCTTAATACTGTCATGAGTAATCTTCCTGAGGCTCTTACAAAAATAATCAGATTTCTTCTGCTGCATCTTTTTCATGCTATTTATATTGTGTGTTATATGTGCAGGGAGCTGTGCTATCCAGAGCCAAAGGTGCCTCCTTCGCCTCCTCTGTGTTTAACCTGATGAATGCAATCATGGGCAGCGGCATACTGGGTCTAGCTTATGCCATGGCTAGCACTGGAATAGTTGGGTTTTGGTAAGAATCTTCTCGGTGCGTAAGGCAGAAAAATGCATGACTTGACCCCTGGTATCCCAGACGATATCTGGATTAGTTTGTTATAATTCCTATAGAGCATCTAAAACTGTGTCTCCCAGTGTTTATTTTTGCTTTACAATTTGATACGTGCTTGTAAAGATATGATGAGAAACGTTTTTTTCCAGTATCCTGTTGGTGCTGGTGTCCAGCCTGGCTGCGTACTCTATACACCTCCTGCTGAAGCTCTGTGACCAAACAGGTGGGTGGGATGCAGGGTAACACGTCTCTGTGGGTGTATCCAGGGGGCTTCATCCAGAGTTGTTACATTTAAACACCCTCACTTGATTTTTTTTCCCGTTCCATTTACTTATTATTTGCATCCTCATTGTGAGAAACTTCAGATGATGTTTAAATAATATTTTACAGGAGCAAAGAGAGGAGATAAAAACCAGATAATCCCATTTTTCCATGAAGAATTTTGTGATGTGATAGTCATCCTGACATCGTTTTCATGTCTGATTCTTCTTTTTTTCCCTCTTCTTCTTGGCTTTAGGTATCAATTCATATGAAGACCTCGGAGGGAAAGCCTTACAAAAACCAGGAAAAGTAAGTGTTGATTTTTGGATTGCTGCACATTTGCCCTGCCAAAAAGTTTTTACAAGTTTTTCCACCGTGACCAGAGAACTTGCTCACACTCACTGTCTTTTTAGGTTCTGGTTGGAATCGCTATTCTTATCCAAAATATCGGTGGTAAGTGAGCCCCCGGTTCAATGTGCAGTTACATACATCATTTCTGACATGCTGGACAGGAACTGATTTTTGTGGGTTTTTATAGGAGAAGGGTGGTGAAGAGGGTGAGGAGTGCTGCAGGGTCAGACTATGGTCAGTTTATTTTGGAGGTAGATAGCGCCTCCTGCTGGTGCCCAAATGGCTGGTGTTTTACAGCCACCCTCCTGTGTGGCTATTATCTCGATTCCCTGATAACCTCTGACCCTGCAGCCGCTGTCTCCTCCCCTGAGCCTGAAACATGACTTCTCCTCTAATTGATCGCTGATGGTAAACCCACTCCCACCGTCTGTGTGTGGAGTAGCCTAATGGGACCCCTCCCTTTATTTCCCCCACCCCCTCACTTCTCTCTCTCTCTTTCTCTTACTGTCATTCCTCAGCCACAAACCGTGCTTCCCAGACAGTCGAGAGCTGAGGTGATAGCTCCTCTGCAGTCATTAGTGGCACGGCTGAGTGGATTATTGCCGTGCCCTCTGGTATGTGTGCGGTTTTCCCAGCATGGGGGCAATATGTGTGACAGTGTGAGAGCCAGCACTCCAGCATGCATCTGTCTATACCCCGGGCTCCTTTTATAAGAGTGCAATTAGCCTCACTCTGGGTAAACATTCATCTGCACTGCCAAAGGCTGATGGGCCAATTGACCTTAATTACTGACCAGCCCAGGGCTCTCACAGCCGGCTTCGGCCCTTGTCCTTAATGAAATGAAAGTGGCTCTGGCCTTTGTTGAGCACACTCTGCCGCTATTTGCTGACCACACACAGAAGGTTTAGGTCAACTTTTCTTGAAGTTTACATACGTACTTATTATTCTAATACGTTTTCTTACCACTTGGCAACGCTTTCTCTTCACTCAGGGTTTTTTTTTCCCCCTCCCTGCTTTTTTTTAAAAGATGCAAATACTGTCCCACCAGCAGTTTCCACAGATGTGGTGTTATACTTACAGTAACCAGCTGCATCGAACGAAACCATTGCATCATGTCTGCTGTGTGTGATCTCTGTCAGCATGTCTTTATTTGTCTGTGGCTTAAAACGATACATATAATATAAAAAAAACTTTCATGCTTTCTTTAAGTTGACGGATGAACTCTCCCAGGGTACGTTTTTGATTAATCCGCTAAAAAAAACCCCGCAGCCTCAGAGTAACATCTTATTGACAGATTTGAGCGCTTACATAAAATGTCTGCAGTTATTCTCAGAGAGGGAATATCCGTGCGTCTGTGTGGGCCGAAGTGTTGCTGGGGGAATTTTCTTTCATAAACAAATACAGGATCTGGGGGATTAAGGCCAGGCTTATTTAACGGCAAGCGCAAGATCTGCCCTCCGAGGCAATAAGGGCCCAACTAACTCTGGCTAGCGTGGCTTCACAAATCTAAATCCCTTAACATTATCTCCCTTTATAACTGGCCACACACTGCATCTGAATACCAAACGTGCTCACTTCTGATGATGCTCTCTTCCCCCTTTCTTGCTTGCTTTCTTGTTTTTGGGGCTTCTAATACTCACAAAAAGTGAACCCCCCCCCCCCCCCCCCTCTCTCTCTCTGATTGGTTGCCTGTGCATACAGGGAAGTATCCTGTTTCCTAGTGAGGTGGAGAAAGGGGGAGAAGTACCTGGATTAGCGTCAGAGATCATTATTGTTAGCATTCCTCCCCCCTTCGCACTTCTTCGTCATGGCTGCTACTCGCGGTCTCCAGCAGTTGGAAGTCCTGCATAATGTCCGCTCCTCTATGCCAAGGGCTTTGCCGGTGATCCCCTTGAGCTGCCTGCCCCACCCGTTTGCATTGGAGCCGTAGTAACCCCCCCCCCCCCCCTTCCACCCTGCTATTTCCTCACACTGGAAAAACGCTCATCATCCTCACACAGCAGCTTATGATTGCTTGTGACAGCACACATTCATCTGCTGTTTTTATGATTTAGTAGCTTGGTGTGATTATGGGCTTTTTTTTCTTTCTTTTTTTTAATAAACACTCAATTTCTGAACCCTTTCTGTTCTCTCGCTTCTCAGCCATGTCATCCTATTTGTTCATCTTGAAGTCGGAGCTTCCTGCGGCCATCAACAGCCTCCTGAGTGCAGACAGCCCAGGGTGGGTATATCCAGCGCTGTGAGCTCCCTCGTTTGCCAAAAAAGAAATTCAGCTCAAAATCTGTCACAGCTGCGGGTTGAACAAAGTCATTCTTTTGAATTAGCTGCACTGAGATAAAGAATGAGTCATTCCTGTTCCCATGATGTTGTAGATTATACCTTTTGGCCTTTTTTAAATAAGTCAAATTTGACACTTGTGCGCCACAAAGCTACACAAACTGGAATTAGTCGGGCAATAAGAAGCGCATGAATAATGTCGGGGAAGCTCCCTCGCTAAACCAAAATACACTGCTAATGTTTTCTCTGTCTGTCGTGTAGCGTGAGGCATGCCCACAGGAAATGTATTCCCGATACGAGAGCCATTCATCACCTATCAGCAGCAGCCAGTGCCTTTCATTGGTCTGCGTGGACATGCCTGCAGAGAAGTCCTTGGCAAAGAATGTAACTTCTATCACTTTATTATTGGCCACACTGGTTTAAGCAAGAGTTGTAGCTGCTCTCAGCCCTATCCGTCAACATCTGAATCTTCCACACACAGCTGCTTTGTATTAGCGCTCTCCTTTCACCCCCACCCCCCAAAATCTCTCACACATGTTCCCCGGAATCAGACTGATACAAGGGGATATCAGTTTTGCCATTCTAATTACAGCTCACTGCTGAGGGAAACAAAACATTTCTGTTAATGAGCGGCTTTGAGATGTTAACAGACGCGCACATTCGATTCCATCAAAGCCCAAATAAATGAGTTGTTTTATATTAAAACGCGTTTCTTTTATCTGGCTCATTTATCATAATACGGCAGAGCGAAAACAAAGTCACGCTCAATCTTTTCTGCGCTGCTGCTAACAGACTGCGTGTGTCCCGCTTCTCTCATCGCGTTTAAATTCAAGGCCAAAGACACGGACAGCTGTGGATCTGGGATTGTGCGCGGCCAGATTTATGCTGATGTTCGAGATTGACTCATCGGCAGTCGTGCTCCGGCTTTAACCGAGAGCTATCCTGCATCTCGTTATAGCGTGAAATGTTCCACATTTCATGGTTCTTCTAGGTATCCTGTGACTTTACAGTAAGCCTGCAGCCTCCAGAGATCCCTTTTTCTTTTTTTTTTTACAAAAATGTCTGCAGGAATGAGAGCTTTTTTTTCTTTAATTTAAAGTGCTTCTTGTTGAAAAGTAATGTGCAAATAAACCGGCCTCGCCTTAATTAAGATTGGGTCGAATACTTTGTGTAAACTTGGCTTGGAGCAGACCTGATTGGACCAGAGAGAGTCCAGGTCAGAGCAGAGGTCTCGGTGACATCCAGTTACAGGGTAGAAACGGTGTAGATGCGGAGACAAATCCATCAGCGCCTATGGTAACGCCACAGCTGTGAAACTGCCAAACAGGGGTCAGTGGGTGTTGATGTTGTCAGAGCAGGTGCTGCTTGACTCTGGAAGCCCCCATAAAGAGCAGTGGAGCCAGTCCCTCACGACCCCCGCATACAACCCGCAGCAGAGAGCCGGGCAGCACCCACCTCGACCGACCCCGGTGGAGCCGGCATGCCTTCCACATGTGTCACCTCGAACGCCAAGCCCCCACCCCCCTCCTCCTCCTCATTTTACTCCCCGATCTCGAATGAACTGCCAAGGCTATCCCTCGGCAAAGGAAAATATTATTCCCCCTCTCCAAAAACCCAGCAAGTGAAATGTGGTCTCATCTGATGGAGCGACACAACGTTTGCATGTGAATTACATAATTGTTATGGTTTGCAAGAGCTAAAGCCTTTAATTCATACCACATGATGAATCTGTCGCTCTGTATTTGAGCACGAAATGGAGACAAATTTCCAGAGCCGGCCCATCTTAAGGCATGGAAGAATACTCTCTCCTATCCCTGACCTGATAATAAAACGTGGCTTAATTCAGTGTTAACCTGTAATAGTTCACTCCCTTGCTGTTTTTATTCATTCATTCATTTATTTATTTTCCAGAAATGCCTGGTATGAGGATGGCAGGCTGCTTCTGATCATAATCACACTTTGTGTCGTTCTACCTCTGTCATTGTTGCCTAAAATTGGTACGTTAAGCGATCCTCAAGCGTGTTATTTATTTTTTTCTTGTTTGGTTGCTTCTTGATAGATCTTTCTCCCGTCCTTACAGGCTTCCTGGGATACACTAGTAGTCTCGCCTTCTTATTCATGCTGTACTTTGCAGTTGTGGTAAGCTCTGACACGAACCTCCATACGTCCATCTGTTTGTTTGTTTGTTTTCATTTTTGACTTTATTTATTATCTCGTGTAGGTCGTGGTCAAGAAATGGTCCATCCCCTGCCCACTGCCCCACAATATAACGTCCCTTTCAGGTGCCTTCAAGGTAAGAACAGCATTTCTTTCAGCACATAAATACTCTTTTGAAAACAACACAGATCTGGTGCAGTATGGTCCAGAAGGTCACGGGCACGGGATTAAGAGGAAAGCCCAGGAGATTGAGCTTACTGATTGTGTCTGCACAGGCTGATGAGGACCAGAGAAGGCTGCACAGATCTGTGTATGGTAACTGATGCTGTTCCTGAAGGACAGGAAGTCCAGATAACCTTGCCTGATCCTGGAAATCAACTCTGACCTTTAGGAATTAAACAGACCATACAAAAAACCTGCTATGAGCTATATTAGAATACTTGTTTCCCTTAAGCTTGAAATTAAGCTTTACTATTTGCAGCAGCACTGCTGAACTCATCTCTTTCTAGAAATAACCGGCTCACTTTTTCCACCTTGTTTCTCCAGATATCAAATTCCTCTGACTCAGAGTGTTCTCCAAAACTCTTCGTCATCTCTAGTAAGGTACGTATAGGAAACCAGCGTTTTTCCTCGGCACTGAACACGCGGAGGCTTTGAGGTGGCAGTGAGAAGCTGTTAAACGTAGATCTGCTGCAGCTGCTCCACTGTGTTGACAGGTCACACTCTCACCTGTGAAGTGTAACCTGTACATGTGGAACTCAAGCACACTACGCAGCTGACACGTGACACCGATTTACACTTTCTCGACCGTTTCCTATAATGTGCTCACACGGCACTATAGATGTATACTTGCACGTAGTATAAGATGCATTTAGTGGAAGAAAAGTTCAGAAAGTTCTCACATTTCGATTTGCATCCTCACTCTTAGCAGCCCAAGCAGTAATTACTACTATGAGGACCATACCTTGACCCACCTACCTCCTCCCTCCAGTGTAACTGAGTAGGTTGTTAATTTGTTAATGACGGCTGTGCTCTGACTGATGTGTGTGTGTGTGTGTGTGTGTGTGTGTGTGTGTGTGTGTGTTTGTGTTGCAGAGTGCCTATGCCATCCCCACCATGGCCTTCTCCTTTCTGTGCCACACGGCTGTCCTGCCGATCTACTGCGAACTGGATCGGTCAGCTTCGCGTTTATTTCTACTATTTTTGCCTGTTTTCTGTCATATGTATCCAGTTATGACAGAAAACAGCTGCTTATATTAAACACGGCAAAGTTTCAAGTAGTTAGAGGATGCGTGAGTCAGAAGCTCAGGCTTTAGGCTCCTCTACATGCATTTCCTACAGTTTGCTTTCTATGTGGAGAGGAGGTTAAATGACCTGACTTAGGGGCTACACCAAGGCCCAGGATAGGATAATAAGATAAATTATAATTGTTATGTATCATTTAAAGATATTCTAAGTCTATGAATAAAATATGGAGCTGGAAATGACCATAATAGGTGCTTGTCACGTGAATGCATTATTATCGCTTTGTCTTTCAGACCTACCAAAGCCAGGATGCAGAAGGTCACGAATATCGGCATCAGCCTCAGCTTCTTGCTGTACTTTATTTCTGCGCTGTTTGGCTACCTCACCTTCTACGGTAAGTCATCAGGGACACTTTCATTCAAAGGAAAGCATTGTCCCATCTCTGTTTTCATCTTCTAACTTTTAGCTCACGTGGAATCCGAGCTGCTCCTCAGTTATGATGCATACTTGCCCCGGGACACCATGGTGATAGTGGTTCGACTGGCCATCCTCCTGTCTGTGCTGCTGACTGTGCCACTTATACACTTCCCTGTGAGTAGACCTGCTTCATCATGATGATGATGATGATGATGATGATGATGATGATAATAATAATAATAACGATGCTTTTTCCACACAGGTTTGTTTAGTGCTTCTTCTTTTTTCTTTTTTTACTCAAACTGTGAAACTGAAGAACTGAACTGAAAATACTTGAAGGCTTTGTTGATCATTTTTATGTTGTTATTGTGATCAAGATGGTTTTATTTTTCAGTTCCACCTTTTTACTCTTTCACTTTATCAATTTAAATTTATTGTCGCCTAGAAAATTCATCTGGCTCTGTTACTGTGTTACAGCTGCCAGAAAAGCAGATTACTTCACTTTCCTTCTTTCTGCTTTAAGACATTTAGTTGCAATAACACTCGAGTGCTTTCAGCTTGAATGGGTACTGTCTGTGTCTGTGTGCTTGCTGCAGGCCCGTAAAGCTGCAATTTTGATGCTTTTCGGGGGGCGTGCCTTTTCTTGGCTGATCCACATCGCTGCAACTCTAACCATCCTGTGTGTGGTGCTGATACTCGCCATCTTTGTGCCTGATATCAGAAATGTGTTTGGAGTAGTAGGTATGTGGTACTTTGAAAATACTTTTAACATATGGGAGTGGGGGGGGGTGTATATCAATAGATATTATATTGTTCATAAATTATAGATATATTTTTATTTCCTTACCTGTAACCTTTTAAATATGAACAGGCATTATAAGCTGCCAATATCCCAGTAGCCCACAGTTATTGATTGTACTGGCTAGAACTGCAGTATCTGCTTATACATAATTGATGGCTGGAGTCCTGCTCAAACAGTTTATAAATCTCCAATCATGAGCCTTTCCTGTTTGTTCCTCAGGATCAACAACATCCAGCTGCCTCTTATTTGTCTTTCCGGGCATCTTCTACCTCAAAATCAGCAGGCAGCCCCTCAGGTCCTTCGACTCTGTTGGGGTAAATGAGCTCTTCCGTAAATAGAAGATCTGGCGATGAAGTTGCATACATTATATTTTGAGGTAATCTGGTAATTATTTCGATTTTTTTCTTTTCTTTTCTTTCTCCTCTCTCCCCTTCAGGCTGCACTACTCGTGGTCTTTGGCGTGATTATGGGAGTCATCAGTTTCTGTGTTATCGTCATCACATGGGCAAAGAGCTCCTAGCCCCCTTCTGGTCTCCTCCCCCAGACCAACAACAAAACCAAAGAAAATGAAGCGCGCACCAAACAAACTGAAAGTTGAATAAATAAAGGGAACAGCATCGCCCCCAGGCATTTATTTATGATAAAATTATTCTACATTTGGTTTTTTTTTTTACGTTCTTTCCAATCTCAGCTCAATGTTTACATCTCCTGTACCGCACTGACCTTTGTACTGTACCAAATTCAGGGCAAGTCTTGTCTTTTTTTTTTCAAATCTGATGTGTGGGTTTGTGATACAAAGCTGTAAATTTACTTTAATGTGCTTGTTTTTTCATTTCTACTTGTTCTGTGTTTGCGATTTTTGCACTTTATGTAAATTATTGACCACCTGATGAAGACTACATCGAAGTTTACTGCTTTCCTAAATTTTGTATGTGACACTATATGTATTTGTAAACACAGTGGGTTTTATGAATCACATTTATTTTTTGGGGCATTTGTTTTGAGTGTCTTTGAGCTTTAAGCACTCTAAAATCAGGTAAAACTATTTCTGCTACATCGTCTACTGCAGTGAATGTGATAAAACCGGTGATCAGTTTGTTGGTTCATTATAGCGCACGCCATGTGGGCCTAATTTAAAATGTGTTAGATTGTATCAAATTGCCAGCACTTGATAAAAGAGACATTGTTTATGTAATGACATGTCAGTTTTGCTCTATTTAACCACTAAAATGTCTTTATCGGTTTTCTAGAAAGCTCATCAGTCAAAACATGTCTGCTTGTTTGATTGGCAGGCACACTGCTGACGCTGAGGCCCCGCTCCTCAGTTGTACTGTGGTTTTCAGCCTGTAGCTAATGAAAGCCACATGCTCTGTACGTTTCTAATCATGATGCTGTTTAGATTGTCTTCATGCTGCCTCTGGAACCTACGGCCACCCGACTGCTGCTTTTAATCTGAGGAATTAGGCAGGCTGGCCCCCGCCATCCCTGCGAGAAAGCAGCGGCTGCAGGATTTTCACGCCACCCTTTTTTCCTTTTTTTAAAACAAGGTTCGGTAATGCAGGGAATATCCCCGTGCTTCAATCCACCCCTCTTAAGGACACTCCCAGAAATAAAGGGCACCACAGCTGAACATATATATTTGGTTGTCATGAGGGGTAGAAGCAATGAAGTATGACAGCAGAAAAAAATACTGAAGTACATTTTTTCCAAATAATTGTAATAATTTTGGGCTTGAAGGAATAATTTAAAGAAATGCCAGTGAGAAAGTCCTCAGATAAAGGAGCTATAAATGAAGTGGGAAAACAACAGTGTTTCTGACAAATAGGAACAAATTAAGAATCCTGACCTTCTCCTGCACGGGATCATTTACAAACCTCTATGCTGAACGCAAAAGCAGAGCAAGATTGCCACCTGGTGTCAGACTGTGTCCACAGCAGTCCAGGTCGGCACCATTTCACAGAAACTCAGGCGTCCTATGTTTTATCAAAACCTAACTAGGTGAAGATAACCACATGCTCAGATATTTTTCCAGGTTTATAATGAGCTGGAAAAATGCATGTTAACTCAAACCAGAGCTGGGTTTTTTTGTTTTTTTTTAAATGGAGATCTGACTGGGTCCCGAGTCCTCGGGCCCAGAGGTGGGAGTGTTTTTGTTTAGTTAAACTCACTCACACCCTGGGCCCATGTCCAGCAGTATGACAGCACCATCTCCCAGGGTTAAAGGATGGAATGAGCCAGCAGAGGAGCGATGGTGGGCCGGAATTAAGCTCCTGCTGGCAGCCGCCACTTTTGTATTGTTTCAAGAGGCGTCGGCTGTGTTCTTTGAAAATCATTTTCTGTTGTTGGAAATCAGGAGAAGGGTGAACCTGGTGTCCTCACTTTGACCTTCAGCCTACTTTGCCCATCCTGTGTGTGAAAACAGGCTGGGAACCACTGGATTAGATATGCAGAAAGTATTATCTACGTTTCTACAGGTGGCTGGAGACTGTTATCAGTGTGTCTTCTCTCTCCCTCCCCTCACCCCACCCAGTCACGGCAGACAGCTGCCCCTCCTGAACCTGTTTCCGTCTTTATTTCCTGTTAGGAAGGAGTTTTTCCTTCCCGCTGTTGCCAAGTGCTCGGTCACAGGGAGTCGTCTCATTGTTGGAGTTTTCCCTGCGTTATTGTAGGGTCTTTACCTTACAACACAAAGCAACTTGAGGTGACTGTTGTTGTGATTTCGTGTCTTTATAAATTAAATTAAATTGAATTTTCTGTTGTGGTGGACATCAGAAACTGAAAATCTCAGTGCGGACAACATCTGCTTTCTGTTTGCCTGCATAATCTTGTTCAACAGGCATTCCTGGCTGAAAGGTGCTTCACATGAGCTTTTTAAATGCCGGTTGGCATGATGAGTGGCTGTCCTTGTTAGTCACGGTGGGGACTGCAACTCAGAAGAGATGCCATCAATACGCAAGTGTCATCACTGATGAAGTGCTCTCCATTTATTTATTTTTTCCCTCTTTCCTCCCATTCTCTCTGTTCCCTCCATCTACATTCACTCCATGCCGCTTTTCTGCTTTTAATCAATTTCCATGCTCTATCAGTAAACATGTTCTTTGTGTCACAGTAAGAGCATTCCTCACTCTGAGCACTCTTTCTGAAAGAGCACACGCTTTGGTCATAGGAGAATGTGACCCATTTATACTCCTTATTTCTTTATGATTTTTTTAAATATCATATTGCTTAAATAAGGCCTCAAAGCAGGAGAAAAACACGATTAGAGATCTTTATATGTGACATGGTGCAGTTTGACAACATCATCTGCTCCTGCTTTTCAGCTAGCGTGCTTCAGACAAGCCCGTGCTGCATTTGTAGATGAGCGATGTCCTTCAGCCCTTTCACCAGGGGAGTCCCCAAAGCTGTGTATTAACTGAAAACCATTGTGTGCAGCAAACTCGTCACTTTCTCGAATAAAGGGGAAGAACTGACTGACACACGCATCACCTGCCAGTTCACAATAAGGGCCAACACAATGACTAAAAAAATAAACTTGACTCCAAGATTGCAGTCCCTATATAGTCCTCGAGACACAATACACCTCTGTAGCAGAGCCGTATGTTTTCAGGACTGGAATCAAGGTCAAGAGTGAAAGAGGAGGTTTTATAAATAAACAAGGGAAGTTTTACAAGGAAAAGCTTTGTAGTGGTTTGTCAATTTGGCATGTAACGACCAGAGGTTGAGGAGTAAGGAAGAGCGCCGATGGAGGCCCAGTGGTCAGCAGCGCAGTGTGGGATTCTGTTTTTTTTGGTTGGGAGCAGGGGTTAGTTTGTGTCACTGCAATCCCATCAGCCCTGCGCTGAGCCTTTAATGCAGCCCTGACGCCTTTCTGGCGCAGGGGCCACGCTGCCTCACATCTGGAGCCAATTACCCTGGAGGGGCTGTGACAGGGCCCCCACCATCCTCTACTCTCTGCTCCTCTGTCCAAAGCAGCTCACACCACTCTCACAGTTGCATTCTTCTTTTCACAACATCATGCTTTATTTGTCAGTCCTTTTCCTCTTTCTTTTTTTTAATTTGAAAACCATAACCTCCTCTACACTCAGAATCCCCCCCCCCCCCCCCCCCCCCTAATAAGCTGATAAAGAAGAATAACAGGGTATGTTTGTGGCCGAAGGGCTTAAGAGAGCAGAGAGCACTACGTAATGTCAGAGTCTCTTGTTTGAGGCCGTGTGTGTGTGTGTGTGTGCACAGCCTTACCTGAGGAGAAACTGGGGTCTTGTGACTGGACTGTAGCACGGGGGTTAGTCCTGCTGCTTGGACCCGATGACTGATGAGGGTAATTGAGTTTGTGGTAGTGCAGCAAGCGTGTTAGGGGTGTAGACTGGCCCCGTAGGATTTCTCTCACCGAGGTCACAAGCGCTGGGAATGGGCTTCACCATATCTGGACCATACTCTTGTTAGTTCCCGCCCCACAGTTTGGCACCAATGCTATGGTTCATTAGCTGCAGCTATAGGGTGTACCTGGGCAGAGAGCCAGGGGATTGAGCTGTCCTGGGTTACACAGACATAAATTGAGAGTGTAGACTGTGAAGCAAATGTGGAAACTCTACAGGTGGCTGAAATTAAGCCATATACACAGAATCAGCCTGCTCTGAAAAAAGGAGGGGGGAGGCTTTTGGTAGCTGGCTTTGTGCTCGAGGCAATAAAATCTTGGCATTTTAAGGAGATACCTCAGTACGGTGGCCCCTAGAGACAAAGCATGTATAAACTCCAAAACACTTACAAATTCCAAATAGCACGCACAAACTCCTCAACACATACAAAATCCAAAACACATGCAAACTCCAAAACACATGCAAAATCCAAAACACGTACAAAATCCAAGACACGTACAAGCTCCAAAACACATACAAAATCCAAAACGTGCAAAATCCAAAACACGTGCAAAATACAAAACACGTGCAAAATCCAAAACACGTGCAAACTCCAAAACACGTACAAAATTCAAAACACGTACAAAATTCAAAACACGTACAAAATCCAAAACACGTGCAAAATACAAAACACGTACAAAATCCAAAACACATGCAAAATCCAAAACACGTACAAAATCCAAAACATGTACAAAATTCAAAACACGTGCAAACTCCAAAACACATACAAAATCCAAAACACATACAAAATCCAAAACACGTGCAAAATCCAAAACACATGCAAACTCCAAAACACATACAAAATCCAAAACACATGCAAACTCCAAATCACAACGGAAGTGCTCCAGGACGCTAGGGGCAGTGTTGAGCTCGATTTGTAAAATAAACAGCAAGTTTGTTGCAAACACATGGGCTCTAGTCTCCGTTGCGCTTCCCAGGTTGCCTAGCAACTATGATACTAACAGCTGGAAACGTGTCATACAACTTTTTTTGACAGAAATGAAGGAGAACATATTTTTTTTCATTTGTTTGTTTGTTTCTACAAGAGCTTTGTGTGATTTGATAAGTATCTGAGGCTGAGACCACAGGACAGTAAAACATGATTTTTGGGCTTCATTTCTGTACTGAACAGTCATTTAAGATTAGCTAGTAAATAACAATTAGCTAATGTTGTTCATGAGACTAAAGTCATATCACTTTGGTAATGTAAATATAATATGGACAATATTATGGTTATTATATTAGTCATTATTAGGTATTACAGCAGTGAACATGAACTCTTTGTCAAATACTGAGCTTCAGTACAGATTCAAGTTGCAGTTATTTACATGTCTTACCACCTTAAATCTTCACTCAAAGACAAGTATATAGGAATGACTGCCAAATTTATTTGCCACTGAAGCCGAAGGATGGCATCTGAATAAAACCTCTCTTGACATGCCTAGATGACATTAAAGCTTGGTTGGCTCTAAACTTTTTAAATTTGAATGAAAAGAAAACAGATTTGTTGGTGTTTGGACCCAGTGGCCCCTGTGAGTCCTCTTCCTTTCATTTGGAACCCCTGGAGGTTTATTTTAAACCTGTTGTTACTGCCCTTGGTTTTAAGTTGGACCAGTCCATTTTTATCATTTAAGGCGACTGGCAAGAGTGAAATCGTTTCTTTCTAGGCAGCACTTTGAAACCGTGATCCATGCTTTTATTTCTTCCCCTGTGGACTACTGTAACGCACTTTATGTGGGGGTCAGTCAGTTGTTACTCTGACATCTGCAGCTGGTTCAAAATGTATATTGACAGTGCATATATAGGTGTATCATATATAAGAGACAAATGTTGTTCCTTCAGTATCTTGGCATTACTAAATTTGGCTCAAATGCTTACATACATGTGTAAAAAGAAAATGTACAAGCTGTGAGCTGTTTAAAATCAAATCACTTTTATTGTCACATCACATGTGCAGGTACATTGGTACAGCACATGTGAGTGAAATTCTTGTGTGCGAGCTTCACAAGCAACAGAGTTGTGCAAAATACAATAATGTAAACAAGCAAAATACAAGAATGGCTACATCTGAAACTAATAAATATATGTACAATATATAATAGTATATGTATGTTTCTGATAAAATGAAGAGTAGACTGATGTATTAAATATTCCTTTATTGGGTGAGAAAATCAGACCATGTCATAACTGCTTTAAGTCATACAGAATAGATATCAGAGCTTTAAACAGGCTGACGTCTGCTAAATGGGTCAAACTGGGCAGAAAGTCTACAAACACATAACATCCTTATAGAATATGATGTAACACTATAGATCAACTTACCTCAGAATATATAAAGCATATAAACAATTACAGCAATATGATGCAACAAACACAGCAGTGCTACTGATCCAAAATACTCAAAGCTTCATAGAACTGAATCAAACATTTGTTTTTAGTTCCATTCTGCTGCTGATACAGACTTTAGGTTTCTGAACATTAAACTTGTTGCTGCCTTTCATAGTGCGTAACTTGAAGGCCCTGAGTACTTTCTCCCACACTGGAAACACTGGAATGATAAAATTATTTGAACATTACCTAATAAGACTGATTCAGGACAGACAATTAGTTATTTTAAACTTTTCTAGCAGTCCTTCACAAACAGGGAACAGTCTGTCTATTCTCTCCATCTGTCAGCTGCTGCTGGCTCTTCCTCCTCCTCTTCCTCACATACTGCTGAGATTGTCCTGGTGGATCATCAGGGGTGCAAAGCCTCACAGATGATGTAATGCAGTGGGTCCCTCAGTCTGTCCTCACTCTGGACACTTGCAGGTGTCACACATAGAAATCAAATGTGTGATAAGCTGCAGGATTCAAACACAAGTGTGACTTATAAATACATGTTCATACTTTTATTCCACAATCAGAGAGAAAGAAACAGAGAGAGAGTGCAGGACAGACAGACAGGTGACAGTCTCAGGTGTACACACTGCTACAAAACAGCACCAGAGAAGGAGGATTTAGTGTTTGTGTCATTACGAGTGCTAAACAAGAAGAGTTCCCAGATGGTACAGTGGACACATGTGTGACTCCTGTGATTAAAGCATCTTTCTTTCAGCTTAAGGAGTGAACCGTCAGCTGACTGACATGACTGACTTTAATTACGCATAAAATCATCACATTCTCTGTAAGATTAAAGTCAGCTATTGAACGGCGAATATTTTGAAGTGAAGGCTTTAAAACCAAGTTAGTACAAACGTCGCTAATGTCACATAACTTTCCCGACATGTTGCCAACAGTAATGTTTTAATGTTCTTCATTATAAAAACATTTGCGCATAAATAAGTGACATAATATTCAGTACTTACTTCTGGAAGTTTACTCTTCGTCCGCTCCGCTTCCGCCGTTTTTTTTCGGCAAAATTATCCAAACCACCGCCGCGCTATGAAGTCTGGGATATGTTGGGCCATGAAGGCTACACAGACCCATCCTTAAAATTCAGGGAAATTAAGGACGCATTTGAGGGCCGCATTTCGAGCAGCCTTTGAATTGGGACAGTCTTTGTCGTGTCGCTGTGACATAATCGGCCTTAAAATGCGGCCTTTAAGGCTGCAGACCCCAAATCCGGTCATTGGTACTTCCTGGCTTGTGTAGTTACTAGGTAACAAAAGCTCAACACTGCCCCTAGCGTCCTGGAGCACTTCCGTTGTGTTTTGGATTTTGCATGTGTTTTGGAGTTTGCGCGTGTTTTGTATTTTGCACGTGTTTTGTATTTTGTACGTGTTTTGTATTTTGCATGTGTTTTGGAGTTTGCACGTGTCTTGGATTTTGTACGTGTTTTGGATTTTGCACGCGTTTTGTATTTTGTACGTGTTTTGTATTTTGCACGTGTTTTGTATTTTGTACGTGTTTTGTATTTTGCATGTGTTTTGTATTTTGTAAGTGTTTTGGAGTTTGCACGTGTTTTGGATTTTGTACGTGTTTTGGATTTTGCACGCGTTTTGGATTTTGTACGTGTTTTGTATTTTGCACGTGTTTTGTATTTTGTACGTGTTTTGTATTTTGCATGTGTTTTGTATTTTGTAAGTGTTTTGGAGTTTGCACGTGTTTTGGATTTTGTACGTGTTTTGGATTTTGCACGTGTTTTGTATTTTGTACGTGTTTTGTATTTTGCATGTGTTTTGTATTTTGTACGTGTTTTGGAGTTTGCATGTGTTTTGGATTTTGTAAGTGCTTTGGAGTTTGCATGTGTTTTGGATTTTGTACGTGTTTTGTCTTTTGCATGTGTTTTTTATTTTGTAAGTGTTTTGGAGTTTGCACGTGTTTTGGATTTTGTAAGTGCTTTGGAGTTTGCACGTGTTTTGTATTTTGTACGTGTTTTGGATTTTGCATGTTTTTTGTATTTTGTACGTGTTTTGTCTTTTGCATGTGTTTTTTATTTTGTAAGTGTTTTGGAGCTTGCATGTGTTTTGGATTTTGCACGTGTTTTGGATTTTGTAAGTGTTTTGGAGTTTGTACGTGCTTTGTCTCTAGGGGCCACCGTACCTCAGAAGTGTGTGTTCATGCCTTTGTGTGTGTAAAGCATGCACATGTCTAATGTATATGTACACATGAAGCTCACAAGTCTGTGTGTTCTCAGTCTCTGGAGTCATGGAGAGCTGCAGACGTCTCCCATGGGTGCATAAATTCACGATTTGGCCGTGACAGCCTCTTCCAGAGAGAGAGAGAATGTTAGGCTGGAATGAGGGGGAAGCCATGCAGGGCAAAGAGCCACTGAGTTGGCAGACAGAAGGAGAAAAAGAGGGGGAACTGCTCATAGAACAAAGAAAGAAAACAAATCATCCTGAGCTGTAAAAGTGCCATCTCTCGTTCTGGGGTAAAATATGAGCGAGTGGAAGAAAAATAGATTTTTAAAGTTTATCATAAGAGGGATGTGAGCAGAAAGGAAGAGGAGGGGGTGGAAGATGAGGGGGATCAATGGATTAAACAGTCTTACTCTGCCCTCTGCTGGACAGTTCAACAAAACAACATTGAGGCTTTGCTGAAAGCAGGAACACTCTTATGACCTTTCTCAAACTGTGCACAGAAATAGAACTAAAATACCCCGACTCTAACATGTATTTTTAAAAAAAAAAGCCATGTGAGAATACCTGAACATTTGCTCCTGCTGGTCGGGGTGATCTGCAACAAAAATTTAAAGGGGCAAAATGTTTTATTTTCAACCACCAGCTTTGAGATTCCTGCCGCTGATTGCTGTAAGTGCACTGACACTTTTTGCACTGAATCAATCTGCTATCGGCCCGCTTTGGCATTACGACCTTCTCTTCTCAGTAAGGTCATGTCTGAGAGGCCGTTTACAAGACATCCTGGATTCAGGGGATGTGCAAGTTCTGGGACCCCAGCCCTTTATTTATAACAGCTGGACCAGAGAGATGTGGAGTCCTGACATTTGGCAGAGTGGGGTGAGAGGTCAAGTCTAACACCAATAAAGTGAAGACTTTGATCGTGGCATTTATGGATAGAGGAGGTACAGCACCCTCAGAGTGGGAGAGAGTGGTGTTTAAAGAATAAAGAAAAAGAGCACTCCTGCAGTTAGGTGAACCAGCCGGTCAAGAAAGAAAAAAGAAAAAGAAATTAAGTAGCTGAACTTTTACTTTCATTTCAGGATTTATTTTACAGCCCATTGCCTCCTGCTGGTTCACTGAGCCCAGTCAGAGGATGTCAACAAGCACAGATGTGCATGTAATAATAATTTGAATTACTGCTTTTTTGTGTGTGCTGTAAATATTGAGGAAAGTGCAGCTTTAATTCAAGAGGTTTAACAAAAATATTGCATTCCCTGTTCAGGAAATGCAGCCTTTTTATATACAGACTTTATAATTTTCAGGCACAAGTGCTATTTAAGTGCTTGCTTGACTGACAAGCACTTTCATGGCCAAGTGGAATCTGTTCTCTCATTATTCCATGACAAATTAAGCAGATAAAAATCTGTAGTTGTTAAGTGTTAACACAGATAGACAAATACATGTTTAGCACAGCAAGTGCTCTCAACATGAATGTCATGGTCCCCGTGTCTCTCTGGTTGGCCCACGCTGGCTACAGGTTTTGTTGTTGTTGTTTGTTTTTGTTTTCTTTGTCTCTCATCCTCCTCTCTGCCTGGGCGGAGCTTGTTACGGGCTCTCGCTCTTGGCCCACGCACCTGTGTGATTGTGTCCACCTGCTGCTGATCTGGCTGATTTCCCCAGCTGCTATTTAAGGCAGTGGCACAGAGCAGCTCACCGCTCCTTGAACCTCCTGAGTTCGTGCTCTCGGCATTTTCAAAAGAATGCCCTGTGTGTATTTTGCTGTGGAACTAACGTTAACTTCTGTGTGTAGATATCCCTCTTCTGGACCAAATCACGGGACCTGCCCGGGTGTGGCAGCGTGTGTGGAGTTTTGGAGCGAGTGCGGCTGAAGAGGAGTGCGTGTGTGCGGAGGAGCTGTGGCGGTGACTGTGTGGAAGAGGAAGCGTGTGTGTGGATTTCCCCCCTGCTTCTCTTCCTGGAGCCCTGGACCCCCCTCCCAACTCACTGTACATATATATATAGCACTGAGGTGATCCCTGTTGTAAATAAATCTCCTTTTGTTCTCTGAGAAAGAACTGTCTGCGCGTGAGTCCGTTCAGTAGCCATGACAATGAGGTCCAAAGATATAGGTAAAGGTGGCCATCATTAGTCTGAAACACCGGAATAAAACTATCAGAAAGATAGTAAAAGCTGGGGTGTCTGGGGGTGGGCGTCCGGGTACACACCAGCTCACTCCTTGGCGGCCGCTTGTCGGGGCCTGGGGCTCGCTCGGGCCCCTTTGGAGGTGGGGTGCCCCCGGCCTCTCGGCCTGGGGCTCGGTCACTCAGGCACAGCTGGGGGCCGGCGGAGCTCACGGGCGCGTCACTGCAACTCCCCCTGACTTCTGCTCCGTGGCTGCTGGGCGAGCCCTCATCTGGGACTCTCCTCAGCTCTTACTGGGACAGTGGCGCGGCTGCCCCTCTGTTGGTCTTCCATGGTCTCTTGTGTTCTGGGGGCCTCTGGATGTCTGAAGTTTTGATCTCCTCCATACCCGCTTCACACCCTGGAGGACGGGGCTGTGGCCCCCCCACACTTCCTAGCAGATCATTACATGGAGAAACCTTTGGAATGCAAGCATGCTGATCCACACAGGTATGCACACATGGGTATTCACAGACGCGGACTAAAGCTTTCTTGGCTGCTGCCTCAAAGCACACTGTGCGCTGTCTATCTTGCGTGCTGCACAATATCGTTTATTATTTAGTAAATATTGATATCTATGACTAGCTAGTTTATTGTGATGGTGCTTTGTTTTCTCTATTATTATGTTGCTCTTTGTTGTTTGCTGTCTCCTCTGTTTGTTTGTTTTTTTTCTTCTCCATACAGGTGACCCAGGAGTTCTTTTTTTTTTTCTCTCTCTTCCCCCCCCCTTCTCACCGTCTCTTCTCCCCTTTGGTTTTCTTTCTTTCTCTCCCCCTCTTTCTCTCATTCATTCCCCCTGTCCTATTTATTATAAAAAAATTAAAAAATTAAAAAAAATGACAAAGGATGAACTGAAGCTCTGCCATCACGTAATGTCGCATACTGCTGTTTCTGATGTCATTTAGAGAAAAAAAAAAAAAAAAGAAAGATAGTAAAAGCTTTAGGAGCGGCCAAATCAACAGTCTGGTGCATTCTTATAAAGAATAAATGCTCCTATACGGCTCAGCATCTACCTGGAAACCACAGAAAACAACTAAAATGGATGATTACAAATGCTTTGCTTGGCTAGAAAAAGCATTCACAACATCTAACCAAGTCAATAACACTCCCATGGAGGCATGTGTATCATTGTCTACAATCATGAGAAGCCCTTGTGAATATAAATGCAGTTTATACAATGAGGTGGAAAGCACTGGCTTCCCCGAAGAGCAAGAAGGCCAGATTAGACTTTGCAAAAAAGCATCTAAACGGCCTGCACAGTTCTGAAAAAAAAAAAATATATATATATATATATATGGACAGATTAAATCAAGATTAACTTGTACAATTCAAATGGGAGTATGGAGAAGAGAAACAGCTCTCCTTAACATACTGTGGCAGGAGTGTGGTCTCTGGTATGCTGCAGTGGAGGGGTGGGGACAGGTGTGTGTGCTGTGACTGATGACTCTCTCTCCCTATATAGAGTGATGGCAGAGACTGACGGGGTGTGTGTGCAGTGGAGGAGCTACAGAAGGAGCTGACTCCTTGCTCGAGTGCCTTAGTCACAGCGAACTGCTAAACAAGCGAAATAAAGAAATGCAAAAACACGTCAAACACTGTGTCTGTCGGGTGCTTGCTACACATGCCGTCTGTGATGGTGGGGGCAGTGTTAGGGCATGGGTATGTATGGCTGCCAGTGGAAGCAGGTCCCACTGTGGCTGCTGATAGAAGTATCAAAATGAACTGTGAGGTGTGCTCAGATTCAGTCAAATGCTGCAAACTGACTGGACAGCAATTCCTGGTGCAAATGGATAATGACCCAAAGCATACTGCAGAAGCACCCAAGAGTTTCTCATGAAATGAAAGAAGTGAGTCAATTCGGTCACATGATCTCTGGCTAATAGAGCGTGCGTTTTAGTCAACTGGAGACCAAAATACCCACAAACCAGCAGCAACTCGGTTTGGCTGACATAGCATCTCAGGAGACGAAACACAGCATTTGGTGATGGGTTCTAGACGTCATGGAGTCATGAAATATTAAAAATGATCCTTATGGAGCTTGGGATGGGGATTGGTTATATGCTGTTCAGTAGTTCTCAAAAATCATCCAAATTGTAATGGCCTGAATGTATTGAGGTATGTCTTTGTATCGTTTGGTACTTGTTTTATTAGGCCTGATATGTCAAACTGCATGTAAAAACTCTATAAATAAAGAGGGGGGAAAGAGCCTTATGTATAAAATTATGTTAGTTTGTCTAATTAATTTTGAGCTTCTGAGAATGACAGGCTCTATGTAAAAAATATCTGCAATTCTTAAACAGTCAATTAAAGCTGAAAGTCTGCACTTCAATCAGATCTTCAGTCTTTGATTTCAGATCCCCTGCGGTGGTGCACAGACGCCAAACTGCATGAAAATACGTCACTATGGCTCTAACTGGAAGCACGATACTTCCTGCTTGCTTGTTTGGTTTAAATTACATTAGATTTTTGAAATATTTCTCATCATAACGTCCAACAATACACTAAATAATAAATATCAAGTCTCGTTCCAAACTGGTCTGTTTGATTGATTTTTACTTGGTGTGTCCTGATAAAATCCATTAAGGCTCTAAATATAAAGACAAAAAGTAGAGCTTTGCATACTTACTTATGTGTCACGTCTCATGTTCGTTTCAGGGTGTTTCATTGTATTTACTGATCTTTCATGGCCATCTACTGGATGAAGAGCAAACTGCAAACATAAAACTATCAATACACTGTGTAAAAGTACATCCAGTTCTTTATTTATTAGTTATTTGCATTGTTTTTCTTTAATTTAGAAACAGATTTTTTTCATTTGTTGTATTTTTTTTTTCCACTTCTGCAGAAGTGCAAGGCTAAGCTGTTGTCGGGAGCTCTGATGCGAGGGTAGATTTTCTTTGTTGACAGCCTGTGGTCAGCTTATCTGTGCTGGTTCTGATCAGAACTAATCAAGCCTACTCTTTATGGTTTTAGCAAGCTTTAGATTAAAGTATACTTAAGCAGCTGTTACACGAGCTATGACAACTGCATGTAAAAAGTAGCCAGTCAAGTCTGACAAAGAAAAAATCTCTTTTAAATCTTTTTAAAGCCTGATAAAGCCCTTGAAGTTATAAATGAGAAACTCGGACTCTGTAGTGCACGATAAGAGCCAAAGGGGCGATATTTCATCACAGAGTGAAGGACAGGTGAAGCACCACAGCACCTTACACAAACAGAGTGTTGCATCATGGTCTATATAGTACCAGACTCCATTTTTTTCTACACAAAGAACTACAATACAACCACGTGACACACCAACCCGACAGTGACAGGTTGAGAGGTTTGCTGATGTGTGTGTGTGTGTGTGTGTGTGTGTGTGTGTGTGTGTGTGTGTGTGTGTGTGTGTCAAATGTTATGCGGAACTTGTGCCTCCTCCCCAGCATGCTGTCGCTTCCTATTTACTGAAAGCATTTGAAGCAGGTTCGCACCGATACTGGCTGCAGCTTTTTGCGCTCACAGTAAACGCGCTGCACAGACGGTCAGCACAAAAACTTTTAGGTCAGGATGAGCTGACACCAAGAACTGTGAACAGATTTGGTCGTTGTTGACCTGAAGTGAGCGTGAATGACTTTTTCTCCATATTGTTTTTAAAATATTATTTTTAATTTGCCTGCTGTCTTTTTAACTTAGCGCATATATAAGCTTAGTAAACATGAAGTTTAACGGGTATCTAAAGCTCCGGATCGGCGAGGCGGTGGATCTGAAACCGACTACCTTCTCCCTCCGCCACTCTGTCATCTTCAACAAGGCTCCTCCAGCCATGGACCCCTATATTGTGGTGAAGGTGGACGACTACAAAATTGGGCAGACTCACACCAAGCAGAAAACCAACATGCCCACGTACAACGAGGAGTTCTGCCTCAACGTGAACGACGGCAAACAGATCGAGCTGGCTGTTTTCCACGACACTCCAATCGGATATGATGACTTTGTGGCCAACTGCACCATTCAGTTCGAGGACCTCATCGAAACTTCCAACACAGGGGAGACTTTTGAGGGATGGGTAAGTTTTAGGGTTCCCTTGTTTTTTTGTTTAAGTGAAAACTGTCATTTAATGGCTGTTTAAGTGTTATTTCTTCCATTTAAATTTAGACCATCCTTTAACCATAAACATGGGTGGATTCGTCTGTCAGGATGCCCTGGGGCACAGATGTGCAGCTGGCCACACACCACTACATACACCTCACAATATGAGAGCAGGCCTGTGGTTTCGTACTGAGAACAGTGCCTAATAATAATAATAATAATAATAATAATAATAATAATAATAATAATAATAAGAATAAGAAGAAGAAGAAGAAAAATAAAATGTTTTTATTATTAAAGTACACACACCTCCAAGCAGAGTTTATTGGTTCAACCCGGAGCCAAAAACGCCTCAGATCCAATGACAGTATGATGGCATTTCCTGCCATCATACATTGCCTTGGAAAATTAAATAACAGCCAGAATCAATATACCTGAAGGTCCAATACCAACAATACTTAGTATTTCCAGCATGATCACTCACATCACTTACAGCTGCCACATACCCAGACATGAACCAGTTCCTGTTTGCTGGAGCAGTAACTGACCCAAAGTTTCTGCCTGTCCCATCTCATGTAGCTTTATTGTAGTATATGTATGAGAAATAATGCAAAGGAAGAGACTTTTACAATTCTTTATAATACAGAAACTTTAGTGTCAAAAGCTCTTAAAGAAATTTATCACTGATCCACTTTTAGTTGGTA